>NC_045548.1:25970638-26570638 GCF_009769535.1 Thamnophis elegans | reverse complement strand
TTTTCCCAGAGTAAATGAAATACATTATAAGAATGAACAGTAACAGCATTCATTTCAACATGTCGCATAAAGTTAAATCTTTTGCCTTGAAAACAAAAAAGAAATCTGCATCCTAGGTAAGCTTATTTTCTTCATCAGCTAAATTGCCAGATTACCTGAAAACCCCCAGATTCAACAATGTTAAATTAAATGCTATGCCCCCCTCCAAAGAAAAATACTGATTCTGACAATATACCTCAAGTAATTCAGCAATCAATACGATCTCTTGCTTCCTCTTTTATTGCATTTTAAAATAAGATTTGATTTCACACACACAGAACCCAAAGATTCAGCTTTTAATGGGGGGGGGGCACCACTCTAGAATACATATAGGCAGAATCAATGTTAACTAATATGGAAAGTAAAAGAGTCAGAGGTAGAATTCCTCAAAGGAAGCCCACCTACTGACTGTTCATTAATATCATGTGACGAAATACTCTTGATTCTAGATGGACCCGGGTCTTGGGGAACATGCACAGAGATATATCAAAGTAAGCTACATCAACGAATCAGTATACCATTACCCCTGCTACATAACCAAAGCAATTCCAGATGGTTGTTTATTGCCGTTTTCCAGGATTTCAGCAGCGTTTCAAGTCTAAAAGGTCTACAAGAGTACATGCATGCTAGAAGCCCACTCCCGGCTACTTTTCTTTGCCTTTCCCAATGGATGAATGAGTAGAAAACAAAACTAAACCGGGGGGTCGGGGTGGGTGGGTTGGGTGCGAAGCAACCTTCCAAGTCCGTCTGGATATAATTTAATGCAGCCTTCCCAAAAGAGCAGCTTGTTCTTGGGAGAGAGTTTCCTGGCTGCTGCAAGTCGAAACGTCCCTGCAGGGACAGAGCCTAATAAAACATTATGGCTGTCATACCTGCTGCTCTGCTGTCCTACATAATGTAATTAGCCAAGTGGCCTGTGCCTCTGGAGGGCAATCTGCGAAAGATGGAGCTAAGAGGATTCCCGTCATGACGGACAGCCTGGGGGGGGGGGGTTAAAAGGTGGCCGTGCGGAAGACCGGTTTCCGCTTTCGCCGTGGGGTCGGTTAAAAGGGAGACCGGCGTCTCGTCCCGAGTTCCCAGAACAAAACTTCCCGCCGAAGAGAGACATCCATTTACAGGCACTTTTCCATCTGCCAGGCGCCCATTAACCGGAGGTCGTCTCAACTCGTCAGTCCCTCAATTTAGAAGCTCCCGGAGGCGATTTCTCTACGGTGCCATTTCCCCTTTTGGTGCCCCCAAAGAAGAGAGAAGCCGCCACCAGAGCCACCCATCATGGTGGTCCAGGCGGGATGGACTCCCAGCCCCGCTTATGTGGCGGACCGGGAGGCGAGGGATGGGGAGTGGGTGAGGGGAGCTGCAGAATCCCCGGGTGAGTTTCTGGTTCAAAATGGCAGCATTTAGCAAACGCAGAAGCTCCGTCTGGTCTCTTACCGGGGAAAATCGGGGGGTGGGGGGTGAGGTCAGAACTGCAGGCAAGTTCCTCGGAACCCAGAGAGAAATCCGGGAGAAACTTTGCAGCCGGGCAGGTGGGCGCCGAAGACCCTGCGGCCCCTCCAGCCCGCCCCCCGTCGACTCGGAGCCATCCCCGTCAGAGCAGCGAGGCTCTCCCTCGCCTCAGCCTCGCCGCATCCGGGGCCGCCGGGCGCGGCGAGCAGATGGAGTTTCTGCAAAGTGCGTCGCCCGCCGCTCCAGCCCGCATCCTGCCTGGCGCTCCAGATTTCGGGGTCGCCCCTCCGCTCCTCCCCTCTCCCTTCGCCTTCCCCGAGGCTTTTGTGAGGGGTTGCGGTTGCGGCCGCCGCTCGACGCGGACGGCGTCTCCTGCCCCGCGGAGCTGCTGCTGCTGCTGCTTCCAGGCTGCTGCGACTCTTGCTCCTGAATGGCTCAGTGTGAAAGCGGCTGCTGTTGGTGCTGCCGGCCCGACTCGTTGCAGTTGCTAGGATACCGGAGCCATGACACAGGGAAATTGCTGCAGGATGGCAATCATTATACCTTCCAAACTCCCGTGTGTCACCCCCCTCTCCTTTAGGAGGGAGCACTGCCTCGCTCCCTCCTCTCCCCCCTGTTGCTACCACCTTATTTTCTCCCAGGGCACCTGCGAGCGAAGTGGCGGGCTCGTCCCTCTCCGGAGCAAGCAAGCCGCGGGAACAAACTCTTGCAGCGAGCAAAGCCCTTTGATTTCGCTTCCATACGTCCGACGGCCGGTCGTTTGAACGAACGAGAATCCCCCCCCCCCCGGTTATTTTTAGAGATTACTCTGGCGTCGTTGGATGGGCCGGGAGGAAGCCAAATTGTCAATGCGCGGGGGGGGGGGGAAGCTATCGCTTTCTTGATATATTCCTTCGCTTCCCTTTGCTTTGTGCCACCTCCCCCGCAGCTGCTTAGCCTGCAAAATTCAGGAAAACTTAACGCACGCTCTGCACTAGTTTTCATTGAAGGCAAGTGGCTCAGCTCCAAAGTGAGTATGCTGTGATCTGCATTTTTTTTCTTTCTTTTCACTCTTCGTTTGGATTTTGCACTCCGCCTGCTTGAGGGACTCCTTTTCAAAACTGATTAGTCGAGTTCTTTTTTTAAAAAAACACCAATACTTCTTAACTTGATCTGTGTATTGTCCTGCGTCCCAGTTTGGCACATTCCAATTGCACATTCCAATTGCAATTGATTAGATTGTTAGTTTTTGACTGCCCCTGCTTTCAACTGGCTTGAATAAATAATTGTGAAAATTAATTCTCTGAATCCTGTGGGTGATTTAGTATAACTCCTAAATAATTGAATACATGGATGGTTTTATTTTGTACGTGAACAGACTTTTCTGAAGAAACAATTGGTTTTTATTTTCTTCCAAAACATTATTTCCTGCTATGCTTTAGTTTGTACTGTACATACTGTACGGTTTTAAGTGAAAATCTGCACATCTTCCAAAGTTTATAATTATGTGCTACATAAGACTAATACTAATCTCCAGGTCTCAAGACTTCACATCTTGCTGGTGTTTCAAAGACCTGCTTCTTTTCCTGGCCTTTTGTGGAGGTGACTGAAGCCTCTTTAAACAGGTTTGTTTTTTTCTGTTTCTACACTGCTCATTATTTTGCCACCTCTAACCTTTCAAATTTCATACTGTTTTTATTGTCATGTTTCATGTTTTACTTCATTTGTAAACTACCCATCGGAAATAAGACAGCATATAAATTTAATAATAAAGTGTATGAAATAAAGTGGACTCTTAAACTATACCAAATCTCGGAGACTTAATTGGCTATCCTTCTTAATTTAGGCTGCAGTTCTGAACACATTTTGCTATACACTCGGACTGTAAGCAGTCATTATCACCATCGGAAATAAGACAGCATATAAATTTAATAATAAAGTGTATGAAATAAAGTGGACTCTTAAACTATACCAAATCTCGGAGACTTAATTGGCTATCCTTCTTAATTTAGGCTGCAGTTCTGAACACATTTTGCTATTTCATCCAGGTAAACATCCAGTGCTGCATAGGTCTTAGTTTACCTATTCTAGCAAAAGAGTTTTAGCTGACATAAATCTCTTTACCTCAGATAAATCTGACATACAGTACAATTTTTTTCTTTCTCCTCAACATAATAGTTTATGCACAGCTAAAGAAGGCTCTTTAAGTTTCTAATATGTTTCTTTGGGCTTTTTGAAATCAAATTTTTTTGAGGTTTCTGAATTTCCTTACCTTTTCTAACATTTCAGCCTGTAAATGTAACCCTCTAAGACTAAATGACCAGATTAGCCTCATGATAGGTTCTGTTTTTACCCTTTTCAGTTCTGATGGACAGATGTGTTGCAGATTGAGAACTACAGTAACACAGTAACCTGACGCAAATAAATCCTGCCTTTTTCCAGCTTTTCAGAGCTTTTCCAAGAGCACTCGGACTGTAAGCAGTCATTATCACACAGAGCAAGCTACTCAGAAGAGAGGCAAAGGGCTTTTGAGCTGCACCTGCTACAGAGAACATTGGTGTAAGGGCTTGTGCTGCTGTTACAGTATTACAAGATGCAAAGCAGAGAGAGGAGGAATGTGCGTGTTTTTGCAAAGGAGAAATTCAGTTGGATACAGGGAGGTCTGTTTTTTAAAATAGTGCACAGTACGCTAATGAAAATCCAGGGGGTAGAATGAAAGAAAAAAACCAGCTGCTGAAAGGATTTGTAAAATCTTGGCTATGAGGCCCAAAACTATGGTGTTTGGCAGAAGACATACAAATGCCAAGATCAGAGTTGTCTTTGGTCTGCAAATGTCTATCAGAAGATCTTCCCACCCACCCACCCATCCATCCATCCATCCATCCATCCATCCATCCAATTCTTTAGTTCATAGCTATTTTATTTGAAATTTGTAAACATTCAGGGAATAAACTACATGCTCTCTTGAACTACATTTAGGATTGTGGCTTGCCATTGAAGATAACAGGCTCATCTGATTTACATAAGTCATTCGATTTCAATTATGTAATTTATATTTATTGTAGCTATTATAATTATTGTAATTATAATGTATTTACATTGGCGAAATAGATACCTAGGAGAATGTTAGGCTAAGAAATCCAATTGAACTGCCTTGCTTTTAAGGAAGTAGAGTACTCTCTTTTCTCCATCCTTATTAATTATTACCAATTAGCTACAAGCCTATTGAATAATATAGTAATCAGTAATATGTAGACAGATTTAATTATTTATGCAATGCTGTAGATTGTCCTGAAGAAAGAATACAGCAGCCTATTTTTTTAAAAGTTTACTTTTGAGCATTCTAAGGCAAATATTAAATAAAATGCATTCAGTTCTTCAACCTTACCCCTGCCCTCACCCCAAACACCCTAGAACCGTGATGGCAAACCTATTGCACATGTGCTGGAAGTGGTACACAGAGCCATATTGTCAAGCCGGCCTCCCTCAGCAGCCAAGAAAGAAACCACTTAACTGCATTTTGCAGAATTTAGAGTACTTTTACTGGTTATGAAAAGATAGCAGCTAAGCAAACCAAGGTCTGAGGCAAAAGCACGCAAAATCATACATATCAATGTTTCTCCAACCCCCTCCCCCCGGTAACCCCCACCCCATTGTCCAATCTGCAAATCCCTCAGGTGTCATGTGGGTTTCATCTCCAAGGAGCATCATCAGGTTGGTATGCAGACCAACTCTAAACACCAGTCTTCAGCATGCGCAGTAGATGGTGAGAACAAAACTCCCTTTTAACAATCTCTCCTGTACCAAATCTTCCCCTCCCAAATGCCAGCCCCCCCTTCCCCGTTTCAATGGCAACTGGAAGCAAATAGCGAAGCAGAGGCTGACATCCGGCCCTCCTTCAGGAAAAGAAGTCATCCCTGTAAGAAAATAAAACAATAGAAAAGATAACATAAAATATATACATTTCAGATATAATCCAGGCTTATCAGGGTACTTGGCATAGAACTTTTGTAAAAGTCCAGGAACCCTAACATGAGATTTATCCACCCATTCAGCCTGGGAGGGAGGGAATGCTTTCAGAACACTAGATACTGAATTCGATTTCTATGTTTCCTGGAGTCCAAGATTTCTTTAACTTCAAAATGCTGCTCTCCCTCAATAAGAAGAGGAGCAGGGGGTGCAGGTAGAGGCGCATGAAAGGAAGAAGTGTGCTCTGGTTTCAACATGTTCACATGAAACACAGATAAATCTGCTTAAGTGCTTTGGTAACTCCAATCGTACAGAAACAGATTAATGATTTTCACAATAGGGAAAGGACCAACATACTTCAGTCCCAGCTTTTTAGATTTTTGGGTGGTTTGCAGAAACTTAGAAGACAAAAACACATGATCTCCCACTTTGTACTCTTTTGGCTTCACCCTCTTTTTATCAGCCTGTTTCTTATGCGCCCGATGAGCAGCCTCCAACGCCTTGCAGGTCATGGGCCAAAATTGGCGAAGTTGATCACTCCACTCGGAGAGGGACAAAATTTGTGGTTTCTCTCAAGGTAACTCAGGAATCAGTACAAAGTCCTGCCCAAAGACAACTTTAAAAGGGGTCAAGCCGGTACTGCTGTGCACAGACTTGTACGCCACCTCAGCATGTGGTAACAGTTCAGCCCAGTTATCTTGCTGATAGTTGATGAAAGGCCGGAGATACTGTTCCAAAACAGAATTAGTCCGTTCACAAGCCCCATTAGTCTGTGGATGGTGGGTGGAGCTTAGTCCCTGGGCGGAGCCAATTAACTTCAGAAACTCCTTCCAAAAGAGAGAGGTGAATTGGACCCCCTATCCAAAATTATGCGTTCAGGCACTTCCATGTAATCGGTACACATGTGAAATAAATAACTTAGCCAACGACTTAGCTGATGGGATTTTGGAACAGGGCACAAACCTTGCCCTGGCACGCCAGCTATAAGCCGTTGGTCTTCTGGGTTCCACTAGATCTTCATGTGCAAAGGAGCGCTGGAAATTGGAAAACCAGGTGACCAGCGTACATGCACACGGTGGAAACCAGAAGCTCGGCTTCTTGGCGCATGCATGCACACCAGGGAGCTGCTCTTCCAGTTTCTGGCTCTTCCCCGCTTGCACGCACATGCTCTCGTTTTGGCACTCAGTGCCCAAAAGGTTCGCCAACACTGCCCTAGAATTACTTTGTTGCAAACCAGGGTAGATTGGGGTTGGGTCTTTTGCATAGGAAGGATCATATCATCTTTTAAAAAATTTCAGTGATTAAGGACCTAAATCAAATGGTCAAATCTTTGCCTTCTTATCTACATAACAACGATACTGTTATTCCTAATCTTGTTTTTTTTTAAACAAGGGTTGGCTGTATCTGACTGTAGCCATGGCCTCCATTGAAGCTGAACAAAATTTTGACCTTGAGCCAATCTGCATTTCTTTTCTACCTCAACTAGGCGCTTGGTGAAGCTTCTTTTCAGATTTACCAACCATTCAATTTCAGGTGCCTATAGATAAGGCAGTGCTTGAACAGTGAAATTCAACAGTGAGTGAAAAAGAAACAAAGTTGAAATACCATATTGTTATACTCAAATCTTTAGCCTGATTTGCAGCCAAACTAAGTAAATTGGATTATTTTGGTTGAATCTACTGGTACTTGTGGGTATACTCTTCGTCCATTTCTGATGGTTGCTAGCATAGTTTGAAGAGTTTTGTCCAGTATTCTTAAAATATAGAATGTTAAAGAAGAAGATCATCATAAGCAACAAAGGGAAATAAGTGGTCTATTTCAAGAACAACGCTTTCATTTGAGCGTACTAGAGTGCTGTGAAAAATTTTAGACATCATTTCCCAAGCAGCAGGTCATGAGTGATTTTAGCTAAGCTGAGTATTTTTCCTAAATTTTACCACCAACTCATTGTCAATAAAACCAACTTTCTGTCTTTTAAAACCTGTGGTTTTATATTTTATAAAGATTACTGAAGATTTATTTATTTAGTCAATTCATCTTGTCCATCTTGAACAGGTGACTGAGTGATGAACAATATTTAAATTAATGTTATTACAACTGCAAGAACTAAAATATAGAACAGCTAAGAAATATACAGCAGTCTCTAATACAACCCGGTGTGGTGGCTCTTCATAAACTCAGGGCCCAAGGGCTGGGCGGATCTTTAGGACTTTGCAAAAGAGCAGAAGGATTGTGGCCAACCTGATCTCTGGAGGAGGATATTCTGAGGGTGGGAACTATGGCAGGAAAAGCTGACCTTGTCGCTCTCCTCCCCCTTTGCCAAAGAGAGCATTTACAGTTTTGACAACTATCAAATAAGATATCAAGTATCTTATTTGAGATTGAGTGTTAAGTTTGGAAAAAGATGTTCTGGACTACCAATAGTCCTCGATTTACAATAGTTCATTCAATGACCATTCAGCAGCACTGAAAAAAAGTGACTTATGACAATTTTTCACACTTGCGACCTTTGTCCCCCTGATCAAGTGTTCAAAATTCAGATGCTTGGCAAATGGGTCATACTTATGACCGTTGCTGTGTCCCAAAGTCATGTGATCACCTTTTGCAATCATTTGACAAGCAAAATCAATGGAGAAGCCAGATTCACTTAATAACCATGTTACTAACTTAACAACTGCAGTGATTCACTTAATAACTATGGCAAGAAAGGTCACAAAATGGGACAAAACTCATTTAACAAATGTCTCATTTAACCAAAATTTTGGGCTCAATTGTGGTGGTAAGCCAAGGACTACCTGCACTTACTTAGACATCCAACATACAGAATAAAAAGGGTTCAGTTATTAGGCATATTATATCTGCCTTACAAACACCTGAATGGCTGCTAAGCTTGAGGTTTTTCAATCAGATTTTTAGACATCTCGGTGTTCAGCTTCTGTTTTTCTTTTCCAGAACTATAATAACGTATTAATTTTACTGATATGGAAGTAGCCACGATCACATGAAATCTAGGATGATTTAATCCAGGTGGTGGTAAAAATGGAAATGTCATCAACAAGTAAGATGTTTGAAATATAAGCACAGCAGGCTGTGATTGTACTCATAAAGACATAAATGGTGCAATTACATATCTGATTTTTCATAGCAAGTTTTTGAAATTGTTAATATATAGCTTCATGCTCTGGGTTTTTTTTTGTAAAACTTGCTTTATCTTTTGATGATACATTTGTTCATTGATATCCTGATTTGTCATGGTTTCCAGAAGCAGCAAAATATGCATGATAAATGGTTGATGTATGGGGGCGGTGCTCATCTCCATTTCAAAGCCAAAGAGCCAGTGCTGTCCGAAGACGTCTCAATGGTCATGTGGCTGGCATGACTAAATGCCAAAGGCTCATGGGGCACTGTTGCCTTCCCACCAAAGTGGTCCCTATTTTTCTACTTGCATTTTTACATGCTCTCGAACTGCTAGGTTGGCAGAAGCTGGGACAAGTCATGAGAGCTCATTCTGCTATACGGTGCTCAGGATTTGAACCACTGAACTGCCAACCTTTCTGAGCAACAAGCTCAGCATCTTAGCCACTGAACCACCGCGTCCCTTAAAACTATACTATCCTACAATGTATACTATCCTAGAAATGTCATAGATAAAATCGTGAAAATGGTTTTCTTCAAGCCAGGGAATTTTTTATTTTATTTTCCACAACTTATCCTCTCTGCTTTCTCCTATGCAGGTCAATGTGGCATGATATCTACAGAAAAGATGGGACCGATACTTGTATCAGGGTTTGGTTTTTTTTTCATTTTGAGGGTTAAATTGTCAGTATTTGTTAAACTTCTTGTAGACTTAATACATTAACTTCTTTTCATTCCTTACCAAAAAAAAATCAGATAGTGTAACTGTCAAAACTTACTGCAATTGATCTAACAATTCCAAAGTCTGCTATTATAACCATGGGAGTTTGGGAGCAGGTAGCAAAATATGGATGTCACAAAGTCATGGTGCAAGTTCTGCTGTACATCTTTTTCAGATGTGTCATAATATTGCATGTGTGTATATTGGATGGAGCTTGCTTCACAATGCAGTGCTTGGTTTTTTTTTTTCCCATTCTGACAAAAGCCCCAGAATCTTCAGATGTATCTGGTCATCAAGATAACTCAGGATCATAGCAGATAACAGTTTTTTGCATGATTGTTTTGTTCGAGAAACAGGTGCTACAGGCATGGTAGTTAATGTTTGGCATTAATTCACACACCATACTATATTTTTATAAGAGTGTAGTTGGTGAAATTGAAACAACTGTAAAGTGGGATTTAAACAGTAAAGCCTAAATAATCTTAGTGAAACCCTTTTCATATTAAGAAGACTAAGTTAGTTCCACTACTATAGCTTCAGTGTCATATTGATATACTGAAAGAAATGCGAGAACTTTGTCATTCTAGTGGAAAAATATAGCTAACTATTCTTTGGAGAATTTAAGACCTTAGGATTTAAGCAGCAGGGTTTTTCCCCCCCAAATAATAACTTGCTTTGTGCATCATAAGGATTTCAAACTAGATTGTTTTGGTTGTGCAGACAATATTTATTTCAGGCTTCTTATATTTTTGTTTTTCTCCTTTCTCTTCACAATTCACCTTCATGTGCTATTATAGATAAAGTGCAAAAAAATATACTTAATATGGTGGAATGTAGTCTGGAGGTTCAGAAGCAAAGAGACTGTGAAACCTGGAATGCCTGATAGGCAGGAAGAGACCAAGGACAGAGCCTCCCTATCAGTATACTGTATCTATAGTTAGGCAGATAATTGCTTTAGTCTGGTAAGATTCTGTCTGTAGATTAACAATAAGAAACTGTTGATAAATAACTCCATGCGTCATTCTTGTTTCTTAAGCCTAACAAACTACCAATATAATAATTGTGTTTAACTGTAGTAAGTCTGCAACCTTCTACTCACTTACATGGGAGCATCCCCCATATTTTTTGGATTATAAAATGCTCCAGTTTATAAAATGCACCTAGCTTTTGGGAAGAAAAACAAAAAAAAAATGCTTCTGCCTCCCAGCAATTTGCCTCCTTGCAGCAAACAATCTGGTTAGCTTCAGCACAAGCTTATTTAGCACGAGCAGCTGATTGGCGGTTGGATCGGATTCCCAGAATACCACCTATCAGTTGTTCCAGGCTGTGGGGATTGCCGCCTATCATCACCTTCATGCGCTCCATTTTTGGTCTCTGTGTGCCCCATTTTTGGCCTCCTCATGTTCCATTTTTAGCCTATTCCAGGTGGTGAGGATCACCACTGCCATTCGGTGGCGATAGGTGGCAACAGCGCCAATCCCCTCTCCTTGGAATGGGCTAAAAATGGCACATGTGGAAGCCGAAAATGGGGAGATTATGCTGAAGCTGACCAGGTTGTTTGCTGCAAGGAGGCAAATTGTTGTGAGGCAGAGACTGAAAGGCAGGGGCCAGTGGGTGCTTATTTGTACTCTATGACTATCATTAAGTGTTGTACCTTATGATTCTTGACTAATGTATCTTATCTTTTTATGTACACTGAGAGTATATGCACCAAAGACAAACTCCTTGTGTGTCCAATCACACTTGGCCTATAAATAATTCTGTTCTGTTCTGTTCTGTTCTATTCTATTCTATTCTATTCTATTCTATTCTATTCTATTCTATTCTATTCTATTCTATTCTATTCACTAGAACTGATGAAGTTACCTAAATAGGGTAATGAAATGTCTGCAAGAAAAACAAGCTCAGAGAGCCCCAAGGACCCCTCATTTCAGCCATGAGTTACAAATATTTTCCTTTATTTATATCTTTTATTTTTAACCTGGTTGGTAACAGTTATCTACAAGCTCATCTGCACTGAATCACTTCTCTTCATCCATTTGGATCAAGAAGGGTGATCCTTCACTTAGGAATTATCATCTCCAGGGCCCAGGAGTGGAGTCTTCTTTGTAGCAGGCCCACTTCTTTAAAATGTCTTACCATCAGAGATCAGAATAGACTCCATCCTGGAGGGCAGTTATAGTTCCCCCCCCCATTTTATTTCTTTGGTGTTTTTTTTAAGCTGTGTATTTGCAAGATGGTACATAAAACAGAACTGCTAGATTGGAGTGGAATACAAGTCCCTAATAAACATATAAATAAAGTAAATCTTTTCTCCAATTATTAATGTCAGTGATCTATATCAAACTTTGATCCCTTATCATATTTTTTTCAGATGCACATGATGCCAATATGTTCAGATAGTGAATATAATTATTTCACTGAACTTGAAGTTGTTTGAGGAACCCTGAAGAGCCCTTTCATTATTTTAGCAACTCAGTTCAGATGACCAAGCAATACTAGATTTTAGATAAAGAGACTCTAGATTTTTAATGGTTTGTGTAAATTTTTAATGGATTCCTGGGGCAAAATGGCATGTTTGTTTGGGGAGCAAACAAATTTGTATTACCATGATACAAGCATGAAATATATCCTAAAATGGCATTATCAGGTAGTGAATAGTTGTGTGTGTGGGGGGGGGAGAATGAGATTTCTTTTTCATTAAAGGAACTAGCTCCTTGATTGCTTTGGTTATCTCTATATTTGCATTGGTTTATACTTGTGAGCATTGCTGGAAGCAAAATATACTCCTGCCTTCTTTCAAGACTTTAAGCAAGAAGTCTTATCCTCTGGTAATCCTTAGAAGCATTTTGACAGCATCCTTTAGACTTTTATAAAGATAAATGTTGTTTTCAGTGCTAGAAAATGAATGTGGACCACATCAAATACACTGGAAGTTAACTGCTTCTATTGGCTTTAATTTATAGTCTCAAGGATATATAAAGATAATAATCTGGCCAGGAATCAAGTGTAGAAGAAAACAACTGCTTCATTTTGGTTTGCTGCATATCCAAAAAAAAAAAAAAGAAAACGTGGCTATTTTATGTCATGTTATATAATGACACTTTGTGGAAAAACGGTGCTTTTTATTTTTGATGCTTCAAAACAGGTTCTATTTCATTAAATGCTAGGAATGTTTTTGTAAATAAAATGCTCAGACATGACTAGAAGCAGCCATTACTTTCTCTGACTAACACTCAAGAACAACTATGCAGGGAGCACAATGAAAAAATAATAATTCAGAAATAAATCACAGCAAGGAACAGAGAGGTGAGCAGAGCCTCTCACAAAAGTGGTTTGTGCAAGGAGGTGGGCATTCAGTACTCTAAATCAATGGAACAACTTGTGGGTGGTCTATCACTGCAGGTTTTTAAAAAGCGATTGGACAGCCATTTTCACGGAATGGTGTAGGGCCGTGATGGCAAACTTATGGCACATGTGTGCCCTCTCTGTGGGCACACACGCCGTCGCCAGTTGCACTTCCGGATTCCAGCATGTGCATGCACGAAGACCATCTGGCTGGCGCGCATGCATATGCCAGAACCAGAAAAGAGCAGCTGGCTGGTGCGCATTCGTGCTGGACAGCTTGACAGTGTACATGCGTGCGATAGAACCTGAAATATCATCTGGCACGCACGCACGCTCCAGTTTCAGCACTCGGTGCGGAAAAGATTAACTATCACTGGTCTAGGGTTTTCTGCTGGCATAGGGGTTGGACTAAAAGACTCCAAGGTCCCTTCTAATTCTGGTATTTTGTAAATGTGTTATTTAAGATAAATGTTTCCTTATCCAGTCATGTCCAACTCTAGGGCTTATCTCTGTTTCTTGGCTGAGGGAATCAGCATCGTCCAAAGACATTTTCCATGGTCCTGTGGCCAACATCACTATATGTCAAAGGCATATTATTTTGGTAATGCTGTTACCTTCCCACCAAAGTGGTAGCTACTAATCTACTCGCATTTGCATGCTTTCAAACTACTGGGTGGACATTTATTTACATAGTCTTGAATTAGCTGTTCTGCTCTCTAACATTCTGAATTACAAACACAAAAACAATAGTCGTTTCCCCAAATCAGATTACTACACTTGATCATTTCAAGGTATCTTCAGTCATTTCTGTATAAACAATACACTGAACAACATTTATATCCCACTTTTGTGCGGTTTTGAGCAAGTTGATAAAAGCAACAAAACATACATTACAAAATACGCCTTACGTGCATCTCCTGAATGTCGCAACTGCCAGCCCCAAGAGCTTAGCCAAAATTTGTTCACCAAGCTGTATTCTTAATGTGAACAAAAGGGGAAAATGATTAATTATCCAGGAAGTAATTATATTAACTGCATTAATTTAACTTAAAATTGAATTCAGTTTGATTCAGTTTTTAATTAATGTTAATCACATTTCATTTTTGTCCTAGCCACATTTATTCATTCAGTTTGAGAAGAGCAGCTGAAAGTCAAAATGGTGAAAAAGAATCTGAGTAAATAGTGTGGACAAGACTGTACCTATATATTCTGCAAGGCCCCTCTGGCTTGACAATGTATTTTCCTGTGATTTACAGAATACTTTGTCTCCCATGGAGATGAACCAAGGCTTACAATACATAAAGCAGGAGACTTATTTCTATCCCAATGATAATTTACAAATACTGTGATTTTTCCCATTGAAAAGGCTTATTTTTATTTATATGGCTAAAAGTATCTATATAGTAAAAGTAAATGTTAGGAATTATTTTTTTCTTTCCATATTATTACAACAACAGTATTCTGGTCTCACAATTTTCTCTATGGATTATTTTTGTAGCTATATTTTGTAGCAAATTTGTAGCTATATAATTCCTAATCTGTAAGATCTTTGTGTACATTTTCTCCTAAACTACATGTGGTTTGAAGGACAAATGCAATTAAATCTTATATTTTAACAAACGTATTTCATTAATGCAGACTTAAACTATAAAGACTATCATGACATAGTTCTTTATAAAAATGTAAGTGCCATTATTTATACGTCACTTTAGAAGAGGACTTTGCCAAACTTTATTTTTATAGAAGGATGAATGCAAGATTAGCTTGAAGCTAGCATTTGTCTTGCAAAAAAACATCCAATTTCTCCTGTCAGCAGAGGTCACGGTGCTGTTTAAATTCCCAATGTACATTGTACATGCAGGGTTACAATTAGAATGCTCTTCATGATCACAATTTTCTAGGAAATTAAAATAGAACCACTGACAACCAAACTAATGTTGTTTTTCTACTTTATTTACTGAATGATTTTTAAAAAAAATATAATTTGCAATGGTGGTTTGGTTTATTTGAGATCTCATAAAAAATTAACTATGGTTCTAAGTTCGGATTTTTCACTGACTTGCACAATACTTTATCAGGAACTTGGAACATTATGCTAAAGTGGATGTTTGAACAACTCATAAATTTATCTTTTTATAATGAGAGAAGATGACAGTCATGCACGAGTGCCAGATGCTAGACAATTCATATCCTGCTGAAGTTAAACAAATATATATATAACTCATCTTTAGAATGCACAACTGAAGTGTAACAATGAATACTAAATTCACATTTGCAGCCATTTTCTATGCATCCCTGAGACATCTGGCTCATCGAAAAACTTGCAAGTAAACATATCAGATACTTACCATTAAAAAATTAAGTGGTTCTAGTTAAAAAACTGTTTTCAGTTGCAAAGGCAGCAATACTTTTTAAAGGGCCTAAAACATCAGTTTTAAGTAAGGTGACCAGATTTTCAGATTGGTAAAGAGGGACACCTTTGACGGGTGGGGGGGTGGGGGCTTGATTAAAAATTTTATACGGAGCAACAAAATTTTTCATACAACGCAAAAATAGTATTGTAATATTTTTTTTATTTCAACATAACTACAATTTACAAATATAAATTGTAACTGTTGCCAAACATCAAAATTTTGATCACGTGACCATGAGGATGCTGCAACGGTCGCTAAGTGTGAAAATGGTTGCTAAGTGTGAAAAATGGTGATCAGTCACTTTTTTCAATGCCATTGTAACTTTGGTCACTATACCACCTTTCTTGCCACAGTTCGTAAGTGAATAACTGCAGCTGGTATTTTGTATTTTGGATAGAATCTTTTTTTAAATAGTCTAAGACAATTTAAAAAAAGAATCCACACAAAATAAATTGAAGTAAAACATTTCAAACTATTCCACACAGAATAAATTGAAGTAAAACTATTTTTAAAAATTCTATGCACAATATATTTCAAAGTATTGTGCATAGAATTTTTTAAAATGGTTTCACTTCAATTTATTTTGGATATAATCTTTTTTTTAAATAGTCTAAGACAATTTAAAAAAAGAATCTACACAGAATAAAACTATTTTAAAAAATCCTATGCACAATAAATAAAATATTATTTTAAAATACATTAAAAAAATAAAAGAAAAACCCCCAGCTCACCTATTAGCAGGCAGGCACTCCAAGTCAATCCAGAATGATGTAGATGTTAATACAAAGAACGGAGCAAATTAAAATTGTGAAATTAGCCTCAAAGAAAAATATTTTACCATTTTTCCCACACGAGCCGACCTCCAACCTCCGTGCCCCTGCCCTCCAGGAAATCCAGGAAGGAACACTCGCTACCTCTTTAGCCAAACTATTTCCTGGAGCTCTATGGTACTGGGTCATCTTTTCTTATAAAAATAAATAAAATGTGCGGGGCGTGTGTGTCCGTTTTCTTGCTTTAACGTTTTATCTTCAATGAAAGTACTGAGACAGAGAGAGGGGTTAGACAGAGTGTCTTTTGTCTTGCCCCGGTTAGGATTTCTTAAGCAAATCCACTTTCAACATGAAGCCAGAAAATTGGGACTTTTTAAAAACGCTCCGGGACACTGGACAAATTGTTATAAATCATGACTGTCCCGCCAAAATTGGGACAGTTTTAAGACATCATACTGAGCTCTTTTTCTTTGTCCAGTTGAAACAACACGAAATAAGAGCCATTATCCAAATATGACCAGATATCTTCAAAAAGAGCTTTAAGCATCGACTAGAGGTGACACATTTAGGCAACTCTTAAAAAATTGTCCAGGGCTTGGAGATTCGGTATTATAACAGCGATGAATTTGGATAATTTAAGTATCGTAAGTTGTTTAATTATTTTTTTTTGGGGGGGGCAGGTTATTCCAGAGGGTGGTACACAGGCAGAAATAATATTCTGTAATAAAATTTCATAGATGCTTTTGGATTCAGGGTAAATAACATGAGTTACTGAAAGAAAAGCAAGACAAAAAAATTGACTTTTTATTTACACTGCTCAGACCCTCTGTGAAGGGGGTGGACAGCTTAAAAATGAAATAGGTGATTAGATAGATAGATGATAGATAGATAGATAGATAGATAGATAGATAGATAGATAGATAGATAGATAGATAGATAGATAGATGGATGAAAAAGGTAGGAGTCAGACTCAGTCAGACAGACAGACAGATATTGTGTCCATGAAGCAGAAAGGAGAAGAATAGTAGATCTGGGAAGTACAAAAATATGAATGAAACGTAAGTGTCAATGAGGGTCAATGAGACTGGTAGGCATGTATGAAAGCTAGAATATATAGACTGATATTATCCTCCAGTGAATTGTGACAGTAGAAAAACTAGGATGAGTTTTGAAGAAAAAACAAATAAATGCAACCCAGGAGAAAAATTATTCTAAATGAATGGGTGTGAATAAGTAACCATTTGGAGAAATGAATGAGAATAGTGACTCTGGGGAGTATCAGCTTAGAAGAAGGTCTATTAGTTTTGAATACCTGCTATCAGTATAAGCTCATACCTATCCATGGCAAAAGAAAGAATATACATTTGAACACACAATTGATTTGACAACTTATGTAATATTAAGAGTGTGATGAATATAAAAAGAGTTTCTGAATCTGGGACAGACTATTATTTGATTATGTCAGCAATAGACCTTGGGGAAAATAGACATGAAAGGAATAATAAAGGAGTGAGAGAAATAAGAATCCAATAGAATGACTGTAGAAAGAGAAATAACAGTATTGCATGGAAAACAAATAATTAAAACAGATCAATCTCCCAGAGAATTAATTGATTAATGTTTTAGAAGGATGTGTACTTTAGGAAAAAAATGTAGAAAGTATTCAAACCCTGAAAAAAATCCTTTGATATTGTGCAGTGAAAACTTGGATCAAATTTTCCCCAAATATGAAAATCCTTCTTTCTCCTTTGTAA
Organism: Thamnophis elegans; assembly: GCF_009769535.1. Classification (NCBI taxonomy): domain Eukaryota; kingdom Metazoa; phylum Chordata; class Lepidosauria; order Squamata; family Natricidae; genus Thamnophis; species Thamnophis elegans. The sequence continues at coordinate 26,553,063 of NC_045548.1, read as the reverse complement.
TTAAATGGTTTAAAATATGACATTTATGATCTTCAGCCATGGTTACAAATGGAATTATTTCTTCACCTATCAAGATGTCTTGAGGAACTAATCAAACATGTCATCAAGCTTTTGTGTTTAATTTGATATTGGACATGTTATCTCACTGTCTTATATCTTTATCTGAAAGTCACTTCCCCAGATGTAATAGAATGTGTGAATGACCTTGGGGAATGAAGGGAAGAGATGATGCCTAGGAAACAATCAGACAAGAGAGTAGGAGTTCTTGAAGTATGTACTTTCACACTTGCAAGACTCAGTTAATGTTTTACAATAGAGATTTAGTTCATTTAGGCATGTTTTCTGTGTGATTTTTCTGTGTGATTTAACTGGGAGGATTGACACCAATAAGAACAGCCATGAAAATCCGTACTCATTACATTTGTTCATGCTTGCTGAACATCTCAGAACATATAGAAAATATTGGCTATCAATTCTTTCTTCGGAAAACATTTTGTGTTTTTGAAAGTATGACATGATAGAAGCACATTTATAAGTATGTATGATGGGCATGTGTTATTTTTGTCTAGTTTTTGTTTAACATCTATATCGTTATTATTATATGGAAGTTATTAATGTATGAATTTGTTAATGTAGTGGATGATTATGTGTGTTTTATGCTAAAAGAACTGGCACATCATTGATGCAGTGATAACATTCATGAATATTATTCCATGTAGTCAAAGTTTGGTCTTGCGTTTATAGATGACTATTTTATTTTATATGTATTATAATTTATTATTATTTGAATTTTGTGTGTATTTTCCCCTTATTTATTAAAAGCAATGAAATTTAAAAACACGAGTAAGATGAAATGTTTAGTGAATGATTCAGGATTGAACATGATAAGAATTTCTGATATTTCCATGTTTACCTAATTTACATTTATAGATAAATATGTAGGAGATATTTGGGTCATATTAGAGATTGTCAGTTGGGAAGATAAATGTATGCACTTTTATTCCCTTCTTACTCTCAGAATATATTACTGATTCTTTTATTAGTATCCATTACCCTGAAAATCATTAATTCTGCTTATAAAATTGTGTCTACATTGAATGGGTCAAGAAGTATGGGAAAACAAAGAAGTTTTGGTCAGATGGAGTTGATGAGAGGAATGAGGTAAGATTTTTAAAACGGTGCCTTGAGCCCTTTGCTGTGATGTGATCTGTGATGAGTTTCAACTGATTCAGCTGATTCCTGAAGAAGTGGACAAGTTTATCTGTGCTGTCAACTTGGTCACCTGTTTATTGAATTCATGCCCAATCTTCATTTTAAAAGAGGCCAAGGAGGTGACCTGTTTTTGGGTCAGTGCTATGGTGTCAATTGTTGAAGGAGGGAGGCCATTTTTGACTCAATGATTGTAGATAACTATTGTCATGTTTCCATCCTTCCAAGGCACCCATCCTTTGGTAGATCCAGTGGCATCTTGTTTAAGTGAAAAATTAGCACAATAAAATACATTTTTTTACTAAAAGTATACATGGAATGAATATTTAAATGGAATCAATCATGCAAATGTTAAAAAATCCAATCGATCATGCAAATGTTAAAAAAATCCAAGTTACTAAGTAACACAAATTAATAATGACAATTTTCACAAATCTTTGAGAAGAAATATGTGATAATAGACTCAAGATGTCTATACAGCAAAAATCAGTCTACAGCATCAAGGAAATAAGTTCACACACATGCACATGCATGCACGCATGCACACAGATGCACAAAAATATGTATATGTATACCTATACTTTGAATCAAAGGAAAAGGCAAACTTCAAAATCTTTTTACTTGCTTGTTTTCTTCTCTTATAATCTAGCTCTAGTAGTGGTTTAAAGTGTTTCATTTATTACTATTGAATATATTGGGAAGCATTGGATTTCTCAATTTGGTCCAAACTAGACAAACCATGCTGCATTAGATCATTGTTACAGAGCTGTTTCCTTATCTAAACAAAATGAGCATGGATAGGCAAAAAAGTAATGGGAGTGACTTCTGATTGCCTTTTCCTTGTGAGAACCTGGCAAGAGCATCAAAAATTGTTGGCCTAAAATGCACTGTTTTTCCAGTGAACGGTCATGACAATGAGAGCTTTTATAGTATATAGTATGTAGCTTTCAAAAGTTTCCATTTTTAAATGTTTCCTTGAACTTTAAAGTTATTTTTAGTGATCTTTTATTACATTAAAACATTTTACCACATCCAAGAATTATGTCCTTTTCTTTATAACTAATCTCCTAGGAAACTTCTTTACTATCTGCCAGTTAACTTAATCATGATAATGTGCAATTCTTTCTTGTCCACTTTCATTTTCCCTCTTGACAAATACACACATTATAGATAATAAGATTTGTCTGCTTTAAATTATTTGGTCTTCCTGTAACACATTCAATATTTTTCCTGCTATGCAGATTGAATAGATTTTTAACTGCAATTTTAAATATCCTCATCCACCCACATTTATTGTGCATGAACTATGTTGTGAGCTGCTGAACTTAAATAGATGGAACTTTGGAGTTAAACCCTGGAGTTAAAGTGGTATCATTTTTGTAATTGAGTGTTTTGCTTTGCCTCTTCTTTGTCTTCCAAACTATGTCAGGATTTCTTAGCCACTCTCTCTCTCTACAATTTTTGCAAAACAGAATAATTAATATGCACATACTTCACATCTAATATTTCATCCATATATTGCAACAATAATCATTAGCATGTGTAAAAAATATACGGTGAGAGAACTGTAGCCAAAGCTATCTTTTAGCTTTGAATTTATCTCAATATCCTTAAGGTAGTCTTTTCAGCCGTATAATGTTTGTAATACAAATTATAGTGATCTGAATATTTTTCAAACTAAAATAATAAAATAGGAAGTAGGCTAACAAATATATTGTGTACTTTGTGTGTTCACATACAGTATGTATACACTATGCATATACATACATATGTACATTATGTCTCTGTCTCTGTATATATACTCTGTTTTCCCTAAAATAAGGCCTCCCCCGAATAAGCCCAATTGGATTTTTGATCACAAAAGCTAAAATAAGCCCTGTCCTGAAAATAAGCCCTTCCCCAAAATATTGCAGCACAGTAGCAGCCATGATGTGACTACGCTTGCTGCCTGCTGCACCTCAAAAATAATAAGACCTCCCAGTAAATAAGGCCACATGCTTATTTTGGGGGTGAAAAGAAAATAAGACCCATTTATTTATTTATTTATTTATTTAATATATATATACATACACACACATACATACATATACACATACACACACACACACACTCATATATATATGTATACATATACATATACACATACACACACACACATATGTATATATAGTTATTTGTTCAAAATTGCTAATCTCTGAAGGTTCTTCACCGATTGCTTTGAAATTTTGACACAATGTTGCATTCGAATACAAGAATGTTTTTATATATGTATATTATATAGATGTCACACCTGTAACAGGTAAAAACATAATTTTTTGTAAAAACATGCTTTTTTGAAAACCAGCACCATCTGGTGGATGTAAAAGTGACACACGCTATACTAAATATTTCATGATTCTGTTTCAATGTTTCCAGCGCCATCTGGTGGACATAAAAGCAACACACGCTATACTAAATATTTCATGATTCCATTTCAATGTTTCCGATTGCATTGTTATATTGAATTTTCATAGATTTCGATTTATTTTCATTTTGATTTAATTATTTCGTGTGACATTGCATTGGAATTGAGCTGTGTCATTTACCATAGCGTTCATTTAGTGAGCATAGTATATTTGGAACAGTTTGGCCTCTCTCCAGCTTCGTCCCAATGATCCCTTTATATGTGTGGCTGGGCTGCGGCTGCACCCATTGCCCTTTCTGCCCCTCCTCTGATGAGCTTCAGCCATTTCCGCCAAGGGAAGCCAAAGCCCTTCGGCCTCCTCCTCCCCTCTCTCCCCTCCCCTCCCACCAGGCCTTTGCTGTCTGCAGCGGGGCACCACCTGCGCCATCCCTCTCCCGCCCCCCCGTCCTTAAGGCAGCCTACCCCTGGCCAACCCAGCAGAGCTCCAGAGGAGGCAGAGGCGGAGTGTCTCCTCAGCCCGGCCGGCCGCATGCGCTCTCCAACCCCCCTCACAGTGAGCCAGCTACGGCCTCATCAAGGCAGTTCAGATGGGGTGGCTGCAACGGGGCTGGGGTGGCCCCTGGGTGCCCCATGAGGTGGCACACCAAGGATTTCTCTCTCACTCTCCTGGACCACCAACTTGGGGGCGCCCGAGTGCAGCTCCTCTGAGGAGATGCTCAACAACTTCCATGAGGCCGACAGCCCCAGCGCCGTCTTCCCCAACCAGCCTCCCCCGGTCCAGCAGCTCCAAGACCTGACCAATGGCAGCACCCACCCGCCCCACTACGCCCAGACTGGGCCCAGCAACGCGTGGCCAGGTACAACTGCTCTCTCTCTCTCTCTCTGTGTGTGTGTGTGTGTGTGTGTGTGTGTGTATGAATGAGAGATCTTTTACAAATGTGTCCAATCACTGTATCTTTTTAAAAAAAATAATGTATTAAACTTATCAAGATATATAATGCAAAGGAAAATGAAAATAATGGGAAAAGGAGAAGGAAAAGGGAAGAAAAAGAAGTGTAGGGTAAAGGGGGGAAAGAAAGAATCTGATTCTTTTTAGTGCAGTAGAATAACATAATAACATTACAGTAATGTTTCACTTTTGCATACTTACTGTGTACTAACCATTTCTATAACAACTAACTTATCTAATCAGCAAAAGTTGGTTTGATTTTTTTTCCATCTCAAGCACAAAATACAGAGGTGGTTTCCAAGTAGAAACAAGTTGGATGTGTTCTTTGATTAAAGCAGTTAATTCCACTAGTTCTATCAGTTTTTCCTCTGTAGAATATAAAGTATTTTTCCATTTTTGTACATAAAACATTCTTGCTGCTGTCAACATGTATAACAGCAAAGTTTCAGAGGTTTTTTTTCCAATTTCTTTCAGGATAAATTGAACTAAAAGATAGTGACCAGCGCTAAGTCACTTAGCAAGCTTCTACTACATAGTGAGCTACTACAACTGAAAGGGGAACTTCAACCAAAGTTCACCATACAGAAGCTCATCCCCATATTCCGGGCCAATGTATTTTCTTCCCAATTTTGAGGTCAAAAGCACATCATTGTAAAAGGCTGCTAGATTAGCTGAGCCCACTAAGGATGGCAGTGAGCTACTTGAGTACACTGTTGGTGAGAAAATATGGTGAAGTCAGCTCATAAATTTTACTGTGTTCTCACCAGATCAAGCTAGAAAGCAGGAGATGGTGAGTTCTAGTCTTGGCTTAGCCATGCACTCCAGCTGGGCGACCTTGGCCCAGTCACTCTCAGTCCAACTCACCTTACAGGATTGTTGTTGTGGGGAAAATAGGAGGAGGAAGAATGTGTTGGATATGTTTGCCACCTTGAGTTATTTGAATAAAGGCGAAATAGAAATAAACATGATGAAAATAATAAAGAGCCGAGGTGGTGCAGTGGTTAGGGTGCAGTACTGCAGGCCACTTCAGCTGACTGTTATCTGCAGTTCAGCGGTTCAAATATCACCGGCTCAAGGTTGACTCAGCCTTCCATCTTTCCGAGGTGGGTGAAATGAGGACCCAGACTGTGGGGGCAATTTGCTGACTCAATTTGCTAAAAATCTGTAAACCGCTTAGAGAGGGCTGAAATCCCTATGAAGCAGTATATAAGTCTAATAAATAAATAAATAAATAAATAAATAAATAAATAAATAAATAAATAAATAAATAAATAAATAAATACATACATACATACATACTTGGTGGCTTTCTTACAGCAATGAGAAACTCAAATCTAGTACATTGGGGTAGGGGGAGAAGTTAGATTTGTCATTTCAAAGACGTTTTGCCAGTGAACCCAACTTTTCTCTTAGCAGATAACTCTTGAAATTTTGCAAAAGAAGAGACATTTACTTCCCTTTAGTTCCTCTCTGATTTTAAACATTGCTATCATATCCAAAGGCAACCATTAATATCCAGACATTGCTTCTTTTAATTGCATTTTTATGCAATATTCTTTTCTTGAAATCTTTTAGCTTCAACTGTTTTTATTTCTACAAAATAAAAACTTTCAGTGGCTTTGGTTTTCAGTGTTGTATTAATATTTTTGTCCTTTATATTGTTCCATAATTTTATGGAGGGGGATTGGTGAAAGTTGGCTAGGATAACTTACAAACGCAATAAACATTTTCAACTGGCCTACCAAGTGCCATGAAACAAAAGTATGATTTCAGCATATTTCAGAATTTAACAGGAATTATATTTTCAGGATATTCATAATACAAAAACATTATTCCCAATACAGTCAGCTAAAAATGTCTGTGGAGATTCTCTGTCATCCAGGCCATGGTTGTCCCCAAAAGTGCTTTTTTCATAAGGCAACTGGAGTTGGTTTTTCCTTAAAGATGTTTCGCTTCAAAGTTTGAAAAAAGCACTTTGGGGACAGTCAGTTAAAAAGATATCAGTAGTTCTCTTTACTAAAATTGGCTTAGATTCTAAGCGTCTGAATAGAAGAAATAGAAATAGCATGAAATTGCCACCTCTGTAAAATTATTGGTGGGATCATCATGGGAAAATACTTAACACAATTGTGTTCCAATCACCTGCTGCCTTATTTAAGTGATTTCCAAGTACTCCAACTTTGCATTGCTTCAGTGACCTCTTAGCGCCTCTACAAAACTGATAATTAGATTCCTAGGGAATAATAATATTAACATAAGCACTAGCATACACTGCAAATATGATATCATCTTTCAGCATTGATTGCTGCTCTGTGTGTCCCAGAAATCTTCCATGTTAGCCAAATGCCTTATTTTATTGAAACTGCCCTGAATTGTAGAGTAAGCTTTTCCGGGATAGGGAGTCGAATTGTAAGATAATTTGATAGCTCTGCAGTGTGTCTGTCTGTCTGTCTGTCTGTCTGTCTGTCTGTCTGTCTGTCTGTCTATCTATCATCTATCATAGGTCTGTCTATCTTCTACCTACCTACCTACCTACCTACCTACCTACCTACCTACCTACCTACATAAACCCAGTATTGGTTTCAGAATTGTGATGGTAAAAATAGTTTGGGAGGGGGAAGAGCAATAAAAACATTCCAATCAGTGTAGTGATTTATGATGGCAATCAAGGAATAGCATAAAGAGAAGCCAAAGGCTTTATGCTGATTTAGAATTTTATGTATGTCTCTGCTGTCATCTGGTGGTCATCCTCTTTTTTATAGCCCATATATGATATATTATAAGGCAAAAAGAAAATAAAAAAGGAGAACTGTAGTGCTACAGCAATTACTTACAAAATAAGGTTTCTAATAAAAGGTAAGGTAAAGGTTCCCCTCGCAAATATGTGCTAGTCGATCCTGACTCTAGGGGGCGGTGCTTATTTCCATTTTAAAGCCAAAGATCCAGCACTGTCCGAAGACGTCTCCGTAGTCATGTAGCCGGCATGACTAAATGCCAAAGGCACACAGAACATTGTTACCTTCCCACCAAAGGTGGTTCCTATTTTTTCTACTTGCATTTTTACATGCTTTCAAACTGCTAGGTGGGCAGAAGCTGGGACAAATAACAGGAGCTCACTCTGTTACTCAGATCTAGGGATTCGAACTTCCAACCTTTCTAATCGACAAACTCAGCATCTTAGCCACTGAACCAAACTCAGCATCTTAGCCACTGAACTTAAGGTTTCTGATAGGAATATTTTATATATAAACTAAGTTGTTGTTTTTCACCAGTTTGTATAGTTTATATCAGCTTATATAAATAATAAATGCTGATCTAGATTGATTTTTAGCTTTACTCTGGAGCACTACAGCAAATGAAATGGAAGTTTCTGAAGCTCACAACAGTGCTTATAACATTTGTTTAATTGATATAAAAGAGAAAATATTAAAGGGAATTCTCTCCTTAATCCAGGAAAATATCATTGTTAGACCCTGTAGACATGTGCTGAAGCCTTGGTGACTATCAAAAAACACATATGCTCTGGCTCTTAACAATCCATACCTTGTTAGGATTGTGGAGTTCATTGCATATTAATATTAATAAAATCATTAAAAATGGCTCCTGGATTGTTCTTATGCAGAATACTGAATCTTCCAAAATCATGAATTTTATAATGTGGATGTAAAATCTGAATGAATGAAGGCAAATATATATGTCCCCGGATAATATTGCAGGATCCAATCTGGGTGGTCAGCAGGACCAGAGGTTTAGTCTTCCAAGCTTTTGGACTCGTGCTGGAGCCCATCTCTTCAGGAAACTTCTCTCTAACCGAATGTGTTATTGTATTATATTCTGTTAAGAGAGAAGTTCCTTGAAGATGGGCTGCAGCACAAGTCCAAAAGCTTAGAAGACTAAACCTCTGGTCCTGCTGCCTGACCCAGATTGGATCGTGCAATAAAATTTAAAAGCCATCACTGATTCAGATATGAATAGCCACCTTCTGTACCTCAGTATTTTGTTTTTCAGTGGAACAAACTTATATACTTGATAATGCTCCTAATCTGATTTTCAAAATAAAAGCTTACATTTCTCCCTACTAAATTGTCATATTGTTCAAGAATGAAGGTGAAATCACAGAAATGGGAGGAAAATGGCTATACAATTTGTTTAATCCTTTTTTAAAAATAAATTGCAGATATTTGGCAGTAAATATCCTAAAGAAGCAAGTAAGTACAAAGAGCAGAGTATTCTTTTGCTTTGTATTTTTCCCCTCTTTTTATTTCTAGTCAATGTATCTTTGGTTAATAATGTACCATATTTTTCAGAGTATAAGATGCACCTTTTTCCCTCAAAAAAGAGGCTGAAAATCTGGGTGTGTCTTATACACTGAATATGGCATTTTTGGCCTCCCAAAACTCCGCCCCCTTCACCAAAATGCTGTGCATTGCCTTTAGGAGGCTTTCAGAGTGCTCCTGGGGGCTGGGGAGGGCAGAAATGAGCAAAAAATGGGCCGTTTTTTTGCTCAATTTCCCCCCAGCCCCCAGGAGCACTCTATAAACCTCCTAAAGGCTATGCATGCCCCCTTTTTTTAAAAAAAAACGGGCCTGTTTTTTGGGAGGTCTGCAGAGTGCAAAAACTTTTTTTAAAAAATTGCCTCTTCAAAATCTTGGTGCGTCTTATACTCTGAAAAATATGGTAACTATACTCCTTCTGCATTGTGACTATAGTGGAGACTTTAAGGATTCCTTCAACCTGCCCAGTACCACCGTATAACTTAAGGTGACCAGACGTCCCGATTTCAGCGGGACAGTCCCTCTTTTGAACAATTTGTCCTGCGTCCCGTTTTTTTTTTAAAAAGTCCCGATTTTTTTTAAGTTACGAAAAAGTCTCCAGCCGCCTTGAGGCTCTCCTAGCAACTGGGAGCATATATTCTTCGAGTCGAGCGCATTCCCACCCGCGCGTCCTTGGGAGCTGTTGCCAATGGCTGAGGGAGGAGAACACTTTACTCCATGTGGAGACCACGGGCTTCCCTCATGGATTTTTTCTTCTTCTGTTGCTTTGAGCAGCCCCTCCCTCCCCCCTCTCTCTTTCTCTCTCTCTTGGAGCTGGCGGCTGCCTCTGAGGCTGTCCAAGCTCAGCCCCTCCCCCTCCCCCCGGACTGCTGCTTCGCCTCGGCTGCTCGGGGCTCCTACATTGGCATTGCGTGTTGTTTGGGGAGGGGATTACTGTGCCATAGAAACACAGTGTATGTCTCACATGGCTGATAACCTGGTCTCTATACAGAAGAGGTAATTTTAAAAACTTCGGAGCGAATCCAGAAAGAGGGGAGAAAGAGGCTGAAGGTGTGCACAGGAGGGGGAAATTTATAAACGGCCCAGTGAATCCAGAGGAGGAGTGTGTGTGTGTGTGTGTGTGTGTGTGTGAGAGAGAGAGAGAGAGGCTGAAGGTGTGCACAGGAGGGGGAATTTATAAACGGCCCAGTGAATCCAGAGGAGGAGTGTGTGTGTGTGTGTGTGTGTGTGTGTGTGTGTGAGAGAGAGAGAGAGAGAGAGAGAGAGAAAGAGAGAGGCTGAAGGTGTGCACAGGAGGGGGAATTTATAAACAGCCCAGTGAATCCAGAGGAGGAGTGTATGTGTGTGTGTGTGTGTGTGTGAGAGAGAGAGAGGCTGAAGGTGTGCACAGGAGGAGGAATTTATAAATGGCCCAGTGAATCCAGAGGAGGAGTGTGTGTGTGTGTGTGTGTGAGAGAGAGAGAGAGAAAGAGAGAGAGACTATCACTAAGTGTTGTAGCTTCTGATTCTTGATGAATGTATTCTATTTTATTTTTCTTTATGTACACTGAGAGCATATTCACCAAAGACAAATTCTTTGTGTGTCCAATCACACTTGGCTAATAAACTATTCTATTCTATTCTATTCTACTCTACTTTACTCTACTCTACTCTACTCTACACTACTCTACTCTACTCTATTCATTTCTATTTCAATTCTAATAAGGAGTTTAGCTTGTCTCTTGAAAATGTAAGGTAGCATAAGGCATTATAATGCAAGCTAGCCTTAGCTTTCAAACAGTTCATTTAGTGACCAAAGTTACAATGGCATTGAAAAAAGTGACTGATGACCATTTTTCACACTTAGCTACCATTTTTCACACTTAGTGACCATTTTTCACACTTAGCGACTGTTGCAGCATCCTCATGGTCACATGATCAAAATTTTGATGTTTGGCAACAGATTCGTATTTATGATGGTTTCAGTGTCCTGGGGTCATATAATCACCTTGTGTGACCTTTTGACAAAATATATAATTTTTAATCAAGCCCCCCCCCCCCCCTCCTGTCAATGGTGTCCCTCTTTACCAATCTGAAAATCTGGTCACCTTAGTATAACTCCTTTGGATTATCATGAGTGCATTAGAAGTTAAGGAATAAAAAGGGTAAACAAAACTTTTATAGAAACACATTTCGGTGGCAGTAGAACCAATATAATGTTTCCAAATGGGGTAATAAAAGGTGTAATGATGCCATTCACTATATGTCTGCAACAATGAGATTATAACATTCTAAGTACTGTGTCTAAATAGTTCTCTCTCACATTTGAGAGGCAGGCATTCTTCAGGCCTTTTATATTCCATTCCAACCTTTTCTACACAATCTATTTTTTCCAGTTCAAATTATTATGGAGAGGAAAGACATGCGAAATGTGAAAAATGGGTCAGAGACTATATGTACCACTGCTGTCTTTTCCCTGCATTTCCCTGCTTAAAAATCTCTATAGCAAGCACTTTATGCCTCAGTAAAGATTGGAGTCATTTGACAAGGATAAGCATTGAATGGAAGGAAAATATTTATGATAGTGATGGAACTTAAATCCACTAATCTGTTAAGGATTTGGTCTATTATGGATTGCTTGCTGAAAATAGAATTTGATAAAATGCAGGCTAAAAGAAAGATAATGAGAGAAGTTAGTAAATAAGGAAGGCATCAATATCACAGTAAAAGATTTTTTTCTAACAAACAAAGACAAGGGTGAGAGTTGTTAAAATGTTATTTTAATAACAATAGGAGAGCCACAGATTTCCTACATTTAATCAAAAGTACACACAAAGCCCAAAGACACCAAGAGAACAGTATTTGTAATGAGCAAACCCTAAGAAAAGATTGTTCTAATATTGTATTCATAAAAATAAATAAGTCCTATATAAAATTTAGCAACCATACTTATAATACCTGGAGAGTTACCTGTTTTTTTACTTCAAAGAGCATTTCACTATGTTATATCATTTCTAAATAGCATCTTTCTTACATAAGCTCTTGGACTTGTTGTCTTCTTTTTACAACATTGAGATAGATACCGATTTGCTTAAATGTTGTTATTTACTATATATCACACGTAATCCCAGGAAATGGCTTTAAGGTGATGCTACACTCAAGTTTACAACTCCTAAGTGGTTCCTAAGACATTAAATCAGAAGCACTGCACAACCCTAATGTGATGATTATAATAAATTGAATTTAAAACTTGTCTTAACACAATTAATGTAGAAAAGAGACAATAAGTGCCTTGCCTGCTTGCTTTATCTGTTGTACAGGTGGTAGCTGTTGATACATAATTTCAATATCCCTGCTATTCTTATCTTTTCATTTTCAAATTGAAAGTGGAAAGACTTTTAAGTAGAAGAGGCTTTCATGTGAACTTTTCCATATGGACGTGAAATATTCATGAACAAAGCAAGATAATCCTTCCCCATATACTCACGGTCCTATTGCCAAGTTCTAGCTTCCTCTTGCTTCAGCCATGTAATTTGGGGCCACTGGTATGACTGAATTAAGAGAAAACGGAACTGTGCAAGATCAGTTATGTCTATTGATGATGTTATGGGAAGTTGTTATTAGATGGTGAGTGGGGAGGGTCGTATCACTCACTGATCTGTCCTGTCTGGAAGAAGTGATAGCCATTCAAGTAGAACTTAAGTAAAATAGGGCATGTTGTGAGGATGTGTGTACGTGTGTGTATTCATATATATGAATATATAAGAGGGACGCCTATTGAAAGAAGCCTGGTTTTCCAACAATAACTCCATTAATATGCACATCGACCTGCTACCAGCTTACCAAGCATTGAGGCACCAGGAAAGATCCTGCAGGAGGAGCGGATACCAATTTCTATCCGGGAGTAGAGATCGACGGCAGATCTGCTCTACGGAGGCATAGCCAGCCCAGGTTGAATGCTGAGGAGCCCGGCAGAATTGTCTCAAGCTGTAATAGATATGAACAATGAGTAACGAGCCAGGCCAGTTACAAGAACATGGGCAAAATAGCAAATGAAGCTGGTTGATATATCAGATGTGCCTGTGAGGCAGAGGAGGGGGGGATGTGTGGGAGGGAGCCGGAGAGAATGCTATTAAAGCAACATCGGACAGTTCAGCATTATTCCCTGGGGATGAGCAACCCAACCTCTGCTGCTTGATAGGGGAGGAAGGAACAAGTGCTAAACTTCCAATGATTAACATGTCTGAAGGAAAAATGACAGAGCTAATTACAGGTGGGAGGCGGGTGGATGGGCCCATCATGTGAGCAATGGCCAAATTGATCAATGATGTATAAAGGCAAATATCTCGTCAATGGTAGTTTTTGTAGTCTGATAATGATAGCAGAGGCTAACGAAATCTAAGTGGGTAATATACTGTATTTTAAGTTCCGGAGAGGGCAATGTCTGTCTCTTCTTTTATAACTATACCTGGAACTCATATTTTTAGGTTAGTTCACAATATGTATGTATGTGTGTATGTATGTATATGTATACACATATATACACACAGTGTGTGTGTGTGTGAATATATATGTGTTTGTGTACACACACATACACAAACGCACGTGATCCTAGACTTACAACTACAATTGAACCCCAGATTTTTGTTGCTAAGTGAGACATTTGCTAAGTGAGTTTAGCCCCATTTTACGACCTTTCTTGCCATAGTTGTTAAGTGAGCCACTGGAGTTGTTAAATTTATAAAACAGTTATTAAAGGAATCTGGTTTCCCCATTGACTTTGCTTGTCAGAAGGTGACAAAAGGTGATGACAAGACCCTGGGACATCCTAAAGATGAGTCAATTGCCAAGTATCTGAGTTTTGATCACGTGACCATGAGGATGTTGCAATGACGATAGGTATGAAAAATGGTTATGTCATTTTTTGCCTTTTTTGACTTTGAACAGTCACTAAATGAACTTTTGTAAGTTGACTATGTGTGTGCAACAAACATATACTGTAGATACAGATACACTCATAATAAGCTCATAACAAGATCTATCTATCTATCTATCTATCTATCTATCTATCTATCTATCTATCTATCTATTATATATATATGTATATATATATATACACGTATCTACCTACATACCTACCTACCTACAAACCAGGGGTGGGTTCCTGCCAGTTCTAACTTCTTCTATGGAAGAGGTTCCATAAATCTACAGTGCCATTTAGAACTGGTTCCAGCTCCCTCCCCCTGTCCGTCCGCACATCATCAAGATGAAGAGTGAGAGGAGGAATTCTGGGAGTTGAAGTCCACAAGTCTTAAAGCTGTCAAGTTTGAACACCCCTGGGTTTTTTTCTAAAGGGTTAGGGGTGCAAGGGTCTTGTAACTTGACAATTTTAAGACTTGCGTGCTTCAAATGCCAGAGTTTCTGAGCCAACATTTTGGTTGCTAAGCAAGAGCATTGTTAAGTGAGTTTCACCACATTTTACAAGTTGGCCATGCCCACCCAGTCACGTGGCTGGCAAGCCCCTCCCACCCAGTCACATGGCCGGCAAGCCATTCCCACAAAGCAGGCCATACCTACAGAAGAGGTTCTAAAAAATTTTGAAACCCACCACTGCTACATACATACATCAGACCATATATCTTATGAGAAACCATTGATTCATCCAAAAAAGATGAATAGGAAAAGTTTTTCAAGGCCTACCTAAAAGTCACTGGATTGAAGAATTAAGAGGAAGAATAATTTAAGAAACTTAAATTATTTAATCAACATTATATATGGGCTTAGTTGGTAGTTGGGGAATTTTTTTCTTGATTAAAGATACATTCCTTTGGAGCACTCTGATGGACTCAATAACTATGGAAGTGGAAGAAAGCAGGTCCATGGTTAGAGATATGTGGGGCATCGCTTTTTTTCTCTACCAGTTTTTTACTCCTTCATGCCGGTATTAAATTATACTGAACACTTCCCATAAACTTTACGCCACACTCTGCCCATGCTTGTTTTCATTTAATCTAATGAAACGATTAAATGAAATCTAACCTGATTAGCATTTTATTGTGCACTCTACAAAAGTCAACCACCATTAATTCATTCTGAAGTTAATGCACAGAAATCTGGTTGCATATCTGTTTTGCTTGCTCTTGCCTCTCAAATGGAAATTTTTATTTATTTATTTAGAGATCATATTTATATGACCGCCCATCCCATAGAACATGATTCTGGACAGTGCACAACATAATAATGAAATAAAAATATCAAAGCAAAATGTTGTTAAAATAACATGTTATTATTTAAAAGACTAATGAGAATGTTTGACATTATGAATAGTGGCCCCAACTCAGGAGCTCACCATCCCCTTTGCCCCCTGACTTGTGCTTATAGCCAGGTTTTGAGGGATTTCCAGAAAGGTGAAAGAAAGGGGCTAATCTCACCCCCCAGGGCAGAAGAGGCTGGAGAGATAACATTCCACAAAGCAAGTGACATGGGAGAATAGGGCAGTCTCCTAGGTCCCTCCAGATGTAACTCCTTAGTAAACAGAACCTGTAGCATACCTCTTCTGGTATTTGATGGGACAGGCAGATGCAATTGTAAAGAGGTGCTTCCTCAAATATCCTGTCCTAATAGACATATATGACTTCACAGGTCTTTTACAGCCCTCTCTAAGTGGTTTACAGAGTCAGCATATTGCCCCCAACAATCTGGGCCCTCATTTTACCAACCTCATAAAGATGGAAGGCAGTGAGTCAAACTTGAGATGGTAAGAATTGAACCGCTGGCAGTCAGCAGGATTAGCCTGTAATACAGCATTCGAACCACAGCATCACTACGGCTTTCTACCATAAAGGGCATTACAGATATTGTAACTATCACTATCATCATCTTTGAGGCAAACCCAAAAGCATTACTTGGAGACCAACAGCATTGACAAAATCACCACCAGACAATTGCCGAAGACACTTGAAACCGCTTACATTTGGCGACAATACCTTCAAACAACATCTCCTATATCAGATCTTTGAGATGCCCCAATAGATATATAAAAATTCGAAATCTAATCTAAACATCTGGCTGACTGATGAACCATAATAAGAATGTCCAGTCCCAGGCAAATACACAAAGGGGTGATTTTGTTCACTTTGTCCTTCAAAAAGATGTTAGTAACCTTGTTCTAGATCTATTTATGCTCAAAAATATCTGGCAAATTAAGAGTACCACAGAAAGTTTGTTCTTGTTTTTTTTTAAAAAAAAATAACATGTAGAAGAATTGAGGATGCCAAAATGATTATATTTCTAATGGATAAATGTATAAAAAAACTTTGCCCTACCCTGTCCAACATTTTAATGCATATTGCAAATAAGAGGCTGCAGTATAGTTTTTATTAGCTTTATAGAGTGAGTCAGAATAAATAGAGGGCAAATCCTTGAACAATAGCATAGATTTTTTTGATAGAGTCCAATGGCTTAAGCAGGAAATGGTTGCTTACATGCACTAGTATTATAGTATTACTATAATGCATCAAAAATAACTTTTGCCTGAGAAGTTTGTTATTAAAAAGATTATACAGTTGTTCCTGATCAAATTGTGAGGAAAAAATGAACACTATCCCATTACATTTTATTCAGCTAAAGCGACAAAGTTTAATTAAGGAACTTGCATCATTTTAACTTTACCGACATAATGCTTTTCAACCAAGCTTTCCAATTTATCCTACCTTACTTGAATTTAATCACAAATCCTGTTCTCTGGAAACTTAAAAGTCATCGTCTGTGGACTTCAATAGCAGCAGCTGTGATAAGGTCAGTATTTTCTCAAGGGTTATTTCTGATACACAAAGTGGTTAGATGATTATGTTTTATGTATTATGTATGTACACTTCAAATTCATATTCCCAGGCCTAAGGGGGGGGATAAGTGAAAATATTTCATGGTTAAAGTACTTGTTTCTGACGAGATGTTGGGATGTGAGTATGGGGCTAGAATTTGTGTTATATTATGATGCACCGATGCATATTTCTTGTCTTTTTTCATTATTATGTTTTGTAGCAGATGCCAATTCTCCAAGGTGGTTTCCAAGAAAAGATGACTACAAACTAAATGCAAAAAGGCATAAACTGAGAAGTCACAATAACAATGAAACATTTAGCAATGTTGAATTGTCATAGTATTAGGAAAATTTTAATCTAAGGCTGAATTATAGTAAAATGGATAGAAGATAAACCTTGTTGAATCTTCAATAATTGGAAAGTCATCATTGAAAAAGCCATCTCTTCTAAAAGAACACAGAAAAGACACAGTGTCAAGCCTGCAATCCATCTTTTACTTTTTGGACTTAGGCCTGCCACACTTTATATTATTCTATTATGCATTTTCTATTGTGGAAAAATAGTAGAGAGGATTATACGGAGTTGGGTGATATGTAGCCATAACAAAATTCTTTCTAGAAAGCCAAGGTCATCCTTTGTCTCTATATCTGGCTGGAACTGGATGGGTGGAAACTGCCAGCATGGCAGTGGAAGGTTAGACCATGTGATAGACTTGTGGGTGTAGGGGCAGGATCTTGAACTTTCAACTGGGTGGGAAAACCTGGAAGCTTTCAGGTTTGGGTTTTCCCAGATGTGCCAACATGGCTCTCTTAATAAATTGGAACTTTGAGGGATCCTTTGGTTCGGACTCTGATTTACTTTTGGATGCTATTTGGAACCCTGACACATAGCACATTTCAATACTTCAGTTAACAGCCACTGGACATGAAAATATTTAACATTATTATCATATTCAATCCAAATTAACAATTTACTAGCCACAATCTGCACTAACTTTAAAGGCAGTCCTATGTAAAATGCATACTCTATTATGAAGTTTAAGATAGTTCATCTTAATTAGGTATGTTCGCTGCCTCGAGTTTATATTTAGAAGATGGAAGAATAATAATAAAAGATCAAAGCAAGTGTACAGATCTAAACACATGGATGTATCAGCACTGCAGGAAATAGTATGCCGAACATTTATATATATTTCAAATTAAAATATAGTACTGTGTTTATTTTGAATGATAAAATTGGCCTCTTTCCTGTTTCTACACTATGCATGCAGCAGCTTACACTAAAAAAAGCCTTACTAAAATACCATATGTTGAGAGTATAAAATGCACTAAATAAAAAATCCCTACATTCAGACTATGAGTTTGTGTTAAACATATGTCATATATGAAATATGTGTTTGAAAACAGATGGATATTTTCTCTTATGCTACATAAGAAAATGGTTTATTTCAGATGAAACTCTACATAAAATTGCATTACTGAATCTTCATAATTATAAATAAGTAATTATTTATTTACACAAAATTATTCTTTATGCAACTGATAAAGTATGAACCAGACATTTCAAACATGATTGAAAAACCAACTTTTTAAAATTCATAACCCTACCATAACTATTGAGCCCCTGCATGCATTTGGTGATCTTTGGGCAGTCACCTCAACCAGCAGTCCTTTAATTACAGGTTAAATGGGGACAAAGAAATAGTTGAACTCCATGCATATTTTAACATTCACTTTACATTTTTAATTTAATACTTGAAGTTGAATTCACTTAAAAGTCCATTTCTCCAAATTACCTCACTGTGTAATATTATATATACATATACATACTTATACACATACACACACACCTTATGTTTATATATGTGCATGTATGCATATTTGTATATGTAAGAAGTATTTTATATCCTAGGTAGTTGCTTGCATAAACTGCAGGTGTTAGGTCAGTGGTCCCCAACATTTTCGGCTCCATGGATTGGCAGCAGCTGTGGCGGGTGGGTTTCGCACATGCAACCTAGTTCCCATGCATGCATAAAGAAAGTCACATGCTGGCCTGCCGCTTGCATGTCCCCATTCCCAATGGGCTGTGGACTGTAGTGGTCCACAGTCCAGGGGTTGGGAACCCCTGCTTTAGATAAAACACAGACAAAAATACACTTGGAACTTTAGGACAATTGAAAAAAATACTTTCAAATTATCTATAGACACATGATCAACCCACTTATCGTAATACTAAAAACTGTGAGTCAGCTTTTGAGTATTTTTTACATTTGTGCTAATGTAGGTAGCCATCTGTCACAAGCTCATTTGTGAAAATAAGCTTAATTCATTATTTAATTGTACTAATAAATATTCACTCTTAATGGAATTCCATTACATCACAGTCCTCTTCAGATTTACCCTCCTAAGTCCCAAGAGAAGCAGCTTCTGAAAATGAGATGGGGTTATGTTGCTTTCTTGGCAATTCCGGGAGAGCACACAAAGCAGCCCATAAATCATCTGCTCCAGTTGAGATAAAAGCACCTCTTCTTTAGGAATCTATTGATTTCCCCCCTCATGTCTTGTATGCATGATATGGAAAGAGCCTCCTATTCATTCCCTCGGTATATTTGAAGCTCCATCCATCCTATAGAAGAACTTTGCCTGCTCACCTTGGTCAATTTTTGACTCCTGCCAGGCCAGTGGCTTCCAAAGACAGGGTTTCATGGGGCATTGGTCATGAAAACTGTGTACCAATTGAGATGAAATAATATTTGGAAAGAAAGTAAAGAAAAGAGGAGTTCGATCCTAGGTAGAGGCGGATATTTCTCCCTCTGGGCACAATGAGAATATATCTGCAGACCAAAACTCTGGATTGGTGACAGGAAGGGCACTCAGCCATTAAACACTCTGCTAGGTCCATTCAGTTGCCCAGACTCCACCCCACAATGGATTTTGGGGTCATTAAAAGATGTTGATGATTTTCACATACAGTATACACATACAGTATGTATGTATTTTCGTAGATTTTCACGGGTGTAGGTATCCTGGTCTTGTTGTATTTGGGTCTTTCCCCATGTAAGATTGAGATTGTCTTGGCAACATTTCAGCGAGGTCTCACTCGCCATCTTCAGGCTGGGTTTTGAGCTTAAAGTGTGATCAGAACTGCCATCTTTCTATAAATCTTGGTGTGTGTGTGTGGAGTGCTGGCTTTGTTTCAGTAAGTAGAATGATTGGTTGTGTGGTTGTATCACGATTGGTAGATTGGTGCTGATTGGTGCTGGCTGTGTGTCTATTGTTGTTTCATGTTCAGTGACGTGCGGTGAAGTTTATGGCTGGTGAGGTAGTCCTCTCCCCTGGCACCCCACTGATTAAAGCGCTTTCTTTCGCCCTCAGCAGAGCTCAGGAGGGCGAAAGGAAGCGCTTTAGTCAGTGGGATGCCAGGAGACAGGAGAGAATGCCTGACCATTCTCTCCTCTCTCCCGGCACCCCACTGATTAAAGCGCTTTCTTTAGCCCGCAGCAGAGCTCAGGAGGGCGAAAGGAAGCACTTTAGTCAGTGGGATGCCAGGAGACAGGAGAGAATGCGAATGCCTGAGCTGCGCCACCTCGGCTATATACGCCACCTCGGCTCTAGGCTAAATGAGGCACGTGGTTCTCCCACCTACTCCTGTAGAGGGCACTTTTTCAGAGGCTTTTTTAAACAGTTAAGCACTAAGCAGAGTAATCCACTGTGACTCTGGCAGCAACTACCTCAGCCTTTTTCCTTTTAATTTTCTTTTCTTTTCATGATGACAGTGGTGAGGCCCTGCCTCCCTGCCTCCCCTGACTGCATGTCACTGTTCATGTTGTAATGGCCTGGGTGGTGGGTGGGGTTCTTTTGTTGACTAGGGCTGGTTTCCAGAGGTCTGGTAGGTGGCAGGTATCATCACATTTATTCATGTTGTGGGGGTGTTTCTGTACTTCGATAGCTTCCATAATTATTCTCTAGTTGAAGTGTTCTGTTTTGGAGATTAACCTGGTTCCTTCAAAATTAATTTCATGTCCTGTAGCTTTAAGGTGCTGGGAAAGAGAGGAAGTTTTTCTTTTTTTCTTACAGCGTTCTTGTTTTCTGCAATGCGTGCATTCATTCGTTTGTCCTATGAATGTTGCAGGGCAGATTTTGCATGGTATTTTGTAGACTCCTTGGTTTTCTAGCTGGATTTTGTCTTTGGGGTTTCTTAAGATGTTGGCTATTTTTTGATCAGTGTTGAAGGCTGTCTTGATATTGTGTTTGTGGAGAATTTTGCTGATTTTATCTGTGGTGCCTTTGATGTAAGGGAGGAGGGCGATGCTGTTGTCCTGTTCTGTGTCTTGGTTTTTGTGGGAAGTCTCCCTTTGGATTAGGTTGGTAATTGTTTTTCTTTGGAATCCGTTGGAGATTAATATGTTTGTGAGAGTGTGTAATTCAGTTTTCAGGTGGTCTTTGTTGGCTAGGCGTTTGGTTCTGGAGATGAGGGTCTTGGCTATGGAGTTGATCTGTGCAGGGTGGTGATGGGATGGTGCAATCATGATACAGCCACACAGCCAATCAATCCACTTACTGAAACTACGCCAGCACTCCACACACCCCCACCAAGATTTATAGAAAGACAGCAGCTCTGACCACGCTTTAAGCCAAAAACACCAGCCTGAAAATGGCGAGTGGGACCTCACCGAAACATTGCCAAGACAATCTCACTCATACATGGGGAAAAACCCAAATACAACAAGACCAGCATACCTACACCCGTGAAAATCTACGAAAATACATACATACTGTATGTGTATACTGTATGTGAAAATCATCAACCTCTTTTAATGAACCCAAAATCCATTGTGGGGTGGAGTGCCCTTCCTATCACCAATCCAGAGTTTTGGTCTGCAGATATATTCTCATTGTGCCCAGAAGGAGAAATGTCTTGACAACGTTTCGGTGAGGTCCCACTCGCCATCTTCAGGCTGATGTTTCTTTTGTGTTGTAACGACCTGGGTGCTGGGAGAATGATTATGTTGTCTTTCCTCAAGTTGGTGAGTGCTTTTTGTTCTTCCTTCTGTAAGTTGCTTCTGGGTTGATTGCTGGAGCAGAGGACTCACTCCACTTCATAGAAACTATAAAGAAACAAAACCTACAACCCTAACCCTAACCCCTAGTCAACAAACAAACCCTACCCACCACCCAGGTTGTTACAACACAAAAGAAAACACCAGCCTGAAGATGGCAAATGGGACCTCGTCGAAACGTTGCCAAGACAATCTCAATCTTACACCGGAAAAGACCTGAATACAACAAGACCATCATGACAGAAAGCCATTATTTTTACTGTTGCCTTTGTTACATTTGTGTTGCATTTGTGCTGATAAATAAATAAAGGGAGACTAGTATAGATCTATTTCAAGTGACTAATATAACTGCCTGATATGTAATACAGCCCAGGTTCGATTCCCAGTAAGGTATGGCTAGCTGATGAGAGCTAAATAGCTTGAAATAGATCTATACTAACCTCCCTTTATTTATTTATCAGCACAAATGCAACACAAATGTAACAAAGGCAACAGTAAAAATAATGGCTTTCTGTTGTGATGGTCTCTTGTGACAAGCCGATAGACAGAGAAAGGAAGCAGTATGCTTCCTCCCATATTTGGGCATACCAGGGGTTGTGACACAATACATACCTATTTCCCTGGCATAGCTGATAAAGGAAGAGATCCTGATGCTTAGCGGCTAATATAACTGCCTGATATGTAATACAGCCCAGGTTCGATTCCCAGTAAGGGTATGGCTAGCTGATGAGAGCTAAATAGCTTGAAATAGATCTATACTAGTCTCTCTTTATTTATTTATCAGCACAAATGCAACACATATATATTGTGTGTGTATGTATGTATGTATATATATATGTGTGTATGTGTATATATATCCTCCGCTCTCAAACTCAGGAACAGCTGGCATTGTCCCAGAAATGCGGCAAACATGGCCAGACTCCCATCATATTTATCTGGTATGGCTACTTGGCACGTCATCCTTGGCGGGGGGGTGGGTGGGTGGGTTTAAAATAAACATAAATAAAGTCTCTGGCAAGAAGATAACAGAATGCAAAACAAAACTCTTACAAAACAATTCACTTCTCCAAGTGTCTCCTTGAATCAGGGTTACAGAAAGCAAATCACTTCTCCAAGTTTCTCTCACAAACAAACCACGACCGATGAATGATGAACCTTGACTCCTGCAACCAGGGCATGGCACCATCCATCCTTTTATCACCAGAAGACGCCACTAACGAGCCCCAGCTACATTGTTAATCTTGCATCCCGACTCAACTCACAGCAAACTTCTGCTGAGTCACAACATATATATATATATATATATATATATATATATATATATATATATATATATATATATATATATATGTGTGTGTGTGTGTGTGTGTGTGTGTGTGTGTATACACACACACACACCTACAATACACAATACACAAAATATATACATATACACACAATATATATAATATATATATAAGCCGAGATCTCACATTGCTCCTGGAAGCACAAAGCCTGAAGATGACGAATGAGACTTCATCGAAACATCGCCAAGACACCTCCAATTTTACATGGGAGAAAACCCGAATAACTAAAGACCTACATACTAACACCTGCGAAAATCTCAGAATATATATATATATATATATATCAGTGACGTGGCGTGAGGTTTATGGCTGGTGAGGCACTGACACAGGGGTTTCAAATTTTTTTAGACTTGTGGACTTCAACTCCCAGAATTCCACAGCCAGGCATGCTCAGTTCCGATTTAAAGCGACAGCATTTGTTTTTCTCCTTTGCAAAAAAGTTTCCTTCATTCTTTTTCTTCTCCCTCCCCCTCCTCCCTCCCTCCCTCCTTCCGCCCTCTCTCAAACAGACACACACACTCAGAGAAGCTGGATTGGACTATCTCCTTCCCTCTTTCACTCACTCTCTCTCAAACAAACACAAACACAGAAGTTGGATTGGAGCCGATTTGAGCCTTTGATTGCAGGTGGAGCCACGTTGCCTTTTCAAACTTGTAATCAGTGAAGCTGGGCTTATATAGTTTTATCCAGGAGTGTGTATGTGTGAGTGTGTGTGTGTTTGAAAAGGCAAAGAACGTGGCTCCGCCTGCAATCAAACTACACTTGGGGAGGGATCTACACTTGATGATGAAGTTTGAATTCCTCCCCCTCCCTCCAACTCCCACATACCTTTTCCAGCTGTTTCAGAGAGGATTTCAACTCTGCTCTTGCCTGCCATCATGAAAAGAAAAAAAAATCTATGTCAGGAATTTTTCGGCTTTTAACCCTTGCTTAACTCTGCTCAAGTGATCATAAAACGCCAGACTAGATGAGGCACGTCATTCCCCTGCCTCCTCCTGTAAAGGGCACTTTTTAAGAGGCTTTTTTAAACAGTTAAGCACTAAGCAGAGTCATCCAAGGTGACTCTGGCAGTAACTCAGCTCAGCCTGACCTCAGCTCTTGCATTTTTCCTTTTACATTTTTTCCTTTTCATTACCACAGTGGTGAGGTTCTGCCTCCCCTGCCTCCCCTAACTGCACGTCCCTGATATATACATATACATATACATAAACATATACATATAGGTATACGTATACGTATACGTATACGTATACGTATACATATACATATACATATACATATACATATACATATAAATATACATATACATCATATACATATACATCATATACATATACATCATATACATATACATCATATACATATACATATACATCATATACATATACATATACACACACACACACACACACACACACACACACACACACACACACACATATATATATATATATATATATATATATATATATATATATATATATATATATATATATAAACTTTATATTCCTTAGTTCATTCAAGTAGGGTCATAGAACTTTTACCACTTTTCATAAGATTCATCCAAGCTTTAACAAATCTCTTTTGTAAATCCAATGCAAAAAAACTTGTCCGGGATACTCTCTTATTTTTGTAATTTCCTTTTCATTTTTAAAACATCTTTTCTTTACCCAATGAGATATCTGTGTTCATGTTATTCTTGTAAATGCTAAGCTCAGCTCTGTAACTTGTGACTTTCATTTGTTGATTAGAACTCTTTGACCCACTCATTTCAGATGCTGCCTGAAACTGGCCAGATCTTAATCAGTTTCATTGAAGATTTTATTGTTGTAAACGTCTTCATTGGCAAGAAAATGATTTTTTATTACCTTATTATTTTTACTACCATTGTAGTTACAAATGGTCATTATCTGAGGCAATTGTTAAACAAGGACTATTATATTATTGAAAATCAGTGAAATTGCTCTTTAGGAACAGCCAAGAGGAAATTTGTAAACAAACAGAAAAAAAAAAAAGGCTGCAACTGTATATAAAGAAATTTGAGTTTAAGAAATATGAGAATTTAATTAGATCAGAAAGGAACTGGGGGACCTTTGTTAAAACTCAGGACTCATTCCCTGTTCTTTTCAAGGAAGGATATTCCTGGAATACAAGATGCAAAGAATTTTAGATTTTCTCCAATGACTTTGCTATCTGATTTATGATAAGCAATTATTGGTAATGGACTTTTGAATTCTTTCAATTGAAAAGTCCACCTAGTATCTACTCTTGTTTGGCACCAAATATCTTTTTATTCTCTCTTTTATGATTAATGTCCTTGCATTGCTATTGTGGAGGATTTAAGTGATTTTATTTCTGTAATTGTGTTTTTATCTATCATTCATTCTTATTGTGATATTTTGGTACCCTGGGAAATTGTAGTATAGATGTGTAACACAGTTTTAGAAATAATAATAAAAGGACTAAAAAACAGTGGCACTCTGTTGATAACAACCATAACAGTGAAATGGGTTATTAGATATTTTCACTGAAAAAAATATCATCTGAAATGAAAAGTGTAAAAGCTTTTTCCTTGATCTTCATGTGCTGGGTATAATCTATGAACTATAATTTTTGTCAAAAAATGTCTCATGTTATTTTGAGAAGCTTTTGGCAACAATCATACATGTCATCAATATATTTACTATACAAACCTCTGTAGCATACTTTTTTTAAAAAAAGAAAGGCATAATAAATTGTAGAAAGCATATTACTTTGGAAAGATCAAATGACAAGATAACAGAATTGTGTCTATCTGATTATACTGGCACCTGATAAAAGAAAACATGTTGTCTCTAATTTGTAATCTCACTCTTCTCTGTAAGCCTAATAATTAAAAGGAGAAATAACGTGCCAGCGGATTTGCAAGCCAGGCTTTGCTTTATTGTCCCAGATATAGAAAGAGGCTTCTCAAATGAAAAAATAATCCTGGAATTATCAAAGTCCCTAAATGTCTAAGAAGGAAATTGCAACCAGAGTTACTGCACTGTGATCCCAGTCCAGTTAAATAAATAGTGTAGAATTCCCCATACGTTTCCTACATATATGTAACCACTGTTTCCAATTCCTACCCTTACAAATCTATTGCTTCTAAAATGGATAACAACCAAATACAATAAATATTTCCCTAAAATTCTTTCCTGTCTTCACCACTTTAACACTGACACTTTTACAAAACACTTTTACTGTCCCCCTCTTTCCCTCTCATATTTATTTATTTATTTATTTATTTATTTATTTATTTATTTAATTTATTTATTTAATTTGTTTGTAGCCCATCTCACTGCAAGGTGATACTGTGTGGCTTTATCAGGTCATTCTTTTAATACAAATCTGCCTTTGATATCACTCCAGCATTGCTTGAAGTGCCAAAGTAGAGTAATCAGTCACTATTTTGATATTGTGAGATAGTAAAGTATTCTATCATTGTAGAAGTGTCAGCATTATAAGAGTTTTTGTTTTTATTCCAATTGTTTGAATTCACAATCCAACACTGCAGGATTTTAAGAAGAGGTTGGACAGCCATTTGTCTGAAATGCTATAGGCCAGTGATGGCGAACCTTTTTCCCTCAAGTGCAAAAGCGTGTGTATGCGCACTACCATGCACACGTGCCCACACCTATAATTAAATCCCTCCCGCATCATGCCCACCTGTGCATGCATGCGTGACATCCTGATGCCCCCTGCACTTGCATGCATGGCTTTCTTGAAGCCTGGGGAGGGTAAAAACGGCCTCCCCCGCCCCCAGGCCCTCCAGAGGCCAGAAACAGCATGTTTCCCAACTTCCGCTGGGCCCGTTTTTCATTGTCCCCAGGCTCAAGAGCCTTTCTTGGATCCTGGGGAAGGCAAAAATGGCTTCCCCCCTGGAGGCCCTCCAGAGCCTGGAAATGGTCCATTTTCCAACTTCCAGTGGATCCAGTAGGTCCATTTTTTGCCCTCCCCAGGCTCCCACCCTACTAGTAATAGGTGTCTTGAGTGCAATCCAGAGGTGGGTTGCTTCCAGTTCGGCCAGGATCGGACGAACCGGTAGTAGCGGTGGCGGGAGGCTCTACCCACCCAATCACCAAGAGTCTTCTGTGCATGCACAGAAGCATGACACGCACGAGCATATCCAAACCAGTAGTAAAAAATTTGTAACCCACCACTTGTTCAATCCTAAAACAACTGGAGCACCACTTGAAAACTATCAGCATTGACAAAAGCGCTATCAGTCAAATGCAAAAGGCAGTTTACTTGGAACAGCTCATATCCTGCAACAATACCTTTAACGCAAACAAACAGGAATATCTCCTTATCACAGAAGGATCTGTCTATCACAGAAGGACTTGGGAAGGATTTGATAGGTGAAAAAAATGCTAAATCTAAACATCTGGCTGACTATGCAACCAACCATCATAATAATAAACCTATTAAACTTGAATGCTGCCCAATTCTGAAAGGCTTTGAAAAGTTCACAACAAAGAAATTACAGTCAAGTCAATAAAACATAAAGATAAGAGATGGCAAGTGCGATAAAGCAAGGGAGTCTCACTTGCCAAAAGCTCAGTTGAAGAGCACTTAATTATACATTATTATATAACAATATTCAATATTTGGTTCAAAAACAACTTCCTAGAAACATAATGCTTTAGTAGGCTCTTGATGCGATGAATACACAAGTTGTTGAAAGGTATAGGGCTGGATTAATTTCCCAACCTTGTGCTTTCTATCATTGACTCTGAAAAATATTTCAATTGGTCAGATTGACATAAATGTCGACAGCTGATGTTCAACACACCTGCAGAACTTCAGATTTAGGAAATCTAAATGCAAAGAAAAAACTTGTCTGCTAAGGCAAAACTATTGTAAAGGTACAGATTATAGTTTAATAAAATAGATTCATGATATTATCCTAGCACATAAAAACATCTGATCATTTCCAAGGGACTACATTTTTTTCAAACAATTCATATTTTTGAAAAGAGTAGATGTCATAATATGAAAGAACAAAAACAGATGTACAATATTTGCCTTTAATGAGGAAACATACTTGTAAGTATTTGTTATATTTGGTCCAATATGAGCACCAGGTTTGGCTCCATATTTATCTCTACAATACAAGAACTTATATTTGATAGTCCCTTAGAATAAAGATATTAGAACTCATGTGCTGGGTCTAGAATTTACAAATATATGCATATTGAGATTCATGCATGAGTTTGCATACACAAACATGAATGCATTAAAGAGGAGCAGTTCTCAAAATATCAACACATATGAGAGTATGATATATTTCATTTGTTTGGGAACAAATAAATTAGTTCTATGGCTGCTCCTGCTAGCCTAGGTGCTAATTTGCAAATCAAAAATGAAAAAGTTACATACTGTATGTTTTAACAGTCTTAACAAAAGAACTGTAAAAACAAGACAGTAAAATACACTGGCGCATAACCTCAACATACTGAAATATCTCTAGGCTTGCTCAGAGCAACATAGCTTAGACAGTGTTTTCGGTCTTTTACCACGCGCTTCTGGGTGTTTTTCAAGAAATTTGGGTGAGCAATTAAGAGGGCCTCTTTGGGAAATTATCTGTGGATTTTGGATGATAAATTACAGTGTGATGACTAAAACCTGAAACTGTCAAAGGTTATTTCAAAAGGGTCCCTCGCCCAGATCTAATTTTAGCCTTAAGCATCTGCACATAATTTAAAAGTGAGGATGCAGAAAACAAAAACCAGAAGAAAATTATAGTCCAAGTAAGGCATTCAAGGCCAAGTGGACCTAAAGTTATCAGTTACTTTAACTGTCCTATGGAGCCAGAAAGAATTTACCCATCTAGTATACATAATTAATCCTCATTTACATTGACAGCAGGGTAGAATACAGATAGTCCTTGATATATGACTGTTTGTTCAGATTTAAAACAGCAATGAACAAAGAGACATATGATTCTGCCCTAAGTTATAGCTGCTGCTGCAGCCCCATGATCATGTAAACAAAATTCGGACAGTTGGCAATCTACCGTGCAAGCAACCACACAAATGTAGCAGCAGGTCCCATTGCCTATCTTCCACCCCTGCTGTGTCCACACCCTCTTCCCTGTAGAATACTCCTAAAGGGCCAGCAACAGCCTATGCTGCGCCCTGATTGGCTGGGACGCAGCATAGTCTGTTGCTAGCCAGTTAACGCATTCTGATTGGCCCTTCAATCCACAAAATTCCCCACCCCCTATCACAGCTCAGTCCACTTACCTTTTCCACAGATATCTTTTGGGAAGCAACTGCTTTGCCACATGGCCTTCCTACATGGAAGTCCTGCGACACTATCCCAGAAGCGAGAGCCATTTTGTTCTGGGATTCTCATTTTTTTCTGAGCACTTTCCACAGTTTGAAATGATTAATAAAATCAAAGGCTTTTCTATAACCAATGAGTACATCCTAGAATCGTTTTTGATAATTTTTTGTCTTGAAAACAACATTTCATTGTCCTCATGACAAAACAGGTAGTCCTTGACTTGTGACTACAATTGAGACCAAACTTTCTGTTGCTAAGTGAGACATTTAAGTGAGTTTTGCCCCATTTTACAACTTTCCTAGCCACAGATGTTAAGTGAATCACTAGTGTTAAGTTAGCAATGTAGTTATTAAGTGAATCTGGCTTCCACATTGATTTTGTTTGCCAGACGGGAACACATGAACCTGGGACATCATAAATATGAGTTGGTTGCCAAGCATCTAAATTTTGATCGTGTGACCATGTGGATGTTTTAATGGCCGTAGGTGTGAAAAATGGTCATGTCACTTTTTTTCAATGCCGTTGTAACTTCAAACGGTCACTAAATGAACTGTTGTAAGTTGAAGACTATTGGTATATGCTGTTCAGGAAGTCACAGTAAGGACAGGACATGGTGAAACCGACCACTCCCAGGTTGGAGTCCACCAAAGCTACCTGCTCTCCATTTATGTATTCAACTTATATATGTAAAATCGATATTAAGGGAAGCTGTATTGATAAGTGTGGTTTTAAAATATGAACAAGAAGTATAAATACCCGAATTATGCCATTATAGTGATGATAACATTTATTTATTTATTTATTTATTTATTTATTTATTTATTTATTTATTTATTTATTCATTTATTCATTTATTCATTTATTCATTTATTCATTTATTCATTTATTCATTTATTCATTTATTCATTTATTCATTTATTCATTTATTCATTTATTCATTTATTCATTTATTTATTTGGTTTGTCAAACATGTACAAGGTAACAAGTATAACTATGAACATGGACATGAACAAAGGAAATGAGTACAAATAAATGAGGGTCAGTAGGACAGGGACTGTAGGCACGCTGGTGCACTTATGCACACCCTCTTACGGAACATTTAGGTCCACAGTAGACAGTTTATGGTTGAAGCTGTGAGGGTTAGAGAATGTAATAATGGAGTCAAGTAGAGCATTCCAGGCATTGACCACTCTGTTGCTGAAGTTGTATTTTCTGCAATCGAGATTGTAGTGGTTTACATTGAGTTTGTATCTATTGTTTGCCCGCATATTATTGAGGTTGAAGCTAAAGTAGTCATTGACAGGTAGGACATTGTAGCAGACGATTTTGTGTACTCTGCTTAGATCAGACCATAGGCTGCGGAGTTCCAGATTGTCCAAGCCCAAAATGTTGAGCTTGGAGGCATAAGGGATTTTGTTGTGAGTAGAAGAGTGGAGTACTCTTCTTGTGAAATACCTCTGGACTCATTCAACACACACATGTGTGTGTGTCTCTGTGTGTCTGTGTGTTTGTGTGTTTGTGTGTGTGTGTGTGTGTGTGTGTATGTATGTATGTATGTATGTATGTAATATTTGTGCTGATAAATAAATAAAGGGAGACTAGTATAGATCTATTTCAAGCTATTTAGCTCTCATCAGCTAGCCATACCCTTACTGGGAATCGAGCCTGTGCTGTATTGCCTCTAAGGCAGATGTGTTAACCATTGAGCCACAGAGCTCGACTCCTTATCAGCCAGCCAGGGTGAAAGGTATCTATTTAGATTTTACAACCCCCGGTATGTCCAAATATGGGAGGAAGATCACTACTTCCATTCAGTAAGGGTATGGCTAGCTGATGAGAGCTAAATAGCTTGAAATAGATTTATACTATTCTCCCTTTATTTATTTATCAGCACAAATGTAACAAATGTAACAAAAAGGCAACAGTAAAAAAAAATATTGGGTTCTGTCTGGATGGTCTCTTGTGACGAGCCGAAGGACAGAGAATGGAAGTAGTGATCTTCCTCCCATATTTGGGCATACCGGGGGTTGTAAAATCTAAATAGATATATATGTATGTATGTATGTATGTATGTATGTATGTATGTATGTATACATTATATATATATAATCTTAGACTTGACAATGAAAATATCAAAGTTGGGGATAGCTTTTGCCTTTTAGGATCAACTTTCAAGAGTAAAAGAAAATGAAAAAGCAGCCAAGAAATGCACTGCAGACAAGCATTCAGTAGAGCAGCTATTAAGGCCTTGGAAAAGATAATGAAATGCCATAATCCATCTTTGCCTACAAAGATCGGAATTATACAAGGAATTTTATTCCTTGTGACTTCTGGAGAAGTGAAAGTTAGACTTAAAAAAAAACAGGCTAGGAAGCGTGTTGATGCTTTTGAACTTTGGTATTGGAAAAGGATATACTATGGAGAGTCAAGAAAATACTACTATGTCATTAATTTCTTTATTTCTTTTTTTCAATAGATTTTAGACTGTGTTTGTTAAAAATCCATACCGTGTACGGGTTCTGGGAAGTCAGGGGGGGGAAGGAGGAGGGGGGTTGGGGGGGAGGGGGGAGGGAGGGAGGGGTATGCATTAGGCTAGACAAGAATTTGGTGGTAAACTAGAATTATTTTGACATACAAAAAATTGTACTCCGATGTCTTACTGATTGAGGAATGATGAAATGTTTGTTTTAAAAGAAATAAAACTTTTGAACACAGACAAAAAAAGTAATTTAAAAAAAAGAAAAAG
This sequence comes from Thamnophis elegans, assembly GCF_009769535.1. Classification (NCBI taxonomy): domain Eukaryota; kingdom Metazoa; phylum Chordata; class Lepidosauria; order Squamata; family Natricidae; genus Thamnophis; species Thamnophis elegans. The sequence continues at coordinate 26,520,962 of NC_045548.1, read as the reverse complement.
AAAATACTACTATGGACAGCCAAAAAACCAAACTCATCTATCATTAATCAAATCAATCCAGAGCTCACGCTTGAGACATAAATGACCATGCTCAAATTATCCACTTCTGGACATATTATGGAAAGATTCAGCTCCCTGGAAAAGGATGCAATGCTGAAAAAGATAGGAGGAAAGCAGTGACGTGCAGTGAGGTTTATGGGTGGTGAGGCAAAAAGAAAGAAAGTGGCTTTTGTTGGACATAGCGGCGGGGCGACCAAAAGCCACTTTCAAGTGGCTTTTGCGGCTTTTTCTTGAAAGCGGCTTTTGGCCACCCCACCAGTATGTCCGACATAGAGGCGTCCCGCCTCTATGTCGGAAGTAGCAGCAGGGCAGCCAAAAGCTGCTTTCTAGAAAGAAAGTGCCAGCCCGCCAGTAGAGGTGGGTAAAAGACCCGCCTCTGCTGTTGGGCTGCCCCTCTCTTCTCAAACAAGCTGCTTTCTAGAAAGAAAGAAAGTGCCAGCCTGCCAGCAGAGGCGGATAAAAGACCCGCCTCTGGTGGCGGGCTGCCCCAACATAGAGAAAGAAAGCTGGTGGGCTGCCCTCCCTGCCTCTCCTACCCCCTTCCCTCTGAGTGAAGAAACAAACACATGCACACACACACACACACACACACACACACAGACACAAATTACTTACAATTACTTACAAATTATATTAATTTTGAATTCCTCCCCCTCCCTCCGACCCACATACCTTTTCCAGCTGTTTCACAATCACAGAGGATTTCAATTCTGCTCTTGCCTGCCACCATGAAAATGTAAAAATATAAAAGGAAAAAGACAAGAGCTGCTGAAGTCAGGCTGGATTAGCTGCTGCCAGAGTCCCCAATGGATGACTCTGCTTAACTGTTTAAAAAAGCCTCTAAAAACGCCCTCTACAGGAGCATGCAAGAGAACCATGTGCCTCATCTACATAAGGAATTTTTCGGCTTTTAACCCTTGCTTAACTCTGCTTGAGTGATCTAAAGTCAGACTAAATGAGGCATGTGGTTCTTCCGCCTCCTCTTGTAGAGGGCACTTTTTAGAGGCTTTTTTAAACAGTTAAGCACTAAGCAGAGTCATCCACTGTGACTCGGGCAGCAACTACCTCAGCCTTTTTCCTTTTACATTTTTTTTCTTTTCATGATGACAGTGGTGAGGCCCTGCCTCCCCTGGCTGCACGTCACTGGAGGAAAGAGACGAACAATCAGCAGCAAGGTTGATGAGCTCTATTATAGAGGCGATAGTGCAATATTGGAGACATGACAAAGAAGGTTAGGGATAAATTATCTTGGAGAAAAATCTATCTATGTGGTTGCTAGGATTTAAAAACATGTTGATGGCACATCATCAAAATTAGTAAAATTACCTGAAGAAGGAGGTGGGAAAATAATATGAACAAAGGAAATGATTAGATGACAAAGCAGCAGGATTATGGCAAGGATTAGGGAAATTGTATAAAGTAAATTTGAGGTAATGTCAGGGAGGGTATCTTAAGAAAAAAATTTACATGATGAAGTGTGCCTAATCTCTGGTTTTTTATTGTAATTGGTTTTAAAAATATTAGTGTATTATTCAGTTCTGTCAATTGTAGCAGAGAATGTTTTATGTACAAGACATTTGTTATTCTGCATATCAGCTTTCTGTAACGGACCCAGATTTTTTTACACTTCAGATCCTATTAACTCCTGCTAGCACATTCAGAAGTACCCACATGAAGGTCAAAGACAGCCACCATCTTGTAACCAGCATTCTTCTTTAATGAGAATAATTTATGTTTTTTAACTTGGGTTTACATTTTGCTGCAATAAACTAGGGTTCTCCCAATCAGAGATGAAAGATTAATTACTTTTTGTTTTGATAGTGTTGTGAGTAGTATGGATTAGTGGTGGGTTTCACATTTTTTTAGAACCTCTTCTGTAGGTGTGGCCTGCTTTGTGGGAGTGGCTTGCTGGCCATGTGACTGGGTGGGAGTGACTTGCCAGCCATGTGAGTGACTTGCCAGCCTTGCTGGCCATGTGACTGGGTGGGTGTGGTGAAGCTCACTTAACAATGCTCTTGCTTAGCAACCAAAATGTTGGCTCAGAAACTCTGGCATTTGAAGCACACAAGTCTTAAAGCTGTCAAGTTACAAGACCCTTGCACCCCTAACCCTTTAGAAAAAAAACCCAGGGGTATTCAAACTTGACACCTTTAAGACTTGTGGACTTCAACTCCCAGAATTCCTCCTCCAGTCATGTTGGCTCAGGAACTCTGGCATTGAAGCACGCAAGTCTTAAAGCTGTCAAGTTGCAAGACCCTTGCACCCCTAACCCTTTAGAAAAAAAACCCCAGGGGTGTTCAAACTTGACAGCTTTAAGACTTGTGGACTTCAGCTCCCAGAATTCCTCCTCTCACTCTTCATGTTGATGATGTGTGGATGGGTGGGGGAGGGAGCTGGAACCGGTTCTGAATGGCACTGTAGATTTGTGGAACCTCTTCTATAGAAGAGGTTAGAACTGGCAGGAACCCACCCCTGGTATGGATGCAAGTTTGTGCTACATCTGTAGGCAATAAAATGCATCTATTCCATAATGTAAGATAGTGAATGGGAAAATTAAATAAATAGGTATGTTTTTAAAAATAAAATAACTCATGCAGGATGATCTTTTTATCATGGAGTCAGGGCTGGAGGGGAAGAGAAATGCAACTATTGTCCTGCCATAGTTGTAAAGAAAAATTACTCCCTTACCTTAACTTTACAGTTTGCATTGATACCTACGGAGGCTTGCTTCCCAACACAAAAATTAATTGAAGGCCGAGTTTTTAATAGTGGATTAAAGACAGGAATTAAATTGTCCCTTCATACAGTGTTCCGCTTAGTTCACCTCCTGCATTTCATATTCTAAATATGTTTACTTATTTATAGTCATTTTATTTATGTCCTGTTTCATATGACTTACTTATTTAACAACATTCAGTAGATTTCTGCTTCCTGGCAAAAAGTCTAGAATCAATTCATCTGGTTCTTGAAAAATAATGTGTTCAGTTGAAGATGAATTGAAGACTGATACCTTGGAATCTTTAGTGTAAAAATTAATTTGGAATGGATCAACGCTAGTTCTAGTTATCACAGTCAAATCTTTTTCAGCATACATTTTGTTTCTTTTGCAAGTCAGGCCATTCGTGAAATGTTCTCAGCACTGAAACCAGGCTGTGATGAGTCATTTTAACCAGAGCATCTTATGTGACAATTAGGTCAATATGTAGAAATCTGAACAGCTTATATTGTTGCTGACATGACAGAAACTTCAGCAAATCTACTTCTACTCCTTCATCAGGAAGTTTAAAAATCTTGTTATTTTTACTTGTTACTTTTTCTACCAGGAGAGAAAGGAAAAAATCTATCTACCACAGTGAATTAAAAGGGCCAGCATTGTCAAATTGCTACGAAATTAGTTCTGGGGGAAAAATGTATATTTACCCTTGAGTAGTTGTTATCCATTCACATTAATAAGATGGATATATAATACATTGTTTATTATGGTACCATTTTCTATTAAATCTAATGAGAGAATGAGAGAAGTACAGTTATATCTTGGTTCAGCTGTCTGATGCAAGATTCCTGTGTTATTAGCCAGGTGTTGGCCCTAGGAATAGAATAGAAGGGACAATTAAATTCCACTAATCATATGTGAATGGGCAGTTTTGGAGTTCAACCAGACCAGCCAGTGGATGGAAAAGAAAAGAGTCCCTGTGGATTTTACTCCACTAGTTATTGCCGATTATAAGGGGTGGCACTCTTCCCTGTTTCAAAGTCATGAGCCAGTACTGTCCAAAGATGCTTCTGTGGTCATGTGGCTAGCATGAGGTTGTGAAGCACTGTTTCTAACATGAGATCAGGACATGAATGTGTTTGAATGCCTAGTTCAGAAAGCTGTCTCTTTATTAAAACAGAGGGCATATCATTTCCCTCTATTATGGCAATAATGCCTAGACTGACTTTTGGAGTTCAGAAGCTGATGCACCAATAACAAATTCATAGGATATCATTGGGGAACATAAAAAAAAGCTCAATGCCCTTATTAATTCTGTAGTTCTAAAGGCAGACTCTGTTACTTCCTCAGACATTATCTATTTATGTGCGGTGGCATTGTCCATTCCTTTCTCTCTCCTTATTAACTGAAAAGAAAAATAAATGAAATTCTCAGGATAGTCCAGTTACATTCATTTTGTTCCCTTTCACTAGGTAAATCTAGCAGCTGGCCACAAGAGACAGGATGTATGCAATAGAAATGTTTTAGAATTTTTGCATAACAATGCCAATCAAATATAAATTTATCTTCCTTGTGAGATACTTGACACACCTAAATCTGCTACCTGCAGGCTTCTGGAATAGTTTCTAAATGCTTTTGAAATGCAGCCCCACAGAGAGTAAATGAAGGCGTCCAAATAGAAACTGTTGGTGTTTAAGTGAAACATTCTGGATCTGAATGATAACAGTTAATCTGTCTGTGTATAGGTATATCTAAAAGAAGAGTACTTCTAAAAGAGCGTTTAGGAATAAAGCTATTTGTATTCTCAAGATAGATCAGTAATTTACAGACCATTTAATTCAATTGTTGAAGTCTAAATACAGTATAACACTTCTGAATCTATTTTTTTTCATGTTATTGTCTGGGACTGGGTATAAGTGTTCTTTTAAATCTGCCCTTGTAAGAGAAGCTCTGAATTTGACTCATCTAAATGTCATTAAATATATGTTTAGTTTCCTTTTTGTTCTCTTTATCTTCTTCCTTTACCTAAGCTACTTTTCTAACTCAGCAGTAGGATAACAATATAACATAATAAAAATACAGATAAATAAATAATTAAAATTGAATAAATATGCAAATACATTATCCTTAAATGAATAAAAAATGTGGCAGGATCAGAAATTCAGGAAAGTGATGTTTCCTGTGAGAAAAGTACAAATTTATAAATACATTTTGCATGTCTTTTTAACAATTGTAACAATTTAAGGAATAACTACAACCAACTCAGATAACTTTGATTGTTCTTATAAATATAGATACATTTGTGTGGTTTTATATAGGATTAGATGTAATTATCATGGTGGTGCAATAGTTAGAATGCAATATTATACAGGCTAACTTTGTCCACTGTTAGGAGTTCGATCCTGACCAGCTTAAGGTTGACTCAGCCTTCCATCCATCCGAGGTCAATAAAACGAGGACCCAGATTGCTGAGGGCAATATGCTGATGTTGCAAATTGCTCAGAGGGTGCTATAAAGCATTTTGTAGCGATTTATAAGTCTTAAATGCTATTGCTATTACTATATGATCTTTGAAATTCTATTTGCATATATTTATATATATGCTGGTCTTGTTGTATCTGGGTCTTTTTTCCGTGTAAGAGTGAGATTGTCTTGCAATATTTCAGCGAGGTCTCACTTGCCATGTTGAGGCTGGTGTTTTTGGCTTAAAGCGTGGTCGGAACTGCCGACTTTCTATAAATCTTGGTGTGTGTGTGTGTGTGTGGAGTGCTGGTTTGTTTGGCTGTGGATTGATTGGCTGTCTGGTTCTATCATGATGGTAGATTGCTGATCGGTGCTGGCTGTGTGTCTGTTGTTGTTTTGTGTTGTAACAGCATCGGTGGTGGGTGGGGCTTATTTGTTGACTAGGGTTGGTTTCCAGATGTCTGGTAGGTGGGAGGTATCATCATGTTTATTCATGTTGTGGGGGTGTTTCTCTATTTTGATAGCTTCCATAATTATTCTCTTGTTGAAGTGTTCAGTTTTGGAGATTAATTTGGTTCCTTCAAAATTAATTTCATGCCCTGTAGCTTATATATTATATGTATAATTTAACTAAAGACACTGGATAATAAAAAGTTTGCTTCTTGAATACTTTTGGGTGTATTTGGGTGTATAGATTTTTGGATGCTAATCATGAAAATAATCTGTAATGTAAGGCACCACACATCATTTTATAGAAATATTCTGATTTGGCAATTTCTTCTTATTTATTTTAAGTTCACTAATTTTCTTTTTCTGAATTGACATTGACAGTTTGTTCACAGCTTTGGGTTGTGAGCATGAACCATAAATGACATGAGTGTTAAATCTCATGTCTGTCTTGTTATACAATGGCAGTATTTACTCTTCAGTATATGTTGGTTGTGCTGCAAACATGAAAAAAACATACAAAACATGGAACTGTTGTTCCATGTTTTGCTGCATATGTAGTACACTAAGTAAGCTTCAACTGGAATGTCTGTGAAGATCTAAAACTAGTGGTTCTGTTGCTTGGAAAGCCACTCTGATATACCAAGTACTGTTGTTACATATGTAAATAGAACAGTTGTGCAAGAGAATCTCATTACATTAAAAAGAAATAGCCACTCTGTGGGAAATTATCCCATAATTGGCTGGGTGAAATTAGCTGGGATCAATAGGATAGGATAGAATATCTGGATCAATATCTATCTGGATCAAAAGTATCCCAGTGAACATTTGCCAAAAGCCATATGGAAAGAACAGTCCTGGGAAAGCTTTTAGATAAGGAAGCCGAATTCATTTCGGGTGTCTATGTGAATAGCAATACACGGATACGCACAGAGATGAGAGGCCTCTATTATCTGAGATATAAACACACAGAATTAGCCTTGCATCCTTTTGCCGCCTCGCGTAACAAATCAGTCATTCCCATATGCCTAATGTAGCTCTCTGTATGATTTACAATTCCTACCTCCCTTATCAAAGAGTACCCTTTGTCCCTCCTCCCTGCCCTTTCTGCCAGAATGTGTAATCAAGAAGTGATTTGTAACATACTGTGAGATGCTTTGTTTGTATTAAACTGCTGACTAACTTTCTTTGAACTTTCCTAATAAAGGGGCGCTCTAAAAGAATAGAGACTTGCCATTTTCACCCAGTCTGCAGTGTGTGTGTGTCTCATTGCCAAAGCAGCCTAGGAATTAGAGATTCGTGAAGTGGTCCATCGGATTGTGAGAATGCTTGTATTCCCAATGCAAGCTCACTCTAGCAAGTGGTGACCTCCGACGTGATCCATTTCACAACGCCAGGAATCAGTCGAGGTGCGACGCAGGGAGGCCCGGACAGGTCGAACGGACTCATCGCGTGCCCAACACCCCCATCTCTTACCCAGGCCAATCCGTAAGTATGGGGACAGATTTATCTAAAGAACAGGTGGTTCGCCTTAAGGAAATTGGACATTTGTCTAAAGAGCAGATCGCTCACCTTAAGGAAATTAGACAAATAGTTGGAGCTCACAAAATTATATTAAAGGATAACGGAGACACATTCACGCTTTCCAAAAAGCAGGCAGATGAATTAGCATCTTTAAACCCCACTGCCCCTCCCAAGTATGAGGAAATAACAACAAAGGCTATAGGGGGAGAGAAAAGGGAAAGCAAAGAGGAGATTTTAAAGCAAACTCCTCAAGAAGAAAAATCCAACACCCCAGAAAAATCTGATATCCCTCCTAAATATGAAAAAGTAACAACAGAAATTGCAGAGGAAATTAAGGAAACAGAGATCAAACAAGTTCCTCAGGCAGAAAAATCTAATATTTATCCAGTTTTAAAAAATACTGAGTACTCACTCGGTCCCCTCACTGCAGGAATGCAAAAAAAGAGAAGTGGGGAGGACGTGAAACTGAAGGACCTAAAATTAATGGCTGCTTTTCCTGTTGATTTTACAGGACAAAACCCTGTGTTCACTCCCTTGCCATCTAGTGTTTTAAAAGATTTGTCTCCATATGTTCAAGGTTTAATTGCAAGTTTGTCTGAAAATTATGTTTTATTGCCAAATGAATGGTACTCAGCAGCAAAAATACTTTCCACTTGGCAGATCATCATGGAATGTTTAAAAACTCATGAACAAGCCGTGATGGGGGGACCAGACACCCCCCTGCTATATTTGAAAACCTCTTTGCTAAATTCACACTCTCACTCTGAATCCAAGGCTTTCTTTTCCCTTGTATGCATGCCTTTGTTATCTTTAGCCTTTGAAGTTCCTCAACATTACACTTCGGGAGATTAATTTTGGGGCATTCGGCTAGCCCCACACAAAAGGCTGCTTCTTATTTTCCTTCTCATTTCAATCTCTTGGCAAGTGAATCTGCCTGGCTCTTCCTATTTCTTCTGGTGATTCCGGCTACCTCTATTTCATTTCTTGTCTCAAGGAGTTCTTGTTACTCCCTTTCTTACTTACTCATCTAATTTTTCTTCTGATTGCTTTAAGCACACTTTTCTGTCTGAGCACCTGAAACTTTTTCACAGATGTTTCATTTCTCAGAAACCTGCACTCTTTGCAACTCTAATTACAAAAGCCCGTGTCAGATCTGAATTGGAATGGAGAAAAAAATGTTTTTATGCATGCATGAATGTGTGCCTAAGTTTTTGTGCACTCTCAAGGTAATTGTAGATAAGATATTTTCAATCCAAAAGACAGGGATTTTAAAGTGTTCAATTTTGTAACAAATTTGCTGACTTTCTGGCCACCATCAGATGAAAATTGTTGCAGCTGTAATAGTTGTCTTTTAAAAGAAAAGTAAGAAATTTAGTAAGTAATGAGGTAAAGCCTGACTGAATGGGGAGACCTAGGTAATTGGACTTGATTACTTTGATGTAATGTCTGTTAAAAAAAAAAAAAAAAATCTTAGGTTTCTATCCCGGGTTCTGTAATTAAGGCACGTACCGGTTGTTTTAAAACTGCATGTTAATTTGTGGGGGAGAGATTTGTTGTCTCAGTTTGGGGCAACCCTAACTTTGGAGTAAGGTAGAGAAAGAGTGAAAAAAGAGTGAGAAAGAGGTAGAGAGAAAAAAGGAAGTGAATAAAGGTAAAGAGAAAGAGGAGAATTGAATTAAATTGATGTTTGAAGTTTGTAAATGGGCTTTTGGCTTGAAGCCGGGAGAGTGAGAAGAGTAGTTAGGATTTAAACTGCTCTCTGAAATTCCTCGCTGTTTGAAGAATGCATGACAAAGGATTTTGCATGTGAAGTTAATTTACACAAGCAGTTTGATTGCAGTGTTAATATATGTTAAATGGTAAAAGTTGGTATGCACGTACTTTGATTTCTTTCATATAAAGAAACAGTAAGTTGCAAAGATTGTTTAATGGTATGTGTGTATGTTTGTGTGTTATCATTTCCAAGCTTGTCAAGAGAAGGCAGAGTGAGAACAAAGGAGAGTTTGTGAGAGGTTAGCCCAGCCATTCCCCCCCCTCCTTTCCCCCTGAGCCTTTCCTTGGAAGAAAACAGGAGAAGGGGGGAGAGAGAGACGTGTGTGTGTGTGTGTGTGTGTGTGTGTGTGTAACTGCTTTCAGACCTAGAGGGAGAGAGACAGTAAGAAAATAGAGCTCATTGGCTTACGTATAGCTTTTTGAACTGATGGTAATGAATGTTTTGTATTAAGAATAAATGAAATGGACCCTTTAATGAAACTAACATTAAAAAACAATGACCCAATTTGGATTAAACAGTGGCCCCTCCCCATTGTCAAGTTAGAAGCCTTAAAAGAAATTGTGTAACAGTTGTTATTAGATTAAAAAAAATAGAATTGTCAAATAGCCCTTATAATACTCCTGTATTTTTAATTAAGAAAAAATCAGGGAAGTGGAGAATGCTTCAAGATTTAAGAAAGATAAATGAAGTGATTTGTCCCATGGGGCCCCTGCAGTGCGGGTTACCCAACCCTAACATAATTCCTCAAAATTATGCTTTAACAGTCATTGATTTAAAAGATGCCTTCTTTTCAATACCTTTACATAAAAAGGACAGAGTATTATTTGCATTTACAATTCCTGTATTAAATTATAGTGAGCCAACAGTAAGGTATCAGTGGAAAGTTTTACCCCAGGGAATGCTAAATAGCCCAACGCTTTGTCAATATTACATTAATAAAATTTTAAAACATTTTAGAGCCAAGTATAAAGGTATCCTATTCTACCACTACATGGATGATATCTTGCTAGCAATAGAAAAAGATGCACAAAGTGCATATCCACAGATTTTAACAGAGATCGTACAAGATTTTAATGATAAAGGATTTAAAATTGCTTCAGAAAAAATTCAAACTATGAAAATATTTTCAAATATCAGACGCACTTCAATTGGCCTTAAGTGACTATTTAGGGACAATTAAATACCACTATCCCACAGATTATAGGTTTTTGTTACTGAATCTACAACATTTACAATTGACTTCCTTACAAAGTAAACTGCCAATTAAAAATGCAGTTACAGTTTTTGCTGACGGAACTAAGAACAGGGGTGCATGTGTGTATCAAATCTCAGGACAGTGGATAACTTACCACACGCACCCTCAGAGTTCAGCACAGCGTTCTGAGTTGGCTGCATCCATATTAGCATTTGAGAAATTAAAAGACCAAACATTTAATTTAATTGTGGATTCATTGTATGTTTACCAAGTGATTAATAACTTGTTTGATGCCTATCTTTCACCAGCCCTAGATAAGCAATTGTTAGATATGTTTTTACAGTTACAGCAATTAATTATGGATAGAAAATTTCAATATTTTGTGGCTCATATTAGGAGTCACCAGTCACTTCCTGGAATGCTAACAGAGGGAAATGATTATGCAGACAAAGCCGCTAGGGAAAGTTTTATTGGATTTGCAACTCCATGGGAAAGCCATGAGTATTTTCATCAAAATGCAAAAGCCTTAGTGAAGACGTTTGGAATTTCAAAAACTGAGGCTGTAGCGATTATCCAGCAGTGCTCAACCTGTAGCAGGCAAGAGCCCCCTGGAGATTAAAACAGATAATGGACCCGCATACAGTAGCGCTGCATTCGCTACCTTTTGTGATCAATGGAAAATTGTCCATAAATTTGGCATCCCATACAATTCCCAAGGACAAGGAATTGTGGAAAGAGCAAATTTAACACTAAAAATGATGCTTGATAAACAGCAAGGCCCCTTTAAGATAGGGTTGCCTGAAATCCAAAACCGTTTAAGCAAAGCCTTATACACACAGAATTTTTTGAATCTTACAGGCTCACCCATAGCTTCTACAGCCGGGGAAAGACATTTTCAGCGTAGCGTAGTTTCTCCCCGCCCTCTTGTTTATTACAGACAATTGCCAGACCCTCAGTGGAAGGGCCCAGTGGAGCTCGTTACTTGGGGACGTGGTTACGCTGCTGTACAACTCCCGGACAGAGTGTTGTGGGTTCCTGGAAGATGCATACGACCGTTTCATGAGAGACCAGTGAAGATAAAAAGGATCCCGAAGCAAGCCTATCCCTTTTGTTTCAAACAACAGACGACTAGAATTGTTGCTGTTCCCACTGTTATTCCTGTGAACTTTGCACTCACTGCAAAATTCCATGTGACATTGTGATAATTGAACAGTATCTTGAGGAAAATTTTTCCTATACCAATCCTTCTCACACTGAACTTCGTATCACACCAACAGTACAACAAGCTATTGACAATCCTTTTTATAACCACTATCACCAAGGGTCTATTGACCCCTCTTTTGATATCTAGTACTCAAGATGAAAATCCGTCCGGAACAGGTCGTTGGCCGGTCATATGTTCCCAGAGTACGTCAGCCCCGATGCCCATTTTTCAGAGGACCTTCGCCTGGACAGGAAATGGGATTTTGGGATTTTTGGGCTCTTCCGATGTCTTGTAAGCATTTTCTGTTACACCTTTTGCTAATGATGTTGGGAATGGGAATTGTGCTTTTAATTACATGGGGGGCATGTGAATATGAACGCAAAAATAAGAAGGGAATAGTGGAGGATATTCAAGAAATTCCTTTCACACACAACCACTCAAAAAGAGTGATCATTCCATACTCCAATGGGGAAAACTGCAATTCTCAAGGGATATGCATCTACCCTCACAATACATACGGAGAAGCCAATACACAAGTTACCTTAACTTGTTATTTGAAAAATCCAGCTGCAGCATGTTTACATGGCGATTTTTGCCTGCAAAATTCAAAAAGGCAATCCAAAATGTGAGAGGTATTTCACACCCGAAAGAGAATGGCTGCTCTTCACATATTAGAATAAAAATTACAGAGAATTCTATAGGTTGGTATCAATGCACACAATACCAAAAAGGGTTACCTAATAAAATAATAAAAACAGAAGTAACCTCAAGAGCAAGTATAAAATTTCCCCCAGTTAGTGAGTGGTTCTTAACACTATTGAGTTATCAACAAGAGATAGGAGGAGACAGCTCTCGCCACCTTACAAAAAGAGAGATAAAAGAGGACATTTGCACAGCCTGTTTACAAAAAACCAAACAAGGCAAAACAATTTCCATGACCTTAATATATTATACTATGAAACCTGAATGCAATGGAACTTTAATACCACCATGCACACATAACAATACACAATACAATCAGTGCTATACACCAAATGGGATACAATGTTAGGACCTATAACAAGTAGCATCTATGTTTATGGCTATAAAGGAGGATCAACTAGTTTAAAACATCAATTTCTTACAGCACAAAGATTATCAGGGTACATAGCCCATAATGTTTCAAAGGGAATGGCACCTGTCACTGTTTGTTTTGATACATGTTTAGCAATTGCTATAGGGCAAGGAACAGGATCCGCGGGGGTAACCTGTGGAGGACAGTCGTGGGAACAATCATACATCCAAAACCATAGATATTTATTCACTCGCTCGACACTTTCAGCACATGGAGGCTATACCCAACCAAGTGTATATTGGTATACAAGTGGCTATGGACCTAACAATTTCGATCTTTCTATTACTCCAGTCACTACTGATTGTCAATCCCATCACTGCACACCACTCTGCCTTTCTGCACAGGTAGCAGGTACTTTAGGTACCCGATACTATCATTATGGTATTGGTATAGATAAAGCAGGAAAGGATCCTTATGGATATATTATTGTAAAGACTGAAGCAACAAAATTGACAAATCAACCTGTAAAGTTTTTTTGGAGTTATGAGCAGGAGATTGCTAAACTTAACGATCTACCTACACCTCCAAAAGCAAAAAATATGTTTATTAATTTGGCTCAAGAAGTTGCTACAGAACTTATGTTAAAAAATTGTTTTGTATGTGGAGGAACCACTATGGGAGATCGCTGGCCATGGCATGTACAAGAAGCAAATTATACTGAAATAGCACAATGGAAAGGGAACTTCACCTTTAATAACAACTTCAATGAAACCTGGCAAGTTACCTCTCATATAATAGGTCACATATGTTATACCAGAAATAAAAATAATCAGACTAAAAGAAATAAACCTATGGGATTTTTAAAATGTTCTAATGAATGGGAAAATAACACTTGGGTTTCACAAATTAATATGACCAAACCTGAAAACTCATTGCTGGAAGTAACTAAGTTACGAGGACTTTCAGACCCTGAAAATGATACTATTGTGTGGAATTCACCTGATGGGTTATATTGGATATGTGGTAATTTTGCCTATAATATGTTACCCACGGGTTGGTATGGGTCATGCATCTTAGGGGCGATTCAGCCTTCATTCTTCCTAATGCCTATAGAGAAAAAACAAAAACTGGGAGTCCCTGTATATGATACTCTTGAAAGACGTAAACGTACAATAGATCTTGCTAAAGGGATAAAAATAGGTAACTGGAAGGATGATGAGTGGCCCCCTGAGAGAATTATTGCATATTATGATCCTGCGACGTGGGCACAAGACGGTTCGTGGGGATATAGAACGCCGATATATATGATAAATCGCATTATTAGATTACAAGCTGTATTAGAAATAATTACAAATGAAACTGCATTGGCATTAACTAAGCTTGCAAAAGAAAGTGTATTGTCAAGAACTTATATTATGCAAAATCGTTTAGCCTTAGACTATTTGCTCGTTGCCGAAGGCGGAGTGTGTGGTAAATTTAATCTTAGTAATTGTTGTATACAAATTGATGATTCTGGAATTGTGATAGAAAAAATAACTCGAACTATGATACAAACTGCACATGTTCCTGTACAAACTTGGAAAGGCATATTGGACACTGACGGTTGGCTTGGAGGTATTTTTAACAATTGGAAGCAAGGTTTATTTTTTATTGGGATGATATTTTTGGGATTAACTATGTTGCCATGCATAATACCATTATTGAGATCCACTATGCAGAGTATTGCGGATGCTGCTATCCAGAAGCATCACGCATTATTAATAAGTGTCAATACATCAGAATTAATAATCCCTGGATATCCAATGGAAGGGGGATTTGTGAGAAAGAAACAACCCATGGCAATTGCTTCCATTTAAAAAATAAAAAAGGAGGAGATGTGGGAAATTATCCCATAATTGGCTGGGTGAAATTAGCTGGGATCAATAGGATAGGATAGAATATCTGGATCAATATCTATCTGGATCAAAAGTATCCCAGTGAACATTTGCCAAAAGCCATATGGAAAGAACAGTCCTGGGAAAGCTTTTAGATAAGGAAGCCGAATTCATTTCGGGTGTCTATGTGAATAGCAATACACGGATACGCACAGAGATGAGAGGCCTCTATTATCTGAGATATAAACACACAGAATTAGCCTTGCATCCTTTTGCCGCCTCGCGTAACAAATCAGTCATTCCCATATGCCTAATGTAGCTCTCTGTATGATTTACAATTCCTACCTCCCTTATCAAAGAGTACCCTTTGTCCCTCCTCCCTGCCCTTTCTGCCAGAATGTGTAATCAAGAAGTGATTTGTAACATACTGTGAGATGCTTTGTTTGTATTAAACTGCTGACTAACTTTCTTTGAACTTTCCTAATAAAGGGGCGCTCTAAAAGAATAGAGACTTGCCATTTTCACCCAGTCTGCAGTGTGTGTGTGTCTCATTGCCAAAGCAGCCTAGGAATTAGAGATTCGTGAAGTGGTCCATCGGATTGTGAGAATGCTTGTATTCCCAATGCAAGCTCACTCTCGCACCACTCTAAAATAATTTGATTCCAGAATTAAAAAAAATGTGACACATGAATCAGTCATTGACCCAACAAAAATAGTTTTGCCTTCGCTTCTCATAAAACTCAGACTGATTATTAAAAAAACTTGTTAACGCAATGTACAAGAAAGGTGAAGTTTTGTTATCTGAGACTTCAGATGTTTCCAAAAATATGCCAAGTTTAAGGAAGGCATTTTTATTGGTCCACAGATCAGGTATGTCATCAATGACAAGTGGTTCAAAGATCTGTTAATAGGGCCAGAGAAAATCACCTGGAAAACATTGAGAATTTTATTGGAAAGTACAGAGCATCAAACTACATTCAGCTAGTTGACAAATTTCTTAAAACACTTAAGACCATGAAGTGCAATATGTCACTGAAGATTCATTTGCATTCAAATGCATTCACATTTGGATTTCTTTCATGAAAATCATGTTTGACAGTGGCATACATGGTGAATGACTTCACCAGGACATTGTCAAGATGGAAAACTGGTACAAGGGCAACTTGAAACCATCAGTGCTGGCTGACTATTATTAGACTCTGCAGCGAGATGCATCGGATATTGGCGTAAAGACAAAATGAGGAAAATCAGCAGCAAAAACATTGACAAATGGCGTAAAGGCAAAATGAGGAAAATCAGCAGCAAAATACTTTTAGCCCTGTTAAATTTATGTAGCACATAGGAAACATTTAATTAAATACATTATAGTCATTAAAAGTTATTTTTGTATTTCTCAATATTCATTCTATATTGTCCAGTGATAGTCTACTTCCATAAATATAACATGTTTAGAATATATCTGCATTAATGTCTTTAAGTATTAACCCTGGCTATTTGTTAACATTTAACCTTATAATTGGAATTTTTCAGGCAATCCCCAGAGAAATTATAGACTAAGCTATGTCACTAAATGATACTGTAGGACTTGCATGTCTAATTTGGGAAAGTAATACCTGTTTTGCTTTCCTTTAGCAGGTTTAGCATTCTGTTCTATTTGAATTCACATGTTCTGAATACTTTTATCCTTCATTATAGTCTTTCATTCAGAAAATATGGTGCATATTACATTTGTATGTCTGCTTGATATAGAAACACACATCTAAAATTTCTATTGCTACAAATAAAAAGTAAACATAAAATACACCGAAACAGCATAATAATAGTATAGTGGTGGGCACAGTGGTTAGAATGCAGTACTGCAGGCTACTTCTGGCAGTTCGAATCTCACCAGGCTCAAGGTTGACTCAGCCTTCCATCCTTCTGAGGTGGGTAAAATGAGGATCCAAATTGTTGGGGGCAACATGCTGACTCTGTAAACTGCTTAGAGAAAGCTGGAAAGCACTGTAAAGTGGTATATAAGTCTAAGTTATTGCTATTCCTCAATCATAGGTAAAACAATCAGAAGCACAAAATCAAGTCAATGGGGAAGTTACACCTGAGTCCAGGCCAGACAGAAGAAGCTACAAATAAGCTTTGCATTGTCTGGCAAAATACATTAGGATGGATGGATGGATGTCATCCAAGAGATCACCAAAGTAGCATGTGGCTCAAGACTCCCTAGAGCCATTCCTCATGAGCATAATGTGTTCCTGATATAGAGGGATATTTTTTTATAAGGCCAGGCTTGTGAAAGGTAGATGGATCAATCTAGTTTTGATATTCATGTATATTAGTTTTAAAAGACTGTTTTTGATAAAAGCAAAAGAGGAAGCCCTTGCATAATTGACTTTTATTTGTGTTTGTGTGTGGTTATTTTAAGATCCATAACATTCCCCTTTTGGTATAGAGGTTTATTGTTGTGGTTTACACTTGTTAATAATATTGCATTATTTAAAAGTTTTGTAACACTGGTAGACTGGCTGGTACTTACTTCTGAGCCTCTTTGGCTTTATTTTTAGCAATAGCACAGTTTATACATCTTTGTGTCTTCCAGCCATGAATTTAAAGTGAGCATAAACTCATCAATAGTATCAACCAAAATGCACACTGTAGCTGGGTTAGTCTTACTGTGGGAAAAGATGAAGATAAAAGGCAGATTTCTTGATTTGCTTCATAAAGCAAACGCAAAAGTTGGTGTCTTCTTCTGAATCAAAGTTCAATTCAAAAGACTTGTTTGGAGTTATCCAGGCATGGTTCCCAAATTGAATTAAAGCCCAGATGCAGTTTAAAACCGATAGTTGGTATTGGTTTTGACAGCAGTGATCACCTTGCCTGAGAAGGTATTCTTTTCCTGTTCAAAAACATTGCCAGCCCTCTTCAAGCTGACAAGTGTTGGCAAATGATGTTGTACATTTCTGTCTATAGATTGGAATGTTCCATTTTCTTTTTATAGAGGAGATCCAATGGCAGGATGCAAAGGATAAAAGCAAATACTGACATATAAATGCCAGTGGCACAAAAGAAGATATTGGTTTGTAAAGAAAGGAGGCAGGTGAGATTTTTTTTAAAAAAAGGGAGCTGGCACAATAAATTTGTCAAGATAATATACTGTCCTGAGGGATGCTGGCATTGATGGCTCAACCTGCTGAGCAGAATGGTGAATATCTGACAGGTTATCTGGATAACAAATGAATCTCATAAACTTATGTTTTTGGAATGGAGCTGCCAAGCCTTAGAACTTGTCAGATTGGGTGATTCTGTTTTCTCAAGGTTAATGAAGGACAAAGTCTAAGTTCTACTTAATATGTGTACCATATTTATGACTTCTAGTGCACTATCATTTATTTGCTTAAAAAATTCTTCCCTGTGACTAGGTATTTCCATTCTGTATATCCATTGAAGTACAGCAGAGTAATCCCATCTGAAACTAGAGTCTTCTACAATTCTGAATAAAATACTTTCAAAAACATTTTTATGTAATGTCTTTTTATAGTTATGAGAAACAGCAATAGATCAGAAATTACATTTTATGAATTGGTCACAGCTTTAGTTTTATGTAATCAGTACTTAGAAAGATGACTGCACATATAAATCACTACTTTTAATAAATAAAAACAACTTTTCTGAATTAGACTCCAAGAAATACATAGCATAGGACAGTATGAAACAATGCAGTGTGAAGGTTGCTTTCCCACTTTCTTCTCCCTGCGCCTCCTCCTTTCCTTGTGCTAGCCGCTCTGTTTCCAATTTCTCCATTGCAGCACAGTGTCCAGGATCCACTTTGATAGTATTTGTGTGTGTGTGTGTTTGTGTGTAATTTAACAACCGGTTTATCCAGAGTCAAGTTGGCCATTGCAGGAGGCTTATTCCACCTGTGCAGCGGAGCTGGATGATGGGCCATGCCTCCCACAAACAGCCAACCCGACCTGGGTGAACTGGTTGTTAAATTATTTGAATCCCATCACAAATATAACCCCTTACTTTCTCCCAGCAGAAATTATTTAAAAGGAAGAAGAAATAGCAAGAAGGAGAAGGGTGAGAGGAAAGAATAGCAGCACTAGGGAAGAAGGGAAGGGAAACACAAGTAGGGTAAAACTGACTGGAGGTGAGGTAAGAAAATATCTGGTCAAGGAAAAAAGAAAAGTGAGAATGCCTTGTTTAGGTACAACAAAAAAGGATTAGATTAACCATACAAATAGTATCTAGCCTTCAGACTAGGAGCCAACTTAGTAGCTACCAAACATTTACAAAAAGCAGTCTGGAGCCGCTTGCATCTCATGCTGATTTCTTCATTTTTAACAGTTCTGTCTATTTATTGAAGAATGTAACATGGCAACCTCATCATCCAGGTCTTTATTTAGGGCAAGGGGTGAACTTGCATATTGGGTCACTATGACATATAGATTATTATTACATTTCACATTGTCATCTTAAATCATGCAACTTTTATATGGCACAGATGGTAATATATGCCCAGTGTAGTGGGAAAGATTTCAAACATGGTCTAGGTATCAGTCTTTATACACTGCTGAGACAAGAGAGACCAGACTACTGCTGATTCCCTGCAGTTTAGAAACATATTCTGTATCCTCTTTTTCCAGCATCTTATTTAAAATACAAAATTAGCTCACCTGCCATTGCAGCATGCAGTTCATAATGGTGCTGATTGACTAAAAGTCTATTTCACAACCTTTGTCTCTGAATTATGTCAAAGAAGCAAAATTAAATGCCATTTTTGCCCTGAAAAATTCACAAAGAAAGACCCAGCCATGGTGGTAAGGGGTTAACTTTCTGGCTCTGCTACCCAGGCCAGTAACCAACTGCTGTTGCTGGCCTGGGTAGCTCATTTTGGCAGGCAGCTCCAATTGTAGTTCTTGGCATTCGGTGCTACCTTAAATGAAAATGTGACAGAGAACATTTTCTGCTTCTGCTGTACTATAGCTATTGATCACTTACATAGCTCTTGTAATTTGCAAAGTACTTTACAATATGTATTGTACACCAGAAAATAAATATAACCAGGTATCCTTTCTTATTGGGACAAATTCTAGGGACTGGAGCAGTTGGGTTAGATCCAGAATTAGCAGAGTGGAGATCTGCTCCTGCTGAAAGGCAAGGAGACAATCTTTAAAATTCTGCCTTACTGCATCTAATGACAAGCTGTTCTCAGAGGTAACACGTAGGGCTTGAGAGAACCAATACATCTTTTTTTTTCATTGTCTGCAATAGAGGGACCATATTCTGTTCCATTTTGTTTTAAAATAGATTAAAGAAAAACTATCCCAAAATTTTCCCGATTTCAAATTAATCTTAACTAATTAACAGAAGAAAAGTATAGATACATACAATGACATTAACAATATCAAATAACTTCAAAATTAATAATCACCATGACCTGGAAAAGGGAAAGAATTTGGAAATCTGTAATAAACAAAGAAGTTCCAAAAATGCAATCATATTCTTCGAAAGTCTTCATCAGAACATCATTAATTAAAATGTTGAAATACAACAGATAGCAACATGTTGCTGAAAATCAGGTGCAGTTTCTTGATGTCCTAATAGACTCCAAATATTAGAGACATAATTAACAAGATGATTAAAAATGCTTTTGGAGCTAATTTGGAACAAACCACTCATGTGATAAAGATTTTGAATTGCAGTTCCAGCAGAAAATGATTATAAATTAGGCAACAACTAGTTTCAGTGATAATTCATCTTGCTACACAAAAGCATTGGGAAATTTTCCCTTCTTCTTTTAAGGACTTTAAGGAGAACTAAACACCTGTTGAACTGAACAGTACATTTCTCAAATTATAAGCAGAAAACTTATTTTCAAATTTGGTTTCATTAGTGCAATTCATTTTAGACAATTGTTCCAAGTTTTCAAATTCATATCCTCCCAATTTTTCCCTCTTAATCCATTTCAGTCCATTGTAATTTTTCATTGAATTTCACAAAGAAAAAACTATGACAACAATAAGAAGTTTAACTTGATAAATAAACTATATTGATCAATTACAGAGTCCAAACAGAGGGGAAAAGAAAAGGAGCATGGAAAGGAAGGCATACAAATATTTACCTGTATGTCAATATGAATTAGAAGAAGCAGAGTAGAAAAAGTATTGATCCTTTTGAACGTTGGTATTCGAAAAGACTTCTGAGAATGCCATGGATAGCCGAGAAAATAAGTAGGTCATAGAACAAATATCAGACTCAAGTTATCACATTTTAACCAAATTGAAGTCCTGGCTCTTTTGAAAAGTCTATAATATGGGGGGGGGGGGATGGGGATACCAGCTACAAGATGGATGCAATTACAATGAATGCACTGTTGGAAGTTCTGAGGGATCATGTTGGCCTCACATCTTCTCATCCTGGAGAAAACCTATCAGCATTTTTTAAAACATCTTCTCCTGTACATACTACCCTGAAAATAAGACCTCCCCAGATAATAAGCCCTATTGGGCTTTTGAGTGCATGCGCTAAAATAAGCCCTCCCCTGAAAATAAGCCCTGCCTGAAGATATTGCAACAGTGGAGCAGCCATGAGGTGACCACGCTCGTGTCCTCCTGCACCTCAAAAATAATAAGACCTCCCCAAAAATAAGGCCAAGTGCTTATTTTAGGGGTCAAAAGAAAATAAGACCTGTCTTATTTTCAGGGAAACGTGGTACTGTGTTGCTAGAACATCACTTCTAAAACGCAGATGACCTTTGATTACTCTATGGGAAGATTTGCATATTACTGTCTTTCTTAATGTAAATATTGTTAAAAATAATAACCACTCTTTATAAGTAAGTTTGATTAAAGAGAGTCAACATTTTAATGCTAGGTTTGTTGGGCTAAGAATCCAGAAGAAACAAAATATTTAGATCTGTTCAAATAGAATCCGTAATATTTTTTTTAACATTCTTAGCTGAACGATTTTGGTGACAACATAAAATTTAATACAATAACATAGAGAAATAAGGCAGAATTAGCAAACATTTCTTTCTTTGTTGAAGCCTTGTTTGTCTGTAAAACAGCCTCTCTCAATTTGCGCCTAGTACAATAAGGAAGGATTACAGTATAACACATGTAATATTTAAATATTTAAAAATAATATTTAATATTTAAAAATAACTCTTGAGGGAATATCAATTCAAGTGTTATCTTTTTGAATGTATTTTAATATGTTCTTGAAATTAAAGAGGATATTTTATTAAAACCATAATTCATAAGAAATTATTTTTTTCTGAATTTGATACCAGAACATAGACTGGACTATACATTGGAGGGAAAGAGTTAAGGTATTTAGGACAACATATATTCATTTCAGAGCAAGAGTGCATTTATTTTGTAATGCTTTGATAGGACACAATTTCAAACGAACATATTTGACATTATGATTAGAGCTCTTTTAATAGTTGCAAATGTGCTATAACAAGTTTGAATTATTTTGGGACGTGAGCTGTCTCTTCAGGGTTTCCAACTGATCCTCATGTGACCATTCATGTGTGTGTCACATGATCCTAGACCTCAATTACGCAGCTGAATGGAAACATTTCCTTGAAAATATATGCTTTATCTTTCTGGTTGGTGAGATCTCATTTCCTTTAGCATTAGAGTGACATTTAGAAACCAGTTCCATCAGAGTTGTTCAGAAAGCCGAGACACAGCTAAATGGAACCCCACCCCAGTGATGACTAGTAAGGGACATTTTGACAGAAATAATAAATATTAGTGGTGAATTGTATTAAAAGTATTCTTAGAATAAATATATTGCCTGCTTGTGTGATGCTTAGCCAAGATAACATTTAAATGTGTGATTAGGGTTCTGAAAATACAACAAAGAATTAAAATGCTTAAACAAATGAACCAAAGAATAGAAATTATGAGGAGCACAGAAAAGCAACAAACCCAGTTGAGGGTTTGAACTGAATAGAAGAGGTTGAAAACAGAGCTTTGATTCACTTACCTCCCGTACCGGTTTGCAAATGTGAGCACGCACTCACATTTATAATTGATATTAATTAATATCAATCTATGCTACATATATGAGTTAATTTTCTATTGTGATCAAAATTATAATACTTCAAGCACACAAAACAGCAAATGCAAGCTACTGCAATACTGGACAGATTCCAGATAGTATATTGGTGATACAACACAGCATAAGGTGAAATCAGATATGTGAAAACATGATAAATAAAATGTTAATTTTTTTAAAAAAAATCCATGATTTATTTAATACTAATACTTTATTGTTCAACTTTTTATAATCCCAATTCTTTTGATAAATACCCTATGAAAAGTGAAATCCTGTTTTCATATTGGCCATGTATCACTGGAAACCAACATATATCAGTTGTTCTCCATCAATTGTTCTTGAGATGTATTCATAATTTAATTTATCCTTTATAGTAGGTTTTCCAATAGCTTTAAAGTTGTCAGTACTGATGATCATTTAGCTTATTGATCAACTGTATTGGAATTCTTTTAGCTTATTGATCAACTGTATTGGAATTCTTATAACAGATATTTTAAACTTAAAACTGCAGCCATAATATGGTGATTATAATGAACATATATGAATGATGAATGCCATTTAAGTCCTGCTTTTAGTTTCTATGGTTCTTTACAACTTCCATTTCTTTTACATATGTACAGACACCATTTTTCTGTCTTCTTTGTGACTAGTAAAAGAACACAATGTGGATTGCTACTGTTGGGATGTTGATTGTACCTAAAGAACAGATATATTTACTACTGTTTCAGTTCTGATGAGCTAATAAATGGAAAGAGGGAGTAAAAGTATTACAGTTATGATCCAATCTGCATTTTTTAAAAATTACAGTCAGAGGTGGTACTCAGCCGGTTCGAAACGGTTCACACGAACTGGTAGTGGAAATCGTGGAAATATTCTATTGCACATGCCCAAGATGGTGTCCTGTCGCATTTGAGGAGAGCTTCAGGGAGATGATTGTCCTTCTTGGGGCTTGCAGGGGGTACCCTATCCCATCGTTTGTTCCAGGTCCAGCTATGAGAATTTCCTCCCTTGAGCTGCGATTTCCTGCCTTGTAGCCAGAATGCCCTGAGTGAAACGGGACAGTTGGTGGTGAAAGGAGAATGGAGAGCGTTGGAGGCTGCCAGCGTGGGTGTGGTCAGTGGCGGCAGCGGGACACCTGGCCTGGCGTCTCTGCAGCCGGCGTGGGTGTGGTCAATAGAAGCGGTGGTGGGACGCCCGGCCTGGGGTCTCTGCAGCTGCCACTCCCCACACCGTGGTGTTATCCCGATTGCTGCCCCCCTCCACATTGCTGATGGACGTGATAAATTGGATCAGCAGGGAGTGGCTGAGGCAGCTGGCATGGATATTGACGCAAGCGGAAGATGGCTTCGGTAATTGGCGTGGGTGCGGTTGGAGGGGGAGTCCTTCGTTGTGGCCTCCTCCTGTATCACCGCCATTGTCTGGGCCACCATTTTGTGTCATTTGGCCATTTGGCCCCTCCTCTTGTGACACTGTGGACTGGGTCAATGGAGTGTGTCCCTTGCGATTGATATGAGTACAGCTGGTGTGGATGGAGCTTAGCTGTTGGAGCTGTTGAAGTTGGAGCAGACGCCACTGCCACCACTGCCGCCACTGCAGCCATCACTGGCCACTTCACCACCTCGCAATTTATCATCTGCTGCAATTTTGACATCTGGCTGTTACTCTTATATATTGTCCTTAACACCGACCATTGCTATGATGGACATAAGCTTCCTGCTACCCCCTTGAACACTGTCAGCTGCCCCTCCCCATGGACATGTCATCTCCTCATTCCATCTCCCCGTGATGTCACCCCATTCAGTTGATGCCACGCTCGCCTATATGTTATACTGCGACAGATATATACTCCCTTCGGGAACTCCTCCTTTCCCGGGGATGGCCTTCTTGCCTATCAAAACTCTTCCTTAATGACAGATCTTGGGATCCCGAGAGGTGGCATGTGAAGAGGAGACTTCTTAGGGGTTTCTTACAGGGTTTTTTAAATCAAATTTTAAGGAGGGGGCAGGGGGTTGATTCGGATGGCTCAGACAGGCTTGGGGGGAAGTCTGCCAGGGCTTTGAGTTTGACCCTGTGACCCCCGAGGGCATGGACAGGATTATGGGGAGACTCAGTGCTGCCACTTGTGTGCTGGAACTGTGTCCCTCTTGGTTAGTTTCAGTTTCCAGGGAGGTGACATGACTCTGGCTCCAGGAGATTACCAACGCTTCATTGAGAGAGAGGTTCTTTCCCACCATCTTGAAGGAGGCAGTGGTGAGGCCCCTCCTTAAGAAGCGTTCCCTGGACCCAGCTTCTTTAGCCAACTATCGTCTGGTCTCCAACCTTTGCTTTGTAGTGAAGGTTGTCGAGAGTGTGGTAGCATGTCAGCTTCCCCAGTACCTGGATGAAGCTGTCTACCTGGATCCATTTCAGTCGGGTTTCAGTCCCGGGTACAGCACGGAGAAGGCATTGGTCGCATTGGTCGATGATCTCTGGCAGGCCCGGGACAGGGGCTGCTGCTCTGTCCTGGTCCTATTAGACCTCTCAGCGGCTTTCTATACCATCGACCATGGTATCCTACTGTGACGACTCGGGGTTTGGGAGTGGGGGGCACTGTTTTACTGTGGTTCTCCTACCTGTCGGATTGGTCGCAGTTCGTGTTGACTGGAGGGCAGAGATCGACCCCAAGGCGCGTCACTTGTTGGGTACCCCAGGGGTCAGTTCTCTCACCCCTCCTGTTCAACATATATATGAAACCGCTGGGCGAGATCATCCGTGGTTTGGGGGTACGGTATCATCAATATGCTGATGATACCCAACTTTTCATCTCTACCCCAAACCACCCAAATGATGCCCTCGGCGTGATGTCCCAATGCCTGGAGGCTGGATGGGGAGGAACAGGCTCAAGCTCAATTCCTCCAAGACTGAGTGGCTATGATTTCTGTCATCCTGATTTATGCATCTTGTTCCATCTTTGATGATAGGGAAAGAAATTTTAGCCTCCTCAGAGAGGGCCCGCAATCTGGGAGTCCTCCTGGATACGCGGCTTAGTTAGAAGAACACCTGACGGCCGTAACCAGGAGAGCCTTTTACCAGGTTCGCCTGGTACATCAGTTGCGCCCCTTCCTGGATCGGGATGCTCTGTGCACAGTCACTCATGCCCTCGTCCTTTCTTGCCTGGACTACTGCAATGCTCTCTACATGGGGCTGCCCTTGAAGAGCATCTGGAGGCTTCAGCTGGTCCAGAATGCGGCCGCGCGAATTATCATGGGGGCACCTAGGTGCTCCCATATTACACCCCTTTTAGGCGGCCTGCACTGGTTGCCGGTTGTTTTCCAGGTGCCATTCAAGGTACTACTTGTGACTTTTAAAGCACTCCATGGCTTAGGCCCAGGGTACCTGCAAGACCACCTACTGCCACCGGTAGCCTCCCACCGTCCAGTGCGATCCCACAGAGCTGGCCTCCTCAGGGTGCCGTCGGCCAGACAGTGTCAGCTAGTGACCCCCAGGGGGAGAGCCTTCTCTGTGCGAGGGCCTTCCCTCTGGAATGAGCTGCCTCTGGAGCTTCGCATAATCCCCAACCTCGGGTCCTTCCGACATGCCCTAAAAAGTTGGATTTCCCAGCAAGCCAGCCTGGCCTGAACAAAATAAAATAAATGGTAAATTTAAATGTTAATTTTAATCTAATTTTTAAAATGTTATTGTTAATATTAATTGAGTTTATTTTGGGATACTCTATCCAGTTTCCTTTTTAACTTTTGTAATATGCGTTTTTTTAATGTTGTACACTGCCCTGAGTCCTTTGGGAGAAGGGCGGCATATAAATCCAACAAACAAACAAACAAACAAATCGTGGGTTCATCCACCTGCCCTGGATCTATGCCATCCTATTTAGGCATGTTTTCAAGCTGCGTGTATGCGTGCAAGCCGCACGTGCGAACAAAACGCATGCACAGACAGCTGTGTGCATGCAGTGCCATGCATGCACTCACATTTGTGAACTGGTAGGGAAAGTAAGTGAATACCATTCCTGCTTACAGTCCTATAATTTGCAGAAGAATAGTGTGTCATATTCTCTTGCTAAACAAAGCAAGCCAATATGTATTATTTTTCAGGCATTGTAATAGTAATATAAATAGAATATTGATCTTATCCATGTTTTATCAACTGGTGCTTGTTCAAAATGCATAAGTGTGAATGGAATTGTGGCATGACCAGAAATATCATTTCTTTCTTTTCTTTTTTTTTACTTATTGAGATTTCATTGCCTATAACAGTAAGTATTTCTGAAGACAGATATTCTCTCTAGATGACTCATTGTACTATTACAATATGTTTGTTCTCTCAGCTACTTATTTTCCTCACAGTTGGAATAGTTCCATTTGATTTTTGTCATGCACATTCAAGAAAATTTATAATTCATCTACTCTGTTCTTTGTCCCTAAGATGGAAATGAGAAATTATTCATGGAAACTGGAATATATATTAAAAGTCGCAAGTTTGAAAACCCCATGTTTTTAAAAACTCTGTTCATTATTACCAGAAAGTTGTTAAAGAAAGCAGGTCTGTGACAGTGTATTTGGATTCATAAGCATAAAAATTACTGCTACAAAATTCCTTGGGAAGCAATATGTTGTTTTTTTCCCAGCAGAGTATCAAAGTCAAGGGATGTAAGGATGAAAACAGTTTATTTTTTCCACAACTCTTTAATTGATTTTAATTAGTTTTCAGTTATTTCCATGGTTGATACACAAGCTTAATGATATCAATTTACCACAAATAACAGGCACTTAGCAAGAAAAATTGTACAGATAGAAAAGCAGACGGAAAGCCATAGCCTGTAGTAGCAGAGAAAAAGTAACATGAGTAGCGAACTGATGAATAGAGAAATTAATTTACATTTGTGTTAAATCTCATTGGAGTTTTCAATCAAGTTTATTCAATTGGTTTCCTGTAGGGTTTTTGTCTGTGCGCTCCCATCAAAATGCACACATGAGAACACTTGTTGCATTTAATTTTGAAATGCTTCCATACTTATTGGTTTTTTAGAAAGTGGGTTTCTACATCTAAGAAAATTTCTTGAACCAGAGATTCCCCAGTCATCTTAGTTCAAGAGCTGAACCACTACACCACACTTGTTCTTTGGCTCAGTCAGATTCCTTCTTTCTTCCTTCATCATCAATGTTTAGTTGTGTGCTGCGATATCTGAAATCTCGTTTGATTGTGGGTTTGCTTTTTGTTTTTTTTTTTTTGTGGGGAGGTAGCATCAACAGCTGTACTAGTGCTTTTGATTTAGCTTTTGTATTTTGTAGGTCAATGGATTAGTTCAATAGCCTTTTGTTTCCATGGTGAATCAGATGTTACAATCCTATGATTAGTGACAGCTAGTATGGCCATTTTCTCCCTAGGAGCTGAAGCAACCAAAATTGAATTCACCTGGAGCAATTAGTCCAACCAAGTTCAGAGATAGTTAAATTAAATAATGCAGAAATCAGTGATATTAATGGAGATATTTATTTCAAGGACATAATTTTATTTTTGTTTTTATAAACTTATTTCTAAAAAGCATTTCCAAAAGAACATGTAGTGGGAAGTTGCATTATAACTGTCATGATGGACTCAACCATAGTTTCAATTGGGAAACTGAGCATCCTAAACCAAGTTAAATACAAAACCACCAGAACATTTCTGGAGCTCAGCATTCAGACAAATCAGTCATCAGTTAACACAGAGATAAACCACATTTATGCACCATTCAAAAGAGAAAATAAAAAAGCTAACAAAACAAAAAGACCACAACACATCCTCTCCATCAGTCAACACCCAGATAAGCAAGGATTTATACCAGACATACAATCAAACAGAAAACAATATCTTAATCAAGGAATTACCACAAGAAGACTATATCCAATATTGGCAGGGCAAATTATTCTATAAAAAAGGAGCAAGCAAACCCCTATTATTATATTAAAAAGATTTTTTAATTTTTAATTTAAAACAAGTACAACATCTTTCTTTACATGCTATAGAAAGTGTGTCAATCAGTCACAAATAAACTTTTGTGCATCTCCTCCACAGTCAACAAACATAACTCATGTTAACTCGAGCATTTTAACTCAAATATTCATACATATCACCATCATCATATATCCATTTTCATTTGACTGTAATTATTATTTAAAGATATTAATAAAAATAATAATCTTAAACAATACATGCCCACACTAGTGGGGAAAAAAAAGGTCAAAAAAAAAAAAGACAAAAAGAACAAAAGACAAGGCAGGGAAGAAAAAACCGAACAAAAAACAAAAACAAAGACAAAGACAAAAAAAAAGAAAAAAAGAAAAAAGAACACAGGTATAATATATATATATATATATATATATATATATATATATATATATATATATATATATGTGTGTGTGTGTGTGTGTGTGTGTGTGTGTGTGTGTGTGTGTGTGTGTGTGTATCAGCTGGTTACAACATGTTTTGGTGCATCTCTTCCATTAATTCATATTAATTCAAATATCTTAACTCAAATGTTTACCATATTAACATCATTATACCTCCACTTTTAGTTGACTACAGTTATTTAAACATCCTTAATCCTTAACTATGCCAAAGAATTAATTCATAACACCTGCTGACATTTCATTTACTTGTTTGTAAAATCCTCTATTAACATCAAATCCTCATATCCTATTTTAGCTGAACATCCATAGTATTTAATACCAAAAAGTCCATCTTCCATGCAGTATAGTTTATTATCATTCTCCCTTCTTTATGTAGTTATATCATATATCATAACATTTTCCCCATATTAATTAACATTTAACTGTATATATTTTATTTTATTTTTTAATGGTGATAATTATTGTGATTAATAACCTTTATATATAATCCAAAAATATTTCCAACCTTCCTTTCTCATATCCAATTATTATTTATCATATCAGCTCCACATTATATACATTACTATCAATATCAATTATTATTCAGCTATATCTATTACAAATAAGAGTAATTAGATTTAGCTAATTTTCAATTGTATTCTTCAATCTATCAGCCTATGTCTCTCCAATAGCAAAACTTCCTTGGTCCTGTTACCATTCTTAAAACAAGTTCTCCAAACGTTTTTATAAGCAAGTCCAAAGAGAAATATCTTCGCACCTTTTTGCTTAGAGTGCCTCTGATGTAATAACGTTGTCCTTGGCTTGTAATCAATTTGTTTTTGATTTTCAAGGGTGGTATCGAAAATTCTGCAAATATTGTTTCATAAAGTATAGATTCTTTAATGTTTCTCATTCCTCCTGCAATCTGTCTTTTGAGATAAATTTTCTGTATGGCTTCCCTTCTTTCAAGCGTTGTATCTCTTTCTCTTTCTGTTTCCGAAATAAACCAGACGCCCGACGTGTCAGCAAGTTGAGAGACTTCCTTTCTGACATTCTTCATTTGAGTTTCAGGAGCACTCAAACATTCAACGCTCTCACTCTTTCTTTCATATTTTGATGTTAAAAACAATAGATAGTCCAGTTTTTTTTCAGATTTTTCTGAAGATTTTTCATACGTATCAAACAACTTCTGAAAAGCGGAAAAAATGTTTTGAAATGAATCACTTGAAGCAAGTACAGATGCCATGATGTGACGCAGAAGATATTCGCAAGTAAAGACACGCTGAGAGCTATGCAGTCTTATCTGATCTTAAACCAACACAGCCAAGCAGTAAAAGTGTCAAGTTATAAGAAGCCAAATTATAGTAAATTGGTTTACAGCCCACTTAATGAGAGCCTGAAGGGAATGTTGAAGTAGGGTAACCTTTCCTTTATCCACGTAATCAGCATTCAAAACATTTAAGAAATAGGGTAACCATCAGCAATAAATCCATTAAAAAAAAAACCAATTCGCCGCTAGATTCTTCTGTTCTTTGGTTTCAATTAGCTTAGATTTTAATGTGGACCATCTCTCTTTGAGTAATAAAATCAGCTTACCAGTTGAAAACACTTCTACCATTCTTAGGGGCTGCCTGCAGTTTCAGTTAGCATACAGCTAATCCAGAAAGGTATGGCAAAAGGGGTTGAAATCCGAGCCCCCCTGAGACCTGCGAGCGTCTCTGAGGTCACTGGATCTCCCCAAACCTTCACTGTCTCTCCGGAACAGCTAGGGTCATTAACGACCCTTCCATTTCTTCCGGAATAGGGGAATTTCAGGAATGGCCTGAAACTCCGTCTTCTCACTGCTAAGCCCCACCTTCCTACCGCAAACCCCTATTATTGATGATATTACCTAATCAAGTATTAGGCCCAAACCCAAAGGTAGCAGAACAAAACCCCATTGAGTCCATCCTTATTTGCTTATTCCTAATGAAGAGACTCTTGCCAAATTAAAGCTATATCTTTCTAGCTTTGGACTTTGTTGGGGGGTTGAATTTGGGGAAATAGAAGAATTGCTTTGTGCTTTGCATGCGACCTTCAGTTTCTACCTGACTGTACTGCAACCATTTTCTCTGAGTAAAAGTTCTTTTGATTCAACTTAAGCCCTGGCATAGCTTATTTAATGGAGTGAGAGTTCTTCCACATGAGCAGTCTTGCAGATCATCTTTGTTCTATTCTCTTTCCAGCCTGCCAAATTTTTGGATTGGGCTGGGATGGAAATTCTTCACCCTCATCTTATGAGAGTTATATGTTTTCTGTTTGGCCCACCTCTTGCTCACATGGTGGTGATGGTGGAGCTGGCTGCTCACCCTCTGTCAGCACTTCTGAACTTTGTTCTGGAGCTAGCTACTAGCAATAGGTCTTCTTCTCTGACTCCAACTCTAAGCCCATGATTTAAATTTATGACACTGACATAAATTTGCACTAAGCCAGCTAAAGTGACCAGACCTGCATGGGAAAGCTTGTCATTTATTTTTAAAGAATACACTTAATTGGTGGGCTCTAAATAATAAAAGATAAGATGATGAATCAGACTGAGACATTTAGTTGCCATGGAGACATGATGTGTGTTGTGGCTGAAGCTTCAGAGAGCTACTAAAATGAAACTGTCAAAACTATGAAAAAATAATATGAGGGAAGGAGAGGTTTGTCTTTTCCTTTTGTTTTTTGAGACACTTTCACTTTTGGATTACCATAGCTACTAGAAAAATGGTAAGACAGGGCGGGAAGGGCTCACTAGAGGAACCTGCAATAAAAATGTTTACAAAAGATATACTTCATAAATTATTTCTGTTGCATCCTCACGACGCAGCCGGCAGCGGGGCCAGAGCCTCAGGTTCCTGATTGGCTCTGGGCGCCAGCCGGCCGGCGGAGAAATGCTGGCCTTCGATTGGCTACCCACCTGACAGCTGTCAAATATAAATAGCTGTCAGGCAGGCTTCTGTTGTTCGTGTTCTGAGTTCATTGTTGCCTGTTATATGCTAATAAAAGCTGATTCGTTTACCTCAGTGCCTCATTCTTAAAACTGGCGATGAGGATGAGCGACATGGACCCCGTTATCGTCCAAGCCTTGGCTCCTTCTTCAGTTTTCACCGCTTTTCAGCCAGAGGCTGAATTCTGGGATGCCTTTCTCGAGAGGTTCGAGGTTTTCCTCCAGGCTCATGACCTCTCCGATCTCCCTGAAGGGAGGAGACGGGGAACCTTCCTACATTACTGTGGCCTTGAAATGTTTGCCACCGCCAGGGCTCTGTCCGCACCGACCACGGTGCACACGATGCCTCTCGACCTCCTCATGGCTAGGCTCAAGATCCACTACGAGCCGACGCCATCTAAGTATTCGCACTGGCAGTTCTTCAGGCGCTGCATCCAATGTGAGGGGCAAACAATCAGCCAGTACATGGCTGAGCTGAGGGCTGCTGCAATTAATTGTGAGTTCGTCAACCTCAAAGATGCCCTCTTAGAGCAGTTCATTTATGGGCTGCTTGATATTAATCTCCCTCGCCGCATATTGTCCTACGCAGAACTGTCCATGAAAATCACGGTGGACAAGGCCCACGTGTATGAGATGGCCGGCCAGTCCACCCCTGATGTCCGGCGATTCCCTCTGTCAGCCATGCCAGCACTGCCTCACTCGGCTGTCCATTGCCAAATGATGGTCAACAACCCCTATGCTGACGCTGCTTCCTCCATTGACCACCTCCGGTCTCTGCCCTCTCGGGATTGCGATGTGCGCCTCAGCTGTGGTGGCCACCATTCCAGGGCCTCCTGCCATTTCAGAACGGCTCTCTGCTGCAAGTGCGGTAAAAAGAGCCACATCGCAGCCCTGCATTTGCAGCTCTGCTCCGGGGGACGCTCGCAGCCAGAGGCTCCCGCCGTCTGCTTCCTCTGCTTCTTCTGCTGCTTTCAGATGTCCGCCTCCTGGTCCTTCTGCCACCCACCTGGGGTGCTACACGGTCTCCGATCCCAAGGCTCCTATGCCCGACTGGCTGCCTGACTCTGCTGCCTCCTCTTCGCGTCTTACTCGCCGGCCGCCCCTGCCGGATGGAACTGGACACGGGCTCAGCCCGCACGATAATGTCCTGGGACACTTTGCAAGCATTGCTCCCAAACATTACGCCTAGTCAGTTTTCCCCTGCATACTGCCTCCTGAGGGACTACCAGGGCAACCCTATCCCCATCCTGGGTTGCAGGAATTTCCATGTCCAGTTTGGGAGGTTTAAGGGTTCCTTGCCCCTTGTTGTAGTTCAAAGCCCCCTGGCTTCCCTCCTGGGGCTCGATTGATTCAGGGCTTTTGGCCTTAGCATTGCCGGCATCAATTCTCTCTGCCTCGCCTCTTCCCTTGATTCCCTCCTGTCAGAGTTTGATGATGTCTTCTCTGATGCCCTGAGTTGCTACAAAGGCAACCCCATCTCCCTTAATTTGGATCCTATGGTGGCGCCCATCCGCCTAAAGGCTCGGCAGGTTCCTTTTGCCCTGCAGGCTCGTGTGGATGCAGAGATTGATAAACTGATCTCCCAGGGCCCCGTTGATCATGCCCCCTGAGAGACCTCCATAGTGTTGCCTTTGAAGTCCGACGGATCCCTGAGGATCTGCACGGACTATAAGGCACTCCTCAACAAGGCTCTGCAGGCGCATCCCTATCCCGTGCCAGTTGTGCAGCATGTTCTGCACTCCTTGGGCCAGGGCAAGATTTTCGCTAAATTGGACCTGGCCCAAGCGTACAAACAATTGCCAGTTGACAAGGCCTCCGCCACAGCCCAAACTATTGTGACCCACTGCGGGGCTTTCAAATGCTGCCGCTTGCAATTCGGGGTCAGCATGGCTCCCGGAATATTTCAGGGGCTCATGAAGCGGGTGCTCCATGGCATCCTGGGTGTAGTGCCCTATTTTGATGATGTCCTGATTGCTGCACTGGACCAATCAGGACTTGTCAGGAACCTTAGCGTGGTGCTATCTCGTTTCCGAGATGCCAGCTTGCACTTGAAACGATCTAAGTGCCAGCTGGGTGTGCCATCTGTTGAGTTCCTGGGGTTTCTTGTGGATTCCAGAGGAATCCACCCCACCCCTTCCAAAATTGAGGCCATTACCTCCGCTCTCACTCCCTTCTCCAAGGCGGAGCTTCAGGCATTCCTGAGGCTCCTCAACTTCTATGTGTCCTTCATCCCTCACAAGGCATCCGTTACGGAGCCTCTCCACCACCTCTTTGATGCCTCCGCCCCTTGGGTTTGGACAGACCGCGAGGCACATGCGCTCGCGGCTGTCAAAGCCCTTTTAACTTCTTCCCCCGTGCTTGTCCAATATGACGAGCACCTCCCGCTGATCCTTGCCTGTGATGCCTTCCCCTTTGGTGCCAGGGCTGTCCTGAGCCACGCCTACCCCGATGGCTCTGAAGCCCCGATCACCTTTTACTCCCACACCTTGTCCAAAACTGAGCGCAATTACAGCCAGTTCGACAAGGAGGCCCTTGCAGCCGTTGCGGGGGTAAAACGCTTTCATCCCTACCTGTACGGTCTCAAGTTCAACCCTCCAAACCAACCACAAGCCCCTCTTGGGCATCCTTTCTGGTGACTGGCCCACCCCCCTATCCTCTCTCCCCGCATGGGTCGCTGGTCAGAGTTCCTCACCTCCTACTTCTACTACCTCCTCTACCACTTTGGCAAACACATGGGCCACACCGACCTCCTTAGCCACTGCCCGCTGCCCATCCCTGTCTCAGACCCAGCACCCATGGTCTCGGTTGCCACCTTGACGGATGACTCGTGTGTCCCTTCTCTGCTTCGGACATCTCCCAGGCCTCCCGATCTGACCACCTCCTCCAGAGGGCCCTGGACGCAGTTCGCCGGGGCTGGATGGAGGAGACTCGCTCGGCCGAGTTCCTCCCATTATTTTCGCCGCCGGGACGAACTGTCTGTCCTTCAGGACTGCTTGCTCTGGGGTTCCAGGGTCATTGTTCCTGCTGCCCTCCGCCAGCAGGTCCTCCGCTGCCTCCATGAGGGCCACTCGGGCATAGTAGGAATGAAGGCTCTCGGTCACAGCTATGTCTGGTGGCCCTCCATGGACACCGACATCACCGCCTGGGTCCAGCGGTGCACTCCCTGCCAGGCCATCCACTCTGCACTGCTCTCTGCCCCTACCCGACCCTGGACAGCCGTACATTCTTCCTCGTGGTGGACGCTTTGTCCAAATGGGTGGACGTCTTCCCCATGACGTCCACCACGTCCGGTGCCACCATCCAAATTCTTGACTTCCCTTTTTACGACCCACGGCATCCCTAACGTCATCGTCTCTGACAATGGCCCTCAATTTTCCTCTGCCCCATTTCTCTCCTATCTAGCTTCCCTGGGCATCCGACATGCCCCTGTTGCCCCCTATCACCCGGCCGGCAATGGCATGGCTGAGCGTGCCGTTCATTCGGCCAAGGAGGACCTGGCCCAGCTCTCCCACCTCCCTTGGCCGTCCCGCCTCCACACCTATCTCCTGGTGCAACATTCTACTCCCTGCCAGGCCACCGGCAAAAGCCCGGCTGAAATCCTCATGGGTCGGTGCCTTAGGACCACCCTTGACCGCTTGCATCCCTCCTTCGCTCTCACTGCGGGCCCCCTTCCATATCCCCCTAGGGATTTTCTGGGGGGTGAGGTGGTCTTCACGCAGAACTATACTAGAGATCCAAAGTGGCTACTAGGGGTCATTCTAGAGCTAATTGGACCCTGCTCTGTTTTCGCCCTCCCCAGGCTCCTATAAAGCCTCCGGATCCTGGGGAGGATGAAAAATGGCTTTAAAAAAGGCTGAACTCAGCTGGCCAGCTGGCATGTGCACTGGCCAGCTAATAGGGCAACGCCTTGCTTGACTGACAAATGGCTCCGTGTGCCACCTGTGACACACCTGCCATAGTTTCGCCATCCCGGATCTAGAGAATAAATTACAGATTTGCCAGAATCTGGCAGAGAGATATCCCTAGGGCCACTTTGGTGCAATTTATTACAAGAAGACAAGGATCAAGTCCTCCAGCAACAATTAAATTCAAGATTGAAAATGAATAATACAAATGTAACTTTTTAAAAGAGATTCCAATTAGAATTTTATTAAAAGAAAAAAAATATGTCTTCTTGACTCAAGATTTAAAACAGAAAAAGATCCCATTTTAATGGAATAAGTTGGAATATGAGATTTTTACTTTTAAACAGCTGAGATTACTGAGATGAATTCTGTTCAGAAGATGAGAGAAGTTTTAGAAATAAAAGAGAATTGGAGATCAAAATAGAGGTTTCAGAGGAAAACAAAAACAATAAAACCAAAATTGGAAAAAGATTATATTGAATATGGTATTACAACTATGGACTTTTCTAAATATTTGGCCTCTGCATGGATTGTAAAAGTTTAAAGAGCAATATAAATGCTCTTCAAAAGAGAAAAAACTGTTATTTGGAAAAAATAATACATTATTTTCCTACAAAAGACTCATATCAGAAAAAAAGATCAAAATATTTGACATATTTATTATTGGGTGAAGAATTTATTTCAGCAGGTATCAGAAAAAAAGTTCAGTTGGTTTAATTATTAACACACAACTAAATCCAGAACTTGTATGATGAACATGGCACATTTGTTACAAAAACGCACTTTGTGCCTCTCAGCAAGAAGCATTTATAGAGAAGAAATGATATGTAAACATAAATGTTAACTTATTATGATAGAGTAAAATTTTCTAAAAAGGAGTTGTAAAATAATATCAAGATTTGACAACAGGCTATACTTGTCAATGAATTTCTCTTTACAAATATCAAAAAGGTTTAAAGCGAATAAATGATTTTATGGATTTAAACAATGCAAAACTGAGTTTGAAACAGAATTATGTACAAATGACCATATTGTTGCTAAAATTAATAATTTTGGCAGAAATAAGGGAAGTCAGCAAATTAATTAATTTATGATTAAATGGGCTATAATTTTGGTTATAATATACAAATAGATCAATGGAAAATATGTAATTGAAAGGACTGACATTTATGTTTGTTTGTGTTTGTTTATGTTTAATTTTATTTGTATGCCGCCCTTTTCCCTGAAGGGACTCAGGGCGGCTCACAACTCAAAAAGGGAGGGGAAATACAAACAGAATAACAAAAACATAAAAACCATACATAGTTAAAAGCACAACAATCATACCCTTCGAAGTGGGGCAGCGAGTCTTTAGCCCCAGGCCTGTCGGAACAGCCAGGTTTTAAGGGCTATGCGGAAGGCCTGGAGGGTGGTAAGGGTACGAATCTCCACAGGGAGTTCATTCCAGAGGGTCGGAGCAGCCACAGAGAAGGCTCTTCTCCGGATAGTCGCCAGTCGACACTGGCCGGCTGATGGAATTCGGAGGAGGCCTAGTCTGTGGGATCTAATTGGTCTAGTGGAGGTAATTGGCAGTAGGCGGTCTCTCAAGTACCCAGATCCAATACCATGAAGGGCTTTGTAGGTGACAACTAGCACCTTGAAGCGTACCCGGAGATCAATAGGCAGCCAGTGCAGCTCGCAGAAGATAGGTGTTACGTGGGTGAACCGAGGCGCACCCACGATCGCTCGTGCGGCTGCATTCTGGACAAGCTGAAGTCGCCGAATACTCTTCAAGGGCTGCCCCATATAGAGCACGTTGCAGTAATCCAGTCTGGAGGTCACAAGGGCACGAGTGACTGTTGTGAGAGCCTCCCGGTTCAGGTAGGGACGCAACTGGTGCACCAGGCGAACCTGGGCAAATGCCCCCCTGGTCACAGCTGACAAATGATGTTCAAAAGTCAGCTTTGGGTCCAGGAGGACTCCCAAGTTGCGGACCCTGTCTGAGGGGCGTACCGTTTGACCCCCCAGCCTGAGAGGTGGAACACTTGGCCAATTAGTAGGAGGGAAGCACAGCAGCCACTCGGTCTTATCTGGATTGAGTACAAGCTTGTTAACCCCCATCCAGTCCCTAACAGCCTCGAGGCCCTGGCATATCACGTCAATCACTTCATTGAGTTGGCACGGGGCGGACAGATACAGCTGTGTATCGTCCGCATACTGGTGGTATTTTATCCCGTGCCGTCGAATGATCTCACCCAGCGGGGGAGATCATATTAAAGAGGAGGGGGGACAGGACCGAACCCTGCGGCACCCCATACGTTAGGGGCCTAGGGGTCGATCTCTGCCCTCCGACCAACACTGACTGCGACCTGTCCGACAGGTAAGAGGAGAATCACCGTAAGACAGTGCCTCCCACCCCCACGTCCCGCAGTCGTTGCAGAAGGATACCATGGTCGATGGTATCGAAAGCCGCAGAGAGGTCAAGGAGTACCAGGATGGAGGCATGACCTCCATCCCTGGCTCTCTAAAGATCATCGATCAATGCGACCAAAGCGATATTATATTAAGTTCTAGTCTTAAAGAGATTTTTTATTAAATGATGCATCATTGGTTGTCCTTCAAATGTTTAGGGACAAATGTCTAGAATGTCTAGAGCGTATAAACTTATGAGTAACTCTAATTTTTAATTCTTTTATATTTCACTACAATACCAAATGGTTGGTGAAAGAAAAATTGTACTAATTGTACATGTCTTTTATTTATTTATTTCTTATAGTTGGCTCCCTATTAATTATATAGTTTTGATTTATCTCTCTGCAGCTCTGTTAACAGTTCTTGCAATAAATAAATACCAACATGGACTCAAAATGAGAAATAGGCTTCACTGTACATGATAAAATAAAATCTTTGCATTAACGAAAGTTGAGTAACTTCAGTAAATTCTGTGTTATCATTTGTAAAGGTTTGTGTCCCCTTTCAAATGTCCATTTAGATTCTGTGTTAAATTCTACTTTTTCATTTATCTGATTCTTAGCTATATGACATTCTGCCCTTTTGATCATAAGAATGAACTAAACAGTTTAGTTCCCTTTGTGAGAAATCAGTATTTGCTGAAAACAGTGAAAATGGCTGGCATATAAAAGTATGCTTCTAACTGCTTTATCTTACCTAAAAGTTACGTAAATCAGGAGAAAATAAAATAAGCTGACTATAATAGGAAAGAATTGCATATGAAGCATGTTTGGTGAAACAAGAAAAATGAATATGCAATTAATGTATATGGATTGAATCAAAAGATTAGAATATTTAAGGCACCTTGGTCTTATAATTTGTTTAGAATAAACAAAGATTCAACCTCAAAACTGCCATATGAACGAAGATAAATAGTTTGAGATACAGGTAGTCCTCAACTTATGACCAGAAATGAGTCCAAAAATTACATTGCTAAACAAGACTGCTGTTAAGTTAGCTTTGCCCCATTTTACAAACTTTCTTGCCAGAGTTGTTAAGGGATTCACTGCAGTTGTTAAGTTAGTAACATGGTTGTTAAGTCAATCTGGCTTTCCTATTGACTTTGCTTGTCAGACCTTTGCAAAACGGAGCACATGACCCTGGGCACTGCAAGCATCATAAATCCATGCCAGTTGCCAAGCATCCAAAATTTGATCACATGACCATGCAGATGCTACAACAGTCATAAGTGTGAAAAACAATCATAAGTTGCTTTTATCAGTGTTGTTGTAACTTCAAACAGTCACTAAATGAATGGTTGTAAGTTGAGGACTATCTGTAAAGGACTGAGAATGTTGAGGATTGTTGAAATGCTCAAGCTGAAATATTAACAAAAGACAGTGAATAAATGTGGTGAAAGCAAAAACATGAAAGTACGAAATCGTATAGTGAACCATACTGACATAAAGTACATTTGGGTATATTTTCTTTCTTTCTCTTGCCCAACGTTTCTTCCTTTTCCATCCAAACCAGCTCAGTATTATCTACTGATCAATCATTTTTCTTAGCTCACTCTTTTAGTTCGTTTGCTTTACAGTTTCTATAATATTTCTCCTTTAAACATGATAAGTGTATATATGTATGCAGTAACAAGCACATTGAATGGCACCAAGTTATCTAATCCTGCTCTAAGCATGAGCATTTCTATAATTGACATTATTTTTTCATACTTCTCAAAGTTCACAATGAAAATTCTGATAAAGCCTAACCATATGAGATTTAGTTCAGTCAAACTCAGCTAAGGCATGTAAACATAGCAATTACAGTAACTATAGACACAGTAACTCCAGGCATAGTTTTACACTAGTCTGTTTCAATCAAACTTCAATCATGTGCATTACATCCATTTGAAGCAGGAGTTCTTGATTATAAATTGTACCTTGGTTAGCCTAAGGACTTTTACTATAAATTTAGCAATTTAGGTAAAGACTTAACAGTGTAACAGTGTTAGGCAAGCTCCCTGTTGGGAGAGCGAGTGCGTTCAGAGAAGCGTTGTGAGAGTAGTGTTGGGAAGCTGGCTGTTAGAAGTGCCGTAGCATGAACTATTGTAAGTTTTGTAACTGCTAGCAAACTTTGTGTACCGGACTGTTTGTATGATTATGGACTATGTTATTTGGATTATTCCTTAACTGAAAGACATTGATGACTGACTGTCTTAACCGTGTATGACTTGGACTGTTTGATGGACTCTGATACCTCTATTTCCATGAAAGTAAAAGCCTAAGTGTCTCTGTATGCTGGTTTGTGTGTTCTCCAACACTACTCTCACACTGGTTATGGGCCCAGGTTATACCAGATGTAGCTAAAGGAGAGTTGGTGTTGATACACAATACCACATACA
Organism: Thamnophis elegans; assembly: GCF_009769535.1. Taxonomy (NCBI): domain Eukaryota; kingdom Metazoa; phylum Chordata; class Lepidosauria; order Squamata; family Natricidae; genus Thamnophis; species Thamnophis elegans. Next base: position 26,480,512 of record NC_045548.1, on the reverse strand, counting down.
GACAGCTGTTTCATTAGTGATTGTTACTATCCTGGAGAAGATGGCGGGCGACCCATCAACAAGCCTATCGATTGTAACCCGGTTGGATGGAACAAACTATGTTTCCTGGTCTATGAAGTGCAGTCTAGTCCTGCATAGGGAAGGTTTATGGGATGCTGTACAGAATCCACTGGATGTAACTGCTTGGAATCCAGATAACAATGATGATGCCAAGAGGATAGCAGATTTTCAGCAATGCAACGAATGTGCGTTGTGTATAATTGGTCTAACACTGAATGACCAACAATTATTACATATTCATGGATAAAATTCTGCTGCAAAATGTTGGGAGAATTTAAAGAGGATTATGTACATGACACTGTAGGTGCACACATACATCTCACACGCAAACTGTTTAGGGCATGTCTTCTGAAAGGTGGAGATATGTTAGCTCATTTAAACTTTATGAAAGGGGTTTTCCAGAAGCTACATTAAAAAGAGCTAATTTTTTCTGAGCTACATCAAGTTTATATCATACTCTCCTCACTGGATGAGAGTTATGATGTGTTTGTATCTTCTCTTGAAGTCCTAACCCAAAATGAATTAACATTGACTGACATTACTGCACGACTGTTGGAAGAGACAAGAAGAAGGATGGAAAGAGAACAACTGAGAGAAAAATCACCACTACATGAGGAGTCACCTTCTACTGCCTATACTGTTCGAAAATGTTTTTCTTGTGGGGCTAAGGGACATATAGCTAGATTCTGTAAAAAGGCAAAACAACAGAAGGTCGGAAGAGCTAGAAAAAAATGCTAATGTCAACTTAGCTATGTTTACTTTGGCCATGTCTAGTAATACACCTGTAAACCATGATTTGTGGGTTGTTGATAGTGGAGCATCATAGTGCATTGCTAGAGATAGAAAAAGGTTTGTAAAAATGACCATGAGCAAGGAACATGTATTTTTGGCAAACGGATGGAAGGTGAGGGCGTCTGGTGAAGGTAACACATATTGTTCATTCCTAAATGAGCAGTTACCAATGTTATATGTACCTAACCTGAAATTCAACTTACTATCAGTTAGGGCTCTGGTTAACATTGGCTATGTGGTAACCTTTAGGGGAGATATCGATATTATTGAAAAGGAGGCAACAGGGTTACTGCTACTTTAAAAAACGGTTTGTATGTTATACCGGATGGCCAGATGGCTAACACAGCTTATCATAATGTTAAACCCCATGATGAATGTATACATTTACTTCATAGACACATGGGGCACATTAATTTCAAGTTGCTGCAACAAACTATTAAGTTGGCAGAGGGAGTAAAAATAAAACCATGCAGAAAATATTTAAACTGCAATGTTTGCAATCAGGAGAAAAGCAAAGTTACTCCAGCAAACAGACTGAATGGTTTTAAAACAAAGGAACCTCTGGAGGTTGTTTTTGCTGATATAATAGGACCTAAGAAACCCAGTTTGGGAGTTGCCTGTTATGATTTGAGTATTATGGATCATTATTCACAATACGGTTTTCTGTTACTTAATAAAAAACAAAACAGAAATGTTTCAGAATTTCTTTAATTGGCTGAGGTTTGCTGAAAGAAAGATGAAAGCCAAGGTTATTACTGTAGTTACTAATAATGGGATGGAGTTTACCAATTATAAATTCCAAACAATGTTAAAAACAACTGCAATTGAGCACAAACGTTCTGGTCCTTATAGGCCACAACATAACTTGTTTGTAGAACAAAGGGGGCAAACATTACAGGCCATGGCTCAAACTATGATAGCTGATTCAGGTTTGCCGGAAACACTGTGAGATGAAGCTATGATGTGTAGTAACCATGTTTTAAATAATGTGATGAATACAAAAACCAGTGAATTGCCATTCACTAGGTAGCATGGCAGAAAACCAGATTTGAGTTACCTACATACATTCGGAGCCCCAGCATGGGTTCATATACCATCACAAGTGAGACTGAAAGGGCAACAAAGAGCTCAACAGTTATTTTTTGTAGAATATGAGGCTAACTATAGATCATTTAGGTTTTGGGAGAAAGCACATCTAAGATTTACTATAGCACTAGTGCTAGGTTTATAGAACATGTGGGATGGAATAAATTAGAAACAAATGATAATGTAATTATCAACACCCAAGTAGTCCCTAATGATGAGGTAGTAAAACCAGTAATTAAAGAAATTAAGGAAGAAGTACAGTTACAGGACGAACGAGAAGAACAAGAGCAGGTTATACAGGAGAGTCCACTGGTGAGTCCTGAAATACCTAGACGTTCAACTCGTGTAACAAGACCACCTGACAGGTATCAGGCGTCTATAGCATGTCAGACAAATAAGGTTCCTGCTAGTTACCAAGAAGTAACTCTATATCCAACTGAGGAACAGAAAGCTTGGAAAGATGCAATGGAAAAGGAATTACAATTATTGTAAAAGTTAGAAGTATATGAAAATGTGAAGTTATAACCAGGTAAACATGCCATTGGTTGAGAATGGATTTTCAAAATTAAAAATAGTGTAGATGGGACTGTAACCCATAAAGCCAGGTTAGTTGCACAAGGGTTTGCTCAGTCAGCCAATGACTATAATGAGGTCTTTGCACCTAGTTTAAAGGCTACAACGTTATGTGCAGCATTAGTGTGGACAGCTAAGAATGAATATATAGTTAATCATTTAGATGTAGAGACAGCATACCTTCATGCACCGTTGCAACATACTATATATTTACAGAAGCCTGCAGGATTCAAAACTGATAGTAAAATTGATTGCTGGAGGTTGAACAAGAGTCTGTATGGCTTGAAGCAATCAGGATATGGATGGAATCAATGTATAGTTAAAGAGTTAACTAAGATAGGTTTTAAAGCTGGCATGGCTGATCCATGTTTGTTTAAGAAAGAAAATGATGGTGTGATTTCATTGTTGCTATTGTTCACTGCTGACATAGCATTAATCACTAAAACTGAGCAAGAAGCTATGAGGATTATAACACTGTTAAGGATGCAGTTCAGTATAAAACATCTCGGTGAGATTAGGCAATATCTTGGTTTGCAAATAGATAAAACTAGGGGAGGATACAAAATCTCACAAACTGAGAAGATTAACAGCTACTCAGAACATTTAGGATGGAACCGTGTAAACCGCCAAAAACTGCAATGGGCCAAGAGTTTAGCCATAATGACGTACAAAGCCCTGTATTTGATAAAGGTGTTTATCAATCATTAATTGGTAGCTTATCGTATCTGAGTAATTGGTGAAGGCCCGACATAGCATATAGTATAAATTAATTAGCCAGGTTTAATGCTGAACCTACTGAAAGGCACTGGCAAGCTGCTAAGAGGATATTAAGATATCTTAAGCACTTAAGGACTTAAAATGGAGAAAGTTAAAAGTGAACATGGGTATTGTAATAGATCCCTGAACTTTGTAATGAGAAGATGTGGCTTAGAGACCTAACAATGAGGAAGGAAAGAAAAAAGTTGGGCTGTGAATGACTGTCACCATGGGGGGGGAGGGGAGGGGGGGTTGTATGTTTAAAATTGTATTTGTATCTGTATGTTTTACTCTTAAAAAAATGTATAACTAATGAATGCCGATACAAAAGGCTGTACATTTACTTTATATTGTTATGTATGTTTTGTCTTTTCTTATGTTGTTGTATTTTTCTTTCTGTTTTTAAAGGTAATAATGTTTAATAAAAACTATTTTTTTTTAAAAAAAAGAATAATAATAAAAAAGATATCTTAAGCAAACGATGCATTATGCATTGTATTTAGAACCTAAGGATGATCTGAGCTTAACTGCATATGCTGATTCAAGTTTTGCTACAGATGTGTCTACATGGAAATCAACCTCAGGGTTTGTTGTATTTCTGGGAAAAACACTAATTGGATGGTGGTTTATTAGACAAAAACATTTAAGTCTATCAACTATGGAGGCTGAATTCTTATGTTTGTCATTATTATGTACGGATTTGGTTTGTTATAAACTCCTACTTGATATGGGGATTGACATACAAGAGCCTATTGTTGTTTATGAAGACAATCAAGCAGCAATTCAGATGGCATCCAATCTTGCTGTAAAAACTAGGTCAAAACACACTGATCTAAGATATTGAAATGTAAGGCAAAGTGTGAATGGTAAATTAGTTTCACTGGAATACTGCATGTCTGAACATTACATTGCAGATCATTTTACTAAGGCCCAAGGTAATATAAAGCATAAATGCTGTTGCGAGGAATATGGCTTAAGATTGTAAGATTTATATATTGTCCTACCCAAAGGAGAGAATGTTAGGAATATAATCTAACCGTTGGGTTGGCAATATATAAATCATGTAACAATGCTGTACCTGTTTCTTTAAATCATGCTGTAAATGTGATTGGTTGCTGTTTCCTCAATCGGCCATAAGATGGAGCCAGAATCACTGTTAGACGCTGATCTGATCTGAGTGTTTGGAAGCTGGCTGTTAGAAGTGCCGTATAGTGATCAGTGTGAGCTATTGTAAGTTTTGCAACTGCTAGCAAACTTTGTGTACTGGACTGTTTGTATGATTATGGACTATGTTATTTGGATTATCCCTTAACTGAAAGACGTTGATGACTGACTGTCTTAACTGTGTATGACTTGCACTGTTTGATGGACTCTGATACCTCTATTTCCATGAAAGTAAAAGCCTATTTAAGCTGCAGTGTCTCTGTATGCTGGTTTGTGTGTTCTCCAACACTACCCACACAACGCTTCTCTGAACGCACTCTTCCAAAGGGGAGTTTACCTAACCCCTAGGCAGAACTGTTTCATTTGTCATGCTTCCTTATACAAATAGATGTAAATGTAAAGAGCATGGCTTCGTAAGTACTTTGCCTAATCTCTTTGGAAAAACAAAAATGTGGAATTAATTTAACCCTAAGAACCTCTCATGCTGTACAAATGGAAATGAGTCATATTACAATTCCTTCTGTGGAGGCTAGTATGAAAGTAACCTTGACAACTTGTGTTAGGAGAAATGCAACAAATGCACTTCTCTGCTATGAGATCTCTCCATTTTACCACAACTCTGCTTAGGAAGGGAAAGAATTCCAAGTATTGCTTTCCTTGTCTACTTCATTTTATAATTTACAGATTGAAAGATGTTACAACTAAAGAAAATGTGGTATAAAGATAACTAATGATAAATACAAAATGCATATATTAGTCTTTGCTCTCTATTTGAATTTTTTTTTCATGGAGGCACAACAAAAATATAAATGAATGTCTGAAATGTGTTCCTCAAACAACCAAAGGAAAAAATATATTAGAAAAAGGTAGAAATATACAAAAAGCAAAATAATTACAAAGAAACCTCTGCATCCCAGTAAACACAATCCAATGCAGAAACTAGACAAAGAGCCCTTAATGGCCTAACCAAGAAAGGTCAAATCACAAAAGAATAATGGTGGATGAAGTGCAATAGCAGTAGACTTATATACCGCTTCATAGGCCTTTCAGGCCTCTCTAAGCGGTTTACAGAGAGTCAGCATATTGCCCCCAACAATCTGGGTCCTCATTTTACCCACCTCGGAAGGATGGAAGGCTGAGTCAACCCTGAGCCGGTGAGATTTGAACCGCTGACCTGCTGATCTAGCAGTAGCCTGCAGTGCTGCATTTAACCACTGCGCCACCTTGGCTCAATGGACCCACCCTTTGTGCATACCAAAAATGCACATGCCCAACATACTTAAGTTCTCAGCTTCTGACTTTTGGATGTAAGTCATTGTGGTCCAAAGTCAAGGCACTCATAAGACCAAACCCAATTTTGTTTATAGAAGTTATTAATCAAATCCCATGGTGGAAGCCTAAATCATGCAGCTGTTAAACAAATCATGTGATCATTAAAACTACGATCAGTTATTTAAAGACAGTTCTAAGTTATGAAAAGAATGTTTTATGGCTATTGTTTTAATGGTGTTGTGAGACTAAACACTTAATCTCACAATATATGGATAGGTTTAACCATTGTTTCAACCAAATTAAATCCCCAAACACTAGGGAATTCCTAGAATCTTGGTACTCAGACAAATCAGCAGCAATAAGCACATAAGCAACATTTATACACCATTTAAAAGAGAGTGTGAAAAGCTCAAAAGGAAACAAAAATTCAGAATACCTAGATAAGAAGGGATTAACACTGTCAAGCAATCAAGCAGTTGACAACAGTCTAATCAAGGAAGTACCAAGGTGAAAACACCTCACCAGTGGTGGGATTCAAATAATTTAACAACCAAACTGCTCAGAAATTTAACAACCGCTTCTCACAAAGTGGTGCAAAGTGGCTGAATTCCACCACTGCACCTCACCACCATCACTGGCAGGGCAAGCTACTATATATAAGTAGAGAGCAAATCCCACTCCCTTGTAGCAGTGAATATCAAGGACTCTGCACAAATATATTTAGAATAATTAGACTTGCGAAATCATTTGAATTTGAAAAATGTTTACAATAAGAATCTTACTGACTTTCAGATTTATATAACTCCTAAAACAGCTGTACTCCATTTCTATTTTTTAAAGGTAAAGTATTGAATGTAAGAAAAATATGTAAATCTCTATTGAAAAAGTTTGTTGTATTAACATGACTGGACAGGGGAAACCTTTACTTTTTATTGGCAATAAAGAAAAAAAATTGCTATCATTATATCTCTTATTAGGTCAAACACACTGTAGGCCTGCTGTTGCATTACAGCAAGGGGAAGAAAAGGAAAATAAAACAAAACAGATGTGTGAGATGAAGGCTTAACATAACTAAGAACTTAATTTTTATTTCCCATATGCTTCATTGACTGTACAGTTTAATCCCATAAAAGACCAGTTTTTGTGGGAGACTTCCGGTGGCACCATAGGTGTTGAAAGACGCTCCTGTTGGAACGCCAGCCCTGTGATCGCATTAAGCTGCTAGAAAAGCATAAATCAGCTGTCTAGCGGCTTGAAAACTTTCCCCTAGGGAAAAGAGGGGGAGGTGAGCAGCCAGGCAAGGGTAGAACTCCCCTAGACCCCCAGGAGCAATTCTGGGGCTCAAAGGGTGTGAGCTCCCCAGCAGTCTGACAGAGCTTTGCATCTGGGATGTTTCTGCTGTATCAGAACAAAACGCCGGGACCATCCCTGCAAACAACACTTTAATCTACATCTGAATAAGAAGCAGGCAGACCAAAGACAGGCGTGATTATAATTGCAAGTACAAACTTTAACTCTGATGTAGTATTACCTCCTTCTGTGAAGATTGAGGGCAACAAAAGGGAAATGAAGATGGCACCTGAAAGTAAAAGGATGTGGTGAAAGTGAAACTACTTGTTAAGCGTTTGTTAACGTCGTTAACCTTGTTCTAATCAATTGACTCAATTTTAAAAGAACAAAGAGCTCAAGATTAAAGAAAACAGCATTGGTTTACTAACAAACTATAAGATTTAACAAATTTGGGGATTAAGTGGCCTTTTTGGACTCAATAATCTGGCTGCTGGAGAGTGTGATTTCAATATTTGGAAATGGCTTCAAAGCAAACAAAAATAGTTGCTCTTAAGAGCGCTGGAAGTTCCCCAGCTCAGCATTCCAAACTGCAGTCTTTCTTAACCCCCAGCGGATACACAAACACTGACACTTGAAGCCCTCCAAGGCGCTTTAAAGGCATAAGCCTCTGTTTTGCAAGAAAAAATTACAACTGCTTTTAAAGATGTGTCTGACGAAATGTCTGAAATTAAGGATTTAATCCAAACCAGCAATCAACAAATAAGAGAGGATATTGTGGATGCACTTAAGGGCTTGCTTGGTTATGTAACATTGCTGGAGGATATAGTGGAAGAAATCAATCAGTCTAATGTGAACTTGGAGAACAAAGTTGATGAGGCTCAAATCAAGATAGAAAAGACAGAGGCAGAAGTTACAATGACACAATATAGAGCGATGGAATTTGCTTTGAGAATAAGAGGCCTGAAAGAAAATAACCAAGAAAATTTGAAAGAGATTTTTGCAGAAGCTTTTGCTCAGTTAATTGGCGAACCAAAGGCAGAATATGATTGGCAGATTGACAAAATCTATCATGTTAACTCATGGATTGCTAAACAGAGACAACTACCAAGAGATATTGTAATCTATTTTGTCACCAGGAAAACAAGGAATGGAATATTACAAGCGACTTATAAAAACAAGCTACAGGTGGCAGGACAGGAGGTGGCAGTATTGAAGGAAATCCCCCCTAAAATGTTGAGATCCAGAAAGGACTATGCATTCCTAGTTAATGAACTTAGAAATCGCCAGATACAGTATAGATGGGAGGTTCCAGCTGAATTGGTGGTGAATTATTTAGGAGAAAGATATTATATATTATATCTTAATTCAGTTTGGAAGGCAAGAGATTTTTACAGTAATGTACTAAAGGCTGGATACCCACCATCTCCAGGAGCCAGAAGAAGGAAAGGAGCAGGGGAGGCTAGAAAGGAAGCTACCCAGGTACAAGCCCAAGGAGGTGCCTTGAGTACACAAGAAGATTTAATGCAACTTTCGGGTGCTGTTCAAGCCTTGAAATTATTTGAGACAAAAGGAGTTATGGAACAAAGACAAATTTGAGCAGCAACTAAACATAAAGAACAAGAATTAAAGATGCAACAAGCTCAGACAACAACCCAAGAAACTATAAATACAAATACAGAAGCTGTGGGGGGAGCCAGACCAAAGAAGAAATTCCAGCAGGATTTCCAGGCGGCTCTTAAAAAGCTTCAGGGGGCTGAAGATGACAATTAAATTTTTAACCTGGAATGTTAATGGCTTAAATTCACCACAAAGGGAAAAAAATATTTCACTATTTGAAACAATTCAAAAATGATGTAATTTGTTTGCAAGAAACACATATTAGAACAAATGACCAGAAATATTTGATAAATGCAAGACTGGGAATACACTTTGTGGCATCTGCTCCGGAGAAGAAAAATGACATAGTTATATATTTAAGGAAAGACTTAAAGGCTAAATTAATTGAAGCAGATCCTCAAGGAAGATATATTGCAATTGAGTTATTAATAGAAAGAAAGAAAATACTCTTAATGGGAGTATATGCTCCCAATCAACAACAAGGAAAATTGTACAAGTTGCTGCATACTAAATTAATACAATGGGATTATAGATCATGTATATTATTGGGTGACTGGAATGGAGTATTAGATACTATGAAAGACAAGAAGGGACTTTTGCAAAATACTCAAACATGAGCAAGATTGCCTAAAGATTGCCATGGATGACATGGAATGGAGAGATATTTGGCATGAACAGAATGTTAAAAAACAAGACTTTACATTTTTTTCTGATAGGCATCAATCCTTTTCTAGAATTGACTTTATATTAATTACAAATGATTTTCATTCCAGGGTGAAGAAGACGAAGATATGCCCGAGAACTCTAACAGATCATAATCCGGTGTGGATGGAACTGGAATATGGAGAGGGGTCTAGGAAGTCTTGGAGGTTAAATGAAAATTTATTTAGATATGAGGGAAATGTGATAGAATGTAAAAAAACTATTGAAAGAATATTTTGTTTTTAACATGCATAAGGGAACACCCATGGAAATGGTTTGGGATGCAAGTAAAGCATATATGAGAGGTGTTCTAATGAATTTGAATAACCTACACAGACGTAGACAGGGGGAAAAACGGAAGGAACTAGAAGAGGAGATAAAAAATAAAGAGCAGGCGCTAATATCTAACCCAGATGATAAGAAGACAAAAGAAGCAATTACTTTACTGCGAGGGCAATTTAACATGTTGATGTCAGACCTAACTTGCTATATGCTAAACATAATACTTTTTGCAATGCAAATAAACCAGGTAGATGGTTAGCATATATGTTAAGGAACAAAAGTCTCGTAACATAGAGAAAATAGAGTACAAAGGTAAAGAAGTGTATCAACAGAATATGAATTTTATATGAGACTGTATGCTAGTACAAAATACAAGGTATAGATATAGATAGATATTTTGAGAAGGAGAATATCCCCATAGTTACAGATGAGCAAAGGGAAAAATTGAATCAACTGATAACCACGGAGGAAATTCTCCTGGTAATTAAGCAGTTAAAAGTTCGTAAGGCCCCTGGCACAGATGGATTGACAGCGGTTTACTATAAAAAATTACAACTAGAAATGGTAGAACCTCTTAAGGAATTATTTAGTAAAATACAATTAGGAGGAAGGGTACCACCATCTTGGAGAACAGCCTTTATTTCCCTGATTCTGAAAGAAGATCAAGATCATAGTCAGCCAAAAAACTATAGGCCTATATCACTACTTAATACAGATTATAAATTTTTTGCTAAAATACTAGCAAATAGGTTAATGTCAGTTATGCAGCAAATGATTCTCAATGATCAATCTGGTTTTATACATGGGAGACAAATGAAAAGTAATATAAGACAAATTGTTAATATACTGGAGTATTTGGGGAAGAATAACCAAGTCCCTGCAGTGCTTATATTCTTGCATGCAGAGAAAGCATTTGATCGAGTGAATTGGCAATTTCTAATGAAAATAATACAAAAGATGCAGTTTGGAGAGTATTTTATACAATCTATTAAGGCAATATATCAGAAACAAACAGCACAAATTATAGTTGAGGGTAGTTTAACAGAATCTTTTAAAATCGAAAAAGGAACAAGACAGGGGTGTCTCCTGTCTCCATTATTGTTTATTTTAACTTTGGATTTATTGCTGAACAGAATATGTGATTCAGATGATGTACAGGGAATTAAGATTAGGCATTATGAATACAGAGTATGAGCATTTGCAGATGACTTGGTTGTAACTTTAACCCAACTGGGGAAATCAGCTATAGGTTTAATGAACATAATTAATCAATATGGTTAAGTATCTGGGTTTAAAATAAATCTAAGGAAAACAAACATGATAGTTAAAAATATGACTATAAATCAAAAAGAAGAATTAGAAAGAGTAACAGGATGTGAGATAGTAAAAAAGGTTAAATATTTAGGAGTTTATATCACAACTTCAAATGGGAAATTATATAAGTGTAATTATGAACCATTATGGCACAAAATACAGACAGAGATGAATAAATGGAAAAATTACAACTGTCTTTGCTGGGAAGGATAGCAGTAGTAAAAATGAATGTTTTGCCTAAGTTTTTATTTCTTTTTCAAATGATACCAATACTCAAAAAAGATGCAAATTTGGAAGAATAGCAGAAAGGTATTAATAACTTTGTTTGGGCAGGGAAGAGACCGAGAATAAAACTTAAAATAATGCAAGATATACGTGAAAGAGGAGGTTTGAAAATGCCCAACTTAAAATTATATTATGAAACAGTAGTTTTATCAACAATTAATGATTGGATTAATTTAACAGAGGACAGAATATTGAATATTGAGGGATATGATTTGGTATATGGTTGGCATGCTTATTTAGTATATGATAAGAAGGTGGATAAGATTTTTAAAAGCCACATATTAAGGAATGCTCTATTGCGTGTCTGGAAAGAATATCAATATAAACTAAATGACAAGATACCTATATGGGTAGTACCCAGACACACGATAGAGAATATAAGTATAGAACAAAAGCAGGATGTAATTACATATAAAGAGCTTCTTAATATAGAAAGAGGTGTACTACAGTTAAAGCCTTTGAATGTATTAAGAGAGGAAAGGGTAATTCAAACCTGGTTTCAGTATGGACAGTTACAGGCTAGATGGAAAAAAAGACCAGAAAATTGGTATTATACAAAATGAGGAAAATTTGGTAAAACAAATTAGGGACCAGAGTCAAATGCATATAAAAAGGTTGTATAATATATTGATAGAAATATATTCTGAAACAGAGTTAGTTAATGATTGTATGATAAAATGGGCACAAAACTTTGAAGAACCAATAATGATGGAAACATGGGGAAAGATTTGGGTAAGAAATGTAAAATTTATGCAAGCTCAAAACTTGAGAGAGAATTTTTAATATGTGCTTTATAGATAGCATTTAGATCCCCAAAAGCTAGCTTGTATCTATCCAAATTTACAATCCAAATGTTGGAGATGTGATTATCTTGACGCTACGTATTATCGTGTATGGTGGACTTGTAAAAAAGTTAAAGCATTTGGGATAAAAATATGGTGGATTATTCAAAATATTTTTAAAAAGAGGATAAAGTTTACTCCTCAGTTGTTCTTGCTAGATATAATTACAGACTGTACAGTTATAGAGACTGAAAGAATGAGCTTGCATTGAGGATACAAGCATTCTCCCAATCCGATGGACCACTCCACGAATTTCTAATTCCTAGGCTGCTTTGGCAATGAGACACACACGCACACTGCAGACTGGGTGAAAATGGTGGTTTCTGGCTAAACCAGAACACTTTTTATTAGGAAAGTTCAAAGAAGCAAAATCTTCGGCAGTTAGTACAAACAAAGGATCTCACAGTATGTTACAAATCACTTCTTGATTACACATCCTGGCATTCCACATCCTGATAAGGAGAGCAGGGAGGAGGAACAAACGGTCTTACTGTTGCTTTGATTAGGAGAAATTAGGAAGTATAGAATTGTAAATCACACAGAGAGCTACATTAGGCATATGGGAGTGACTGATTTGTTACACGAGGCGGCAAAAGGATGCAAGGCTAATTCTGTGTGTTTATATCTCAGATAATAGAGGCCTCTCATCTCTGTGTGTATCTGTGTATTGCTATTCACATAAACACTCGAAATGAATTCGGCTTCCTTATCTAAAAGCTTTCCCAGGACTGTTTTTTCCATATGGCTCTTGGCAAATGTTCACTGGGATCAATTCAAATAGTTATTATTCTCTTGATCACAGCTGATCTACCTGGCCAATTATGGGGCAGATTCCCACATCTCCTCCTTTTTTATTTTTTAAATGGAGGCAATTGCCATGGGTTGTTTCTTTCTCACAAATCCCCCTTCCATTGGATATCCGGGAATTATTAATTCTGATGTGTTGACACTTATTAATAATGCGTGATGCTTCTGGATAGCAGCATCCACAATACTTTGCATAGTGGATCTCAATAATGGTATTATGCATGGCAACATGGTTAATCCCAAGAATATCATTCCAATAAAAAATAAACCTTGCTTCCAATTGTTAAAAATACCTCCAAGCCATCCATCAGTGTCCAATATGCCTTTCCAAGTTTGTACAGGAACATGTGCAGTTTGTATCATAGTTCGAGTTATTTTTTCTATTACAATTCCAGAATCATCAATTTGTATACAACAATTACTAAGATTAAATTTACCACACACTCCGCCTTCAGCAGCAAGCAAATAGTCTAAGGCTAAACGATTTTGCATAATATAAGTTCTTGACAATACACTTTCTTTTGCAAGCTTAGTTAATGCCAATGCAGTTTCATTTGTAATTATTTCTAATACAGCTTGTAATCTAATAATGCGATTTATCATGTATATTGGCGTTCTATATCCCCACGACCCGTCTTGTGCCCACGTCGCAGGATCATAATATGCAATAATTCTCTCAGGGGGCCACTCATCATCCTTCCAGTTACCTATTTTTATCCCTTTAGAAAGATCTATTGTACGTTTACGTCTTTCAAGAGTATCATATACAGGGATTCCCAATTTTTGTTTTTTCTCTATAGGTATTAGGAAGAATGATGGTTGAATTGCCCCCAAAATGCATGACCCATACCAACCTGCAGGTAACATATTATAGGCAAAATTACCACATATCCAATATAACCCATCAGGTGAATTCCACACAATAGTATCATTTTCAGGGTCTGAAAGTCCTTTTAACTTAGTTACTTTTAGCAATGAGTTTTCAGGTTGGGTCATATTAGTTTGTGAAACCCAAGTGTTATTTTCCCACTCATTAGAACATTTTAAAAATCCCATAGGTTTATTTCTGTGTTTTTGATTATTTTTATTTCTAGTATAACATATGTGACCTATTATATGAGAGGTAACTTGCCAGGTTTCATTGAAGTTGTTATTAAAGGTGAAATTCCCTTTCCATTGTGCTATTTCAGTATAGTTTGCTTCTTGTACATGCCATGGCCAGCGATCTCCCATAGTGGTTCCTCCACATACAAAACAATTTTTTAGCATAAGTTCTGTAGCAACTTCTTGAGCCAAATTAATAAACATATTTTTTGCTTTTGGAGGTGTAGGTAGATCGTTAAGTTTAGCAATCTCCTGCTCATAACTCCCAAAAAACTTTACAGGTTGATTTGTCAATTTTGTTGCTTCAGTCTTTACAATAATATATCCATAAGGATCCTTCCCTGTTTTATCTATACCAATACCATAATGATAGTATCGGGTGCCTAAAGTACCTGCTACCTGCGCAGAAAGGCAGAGTGGCGTGCAGTGATGGGATTGACAATCAGTAGTGACTGGAGTAATAGAAAGATCAAAATTATTAGGTCCATAGCCACTTGTATACCAATATACACTCGGTAGGGTATAGCCTCCATGTGCTGAAAGTGTCGAGCGAGTGAATAAATATCTATGGTTTTGGATATATGATTGTTCCCACGACTGTCCTCCACAGGTTACCCCCGCGGATCCTGTTCCTTGCCCTATATCAATTTATCATGTATCATTTATCATGTATTTAACATGTATCAAAACAAACAATAATGGGTGCTATTCCCTTTGAAACATTATGGGCTATGTACCCTGATAATCTTTGTGCTGTAAAAAATTGATGTTTTAAACTAGATCCTCCTTTATAGCCATAAACATAGATGCTACTTGTTATAGGTCCTACCGCTTTTGGTTCATAACATTGTATCCCATTTGGTGTATAGCACTGATTGTATTGTGTATTATTATGTGTGCATGGTGGTATTAAAGTTCCATTGCATTCAGGTTTCATAGTATAATATATTAAGGTCATAGAAATTTTTGTGCCTTGTTTGGTTTTTTGTAAACAGGCTGTGCAAATGTCCTCTTTTATCTCTCTTTTTGTTAGGTGGCGAAAGCTGCCTCCTCCTATCTCTTGTTGATAACTCAATAATGTTAAAAACCACTCACTAACCGGGGGAAACTTTATACTTGCCCTTGAAGTTACTTCTGCTTTTATCATTTTATTAGGTAACCCTTTTTGGTATTGTATGCATTGATACCAACCTATAGAATTTTCTGTGATTCTTATTCTAATATGTGAAGAGCAGCCATTCTCTTTCGGGTGTGAAATACCTCTCACATACTGGAATGCCTTTTTGTATTTTGCAGGCAAAAATTGCCATGTAATTAAACACGCTGTTTCCGGATCTTTCAAATAACAAGTTAGAGTAACTTGTGTATTGGCTTCTCCATATGTATTGTGAGGGTAGATGCATATCCCTTGAGAATTGCAGTTTTCCCCATTGGAGTATGGAATGATCGCTCTTTTTGAGCGGTTGTATGTGAAAGGAATTTCTTGAATATCCCCCACTATTCCCTTCTTATTTTTGCGTTCATATTCACATGCCCCCCATATGATTAAAAGCACAATTCCCACCCCCAACATCATTAGCAAAAGGTGCAACAGAAAATGCTTACAAGACATCGGAAGAGCCCAAAAATCCCAAAATCCCATTTCCTGTCCAGGCGACGGTCCTCTGAAAAATGGGCATCGGGGCTGACGTACTCTGGGAACATATGACCGGCCAATGACCTGTTCCGGACGGATTTTCATTCTTAGCACTAGATGTCAAAAGAGGGGTCAAGAGATCCTTGGTGATAATGGTTGTAAAAAGGATTGTCAATAGCTTGTTGTACTGTTGGTGTGATACGGAGTGCAGTGTGAGAAGGATTGGTATAGGAAAAATATTCCTCAAGATACTGTTCAATTATTACAATGTCACACGGGATTTTGCAGTGAGTGCAAAGCACACAGTAATGACAATGAGAACAGCAGCAGGCTTCGCAGGGGCAAGGGCAGAACCAGCACATTGGTTGCAATAGAAATTTTAGTCGTCCGTTGCTTGAAACAAAAGGGATAGGCTTGCTTTGGGATCCTTTGTATTACCCGTCTTCACTGATTTCTCATGAAACGGTCGTATGCATCTTCCAGGAACCCACAACACTCTGTCCGGGAGTTGCACGGCAGCGTATCCACGTCCCCAAGTAACGAGCTCCACGGGGCCCTTCCACTGAGGGTCTGGCAATTGTCTGTAATAAACAAGAGGGCGGGGAGAAACTACGCTATGCTGAAAATGTCTTTCCCCAGCTGTGGAAGCTATGGGTGAGCCTGTAAGATTCAAAAAATTCTGTGTATACAAGGCTTTACTCAAACGGTTTTGGATTTCAGGCAGCCCTATCTTAAAGGGGCCTTGCTGCTTATCAAGCATCATTTTTAGTGTTAAATTTGCTCTTTCTACAATTCCTTGTCCTTGGGAATTGTATGGGATGCCAAATTTATGGACAATTTTCCATTGATCACAAAAGGTAGCGAATGCAGCGCTACTGTATGCGGGTCCATTGTCTGTTTTAATCTCCAGGGGACTTCCTAAAACTGAAAAAGAGCGCATACAATGGTTGATCACTTGTTTGGTTGTCTCGCCCCGCTGTGGGCTTGCAAAAATAAAACCTGAAAAGGTATCCACTGTGACATGAATATATTTCCAGGGTGCAAAAGAAGAATATTGAGTGACATCCATTTGCCATATCTCACAACGCTTAATTCCTCGGGGGTTAACTCCCATAGGAATTGCGTTACCTTGCCTGCTACAGGTTGAGCACTGCTGGATAATTGCTACAGCCTCTGTTTTAGAAATTCCAAACATCTTCATTAAGGCTTTTGCATTTTGGTGAAAATACTCATGGCTTTCCCATGGAGTTGCAAATCCAATAAAACTTTCTCTAGCGGCTTTGTCTGCATAATCATTTCCCTCTGTTAGCATACCAGGAAGTGACTGGTGACTCCTAATATGAGCCACAAAATATTGAAATTTTCTATCCACAATTAATTGCTGTAACTGTAAAAACATATCTAACAATTGCTTATCTAGGGCTGGTGAAAGATAGGCATCAAACAAATTATTAATCACTTGGTAAACATACAATGAATCCACAATTAAATTAAATGCTTGATCTTTTAATTTCTCAAATGCTAATATGGAGGCAGCCAACTCAGAACGCTGAGCTGAACTCTGAGGGTGTGTGTGGTAAGTCACCCACTGTCCTGAGATTTGATACACACATGCACCCCTGTTTTTAGTTCCGTCAGCGAAAACTGTAACTGCATTTTTAATTGGCAATTTACTTTGCAAGGAAGTCAATTGTAAGTGTTGTAGATTCAGTAACAAAAACCTATAGTCTGTGGGATAGTGGTATTTAATTGTCCCCAAATAGTCACTTAGAGCTAATTGAAGTGCATCTGATATTTGAAAATATTTTTCCCACCAAGGTAGTGGATATGGAACGTAAATAGTTTCTGGATCCGTTCCCAGAACAGCTCGAGCTCTCTCTCTTAACTTTATAATTATCTGGGATAACAATAGATGCTTTGTTGAAACTGTTCTCCCCGGGGAGTTTGACAAATGTATCCATTCAATCACGAACACTTTTTTCTGTTGTGTTTGCAACAAACACCCTGTGGGCAAGTTTTTGGTATTGAAAATAGCTGCTGAAATAGGAACGTGTAAAATCATCCTGTCTACCCAGTTCTTTGCTAGGGCCGCTTCAATGACCTGAATACACTGTTTCTCTTTGTCCCCTATGGTTAGTATAGCAGCAGGCTCCTTTCCTCCTGCCAGCAATGCAAATAAAGGTTGTAATTGACTCGTAGTTAATCCCATGTAAGGGCGTGCCCAGTTAATTGAACCCAAATATTGTTGTAACTGCACCAAACTACATTTATCCATTTCAGGTAGTTTTGGAATTACTGGTGAGGCATAAGTTGACAAGAGACTAACGTGATTCTGAACTTAATAACAGCAGCAAGATTGTTGGTGGCACAGTACTGGAAGAAGGAAGAATTGCCTACTATTCAAGAATGGACGGTAAAAGTAATAAATTTAGCAGAGATGGCCAAAATCTCAGCATATTTGAAGGACCATTCAGATGAGAAATATAAGTTGGAATGGAGAAGATGGATTGATTACATTCAAAATAAATATCGGACTAAGAGATTTCAATTAGCTTACGAATGAACAAGGAATGTTATAATTTATCTAAATTTAGTTTAATAAAAGGGGAGTTAAAGTACGAGGGAGGAAGGATGCCAGAGGTGGGTTCCTACCAGTTCGCACCTATTTGGTAGAACTGGTTCGTCAAATCTACTGAACCGGTTAGAAGAGGTTTCACCAGTGGACCCGGAAAGCAGGCCACACCTACAGAAGAGGTTCCAAAATTTTTTGAAACCCACCACTGGTCCTTGGATATGATTATTCTACACTATCATGCTCATATTTATAAAACTCAGTGCCTCTGTGAAAGGTAAGGATGACTGCTGCGTTTGTGGTGCAATCAGAACATTGCGTGTGTTGAAGTTGTTTTAACGCAAACCAAAGATGCCTTTTAAAAAACAAGTTTACATCATATTCTTATGCATGGCAGTGCTGTGTGTGAGGTAATTTAAGGTGGTTCTGACAAGTGTCATCGGTATCTTCATATCCGGTCAGATGGGTGGCAAGCCACTCCCATCCGGTCACATGGGCAGCAAGCCACTCCCACAAAGGAGGCCACACCCACAGAGTAGGTTCGAACAATTTTTGAAACCCACCACTGAAGGATGCTATAGATAGTTAGCTTTGGTTAGTGTATGATTGTTAAATGTTTATACCCTGTATTTTGCTCTGGGAAGTTGGGGGGAGGGAGGGTTGGGGGGGAGGGTTGGGGGGGGGAGGGAAGGGGAAGGGGAAATATTTGTAAAAAATTATTAAAACTTTTCAATAAAAAAGACCAGTTTTTATTCCTTAAGATGTTGATCTCTTGTACTTCAGTTCTGGGTGACTCTCTGCCTATTCTGGAGAAATGGGGAGGAAATGACAGGACACTGGACACTGGCGTTTGTAGGATCACCATTTCTTTGATTAGTATCATGTTTTACAGTAAAGACATTTGAACAATGTCTTCAAATGGGATTGAAATTGTCACAGTGACCTCCGAATTGCATTGCAATTTTGTGATGCAGGCTGTGTCTTTTGATGAGCATTGAAATGTTGGCCACAAATACATTAGGAGCAGAATTTCCTTTACCATGCATGTTTGCCATTTGCCTTTCGTCACTGTTTTGTGTACACCTAGATTATGTCCAGTGGTAGGATTAATTTTTTTTTACTACCAGTTCTGTGAGTGTGGCTTGGTTGACATGGCAGGGAAAGGATACTGTAAAATCTCCATTCCCATCCCACTCCAGGGGAAGGTTATTGCAAAATCCCCATTTCCTCCCGATCAGCTGGAGGCAGATAATAGATGGGGATGGGGCCAGTTAGAAGTGGTATTTACCAGTTCTCTGAATTAGTCAAAATTTCCGCTACTGGTTCTCCATAACTGGTCAGAACCTGTTGAATACCACCTCTGATTATGTCCCTATTCCCTCAATTTAATGTTTAATCAATCATATTAATTCTTTTTTTCAACATGAAGTAAGTCTGTGGAAAAGGGGAGAATGAGACTGGCCCTATTTCCAAAACTCTCCCAGTGCCATCCATTCACCTGAGACACAAATGCATATACAGTTGATCAAACAAATAAATAAACACAGAGTCATCTATGAATAGAAACCCTACTGTATTGGCAAGTACCAAAGAGACAGGAATAACTCAGAAGTGCCTTCCTCTCTCTTATATCCACATGTTTATGTGGCAAGTACTGTTGTCCCCCATTTTTGGGGGTACTAAAGAAGTAAAAAAGAGTTTTTCGACTCAAGCCTGTGATTTTACAGATATCAGTCGATAAAGTGAGCTCTTCCCTCCTCTTCCTCTTTATTTTTGAAAGAAAAGCTGGATAGTATAGTTGATTCCATAATGCAGCCAATACCTACATGAAATAAGAGAAGATTCTTATTTCCTCCCTTAGTTTAATTCAACTAACTCTAAACTTTATTATTTTTAATTGATTGTTGTACGTAGAAGTGAAAAAGTTTGACAGCAGACTAGACATTTTAGCTTCATATCTGTTTTCAGTTGAACTTCTTTACTCATAATGCTGCTTGAAAAGCAAATACATATTTTAGTTGCCATGAGTAAAGAACAGAATATTTATTTTTTGAGGGCGATGGGGGAAAAATCAGAATAAGAAAAATATTAAAAAGTTCACACTCTTGTCTATAGTCTTTCAGTACTTTTTCACGCAACCAGATATATTGCCTTGAAAAATCATATCCGCTAGAAAAGCTCAAACTATATTTGATATGCCATGCAATTTTTTGTCGGATTTCCTTGACACACGACACTAATTTTTTCTCATGTCTTTTTCTGGTTGTCATACTCAGATTGTCTTGATTTGTTTGAGTGATTCAGTGTCAGTTTCCACTAGGCAATATTAATTTATTATTATATTGTACTTGATAGTGGAATAACATTTATTAACATCCTTGACTTTTTAATTTAAGAAAAGTAGAATCACTTTTAAAACCCTTAAGAATTATTTGTAGTACCAATCATGATGTACAGACATTTTTCCATCTGTTGTCTCATTTCAGAAATCCTTTTAATAAAATACCAACTTTTTGCAAAAGACAACTTTGGAATATAGGGATATTAGTATAAACTAATTTTAATCATGCCAGAAGGTATTTTATAACAAATGTCAGATCCAGCCATGAGAATCAAAGCCAAAATATGATGATGTGAAGATTGTAAGGCGAGCATACCATTTCAGCAAAATATAGCTTAACTTGCTTTCTTTCTGGTAGCTGAAGAAGGTAGAATACCATATATAACTGTGTCCAACAGTGCATCATTTCATAAAGGCTCCAGTGATCTGAGGAGTTGAGAATCACTAGAGAAATGATTACATGATCCAGAACAGATTAACAGAATAACCGGGACCTTGGAGGTCTTCTAGTCCAAACCCTGCTCAAACAGGAGACCCTATACCCGGGATGGTAAACCTATGGCACATGTGCCACAGGTGGCATGCAGAGCCATTTGTCAGGGCATGTGAGGTGTTGCCCTGTCAGCTCCAGCGTGCACGTGCATGCTGGCCAGCTGACTTTGGCCTTCTTTTGAGGCCATTTTTCACTCTCAGGGAAGCCTCCAGAGCCTGAAAAACCAGCCCTACGGGCAAACCAGTAACTTCCAGTTTGGCCATAAGGCTGTTTTTCACCCTCCTGAGCCTTCAGGGAAGCCTCCTGAAGGCTCTGGAGGGTGAAAAACGGCCCTACGAGCAAACCGGAAGTCCGTTCCTGAACTTCTGGTTTGCCCATAGGGCTGGTTTTTCGCACTCTGGACGCTTCAGGGAAGCTCCTGGAGCCTCTGGAGGGCCTCTGGGGGTGGGAGGCTGTTTTTGCCCTCCCCAGGCTCCTAGAAAGCCTCTGGAACCTGGGAAGGGTGAAAAAAGAGCGCCAAAAACGGGGGGGGGGGGGAGTGCTGGTTGCACTCCCATACATGCAGAGGGGAGAAGCTTACGCATGTGTGGCACTCCCATACACGACCCCACTGTGCTCCTCCTGCTTTTGACACGTGAGCCAAAAAAAGGTTCACCAACACTGCCCTATACCATTTCAGACAAGTTGTCCCATCTGTTCTTAAAAACTTCCAATGATGGATCATCCACAACTTCTGAAGGCAGGACGGGTCAGTAATCAATTGTTCTGTCAGGGAAATTCTCCTTATTTCTAGTTTGGTTCTTTCTTTGATTAGTTTCCATCCATTGCTTCTTGTTCTGCCTTCCAGTGCTTTGGAGAATAGGTTGACCTGTTGTGACTCAGCAGCAGTCTTCTGTGAGTCTTTTCAGGATGCAAGTTTAACAATGCAGCTGGGGCTCGTTAGGGGCATCTTCTGGGGATAAAAGGATGGATGGTGCCACGCCCTGGTTTCAGGAGTCAACGTTCATTCGTTCATTCAACATTCATTGATCATCGGTCGTGGTTTATTTGAGATACACTTGGAGAAGTGATTTGCTTTCTGTAACCCTGATTCAAGGAGACACTTGGAGAAGTGCATTGCTTTCTAAGAGTTTTTGTTTGGTATTCTGTTATCTCGTCAGGGACTTTATTTATGTTTATTTTTGGGCTCGCAGCCAGTCTGAGCCGAGAACTGATAAAGTGAGTTCCTTTTACGTTTGTCTGCCTGCCGTCTGTTAACTAGCAGAGAAGGGGGGACAGAACAGTTTGACTCCTGCCGACAAGCCTCCATTTCATTAATTATGGAACAATTAATGGCTGAAAATAGGCTAATGACACAACAAATCTGATGTTGTCGGACCAAATTAAACAGCTGCAGAGAGCTGCAAACCCCCCCCCCCCCAGCCAAGGAGGAAGTGCCCAGTAGCCATGACAGATAAATATGATGGGAGTCTGGCCATGTTTGCCACATTTCTGGGACAATGCCAGCTGTTCCTGAGTTTGAGAGCGGAGGACTTTCCCACTGACCGGACGAAGGTGGGATTCATTATCAGTTTGCTCTCAGGCACAGCTGCCCTACCCCCTTGTTAATTCAGCAGAGCCCTTTGTTGGATGACTTCCAGGGCTTTTGTGAGTACTTCAAACGGATGTTTGAAGATCCTATCAAGGGGGAAACATCAGCTAGAAGTCTGAAGTCACTGCAGCAGGGGAGTGGTTCATTGCAGGACTATGTTAGTGAATTCAGGCTGCGTAGCCAGGATTCCACGTGGAATGAACCAGCTGTAATGGACACGTTCCAGGATGGATTGTCTGAAGCCTTGCAGGATGAACTGGCGAGGGTGGACAGGCCACCGACGTTTGACGCATTGGTCCACCTGTGCCTCCGGATAGACGCCCGGCTGCAGAGGCGAAGGCCTCGCCGTGCATTCCAGGAGACCACCAGCATGCCGGTTCAGCAAGGGACTGCAGTGGACTGGGAGGAGCCCATGGAGTTGGATGCTGTCAGGCCTAGAGTGTCACATACTGAGATGGACAGATGACACGCTGAGGGATTGTGCTTCTACTATGGGGATCTTGGACACCTGGCAGGGAGTTTTGCTTCCACCTCGGACTGTTCTATCCGTTGCATCCTGTGCTGCCGTTTGTCATCCCAAGAAGAACAGAAGGGTTGCGCGGACTGTAGCCGTCCCTCAGCAACGCACTATCATGTCGGACAACCAGTACGTTTGTGCGGCCGTGATACCCCGTTCGCACAAGGTAGCGTGCATTCGGGGGGGGGTGGAATCCCAGGGCGAATGCCCTGCCGAGAAAAGTAGAGAACTCTGACCCTGCGAACTTGCTTCCACCTCGGACTGTTCTACCCGTTGCATTCTGCGCTGCCGTTTGTCATCCCGTGAGCAAGCAGTCTCTGATGCGGGATGCGCAGCGGGGTGACATCTGGGTGGAGCGACGAAAGGCAGAAGTGGGGCCAGCGTCCCCATGGACTTTGGAAGGGGATCTTTTGAAGTGTTGGGGCTGGCTCTATGTTCCCGCAGGGCACATCCGTCGATGGGTGCTCTCGCAGGTTCATTGCGCGTCTGCATCAAGACATTGGGAGTTTTTTCAGATGTTGCGCCTGGCCTCCTGTCAATTTTGGTGGCCCCATCTGAAAAATGACGTGCGGAGGTGCGTGGAGTCATGTGCCCAGTGCCAATGGGCCAAGTCTGCAAGGAGAACTCCACCAAGATTCCAGCCTTTGTTGACTCCGGTTCCCGAAGCACTGGACTTTGTTTCTAGGTTCCCGGCGGGGTACCAGTGTCTTGGACCGTGTTCCGTGGAGGCCATCACCAACCCTTCTGGGCTGCACCCCGATCGTCAAAACCGGGGGAAGGCCTCTGCGGGAGGGGATTGCGTGGTGGCTCAGCAGGAGTCGGTGGAGCTGCCGCCAGACTCTGATAGTGAGGGGTCATGTGGGTCAGCCATGGAGAGGGTGGAGGACCCTGGACAGGGTGTTAGGGTTCGGCTGGAGCTCTTTGAGCGGCCGCCAGTCTCCGACAGTATGGGGGCTGGTGCGTCAGCCTTGGAGAGGGTGGAGGACCCTGGACAGGGTGTTAAGGCTCAGCCGAAGCTGGTAGAGCTGCCGTCAACCTCTGAAAGTACGGGGGCTAATGGGTCGGCCTTGCAGAGGGTGGAGGACCCTGGACAGGGTGTTAAGGCTCGGCTGAAGCTGGTACAGTGGCTGTCAACCTCCGACGGTAGGGGGGCTAGTGGGTTGGCCTTGCAGGGCCTGGAGGACCCTGGACAGGGTGTTAAGGCTTGGCCGAAGCTGGTAGAGCGGCCGTCAACCTCCGACGGTAGGGGGGCTGGTGGGTCGGCCTTGCAGAAGGTGAAGGACCCTGGACGGGGTGTCAATGCCCTGAAGGGCGGAAGGAAACATGGTGGCCACCGGATACCTAGGGAGTTCCGATTCAAGGGGGCTATTCCTGCAGAGGTTTGGGACTCATGAAAAAGGCACCACAGGAAATGGGTTTGTGGACAAGTCATTCCGACCGCATCCAGACCATCGGAACCCGGGGAAAGGGCCCTGCGGTGGGGGATAGTGTTGTGACTCAGCAGCAGTCTTCTGTGAGTCTTTTCGGGATGCAAGATTAACAATGCAGCTGGGGATCGTTAGGGGCATCTTCTGGGGATAAAAGGACGGATGGTGCCATGCCCTGGTTGCAGGAGTCAACGTTCATTCGTTCGTTCAACATTCATTGATCATCGGTCGTGGTTTATTTGAGATACACTTGGAGAAGTGATTTGCTTTCTGTAACCCTGATTCAAGGAGACACTTGGAGAAGTGCATTGCTTTGTAAGAGTTTTTGTTTGGTATTCTGTTATCTCGTCAGAGACTTTATTTATGTTTATTTTTGGGCTCGCAGCCAGTCTGAGCCGAGAACTGATAAAGTGAGTTCCTTTTACATTTGTCTGCCTGTCGTCTGTTAACGAGCGGAGAAGTGGGGACAGAACATTGACCCTAGACTTATATTTTTTTGAAAAAGGAAAAAAAAGAAAAAATTGCAATTAATCTGTTGCTGCTACCATATATTCACAATGAAGTATTTTAATAATTATAATTACATATTGTAATTACATAATTATAATGTTATTGCAACATTCATTATAAAGAGAGTTATAAAACTCTTTTACAAGGAAATAAAATGTTTTTTACAAGTTTCTTTTCCTACTCTATATATGACATTTTACTGGATTAAATAAACATATAATATTACACATAACATTACACATAAATAAAAGTTTGTATACTGAGAAAAAGTCACTCAAAGAATGGAAAGCAATTTAAAAATTGGACTTGAAAACATTTCAGTATTTTAGGTTGCATTGCTGAAATAAAAATGGAAATTCTTGACTGGTTGAATTTTCATTTCAGTGCCACTCCCAGTGGGATTCTAAAACAGGCTTTAAGACATTGGCAATAAAATAAAATAAAATAAGAAAGTTTCTCTTTTCAAGCAAAAATGAAACAGAAGCAGGGAGATGGGCATACCCAATTCATCAATATATTACCGTAGCACAGTTAGGTCATAAGACTTCATTTATCATAAAAGACCCTTCTAAACAATGGATTCAAACTGAAACAATTTCAGAATCAAATAAGTTTAAATATCAGTAGTTTTTTCATCCAAAACATTTTTATTGAATAAAACAGATTGGAAATGTTTTTACAAAAACAATGTTTCATATATGAAAGAATAAAATACACAGTTTTGATAAGGACATTTCTCCTTTAACTCTTTTGATAACATATTTTGTTCATGATACACTGTATTGCCAAAAGTATTTGCTCACCTGTCTTTACTTTCATATGAACTTACTGTAAGTGACATCCCATTCCTAATCCATAGGGTTCAATATGACGTCGGTCTACCCTTTGCAGCTATAACAGCTTCAATTCTTCTAGGAAGACTGTCCACAATGTTTAGGAGTGTGTTTATGGGAATTTTTGGGCATTCTTCCAGAAGCGCATTTATGAGGTCACACACTGATGTTGGACGAGTTTACATGGTCTACCACTTCGTGGCTGAGTTGCTGTCATTCCCAAACACTTCCACATTCTTATAATACAGCTGATAGTTGACTGTGAAATATTTAGGAACGAGGAAATTTCATGACTGGATTTGTTGCACAGGTGGCATCCTATCACAGTTCCACACTGGAATTCACTGAGCTCCTGAGAGCGACCCATTATTTCACAAATGTTTGTAAAAACATTCTGCATGCCTAGCAGGGGTGGGTTGCTACCGGTCCCCGCCGGTTCTCACGAACTGGTTGGTAACCGGACCCGGAAGTAAGCCTGTCCCACACCCAGCCCTGTATACCCGTCCCGGCCGGAAGGTATTTTGTCCCTTCTGTCTTCCCGTTGCTCAGAAAAACAACTTCAGGAAAATCCTTTGCTAGCAGGCAGATTCTAGGACGCCTGCTGCCAGCAAAGGACCTTCCCGGAGTTGCTTTTCTGAGCAATGGGGAGATAGAAGGGACAAAATACCAGGAAGATGAGGAACACGAGGGGGATCCCTCCCCCCGCGGATGTGCTCCGGACCAGCGGAGCTTCCTCCTCCTTTTTAACCAGGCGGCTATCAGAGAGAAGAGGGCACCACATGCCTGTGGGCTTGTGCAGCAGCCGAAGAACAGAAGGCGAGGATTCGGCTGCTGCACAAGGCCACATGGTGTGCACTGAACTCTCTTGACAGCAGCCTGGTTAAAAAGAAGGACAAGGCTCTGCTGGTCCAAAGCCCATCCACAGGGGGAGGGGTCTCCCTCGCGTTCCTCATCTTCCTGGATGGGCTCCGGAATATCGCCAGCCACTCAGAGCCTCGCCACGGCTCCATGCCATAGAAATCATAGGCGCATGCGCACACCCCATAAAGTACAGCCTCGGAGACTTTGTAATGGTGGGAAACTGTTGGGAGAGGGGCTTTGGTCCTGCTCTGGGCTGTAATTGTGTGGGGCGTGCGTGCACCTATGTTTTCCATGGCATGGAACCGCAGCCGGAAGATGAGGAATGGGAGGGTGACCAGCGGGTCTCATCCTTCTGAAGAGGACCTGCTCCCAAAGAGAAAAACACCACTGCCAGGTACTTTTAACCTGTGATTGGAACACAAGGTAACCACAGGATATGTGTCTGTGTGTGAGAGAGAAAGAGTGAGTGAGTGAGTGAGTGAGTGAGTGAGTGAGTGAGTGAGAGACAGACAGACAGACAGACAGACAGACAGACAGAGGTACAGAGAGAGAGACAGAGAGAGAGGGAGGGAGGGAGGGAATCATAAATAGACAGACAGACACACAAAGAGAGACAGAGAGGAGGTGGGAGGGAGGGATAGACAGACAGACAGACAGACAGACAGACACACAGAGAAAGAGAGAGACACACACAGAGAGTGGAATCCTTGCTGCTTTCTGAGCATGGTGGTTTTCTGACATTTTCTGACATTTCATTACCAAACTAGGTAACATCATCAGTGCTAGAAGGGAGTGGGGTTGGGTGGGGGGAAGGAGGAGAAAGATAGGACAAAAAGGAAAAAGATAAGAAAGGAGAGGACTGTGGGGTCCTTTGGTGTTTTCTGAACTTGGTGGTTTTTAATTATTTTTAGGGAATTTTTATTTATTTATTGTTTATAGAATGTTTGTTACAAGAAATGTTATTCCTTTTTGCAAATGTTTTATTTGTGATGCAATATGTTGCTTTTAAGTGTACAGGTTGGTGCATGGTTTATGTGTCTCAAGGTGGCTGCTTTTCTATGGACAGGCCAGGTTGGTGCAAGGCAGCTTTGCCAGATTTTGTGTGTTTCTGTGTGATACCTGGTTGTTTAGGTAATTGTGAGGTGGCTGCTGGTTCTGTGAGCTTCCTGGCACTGTCCTTTATAATTTCCCACAATGCCTTGATGGTTTTTATTCCAGTGGCTTTGTCTTTCCTGTTCTTAGGGTTAGAGGAAAAAACTGGTTTCATCTGCAGTCTTTGGGGGGGAAATTGTTATTTTTTGGTGTGTTCCTGGCACTCTCATAGTTTGTGTTTGTGGGTGGTGTGTAATGTCCTGCAGTTATCTACACATTAATAATGATCAAGTACTAATAATATTTCCTTATACATTTCAGTGACCTTTCCTTACATAATTGGTGTTTTCTTTCATACTTTTAGATTTTTAATTGCTGTTTCTGTTAGTTAGCAATTGATAAAACAAATCTCACGTGAAAAAGTATTCGAAGCCTTCTTGATTTTAATTGTCAATTTATTCATTCCTGCACATTATAATATTTATTCATTTTCATATCTTTGTTTTTTCCACTGTTGTGCAAATACAATTCCAACAGCTGTTAACATTTGTAAAATTAAATATGTATTTATTCCCTTTGAAATACAAGTAGTAAGTAGCAAGCTACTTACCTTCACATGGCTGGCAAGCCACTCCCACTCGGTCACATGGCCAGCAAGCCACTCCCACCCAGTCACAAGGCTGGCAAGCTACTCCCACAAAGGAGGCCACACCCAAAGAGTAGGTTCCAAAATTTTTTTAAACCCACCACTGATGCCTAGGTACTTGATTTTATACACCTGTGGCCATGGAAGTGATTGGAACACTGATTCAGATTATTTGGATGGGTGAGCGAATACTTTTGGCAATATAGTGTAATTATTACGATTTGGCTAAAATAAAATCTTTTGACCTCATATAATCTGTATACACTGAAAGTTTTTAATAACAATAATGAACCTTTTATAAAGATCAGATAAAACAACTAAAGGATGATATGCTGCCATGCTTTTTTTAGTATCAATTTAAATCTCTATTGGGTAACAGAAATATTAGAAACTTTAGGTAATGTAAGAACTGAATTGTGGATTAGTAAAACCTCTTCAATTGGCACATCAGAAAAAATCACAGAAAAGGTAATAAGAAGCAGAAATCAGAATTTATCCTACTTGGTTGGATTTTATGATTTATCTTAAAAACAATAATTATAATCTAGTGCTCCTTATTTATGTTAAATTTTCACATGTACACTACCTGACTTTTTATTTACATGGTAGTAGGTCCTTCCCCCTCCTTTTTTTGTACTTTCTGAATTTTTTCCTTTCTGTTTGTATGTATCTTGGATTTACATTAATGCAGCTATCTAGTATTGCAAAAGGAAAGATAAATAAACTATTTCTTTAAAAAAGACTTTTATTTCTGTCAGTAATGGCCATTCTATGATTAGATATGCAGGAAACCAAGTGACGTATAAACTAAATTAATGTGCACTGTTTTAAATATGTCATCTTATTATGCATATTATGAACTTCATTTCTAGGAGCATAACGTTAGCACTGACTGAATCTTTATCTTTCTGATTTTTTATTCTAATGTGACATAGCAATTAAATGCAAAGCAGATCTGTATCAGTTACACTCCAGGCAAAATTTGTCTCTGAATTAGATGTCAGCATCCAGAACAATACAAGAACTAAGTGGCACAGAGAGTAATGAATGATGGAAATCTGGCCTCACCTCTCCCACTAACAGGAAACAAATCACATCAATATGAAGCGTTTGAAAACATAAAGGAGATAAATGGAACTCTCCCCTTATGTGTCAGTTCATGGAAGAAGGGAAAGAAAATTGGCTTTTCATAATAGTGGGTCTACTAGAAATGTTACATAAGAGACTGCAAAATCTAGAGTAATTCTAGAGCAAATTCTTCACAATTTGTTTCTGTTTGAAAAATTCAAGGGACAGGCTTTAGAAGACTTATCCAAGAGCAAGGGATATGGCTATTAATATCATATTGCACAAAATATCAAACCCATCCTTTAAAGTTATCCAACCTATGTAGAACAATTTAATTGGTCTTTAGGCAGAACTTGAATTGTACACAATACAAGGTTTCTATTCCAAGCACTAGTGTTGACCAGATCAATTCATTTGAATGAAACCTTCCATTTTCACTTTCTTCTATTGTTATTCATAAAATGGCAAGCTCTTCTTTCTTATTAAACCTTTTTCTGTATTCTGAGAGTCTTGACAGTGACAGAAATGAATTGTTCTTTAGCTGATTAATATCTGCTTTAGGCAAGACTAAATATTTTGAGAGGTGTGACCTTTGTAATTACTTGGTCATCAATCATAATAACACTGCAAAAGCAGTGACATTATCTCTTGACAATAAAAAAGAAAACTTTTGCATAAAGCAGAAAAACATGAATTTTTGATGTATGGTTTTTACGATTAGAAAATATTAGATAATAGAAAAGAGTGATAAAGGATAATTATGCCATTATACTTATATTTGCTGCCAAAGAAATAAGAAGCTTTTTCTTTCTATTTTTTATGTTTTCCTTTTTGCACATTATCCTTCCTTCCTTCCTTCCTTCCTTCCTTCCTTCCTTCCTTCCTTCCTTCCTTCCTTCCTTCCTTATTTCCTTACTTCTTTTCTTTCATTAGTCTGTTAATTCTTTATCTTATTCTTTTAAAAACTTTTAATAAAATTTGTACAAAAAAATTAATCCACAACATTCTACAGTTTTATTCAGATTCAGTAAGCAAAACATAGGATTCAATATGGTATAGTTAGAATGAATTTGCTCATCATCTTCCTTCTTTACCAAATTTTGTCTGTCTCCCATCTGACTCATTAAAAAAACCACAAATATGTTGCAACAATTATAAGAATGCCTACCTTCAGGTCTTAGAGCATACTTGTGTTTTCTCAGGTTGAAAAAGTCTAGAAGTCTGTCCCAAGAATCTTATGCCATAATTCCAAGAGTTGAGAATTCAGGCAGTTTGTTGTAAATTGATAGAAAGTGATTTGTTGAAATTACCCTTCCACAAGTTGGTATCCTCCACTTGTGTTAAAATTTAGTGCATAAAACCCCTGTGAACTGCCTCAGACAGTTTGTTGGCTAAGATTTACAGTAGTAGAAGTACAACATGACAGGAAAACATCTGGTTTGGGAAGACTGATTTAATTTAAAACTGTGCTGAACTCTGCTTCCAGGTGTTTAAAGGCTTCAGGATGATGGTGGTGGTGTCTTTTTCAGTCACCTTCTTGGAGTACTTTGTTTTAATGTTGCATCTGATATTATTTTATTTCTGCGAAGTGTTATATATTCTGTTAATAGTAGTGTTGTTTTCCTTACCCAGCTTTTCATCATTCTCCAGGGCTGCCTATTTCTCTAGGTCTGAGAAAGGCACAAGGGAGGCTTCCCTCTTGGTGTCTTCTTTGGAGCAGAAAACCTCTGGAGAAACAAATGTTCAGAGAATGAGTGGACAGCCAGCTACAAGGACCATGTAACCAGGGGTGGGATTCAGTCAGTTCAGACTGGTTCAGGTGAACCAGATGCTAATTTTACATCTGGTTTGCTGAACCAGTAGTTGCAAGGACTCATTGGCCCCACCCACCCCTCCACTCCCAGGAGTCTCCATGCAGCCCATTTCGGATACCAGGGAAGTGCAGGGCCCACACAGAGGCTCAGGGAGGGTGAAAAATGGGCCTCCTGGAAGTTCCAGAAGTCCTGAAATGGGCACATTCCTGGCCTCCGGAGGGCCTCCAGAGGCCAGAGGAGACCATTTTTGCCCTCCTGGAGGTTCGAAAAAAGCTTCAATATGCAAGAGCTATGCATATTGTCATGTTTTTTTTTTCCTTTGGAAACAATTTCTTTTCCATCTCATTAAAAGACAATGTTGAAAGAAAAAGGTGGAAGAAACTGTCAGAACAATTGTCTTCTAAATATTAAGCAGCCTAACTAAAAATCCTTGGTGCAGATGCATTTTGAAAAAGAAAGTATTACCTTTTTCTTGTTAAAAGAGAATGTTCGGATGAGTGGGGCCATCAGCAAAGGTTAATGTGACAAAGTCCTTTTCCTTATATAATCCAGCTAGTTCTCTATTCAGTCACTAACAGTTCCTTTAAAATACCCGAGCCCAGCTATGTGCAAAAGAAAACAGGTAGCAGTGGATAGAGGGCATCAAGCAAAACCAAGGAATATTGAAAGCCTCAAGGATTCTCTTCACTCCTATAGATGAAAAAAAATGGTAAACCAATTAAAAGACCTTCAGGATTAATTTCATCCAGTTATATCAGTTATTCATAACTAGCACTGAGCAGAAAACCTCTGCTGCATTTTCTTTGCCATTTCTATTCAATTTGATGAGATCATCTCTTTTAGATTCTTTTTTGGAAGGCAATTTTCATGAAATTCTCATGGGTGTTCTTGTACTAATCAGTATAGAAAGTGGCCAAGGGGTCACTTTCATTGCAGAATCATCTTTCTTTCTATTGTCATACTTTTTACTTCCTGTGCTTTGGTGAAATCTCAAGGGAAGGCATAGGAGGAACCTTTCTGTTGGACCTCTTCCTTAGTGAGATTTAGAGATGTAGGTTTTTCATGCAAATGAGGATGATTCAAATTAGCACATTTATTTTGGTATATGTAGCATGTGAAAGTGTTTGGGCTACATTATTTGGAATGGGGGGGGAAACAATTTAGCCCATTTTATAATAGTGGAACTTAAATTCAAATGTACTAAAAAACTCTGATATGTAGTGAATAGTTATTTCTGCATCACTTAGGCATGGAAATTCTAATTCAAACTGTGGTCACAAGTGGAGGGCTCACTATACTTTTGGACTCAAATGACTCTATGTCCAGTAGTCAAATTATGTCACATAATATGCAAGATCTGCAGCAGTTTCATTGATATGCTGACATAATTAGTGAATTAATTAATATTAATTTCATTATGCAATGAGTTTGAAGGACAAGTCATTGATTGCAATAAAGAATCTCTCTTGTGGTCTCCAAGAGTTTCATGTGACATCGGAGTGCAAATGTGGTTGTAGGTTTTAGATTTCCACACCACAATTCAATTATTTCATAGGGTTAGGGACATCTTTACACAAGAAATTCGATTAATCTGATATTTGTGAGATGGCAGAGAGTATAAAAATTGGCAACAATTTAGTCAATGGATATTTGAGGAGCCCCAGGAATGGATATCCTCTACAGTGGCCCTCCTAATGAATATACAACTTATTGCACTATTGGGCTGAGTAGCAATTTCTTGCCTGTAAATCAGATTGATTTTGGGAAAGCATTTTAATTTGCCTATGCTGCCTATATCTCAGCAGTTATATTCACCATTTATCATAATTAACAGCTAATGAGGCCGACTTTAATATTGGGCAATCATATAGTTGCAGGATGGCTTCAATAGTCAAAGCCTGCACTCTTCCTTGGGATTATTTGTGAAGTCATATGGACCAGAAACTCACAGGCAATGCCCTCAGTGAGACTGGCTTGCAGCATTTCCTGGAACTTGGTGATACTCCTCAAAATCTCACAGTCCAAATATCCTCAAGTTATAATATATTTACGTTTTGCAGGAAAAAAACAATCAATTCATATGTACAACTAATTTTTCCATCCGATGTGTAATAAACAAAGCATGGGTATTTTACTTCGTTTTTATTATGATAGCCAGTTTCCTGCAATTTCAAACAGCTTATGATTAAAGCAAAAATCAGTATGATAAGGCTGTTATAATGGCAACTTCCCACAAACTGAATGAACAAGGTTGCTCAGTCACAGTTGTGAGATAAGAAAGTTAAATCTCTTTGAGTATATTTTAATTTTTTTAGGTGAAAAAGAATGGGGAAGCTCGTATTTGAAAAACTGTGTTTGTAGATGCAAAGCTCAGCTTTTTATAACAAGGTCTCTAAACTTAGAAGACATCATTATTTTACAAAAACACACAGAGATCCCTATTCATTTTTATCACATCGCATATCTCCCCATCTGTTTGAATAGAAACCAAAAGATTATTTTTGTCATGGCAAACTATTTGTCCAGTTAGTCAGGTATCACTAACTGATGGGTAGGATCTCAGGCAAAGAACTTATTCATGTCCTGTGACTTCCAAGTAACAGGAGTTGAACCATCTTCATGCAAAATGTTATAATGAAAATAGTCAAACATAGGATGATCGTGTCAGCCACACAAGGGTGAGCAGATCAAGGGGCAGATACCACATAAGCCTAAAATGCCTTCTGTTAAGATTGCCAATAGTAACATAAAGTTTGAATGTACTTCATTTCCCTCTTTTATATGTTATGTGAATCGAGGGGTACTTGTCTGAGAGTTTGTGTAAACTTGGCCTTCATCTGAGTTTCTTCAATGTCTATCTCATTGTTGGCTTGACAACCAATCTTCTTTTTTTTCAATCAAGGTCATCTTCCTTACTCACTACAAATATGCAATATACCATTCCTGTTTCATCTGCTGTTATTTCTGCTGCTGCTGAAAGTTGAGAATCATAGCTAAAAAAAATAGAAGACTGAAACCACATTAGGCTCCATGTGGGAATGTGTTTTCTTTTCATTCATAGGACATTTTCAATAATAGTTTTTTTTGTATAGTCTTTCTATCTTCTGTGTAGTTCATGCAATACATTATAACAGCTATAGCCTCCCCCAGCCAGACTGTGCAATTTAACTGCATCTAAAAGGCAACGAGGAGAAGCAGGGGTGGAGGGAATCAGAGGTCTCTAGGGCTAGCCTCAGGAAAAATACCTAGAAATCTTTAGCAGCCGTAGTAGCAGTGACATGCGGTGAGCTTTATGGCTGGTGAGGCAGGAATTTTTTTAGACTTGTGGACTTCAACTCCCAGAATTCCACAGCCAGGCATGCTCAGTTCTGATTTAAAGCAACAGCATTTCCCCCCTTGCAAAACAAGTTTTCCTTCATTCTTTTTCTTCTCCCTCCCCCTCCCTCCTCCCTCTCTCTCTCCCTCCCTCCCCCCTCTCAAACAGACACACACACACAGAGAAGTTGGATCCCTCTCTCACTCACTCACTCTCAAACAAACTCACCTGAATAAGATTATTTTAACTGTGAAAAGTTAGCAGTGAATAGAAAACCCACTTTCTGGGTCAAGGTGATTCAGAGTGCTGGGCCACAACAGAGAAGGACGGCCTAGCTCCATTTCATTCTCACCTCTGTCAGCCCTCCCAAGTAAACTGGGCAGGAAACATTAGATGAACGAATTCTACTTTATTGTAAGATTACAATAATAGAAACTTGCAAGTCTTGGAATATAAACTTCCCATCCCCACTTTCTATGCTGTAAAGGCACAGGAGGCTCTTGTCTTTCTTGCAGTGACATGCGGTGAGGATTATGGATGGTGAGGCAAGAGCGTGGCAGCGGTGAGAACGTCCCCGCCGCTGCCGCGCTCCCCCACCTTGCCCCCCACCTCCTTCTCTTTTCTTCAACTCCTGCCAACCTCCCTGCTTCCCCGGGTCTCCATCTGCATATGAATCACGCCCGCATGAAGCGATCCCACTGCTGACAAAGCCATAAAGAAGCCGGAAAACAGCCGCCTCCATTCAGGGCTCAGCCAGTTGCAGGAAAGCCCCCCGCATTCCCACTCCCCACAAAACCCCCTCGAGGCACCATCGGTGCCAACCAAGAGCCAACCCAATTAATTCCCCTTTGCCTCCATAGCCCATTAAAGCCTCGGTCAGGCTGGCATTTCCCCCTGGCACGTCGCTCTCCGCTTGGCAATGCCATCCTTTATTTAAAAAAAATAAGTAAAAAGGGGGAAAACGGTTGGAAGTGGGAGGTTTTTTTTGGGGTGGTGGTTGGGAGGCAGAGAAGGGTGCCTTGATAAGAAAAGCAGAGGTTGAATCATGCCGTGGCTGGCGGGGGCCCAATTCTTTGTAAGCGGCCATTTATGAAATGGCTTAGGGGGAGGGAACACCTGCAGCAGACGGGGACAGAAGAGGGGGTGATGTGGGGAAGTGCAGCAGCAGCGGGGACATTCTCACTGCTGTTTCCGACAGGCATCTCGCATTTATGGTTTATCGCTCCCCCGCCTCGCCCCCCCGCTTCCTCCTCTTTTCTTCAACTTCTGCCAACCTTCCTGCTTCTCCGCATCTCCAACTGCATATGAATCGCACCCGCACGAAGTGATCCCGCTGCTGACAATTCCATAAAGAAGCCGCAGGAAAACAGCTGCCTCCATTCAGGGCTCAGCCAGTTGCAGGAACCAAGAGCCAACCGAATTAATTCCCCTTCGCCTACATAGCCCATTAAAGCCTGGCGGACATAAATGTGAGATGCCTGTCGGATACAGTGGCGAGGATGGAGGAGGCAGTGGGGAGCGAGGTGGCAGCTGGTGAAGAAAAGGGGGAGGAGGAGGAGGAAAGGGAGAGGGGAGCATGACGGGGCTCCCAGTGGGGGGGAGAGGAGAAATGGAAGGGGGGCACAGCAGTCAAAAGAAAGAAAGCTCCAGCCCACCAGCAGAGGCGGGTAAAAGACCCACTCCTGCTGGCGGACTGTCCCTCTCTTCTCAAACAAGGCTGCCCTCCCTGCCTCTCCCCCTTTCCTCTCTTCTCAAACAAACTCTCTCTCAAATTGAGAAAGAGTTTGTTTGAGTGAAGTGAAGAAAGAAACATATGCACAAACGCACACACACACACACAAATTACTCACTATAAAAAATACTTACAAATTAAATTACAGCTGTGTCACAGAGGATTTCAACTCTCCTCTCGTCTGCCATGATGAAAATGTAAAAAAAGTGGGAAAAAAGGCAAGACCTGCTGCTCCCAGTGCAGGAGGCAGAGAACCACGTGCCTCCTTTGCATAAGGAATTTTTCGCCTTTTAACCCTTGCTTAACTCTGCTCAAGTAATCATAAAGCTAGACTAAAGGAGGCCCGTGATTCTCTCACCTCCCCCTGTAGTTAATCACTAAGCAGAGTCATCCACTGTGACTCTGGCAGCAACTACCTCTGCCTTTTTCCTTTTAATTTTTTTTTATTTTCATTATGACAGTGGTGAGGCCCTGCCTCCCCTGCCTCCTCTGACTGCACTTCCCTGCTTTCTTGTCTATTGTTTTGTAGGCAACATCTCTTCCCCTTGTTCCCCAAGGCCATCCAAGCATCCTCTCCCTCAATGATCAGAAATCTTTTGGAGTCAATTGTTCCTAAGCTAACCAAACAAATTATATGGGGATTGCAGTGTGCTCAAGCACTTCTGCTGAACTGCCAACACATAAAGTGCTGCAGTCATATTCATACAAATGTCCAAGTAATCCACTTGGAAATTCCTCCCCTAGACCAGTAACCTTAAGATGGTTAACAATAAGCTAATTCCAATTAGAACAATGTCACCTGCACTGAACTGAAAACCTCACCAAGAAGTACCATGTTTTTCAGAGTATAAGATGCACCTTTCCCCCCAAAAAAGGTGAAAATCTGGGTGTGTCTTATACACTGAATACAGCATTTTCAGGAGACCTCCTGAACCCCACCCCACGCATTCCGTTTTTCACAAAAATGGATACACAGAGGGCTTTGGAGGCCTCCAAGGTGCCCCTAGGGGCTGGAGAGGGCAAAACTGAGTGAAAATGGACCAGTTTTTCACAAAAACAGGGCTGTTTTTTCCCTTCCAAGTCTCCAGGAGCACTCTGTAGGCCTTCCAAACTCTCTGCATTCCCTGCTTTTTACAAAAAATGAGTCCATTTTTTTAAAAAAATGGCCATTTTTGCCCTCTCCAACACCCAGGAGCAACCTACACGCCTTCCACGCCCTTTGCATGCCCCCCCCTTTTTTTGCAAAAACCAGACCTGTTGTTTGTCTCCCAACCGCCCCCCTGCGTCACATTTTTGCCCTTCCAGGCCCCCAGGAGCACTTTGCATGCCTCTCAAACTCTCTGCATGCCCCCTTTTTCACAAAAAAAATGGAGCATGCAGAGGGTTTGGGAAGTCTACAGGGTGCTCCTGGGGGCCGGGGAGGGCAACCCCCCCCCTTTTTTAAAAAAAATTACTTGTTCAAAATCTTGGTGCGTGTTATACTCCGGCACATCTTATAGTCTGAAAAATGTAGTAATGAACAGCAATTTTTTTTAAAAAAGATCCTTGAGAATAGGCGTAGGCATGTCAAATTTTTCAACTTTCAATTTCCAAACATTAGGGGTGCTCAACAGTTGTGACATGCCTTGGGGACTGTAAAGATATTTTGGTTACTTTAATATAACTTAGATGTGCTTGGTAAGTAAATACATAAGTATCATAACTTTTTAACATTTTGTTTGTTTCATTTAGGCAGTGGAATGAATTACAATGGATTGCAAAGTAGAACAGAAACTGGAATGCAGTGTTTGAGAGCAGAATCAGGATTTCCCAGATTCTAAGATTGGAGGGCTGGTATACTACAATTTTAGACCCCCTGCAATATATACCAAACATCAAATTTCAATGGCATTATGGTGCACACAGCTGATAATTAGTTCTAATAAAAATGATCAGATACCACCCTGCCTATGACCTTGTTAAATAGTTAAAATACAGTGTTTTCTGAAATAAGATTCATCAATCTATTTATATGCCTTAAAGCAGCTGTTGTTCAATCTCTCTCCTTTTTCCTTATCAGATTTTATAAATAATCGGGAGTGGTGGCAATTTGTCTACAAATTATAGATTAATTATGGATTTAATTAATATGTAAATAAGGCAACCGTGAGAGTGAGATTGCATTTTGTATTAATAAACACCTGGCTCACAAGGTCAAATCTATTTAAAATTAGAACACAAGTCTATATATGGCATTAAGTTCTGAATTGTTTTAGGGGAGCTAAAAAAATCAGTGACACTTTCCAAAGCTGGTTGTGAGTACATTTTTTTTTTTTTTTTTAAGATTTTATTGGTAAAAAGAAAATACAACATCCATAACTTGTAACAAACAATACAACTACATTTCGAGATATTCCCATACTATCAAATCATTATAAACATCAAAGGTTAGGTATCTTTCCCTCCCTCTTTTCTTCCCTCCCCCCTTACTTCCTTCTCCCCTGCCTTCCCTCCTTTCTTTTCTCCTTTTCTCCTTTCCTTCCCCCTCCTTTCCCTCCCTCGCTCCCCCCCTCCTTCACACATACCTTCCCTCCTTCCCTGCCTCTTTCCCTCCTCCTTCCTTTTCTCTTAATCTCCCTCCTTTCCTCCCTCCTTCCCTCCTTCCTTTCAACTCTCCTTCTCTCTTTCTTTCCCTCCCTCTTTCCCTCTTTACTACCCTCTCTTCTTCCCTCCCTCCTTCCTCCCCCAGTTTCTTCTCTTTCTTCTCTCCTTCTTTCTTCCCACCTTCTTTCCCTTCTCTTCTTTCTCTTCCTCCTCTTCTTCCCCCCTTCTTCTGCCTTTCCTATTCCTCTCCTTTCTCCTCTCCATCCTGACTTCCCTACTATCCTCCTTCCCTCCCTTCTAACCTTTGTTACATTTGCATATTTTCCTCTGCTGAGGACAATCTGGTTCTCTTTCCCTTTCCTTGCTTGAAGAGGCAAGGATTATACGTCTTCTCGCCTCATCTAAAATGAAGTTTGATCACTAATTTCATGCAGGTAATTATAGCGAATTTCCTATCAGCTTTTTAAAGTTTTCCCAGCATTGTAGCGTGACAAAATTGCTCGACGGTGGGTTCTCGCCCCTGATACATTTCTCCTTTCGTTTATCTCTCAGTTGTTGTATATTGTTCATTTGAGTTATTGGTTTAATCGTGATAGGTTAGTTAGCTATCTCTTTTTATGTCTAGGTCTTCACTGACTCATCAAGCCATTTGTATAGCTTCTCCCAGACTGTATAAAAGTCTGTGTCTTCTTTGTCATTAATTCGCATCGTCAGTCTGTTCATTTCTGCTAGTTCTAAAATTTTATTCATCACCATAGTGTTGGTGGGGGCATTTTCACTCTTCCAGCACTGTGCGTAAACAATCCTTGACGCTGTCAGAATATGGACTAGGAGGTATTGGTCAGATTTGCAAATTTTTTGATCTATTATTCCTAATAAGAAAGTTTCCGGCTTAAAGCATAGTTTAATTGACAGGATTCCATTCAGCCATCCTAGTATTTGCTTCCAATATGCTTTGGCTACCGGACACGTCCACCACATATGGTAGTACGTGCCCAGCACCGTTTTACATTTCCAGCATATGGCTGAAACTTCTGAAGACATTTTCGCCAGTCTTGTCGGTGGAAGATGCCAGCGGTAGAACATTTTATATATATTTTCTTTATAGGCCGTCGACTTTGTCAATTTTAGATTCCATTCCCAGACTCTTTCCCAGTCGTCTAGATCTATTTAGTGGCCGATGTTTTGGGCCCAGGTTACCATGACTTCTTTTACTCTTTCTGCTTCCGTTTTTCGAATCAGTAAGCAGTTGTATATTTTTGAAATTAATTTCTCATCTGGTCCAATTAAAATTTTATCTAATTCCTGGTTCTTGTTCTGGAAGCCAGGTTGTGCTAGATCGAATTTATGTTTGTTTTGAATTTGAAGATATGGCCACCAATCGATGTTTATTCCCTTATCAGCCAAATTTTCCCTGGGGTTTAGTTTGTTTTGGTCGTCTAGCAACTGTTGGTAGGTAACAATTTTATCCAAGTTTATCAAATTCGGGTATATCAGGGCTTCCGTCGGAGATATCCATTTAGGTAGTTGCGTATAGTATCTCCTTCTAATTTCGAGCCAGTCCTTAATCAATACCCCCCTTAAATGGTGACTACTAAAATAATTGTGGATTTTATTTCCCTCGCACCATAAGTAGTTGTGCCACCCGTATTGCAGGTCGTGGCCCTCTATTGTTAAGATTCTTTTATTAGCTAACATTACCCATTCTTTTATCCACATAGTTGTTGCTGCTTGATGATATGTTTTCCATTCCGGTAATCCCATTCCCCCTTGAGTTCTTTTATCCTGCAGGTGCATATATTTTATTCTGGGCTTTTTACCATTCCATATAAAGTTTCGAATCATTTTGTCCAAATCATTATGTGAGTACATTTTCAAGTATCAAATCTGGGAAACCTCTGAATGGACAGAGAAATTGGCTTGGAATATCTTTGCATATCCATACAGATTAAGAGTTCACTGAACTCTATTGTACTCTCTCTGTCTCTCTCTCTTTGTGTATAGATAGATTTCATATTTTAAGTCACATAAAACTTAGTACAATTTTTCAGGAAATTACAGGATATACGAAGAGTAGCTCGAGTCTGACTAATGACAACAGTTGCCAAGTGAAAGAGAAAATGAGAGGGACAGTTGTATATGATATGACAGCTGGACAAGAAGAGACTAGACAACCATTTGTCTGAAATAGTATAGGGTTTCCTGCTTAAGCAGGATTTGGACTAGAAGACTTCCAAGGTCCTTCCCAAGTCTGATATTATGTATAGATAAAGTTTGGGATTGGGGGACACTCTATCATCCTTATCTAAAAAAGCAGATTGAAAGTACTAGATTAGAAATATGGCTTGTTATCAAAATTAATTGTTAGTTTTCCTCAACAAGATGTCAGCCTTTCAGGATAGACCAGACCAAAGTCATGCATGCTAATATTCCTTTTACTATAAGTTTCTAGTAACATAATCTTGCAAGTCTGAATGTGTGTCTCCCTCCGTCCTTTTATCTTCATGAAACATAAATGGGATCTTATATGAGATGTTTACTCATACTGCAGTCCTGTTCTGGACTCAGAGTCTTTCCTCAAGATTATTCCTCACACCCATTACATCAAGAGACATACTAGCTATTTATAGGAGTTGAAATTCAACTGATTTGATAAATACCCCATTGAAAGGAGAATTATCCTATGACAGTAGAAAGAAATTTAGAGTGGATTTTTATTCCTTATTGATTTTTGAAATGGCTTTATATTATAGAAAACAGAAGATGGAGTATTAGGTTTCTATATGATCTAGATTTAATAATATGTTAAGAACTAAGCTAGTTCTATATTACTGTTGTCATACGTTCTCTTTAGTTTTAGTTCATTTGAATCACAATTATATATGCATAATTTATCAATTTTGTTTATTGCATTTCAATTGTAATAAAATATAACTCAAAAACTATTAATAGTGAATGTTGTGAGAGGTGCAAATGAATACTTATTACAAAATTATAGAGAAATACTTTATCTTTGAAATATGACAAAGTACTTGTCTGTAATCTTTAAAACATGACAATTCAAGCCATAAGAAACAGTATATTAAAATTTTGTCATTTGAGTGGGTTGAAAATGTTCATAAAATGATGAACAGTTTCTGCTTAATCTTAATCAAAAGATATGATTTTATTTCCAGATAGCAGATTTCTTGCCCTCGAGCAGGTGTTATATATAAATGTGGTAGGTTAAATTTGCTCAGGGTCTGAAAAGTATGACCCAGTTGGCCTATTATTTTATGAGATATCTTTGACAAACAAAGCAGTATCTAAATTGTTTATGTAAGGCAATGAATAGTCAGTCTATACCTGTGATGGCAAACCTATGGCACGTGTGCCCAAACTGGAGCATAAAGCCATGTCGCCTGGCATGCGCAAACTTGCCGGTTTGTCTTCTGGGTTTCTAGTGAGCATGCCCATGTGATGATCAGCTGTCCTTCACGTGTGCGGCAGTGCCAAAAACCAGCCTGTGCATGTGCGCTGGCCAGCTGATCATTGGGTGCGCATGCATACGTGGATGTTCAGCTTGTTCGGAGTGCAGCCCTGATGAGCACACATATGCGATGTTTCCACACAACCTTTTCGGCATTCGGTGCTGAAAAGGTTCACCATCACTGCTCTATACCATTTGGATAGGGCTTGGTTGGTTCCCTATGTTTCTATGTGTATTGATTTTTTAAAGCTCTTCTCTCTGAATGAAAATAGATCATTGGAATTTCTTATTCAAATAAAAATAAGTGAATGCAGATAAATCAATAGATCACTAGATAGATTACAGCATGGCAGCAATGCCCTGAAGAGTTCTAAATAACACTTTTAAACCTCCAAAGTTAAAGAGAAGTAATTTTTTTTTACATTAAAATGTCCCAAATCACAATAGCAATAGCAGTAGACTTATATACCGCTTCATAGGGCTTTCAGCCCTCTCTAAGCGGTTTACAGAGAGTCAGCATATTGCCCCCAACAATCTGGGTCCTCATTTTACCCACCTCGGAAGGATGGAAGGCTGAGTCAACCCTGAGCCGGTGGGATTTGAACCGCTGAACTGCTGATCTAGCAGTAGCCTGCAGTGCTGCATTTAACCACTGCGCCACCTCGGCTCTAAACTTTATACAAAGGTTTTTTTACATATTTTTTTAACTAAAGATTTTGATTAAACTCAGAAAAGGACAGAACAAAAAAAATACAAAAACAAAAATAAAAAAGGATAGTGTTGCGTTCTCGCGACGCAGCCGGATGGCATGGCCAGAGCCTCAGGCTCCTGATTGGTTATGGCGCGCCTGCCGGCCGGCGGGAAAAATACCAGCCACCGATTGGCCACCTGCCTGACAGTTGTCAAATATAAATAGCTGTCAGGCGGGCTACAGTTCGTTCGTGTTCTGACTTCGTTGTAGCCTGTTGCTTGTTAATAAAGACTGTTCCGTTTACCTCAGTGCCTCATTCTTAAAACTGGCACTGAGGATGAGCGACACAGACCCTTTTATTGTCCCAGCCTTGGGTCCTTCTTCGGTTTTCACCGCTTTTCGACCAGAGGCTGAATCCTGGGATGCATTTCTCGAGAGGTTAGAGGTTTTCCTCCAGGCTCATGACCTTTCCGAGCTCCCTGAGGGGAGACAACGGGGCACCTTCCTACATTACTGCGGCCCAGAAATGTTTGCCACCACCAGGGCTCTCTCCGCACCGACCCCGCTGCACACGATGCCTCTCGACCTCCTCATGGCTCGGCTCAAGATACACTATGAGCCGACGCCTTCTACGTATTCGCGCCAGCAGTTCTTCAGGCGCTGCATCCAACGTGATGGACAAACGATCAGCCAATATGTTGCTGAGCTGAGTGCTGCCGCAATAAATTGCGAGTTCAACGACCTCGAAGATGCCCTCTTAGAGCAGTTCATGCATATGAGATGACCAGCCAGTCCACCCTTGATGTCTGGCGATTTCCTCCGTCTGAGATGTCAGTGCTGCCTCACTTGGCTGTCCATTGCCAAATGATGGTCAACGACCCCTATGCCGACACTGCATCCTCCGTCGACCGCCTCCAATCTCTGCCCCCTCGGGATGGTGGTGTGTGCCTCAGTTGTGGCGGCCACCATTCCCGGGCCTCCTGCCACTTCAGAACGGATCTCTGCCGCAAGTGCGGTAAAAAGGGCCACATCGCAGCCTTTGCCACTCCGCTCCGGGGGACACTTGCAACCCGAGGCCCCCGGCTTCTGCTTCTTCTACTCCTCCTGCTGCCTTCAGACATCAACCTCCTGGGCCTCCTGCCATCCGCCTGGGGTGATACGCGGTCTCCGATCCCGAGGCTCCTGTGCCCAACTGGCTGCCCGACTCCGCTGCCTCCTCCTATGGCGGCCAGGGTAAGATGCATCTTCATGTCTTACTCGCCGGCCGCCCCTGCCGGATGGAATTAGACACGGGCTCCGCCCACATGATCATGTCCTGGGACACCCTGAGGGGATTGATTCTGACCCTCACCACTAGCTAGCTGTTCCCTGCAGACTGCCTCCTCAGGGACTACCAGGGCAACCCTATCCCCATCCTGGAT
Organism: Thamnophis elegans; assembly: GCF_009769535.1. NCBI lineage: Eukaryota > Metazoa > Chordata > Lepidosauria > Squamata > Natricidae > Thamnophis > Thamnophis elegans. The sequence continues at coordinate 26,435,953 of NC_045548.1, read as the reverse complement.
TGTGGGTATTTCCCTGTCAAGTTTGGGAAATTTCAGGGTTCCTTGCCACTTGTGGTTGTCCAAAGCCCCCTAGACTGGTTCAGGGCTTTTGGCCTAAGCATAGCCGGCATTAACTCTCTCCGTCTTGCCTCTTCCCTAGATTCCCTCCTATCAGAGTTCGATGACGTCTTCTCAGATGCCCTGGGTTGCTACAAAGGCAACCCCCTCTCCCTTAATCTGGACCCTATGGTGGCGCCCATCCGCCTGAAGGCACAATGGGTTCCTTTTGCCCTGCGGGCTCGTGTGGATGTGGAGATCGATAAACTGATCTCCCAGGGTGTCCTGGAACCCGTCGATCATGCCCCTTGGGAGACCCCCATTGTGCTGCCCTTAAAGGCCGACGGGTCCCTGAGGGTCTGCACGGACTGCAAGGTGACCTCAGCAAGTCCCTTCAGGCGCATCCCTATCCTGTGCCCGTAGTGCAGTACGTTCTGTAGTCCTTGGGCCAGGGCAAGATTTTTGCAAAATTGGACCTGGCCCAAGACTACCAGCAATTGCCGGTTGACGAGGCCTCCGCCACAGCCCAAACCATAGTGACCCACCGCGGGGCTTTCAAATGTCGCCGTTTGCAATTTGGGGTCAGCGTGGTTCCCGGCATTTTTCAGGGGCTCATGGAGCGGGTACTCCATGGCATCCCAGGTGTAGTGCCCTATTTTGACGATGTCCTGATTGCTGCTCTGGACCAATCAGGACTCGTCAAGATCCTTAGGGCGGTGCTCTCTCGATTCCGAGATGCTGGCTTGCACTTGAAACGATCCAAGTGCCATCTGGGCGTGCCATCTGTCAAGTTCCTGGGGTTTCTCGTGGATTCCAGAGGAATCCACCCCACCCCTTCCAAAATTAAGGCCATTGCCTCCGCCCCCACTCCCTCATCCAAGGCAGAGCTTCAGGCCTTCCTGGGGCTCCTGAATTTTTATTCATCCTTTATCCCTCACAAGGCGTCCATTCCTGAGCCCCTACACCGCCTGCTTGATGCCTCCGCCCCTTGGATCTGGACAGACCGTGAGGCGCATGCGCTCGCAGCTTTCAAAACCCTTTTAACTTCTGCCCCTGCGCTCGTCCAGTATGACGAGTACCTCCCGCTCATCCTTGCCTGTGACACCTCCCCCTTCGGTGTCAGGGCTGTCCTCAGCCACTCCTACCCCGATGACTCCGAGGCCCCGATCGCGTTTTACTCTCGCACCTTGTCCAAAGCTGAATGAAATTATAGCCAGTTGGAAAAGGAGGCCCTCGCAGCCGTTGCGGGGGTAAAACGTTTTCACCACTACCTGTATGGTCGCCATTTCACCCTTCAGACCGATCACAAGCCCCTCTTGGGCATCATCTCCAGCGACTGGCCCACTCCCCCTATTCTTTCTCCCCGCATGGCCGCTGGTCCGAGTTCCTTTCTTCCTACTCCTATTCCCTCCTGTACTGCCTGGGCAAACATATAGGCCATGCTGACGCCCTTAGCCACTGCCCAGTGCCCATCCCTGTTTCCAACACGGCACCCTTGATCACAGTCGCAGCCTTGACCAATGATCTCGGGTGTCCCCCCTCCGCCGCCGACATCACCCAGGCTTCCTGGTCCGACCCCCTCTTCCAGAAAGTCCTGGATGCAGTTTGGTGGGGCTGGACGGGGGAGACTTGCTCAGCTGAGTTCCTCCCGTTCTTCCGCCACCAGGATGAACTGTCCATCCTTCAAGACTGCTTGCTCTGGGGCTCCAGGGTCATGGTACCTGCTGCTCTCTGCCAGCAGGTCCTCCGCCGCCTCCATGAGGGTCACCCCGGCATAGTGCAAATGAAGGCCCTCGGTCACAGCTATGCCTGGTGGCCCTCCATGGATGCCGACATCACTGCCTGGGTCCAGCGGTGTTCTCCCTGCCAAGCCATTTGCCCTGCTCCGCCATCCGCTCCTGCCCACTCGTGCGAGACCCCTACCTCCCCATGGAGCCGCCTTCACCTTGACTTTTTCGGCCCCCTGGATGGCAGTTCTTTCCTCCTTGTGGTGGACGCCCTGTCCAAATGGGTGGACATCTTTCCCATGGCGTCCACCACGTCCGGCGCCACCATCCAAATTCTCCAGTCCCTTTTTACCACCCACGGCATCCCTGACGTCATTGTCTCTGACAATGGCCCCAATTTTCCTCTGCCACCTTTCTCTCCTACCTCACTTCCCTGGGCATCCAGCATGCCCCTGTGGCCCCCTATCACCCGGCTGGCAATGTGTGCCATGCGTTCGGCCAAGGAGGGCCTGGCCCGGCTTTCCCACTTGGCATGGCCTGCCCGTCTCTGGACCTACCTCCTGGCCCAACACTCCACCCCCTGCCAGTCCACCGGCAAAAGTCCTGCGGAGATCCTCATGGGTCAGCGCCTAAGGACCATCCTTGACCGGTTGCACCCATCCTTCGCCCCAACCGTAGGCCCCCTTCCCGCACCCCCTAGGTCTTTTCTGGTGGGTGAGGGAGTCTTCGCGCAGAACTATGCCAGAGACCCAAAGTGGCTACCTGGGGTCATTCTAGAGCTAACTGGACCCTGCTCTTATAGGGTCCAGCTTGACGATGGATGACTATGGCGGCGCCATCTGAACCATGGCATCAGTGATGGAATGGGATTATGTGTCCCAAGACTTTAATTTGTATTCGTCACCTGTCATGGTAGCATTGACATCAATTGTTACAACTGAATAAAATGTGGTTTAATGTTATTCTCTTCATTATGTCCAATCAAAATTGTAATATCTATTAATTTTCCATCGTTTTCCCATCATGAGTTCAATTTATATATTTAGAGCTAGTATCTGTCAAGTGATATAATTTTTATTTATGATTTATCATCTCAATAGCTGACACCACTATAGCATATGGTAACCAGGTATTTGTAACATGAGAAACATCAAAGCAGTTTGACTTATTATTGGATAATTTGCTGTCAAACATGGAGAAATGCTAGACATCAGCAGATGTGTATCCAACCTAACAAATATTTCCCCCTAGAATTATTTTTGTCCAAGTATTTTAACTATGGAATGAGTTTGTAAGTGCTGGCAGTACCCAAGGAGTTTGCTGCAAATATAATGTATTGCTTCATGTAAAGGTGTCTGAGCCTATGATGAAATATTGATAACTATTGAGCTGATTTGTAATTTAGCTAAGAAACCTGCACGATATGACTGTCCTCTATTTTAAAAGATCTGAAGAATATGTTCACTAATTTAAATAATTAAATACTCATTCTCTGTAATTCACTCTTATCCTCCTTCCCTCACATGTCGGGTTAAAGACCAGAATATCCTTATTATGATCAAGAAAGTTTCCTCCCTCCCTCCCTCCCATTCATCTTTCTTTCTTTCTTTCTTTCTTCTTTCTTTCTTTCTTTCTTTCTTTCTTTCTATCTATCTATCTATCTATCTATTTATATATCTATTTATATATCTTTATATCTATATATCTATCTCTATCTATCCATCCATCCATCCTGTATCTTTTTTGAAGGAAGGATACAGTTTCCATTATGCCCATGATGCTGGGTGTAGTCAAGCACCTCTGCCAGACATCTGTTTGAAAAAACTGGCACTTTATGTGATAATAATTAGATAGCTTCACAAATAGGGTACTATAAAGTGATGCTCTGAAAACAACACAATATAAGGACAGATATGTTAATGCTGGAAAGATGAAACGAAGGAAGTAGAGATTGAAAGGAAACTGATAGAGGGTAGAAGGGAAAAACTGAATGAGATGATGGATCTTTGTGAATAATATGGCTGAATTTCAGCCTAGTAAATAGAGTGCTAAACAAAAGTGATTCAGAACATGCCCCACTAGGCCACTGTTACCATAGCAACTTTCAAAGGCATGCTGCTTGCCTTTTTTGGTGGATAGGCCACAAGTACAATCCATATTTCATATCTGCAATAATTACACCATGAAGGTCTTTATAGGAGCAACTAATTTTGTACCTGTTTGTTTACTAAAAATGACTGTTGTACTATTGTAGCCTCTACAAGAACATACTATTCCTTCCAGTCATCCAGACAGGGATACCATATCTGGACTGAAAAAAATACAGAAAAGAGATGCTGTTGATGATGAGGAGGAGGATAGTTAAAGTTGTGACAATGATGATTTAGTACCAACCTAGTGGTTGGTGCAGATTCTGGCTGCCCAGGTATGGAAATAATATTGCAATTTTAAAAAAAGGAATGATACATAAAATGGATACCATTCCTAAACTTCCTCTGTATTTTTACTGACTTAGTTAAAAATAAGGGGGAAAGGAATAACAGCTATGTAAAACATAAAGACTTTTAATTGGATGGTGGTTCTTTTGAAATATAGTTATTCCTGCATGTAAATATTTTATTTTTATTCATTCATTACATTTATATGCCATCCATCTCACTAGCAAGTAACTAGCAAAATTAGTATTACAAATTCTGGTATGAAACATTGGTTTCATCTATTGGTTGTCCAGATTTTTGTAACACATAATAACTTTTAAAATAGTTGAAGCAAAACATTTTGTATATACTGTAATAAGAATGTTGTACTCCAACAGTCAAACTCATTCATGCAGAAAGAGTATAGGAAGTAGCTGTCATCTACTATTTCTCTTCTGCTAACATTTAACAAGCACTGTTGAAATCATCCATCTTGTGGAATTTAACTAATTTCTCTGACATGCATGTTTCTTTCTTATTAAATATAAGTAGATTCATTTTTAAAATGCCAAATTCCTCCCCTTCTGTTGTTTTATAAAAACATCATTACTGTGTCAATCTTACATACTATAATATGGTGCAGTTAACAATATTATATTACATTGTGGGTTATATACATAGGCATCATTCAGATGTGCATTGCTACCAGTGTTGGGTTCCGGATCCGTTGCAACCGGTATGGTGCAACGGGGCCTGGCGACCACCACATGAACACATACAGCGCACTCATTCCTCATTACCTCCTGTGATGCTCCGTGATGCCTCTGCGACACTCCAGCTGCTCAGCGGAGAGTTGCGCAGGCGCCATACGCTGTGCCTGCATGCACAGATGGCCTGTTTCCTTCAAATACAGATAAGGAATGAAGGTGGGTGGGCCCTCCGTAACACCGTACCGGAACGGTACCCAGTGCTCCCGACAGGCACCGGTACACCCGTTCTGGGACGTACCGCTGCATCCCACCACTGATTGCTACTTTAAGTTAACAGCTATAGTAATAATCCTGACAGCTGTATCTTTTAAATAGGTAAATTTATTGCTTCATAATTTTTCATGCAGTATACTTTATTAAGGATAGAATGTATAAGAATATATAAAAGAGGAAAATAAAAGGAATGTGCAAGTGAGGGAGAATAGTTGCATATATTATTCACAAAACAATTTTGTTGGTAGGCAACAATTTTTCACAAGTAATTCTTGGTAGGCAACAGTTTTGCACAAGTAATTCTTACATTGGCAAATTGTTTAAGTTATGAAAAAGAAGGTAAGAAAAAGAAGGTAAGAATTCTATATATTCAACACCATTGTTTCAAAGTGTAATTGCTCTTTATTAAGCAGTGAAAAAAAATACTAATAATCGACTATCACACTTAAATGAATGACATTTAATGGTAAATAAATTATTTTGTAGGGATCACTCTGATTTTATTTATTTATTTTATTTATGTGCCAGAATAGATTTGTGAAGGCTTCATTATTCAGATAAATGAAGCCTTCACAAATCTATTCTGGCACATTTTTGGCAGTATTTCACAAGCAGCCCCAAACCAGTTGTACCTCAAGCCTGCTCATATTGTTTATGCAAGCTCATATCTTTCATCTAGAGACTACTTTGGAAGCCAACATATGTTTGCTCATATTGAAGATACATTCAGTGGACTGACAGATTCTCGGGACATGCAAATACAATTATAGTCTTCTTCAGAATTGAGAAGAAATGTGTGGAGGTCAAAGAGAGTAAATGGTTCCTTATGACAGCAAAGAACCGGGACAACTTAATTGTTCCACCACGTGACTCTTAACTAATTTTAAATGTAGATTAATTATCAGAAGCATCTGCAGCAAGAGAGGAAAAAAACTCTATAATATTCTGAGAATGGCGGGACCAGAAGTAACTGTAATGTAGCAAGAAAATGGCAATGAGTCTTAATTTACATGGAGATGAAAAAATCTGAAACTATATGTTTGGCTTATCAAGATGTGCATGTGAGAGAGAGATTGAGATTGAGATAATTTATTTTGAACAATAGTTTTATATAAATCAAAGGCTCTTTGAAACTTTAATTTTAAATACGTTCTTGAACTTCAGTGCACGCAGTGATTTCTCAACCTGGGGATAAAAAGCAGCTTGTTATTTACTTAACTATATTATCATAAAATAGGACCTGACCTGAGGCGCTCACATTGCAGTACTGGTCAGAGATTATATCCCCTGAGACTTCACAGGAAACAACAACTGAAAGAAAAATTGCTGGTGACTTTTTACCACTGCACCATAGAGAGTATTTTAACTCACTGCATCTGTGTATGGTTTGCCAATTGCACAGTGGCAGATAGGGCAGCGCTCCAGAGAGTTAACATTGCTCAAAGGATCATTGGTTGACTTCTCCTCTCTTTGGCAGAGCTTTATATCTCCCGCTGCCTTAAGAAAGTTTAAAACATTCTTAAAGATCCATCTCATCCTGGACACCCTTTTTTTTTAACTATTACCATCTGGCAGGCAATGAACACAAAGGACAAATAGGCTGAAAACAGCTTCTATCCCAGAGAAGTAATTATATTGAATTCTACTGTATAGTGTATAATTCTACTGTATTAATGCAGCAATTTCAATTCAATTGCATAGAATGTGAAAGATGTGTTTTTGTTTTATTTTTATCATTTTCTTATGTATAATGTACATTGAAGATGGCATTTAATTTCATTGTACGAGGGACAATGACAATAAAGTACTACTACTACTACTACTACTACTACTACTACTACTACTACTACTGCTACGGTACGTGTAAATGGTAACTTAGGCCAGTGTAAAAGGAAAATATCAGCACCCTTGTTGATTCTATTGACCATCCGGCAAGAATGGATGTGTCCGAAAGTTTATTTACTGCTTGAAAATTATTGTATGAAGCAACAGATGAGCTAGTGCTTGTATAGAAAACTGACTCATCTACTTATGATGTTGGCAGTGCTATAGCTGCCAGGGTCTCAGGTACCTGTAGCAGGACTTTGTTCATGAGTGGTGGGATTTCAAGAAAAATGGAGTAAAAACAAACCAAATGAGAGAAACTATGAACCCAAATGCAACCCAGGATACATCCTGAGAAAACCCTGTGGTAAAGCTGCGAAGTCATCAGAAAAATAATAATTTATATAAGGGCAAAGCAATGATCTCAGTTTCAAAGAGTAACACTTAAAAGAAGAAGCTATTGACAATTCAAAGTTAACAAAAGATTTCCATGCCAATAAACAAACACACAAACATAAATAAATAAATAAAACAAAAAACCAAACTTTATAAGAAATGGCCAAGGAGTTTGCACTAACTGATAATCAACCAGAGACAAAATAACGGTCCTGGAAGTAGCCTCAACCGTGTTTCACATAGTTGCTAACAGATTAGTCAAATCAATAATTAGAAATAAAATAAGCTTTCCTGACCAGTGAGCATATATTCTATTGTACATTATCGTAACAACACTTAACTAGTATGTAGCATTCAGTCCTGCAGATCACTTATGGAAGGGTAGGGAACACTTTATTCTACTTCAATCACAGTGAAGATCCTGGCAAGAATTTGCACTCTCTAGCGAAGAAAAAGAGAACAGTAAGAAGGCAATACTGGAACAATATGAAGACCTTCAGAAAGTATAATACAAAAATGATAATTCTTCAACAATCATTTTGTCTAGGAAATAACAAAAAGAATTTCCCATGAAAAGGATTGCCCCTTAATGTATACATTTCTTAAATATCATAAATATGATATACAGGTAATCTTCCACTTACAACAATTTGTTTAGTGACTGTTCAAAGTTACAATGGTACTGAAAAAAGTGATTTATGGCTGTTTTTCACACTTATGACCAAGGCAGCATCCCCATAGTCACATGTTCAAAATTCAGATGCTTGGCAAGACTATTGCAGTGTTCTGAGGTCATGTTGTAACCTTCTACAGCCTTCTGACAAGCAAAGTCAATGGGGAGGCAAGATTCCCTTAACAATCATATTATTAACTTAATAACTGCAGTGATTCACTTAACAATTGTGGCAATAAAAGTCACTTAGCAACTGTCTTGCTTAGCAATATAAACTTTGGGCTCAGTTGTTATTGTAAATTGAGGATTACCTTTATAGAGCTCTTCATGAGAAGGTTAAATGGTTATAAGGCCAGTGGTCAGAAAGAACCCTCTTAGACTTTCTCCACATTCTTTCAATATCTTATTTCTTCTTCCCCTAAGTATTACTGCTGGAAGTAACAATTAGTAGGAGCAACAGCAACATGAGCTACATGAAATCTTAAGGTGACCAGATTTTCAGATTGGTAAAGAAGGACACCTTTGACCGGGGTGGGGGTGGGGGCTTGATTAAAAAGTTTATACGGAGCAACAAAAAGTTTCATATAACGCAAAAATAATATTGTAATTTTTTTATTTCAACATAACTACAATTTACAAATATAAATTGTAACTCTTGCCAAACATCAACATTTTGATCACGTGACCATGAGGATGCTGCAACGGTCGCTATGTGTGAAAATGGTCGCTAAGTGTGAAAAATTGTCATCAGTCACTTTTTTCAATGCCATTGTAACTTTGGTCACTATACCACCTTTCTTGCCACAGTTCTTAAGTGAATAACTGCAGCTGATAAGTTAGTAACATAAGTGAATCTGGTTTCCCAAATTGCCTTTGTCAAAAGGCAATTAAAATGACCCTAGGACACTGAAACCATCATAAATATGAATCTGTTGCCAAACATCAAAATTTTGATCGCGTGACCATGAGGATGCTGCAACGGTGTCTTTTGTCTAAGGTGACCAGACGTCCCGATTTCAGTGGGACAGTCATGATTTATAACAATTTGTCCCGTGTCCCGGGGCGTTTTTAAAAAGTCCCGATTTTCTGGCTTCATGTTGAAAGCCCAGTGGATTTGCTTAAGAAATCCTAATCGGGGCAAGACAAAAGACACTCTATCTAACCCTTCTCTCTCTGTCTCAGTACTTTCATTGAAGATATTAAAACGTTAAAGCAACAAAATGGACCCCCCCGCACCCTTTTACCTCATTTTATAAGGTAAAATGACCAAGTACCATAGAGCTGCAGGAAATACTTGGCTAGAGAAGCTGCGAGTGTTACTTCCTGGATTTTCCAGAGGGGAGGGGCACGGAGGTTGGAGGTCGGTTCTGTGGAAAAAAATGGTGGCAAAGTTTCTTTGAAAAATATTGACTAATTTCACCATTTTAATTTGCTCAGTTCTTTGTGTTAACATCTATATCATTCTGGATTGACTTGGAGTGCTCACTTGTGCCTGCTGGTAAGTGAGCTGGTTTTTTTTCTTTTATTTTTTAATGTATTTTAAAATAATATTTTATTTATTGTGCATAGGATTTTTTAAAAGTTTTATACTGTGTGGATTCTTTTTTTAAATTGTCTTAGACTATTTAAAAAAAGATTCTATCCAAAATAAATTTTTCACACTTACCGACCATTTTCACACTTAGCGACCGTTGCAGCATCCTCATGGTCACGCAATCAAAATTTTGATGTTTGGCAACAGATTCGTATTTATGATGGTTTCAGTGTCCCGGGGTCATTTTAATTGCCTTTTGACAAAGTCAAATGGGGAAACCAGATTCACTTATGATACTAACTTATCAGCTGCAGTTATTCACTTAAGAACTGTGGCAAGAAAGGTGGTATAGTGACCAAAGTTACAATGGCATTGAAAAAAGTGACTGATGACCATTTTTCACACTTAGAGAGCATTTTCACACTTAGCGACCGTTGCAGCATTCTCATGGTCACGTGATCAAAATGTTGATGTTTGGCAAGAGTTACAATTTATATTTGTAAATTGTAGTTATGTTAGAATAAAAAATAATTACAATACTATTTTTGCGTTGTATGAAAATTTTTGTTGCTCCGTATAAGAGTTTTAATCAAGCCCCCACCGTGCTCAAAGGTGTCCCTCTTTACCAATCTGAAAATCTGGTCACCTTACTTTTGTCTTGCCCCAGTTAGGATTTCTTAAGCAAATCCGCTGGGCTTTCAACATGAAGCCAGAAAATCGGGACTTTTTAAAAACGCCCCGAGACACGGAACAAATTGTTATAAATCGTGACTGTCCCGCTGAAATCGGGACATCTGGTCACCTTATGAAATCTGGTTGATGGAATTAAATACCAATTCTGTCTGCATCAAATGCATCTCCTTTGTCATATTACTCCCTCCCACTTATCTGTCCTCCTATGTAAATTTTTCTGCATGATATTACCTAAATATTTATTTTGCTGTACTGCATCCTGAAAGCAAAGAGCATCCAAGTGGAGCCCAGTACAAGTTGCAAAACAGCTGTGGGGAAAAAAATCTTTAAAGATAAAAATCCTTATCAGCTGGCAGCGAATGGCACACTTTCAGCCTTAGCTGAACATTTTATAATGTCCATCTGGGATGTGTATATTTTTCCTTTAATCTTATTTGATGTTTTCATTCTGATGAGCAAATGTATGTATAAATACATATTTCTTCAATGGAACCCAAGTATTAGACTCAGACTAGTATTATGATTTTGAGAAATATTGTATGCCTATAGGATTGACTTACTGCAAGGGAAACAGATATCACATTTTGAAATGACTCATCTGGATTGATTACATACTAGCAAGTCAGTGTTGACTATTAATGACCACATAGAGAGATTTTATCCATAATCATCTAACCCCAATCAAGTCTTTTATATCTTCCAATGATGTACTTATTCCCACTGTATCAGAATCTGTCCATCCTGCTATTATAGGTCATCCTTTTCTTCTCTTTCTTTCCACCTTTACTTGAATATCTTTTCTGAAGCCTTCAAAACTGCTCTGTCAAGTGCCAATCTGCAATGTATTTCTTGACTGCTTGTTGCATTACTGCTGATGATTCATCCTAAAAGGCAGAAGCTATCTTCGTTGTCAATTTCCATGGTTTCTTATGACATTTAGTTTAACTTTCTTCTATTTCTTGATCTTTGGCAATCTGTTTTCACATTCATTCTTAACAAACTCTATGTTTGTTCAAAGTTCCTATGGTTCCTGTTCAATTCAGGACTTCAAAGGAATTCCGTTAAGATGGTGAACATATGCTCAAAATGTCTTGAAAACTGGATACTGTTATTTCTTCTCACATATGTGAAATGCATATTAAAGTGTACCTGACTATTAAAAATCTGTAACGTGGAGCTCAATACACTTTTCCTCTACTTTACTTACTGTGTCATGTGTTCATTTGTATGGTGTGTTTTCCATGAAATGCTTAGTTTAAAGCATATGTTCTGATTGAATATGCTTTAAAATCTACAAGTACAATGTATTTCATCCTACAGCACTCTTTGAACAACTCATAATTAGATTCAATTTTATATTCCAGTTCATTTGGATGAAGCTCATTTTCTTTTGGTGATAATTTTTTTTTATGTTAAAGACATAAGCACATCAACAAAAACAAACACATAACTTAAAAACAATATAGGAACAATAAGTTCCATCGTATATCATACCGCAGTTCCGAATCGGTTTCTTTGCAGTTAGTGTTTTCCCTACTATACATTTCTATCTTTCATTCATAATCTCCTTATTCGTTATCCATTTTTATGTACATTTCTTTATTTATTTAAACTTAGCTACTTATGACCAAATATTATTTACCTATATTATGCTTTATATTTTTACTGTCATTTATTCTCTTACATACAGTTATAGATATACATTCACATAATTATTCTTTTTCTTTGCTATTCTTATATTATTATTATTCCATTTGAAAGGTTATAAGGTATAGTTTAAAATGCTTTGTTTACCATCCTTCGCACCTGCTAAGACACCACCTTGTTTTGTCTTTCTTTTCTTTTCTCCCTCCCTTCCTTCTCTACTTCCTTCCTTTCTCGTCTCCATCCCCTTCTTCCTTCCCTTACCTCTTCCCTACTCCTACCCTTTTTCTTCTCCTTCCTACCTTCTCTCCTTCTCTTTCTTTCTCTTCCTCCCTCTTCTTCTTCTTTTTCTCTCCCTTCTACCCACCTTCCCTTACCTCTTTCTTCTTCCCTTACCTCTCCTCCACACTTCTTCTTCCTCTCCTACTATCTCTCCTTCTCTTCCTCTCTCTTCTACCCTCCACTCCTTTCCTTTCCTTCATCCCTCCATTCTCTACTTCCTTCCTCCCCTCCTTTCCTTCCTGGAAGAAGCTCATTTTCAACTAAAAGTCACAAGGTTGGCTTAAGCATTCCCTTTGCTGCATTCATTTGTTTTTGGAATCAATACTAGAGATCACATTTTGCATTTTTTTGTTATTTTATAGAAACAAAAAGGACATCTTTCAACAAGGAAAAACTTAATCCTTTTGCATTAGGATATTCTCAGAATATCAGATGATGAAATAAGTAGAAACTATGTAGAGGAATATTGATATTTAAAGATTTGAAAGTGGCAAGGAAAGTGTGTAGTGATTTATCACTAGATTTTCACCTGATACAGTGGTCAAAAAAAGTCCTCATTATTTTTTTCTCCATTTCACTCTGGACTTGCAAATGTATATAGCTGCTTTAGACCATGCCTGACAGAAATGCAGTTCAGTCTCTGTGAATATATATATAATAATCGTATCCTTTGTTATAAGTTGGACATCTACAGTAGTTATTTCAATAGTAAATCAGTACCAAGTGGTTCTGTTTTTACTTCATGCCCTTCTAGTTATTTCAATAGTAAATCAGTACCAAGTGGTTCTGTTTTTACTTCATGCCCTTCTAGTTTCATTCAGCACTGAATGGAGTCCTTGAATTTTAAGATATGATTAAAGACTATGAAATTTGGCATTTCAAATGTTATACACTGTTATTTAACACTTCATTCTAAAAAGTCAAAGGACAACATTAAATACAATTTTACTCCAATTAGGCTGAATGTGGATAGAATTTTCTAGTCAAAAGAAGCCAGTGGAAATAATGCTATGGAAGAGAAAGCATGGCACTCATGACATCAGAAAAATGCCAGCTATGTGTCAGAAAGACAGCTGGAAAATAATTAACTGTTAGATCAGGTAATGGATAGGCACACTCAGGTACCCTCGGGCTTGAGCTGAGTCTTCCGAGAGTAGGGCGGCATACAAGCTAAATAAATACAAATACAAATACGAGCTTGTCAATTTCCAGATCTATTTTGGGGTGGAGAGCAAAATCCCTCTCCTGGGATTTAGCCTATGTTGGGGTCCAAATTAAAAGAGATTGGAGTTCCCACATACTTACCCAGACCGGTGCCGAAGACGTTCTCGAACTCCTTTAAAATTGCTTCAGCGCTCTCGTCTTTCAAGGTGTTGATACTGGTCACTTCTAGGCCCAGGTCTTCAAACCAGTCAAGCCCCAGGAGGCTCTGCAGGTCACTGCTGACCACCATCACTGGGAGCTGGCCACTGTATTTCTTGAATTGCACCTGGAAGGTGCCTTGGCCCACAATGGGGACTCGGTTCCCCTGGTAATCGCAAAGGCCGATGTCAAGGGTGCGTAAATGCTGCTTCTTCCTGCTAGGGATAGCCTGCTTGAGTATGGACCATGGCATGATGGTCAATGATGACCCCGTGTCGATCTCCATCTCCCATGGAGATGCCTCGATGAGGACTGTGACCTTCAGGTTTTTTGACCGCCTTGTGTGGACTTGGCTGATTGAGGTGTGGTAGGTGACTCTGGCATCGCCCTCTGAGCACCGTGGTGGTTCTGCCATGCCCCTTGGTTGGGCCTCTGCTGGCAGTTAGCTCGGCTTCTTGGCTGCCAGGTCATCGTAGGGTGCTCACTTCTGCACACCTTGGCGATGTGCCCTTTACACTCGTAGCGCTGGCAGATAGTGTCGCGGAAATGGCAAGCCGATCGGGCATGGTCTCCTCCGCAACTAGCACAAGGCGGGAATCGTTGTTTGAATTTGCGCGCCGACTTGGCGTGGCTACTGCGCATGCAGGAGCCATCATCTTCTTCGCCTTCAGAGCTCTCGGCCTCTGCAGCCTCGCAGTGTATGCATGCACTCTGTGTGTCTTGCAAAGTGCTTTGATGCTGCAGTGTCTCTGTGGACTTGATAGATAATATGCTTCAGCTATTTTCTTACTATTCTAATGTAGCTTTTAAAATAATTAATATTGACCACATTCCTTTTATCATCCACACAGAAAATGTGTTTGATACTAGAAGCACATAAGTTTCATTTATGTAAGAATGATATACAATATTTTTTGGGGGGAAAGGGATCACAGTCTGTTCAGGGGGTAAAGATTTTAGTATGAAAAATTAAAAAAATAATGAACATTATTTCCCAAACCTTACTAAACTATACAAACTCTCCATTTTTAAAAGGGTATTTTAATAGGCAATATCTTTAATAGAAATATTGATCACTTGATAAAAATGCAGGATCCATCAGGTTATGTATGATATATACTATCAAATTATAAGAATTTTATGTTAGTATATTAATGTGTACTGTTTCTACATCTTAAATTTCAAATGTTGAAGTATGATATATTAACAGCATTGAAATTAAACACATTTTATATAATAAATGCACGTTAAATCATGTGAGTAATTATACATATGGCATTGTCAAGGAAGATCTAGAATATGTGGTGGCAATTCAGTTGCAAAGTTTATCAAATGAAGCCGATTCTGGATCTATATGCAGGGCATGCATCAAGAAAGAAAGATTTAATTTCTTTAATGAATACCCTTTGCTGGGAACTGGATAAAAGAATGTTTCTTCTGCTTCTGTTGCCTCTTTAATGGATATTTATAACCATTAACCAACTGTATTATTCTGAGGCAATTAACCAGAATAGGACCTAAAGACATACTGATGCTAAATACTACTGTACTGTACTTCTGTAGTTAGGTTTCTTCAGTATGTTGATGACATTCAGCCTTTGTCCTTATTTGTCAGCTGAGGCCAGGGAAACTATGGAAACTCTGAATCACTGTCTGAATGCAATAGAATGAATGTAGGTTAACAGATTGAGGTTCAGCACAGACAAAACAATGGTCGCTTCTGGCCACAATTGCCTTATGTATATTTTTATATTGGTCATCATAGGTCTGTTCATATAAGGACTGAGATTGGTGAAGTGGGAGCTGGCAGTTTCTAGGCAAAAAAGGAACCATTGTGTTGGCAACTCGACAGTCTCGTAAACCTATAAAGATACTAGTCAAATACAAATTAAGTTCAAAAGATCAGAAGAAAAAACCCTAGCGTGGAAACTCTGGAACTCTGTGTTCTTTATGTTGGTTTGTTTAAGATTTTGTTTTTGTTTGCAATAAATATTTCAATGCAGATCCAATAATTCTCTGGCAAGTCAAACCAATTGCTAAAAAGGGGATTAGTTTCTGCAAAGCAGTGATGTCCTATCAGGTTTTGGTTTCAGACCTGACAGTTATGTGGTAACCACTTCTACAGCAGCCTTCTTCAATCTAGATGTCTTTCATATATATGGACTTCAACTCACAGAATTTCCTAGCCAGTTAAATTGCTGAAACTTTGGGAATTGAGGGCCAGTTATCTGAAAGACATCAAGGCATTTTACAGTTTAAACTTGATGTGCGAATGAGTGCTTCCTTTTATTTCCTTCTGTGTTTGCCATCACTGAATTTTACTGAGTGTCCTCACAGTTTAGCATTTCATGAAAAGATAGAAAAATAAAAATCCCCTTCAATCTTTTTCCATTCCACAAGTAATTTTGTAAACGTCTCATCATCAGCTTAACTACCAACTTCAGATCACTGATGAACATTTTTGTCAGTTGGATAATTGAAATTTCCCTCTATATTTTCAACTGGGCAGTGAAGAAAAATTGAATAATCTGCCAGAGTACATAGTTGTTTCTCTGCTGGAAAGGATATTGATCTAGGAGACCTCTACATTGGTAGTATTACCATTAATGTTATATTAAGTGAGAGAAGATAAAGTAAGTCTTAAATGAGGTTTTTAACATAAAATACATACCAGAAATTTTGCCTATCAGTGTTCAGTTTTAATCCTTTTGTTTAGTTTCAGATATGAGTAGTATTTGTGTGCCCATTTGTAGAATTATTAGTAAAATTAGGTTTTACAGGAATGAACTTTCCTGTTTTGAAAGTATGTACATTTCATGAAATTCTCCTCAGCTATTGTAGTGAAGTTCTGCACTGCTTATTTTGAACACTTTGTATGTCTGTAAGAAAGCTAATATTATAATTGGCTCAGGATTCTTGAAAATTCTGTAGGAACCATAAATCTGTCTTGTTAAAAGAAAGAGGATAATTTTAATTATGATGAATGATGACTGTGGACTGTGAGTTACCATTATGACACAGAAGGAAAGTCCATTTTTAATATCTGTTATATAAGACCCAAATAGAAGGCATTCACTTGTTGATTAATTTGGGATGTAACAAAGAACAGAACAAAGGAGGTACAGTGTTTTAATAAAATAAAGTTGAATTTGAAACATTTTATTGCATTGAGAGCAAATCATTCAGCATTTAATGCTATAACAAGTTCTTAAGCTACTTTCTATTAATAGTGTGATAAACATTCTGAATTTTAAATATTAAAATTTCAAGACTTTTTGGATGCTCTTTATTTACATATATGTGCTTGATGCATATAATAATTAAAGAGGAAAAATGATTGATTATTCTTTAATTAATTAAAGGAGGTGGTGCTAGATTTCCGGAAGCAGAGAGAGGAACCGCCCCCCCTGTATATCCAGGGGAGGGCTGTGTGGAGAGGGTTTCCTCTTTTAAATTCTTGGGAGTGCTTATTAGTCAAGATATCACCTGGAAAAACAACACGTCTCTGGTGATTGGAAAGGCCCAACGAAGACTTCATTTCCTTAGAGTCCTGCGAAAAAATCAGGTGGGACAATGGCTGATGACTTTCTATTGGTCCACCATAGAAAGTGTCCTCACATATTGCATTACAGTATGGTATGCTGGTTTAATAGCTGCGGACAGGAAGGCACTACAGAGAGTGAACAATTCAGCACAAGAAACCATTGGTTGCCCTCTGGCACCACTGGATGATATCTCCAGATCTCGCTGCTTTAGCAGAGTAAGGAATATACTCAGAGATGATTCACATCCTGGTCAGTGTCTCTTTGCACTTCTATCATGGGGCAGAAGACATCAAAGTATAGCCAGCCGAACAAATAGGTTTAAAGATAGTTTCTATCCTTGGGCTGTCAGACTTTTAAATACAACCACAATCACTCCATGCACATGCTAGTTTTTTTCTTTTTCCTTCTTTTTTCGTTTCTGCAATAATTTCGCACCAGTGAGGTTAAAACCAATTTTGTTGTATTTATTTTGTACAATGACAATAAATATTATACTTACTTACTTACTTATACTTAATTAAAATGTTAATTAATGTAAAAATCAACCCTGGATAAAATTTCTTAATTTAATTATATTAGCATTCTGTTCTATTAATGATACATTGAATTTTGCAGTCATCCACATAAACATTTTTGATTCTCCTATAGGCAATAAATTGTTTGATAAATATATTTTGTTTTCTTTGATTCAAACTGTAGTAATATGTCCACAATCAAAATAATTCTACAAATAAACAGTTGTGTGTAGTTTATGACTCCACTAATTGGAATTGATCTTCTGAAATCAATAAGCAAAATGTTGGTTTCCATAGTGCATTAAATAAGACATCACATATCCAGTTTTTCTAAAGAATTGCTGCTATTTAAGATCCTCCCTTCAATTTTGCCAGAATCCAGAGCTAAAGAATAATGCAGAGAAATTGGGAGAACAATTTCTAACTTCTGCAGTGATGACTTTACTGATTGCTTGATTGTTCCGGTTATAGAAAACAGTATACCACTGCTTAAAATGAGCTGTAGTTTAGCAGCAATAACCTTTTTTCTGACACCCAGAAGGAAGGTGTCTCGTTGTGTGTATCTTTTAGAATCTGCTTCTGTAATAGCTGTACATATAAGATAACTTAGGGTTTCATAAAGAAGATTTCAGCTTTTTTAGTGCTACTTTATGAAACTAACCTAAAACGAGATATTTCTACATGGAATACCTTGATCATTCTGTGAGATTATTATTAGAGGAAGGGCAGTCCTCTCAACTCTCTTGAAACTCTCAGCAGTTTTTGAGATCACGTATCAAGATAATCTTTTGAATAGTTTTAATCTGAACTTCTAATATTCTGATTTAATTCTATTTGAATAGCCAATCCCAGAAGTTGGTGGTGATTATTGTTCTATAGGGTTCCTTGGGGCTCTGTTGATTGCTAATTTATAAAATTGAATTAACTTCTCATCACATGCAGCTACAATTCTTTTTTCTACCTAATCCAAGTAAAGTTTTTAATGTTCAGAGGTATTGCCTAAAATGTGAATGGAATGGATGGTGGTCTAAAACTTAATATGGCAAGATATGGCAGGATCCTGTTAGTATTTATTTTTTACAATTTGGTTTAATTGATTACCCAAATCAGTGATAGCCTGGATGCACTTCCAGATACATTATTCTCACTGGAATCATTTTCTTATTGGTTCATATTGATATAAAATTTGCAAACTTGTTTGGACAGACATTTTCATGTTTACATATACAGGAAACCTTCATTTGTATTATTGTGATGTATTACATATGGATCTGCTTTTGAAAATATCTAGAAATCACCTCTGATTAAAATAAGCCTATGTTATTGAGAATAGTGTTTTCAATTTTATTTTGAACAGTCAGTTTACATTAGCTTCCACAGTATTTTTAAGTCAAGGTCAAAGTGCTAGTTTTTAATCTTAACACCATTCAATTCAATTCAATTCAATTCAAACCTTTATTATCAGAGTACAACATGTGCACAATGAGATTGGCTGAACCTCCCTGCGTGCACCCACCCAACACAATACAACTCAAGTGAAAGACAAAAAATTCCTAGCCCAGTGAATCCTACTAACAAACACCCAGTCCTATTGCATCTATTGAACTTATTGCATGTTGCGCCGTCAATCTTACTATGTTGTTGTAAGGTTATTTTTCATTAAGGAGTCTGACAGCTCCCGGATAAAAACTGTTCTTCAGCCTGTTTGTGCAGCTTGCCTATGCTTCTATATCTCCTTCCAGATGGTAGGAGAATAAAGAAGGGCAGACCAGGGTGTGAGTCGTCCCACTCTGTTTAATATAAAATGGCAGAGGACTTGATTAAATGAAGGATTTACACTTTTAAATCCATGTAATAGTAAAATCTCTTTCAGTCAAACTTCTCTGCTGGGATACATATATATTGCTTTCTTGGCATAATATGCAGATTTTAAATACTGCATACTATATATTTAATGATCCTTTTCAGTATGCTCCTGAAAATCTTTTGAATATCATGTGACAGTTTGGATTTGGATTTCCTCACTCGGTACTTTGATTCCTTTTAGCACCCTAACCATTTTATTACCTGAGGCATTATTTCTAAAAGTATTTGCATATACCTTAAGGCAGTATTCCACTTTTGGGGTTTGTCTAGGTGAGGACTTAAACTTCTAGAAGTTTGTACAATGATTATGATGGCTAGATGGTTCTGGGAGTTGCAGACACCCATCTGCACAGGTGGTAGGAGACTAACTTAAGAACTTTAACAACACTTAGTATTAAATTTCAAGTGCTTATCTTAATTATAATCTTATTTTATTTATTTCATTCTGTACTGTGCCGTTTTGTTTCATTGATTTGTTTTATAGTGTGGTGAGTGTTAAATACAAGCAAAGTTTCAATAGGCTTTTTTTTGGGGGGGGTAATTTATAATTTCTCATCATCCACTAAAGTCAAAGATGGAGACAGAGATATTGAATATGACATCATTGGATTTTGGTCATGTATAACAGTAAAAAATCAAGTCATAAAAGGAACAATAAAATCTAAAACATAATGCAAAACAGATAACTCTTACTCATCTGCCCCAAATGGATAATACATATCTTTTTGTATTAGGACCTGGAAATCTTTTGAATAACTATTAATTTGGAACAACAACAACAAGCAGTCTATGAGACCTTGTTCTTTTCAGAGCCAGATCCCAAGGACCACACTAACATACTGAGTAAGCTGCTAAAAATAAGTAAATAAATGTCTAACATTAGCCTCAGTTTGCAGCATATAGCCTTCATCATGACAGGACAGGATTCTTTTTAAAATAAAAAACCTAATTTGCTTGGTCAAATAAAAATCTAATTCTGGGAAACCGGAAAATGTATATGTATTTTCTTATCAGAGAAAGAAAGCAGCTCTTTGTAATCCATACATGGAAATAATAATGTGTTTGTGTGTGTGTGTGTGTGTGTGTGTGTGTGTGTGTGTGTGTGTGTGTGTGTGGTCTAAATTAGAGTTACCTTTATTCTTTCCTCTATCCCTCAAGTAGTTATCTGGCACTCCAGATTTTGGTAAAGGACAGGACAAAAAGGCAATAAAAAAGGAAGGTTCACAGGAAAAGCAGCAGAGTAAGCCCTGGTTTCATTATTTTCTGAAGTGGAACTAACTCACCACAGGAACACTGCTCTAAATTAACTCCAGAAGACTCCAAAGACAGTAAAATACATCAACAAGCTTACTGCAGCACACCTGACTTAGCAAAAGGAAGTGTCCTTCCCCCCCAAACCTCGGAAGAATATTTATTGTTTCATTTGTCATCATGGAAGCATAGAAAGGTAATAATAACTTTTTTTTCAATTTCTCCTCAATAAATAGATGCTTAAACATTAAATCACTGGAACACATCATCATTTCTACAACACAATGAAAAATCTAGATTTTTTTTTTAAATTTAAGACAATAATCTGGAACAGGAAAAGGAGGTTAAATAATAAGAAACAATAGCAGCATTTTAAAGATGTAGAAAAGGTATTTTAAACCAGTCCATTATTAAGTACAGGTAGTCCTCAACTTATGACCGTTCATTTAATGACACTTGAAAACTACAACAGCCTCCGAAAAAAGGAAATTATCTATCCTGCAGTCATGTGATTGCAATTTGAGTACTTGACAACCAGTTCATATTTAGAATATTTGCAGCACTTTGAACCATCTGGTTTTCAACAAGCAAAGTCAATTGGGGAAGCCATATTTGCTTAATGACCATATAACTGGCTTAAAATTCATGGTAAAAAACATTGTAAAATTGGGTCCTGTCATGTGATGATTCATTTAAAAACTTAATTGCTTAGTGATCAGAATTTCAGTCCCAGTTGTGGTCATAGGTTAAGAATTACCTATAGATGCATTATAAAATTATATCGATTTCATTTAAAAATTATATTATATATCACTGCAGTGATTGAACAGCTGTTGATTATTGTCATAAATGAACATTTCAAAATTACTTATTTTCCAAACCAGTCTACCTTTTCCACATCATTATATTGTTTTATCATTTTTAAATTATATTGTTCTCTGTACTATCATGTACAGCTTACAGACTCTGGTGGTTTATAGATCTTAAAATAATCTCAAATATACTAACACCAAATATAATATATTATTTTTATCATTTAAAATAATTTATCAGTATTTTAGCTCTTTAAAAACACTGAAAATATAAATGGTTTTATAAACTATCTGAGTTATTCATGTAATTGGGAAAGATTCTAATTGTAATATCAGTGGTAACAAATGGGCATGAAGGTTCTCAAGTAGTTTGTTTCTAAAACCTGTTTTTCAGATTACCGTCTATTCTACGTCCCAGTCTTGTCTGTGCAGTTTACTCACTAAGATTAATTTGAGCTGATTACATTGTTTGCTAATCTTTTGTAACATCAAGCTGTTAAGAGTGTGTCATCTTCATATTTTGGAGTCTTAAGACTTGCAGAAAAGCATCAGACAATGCTTGCCTTTTCTAGCCAAAAGTGGAGACAAAGACTGGTCTACTAGTTGGTATGATTTCTACCTGGAGAATAAATGAATGCCTTGATCTGTTCACTTATAGTAGGTGTCATCAAATTCATATATTTTCTTTCTGTTAGGGAAGGAACGGGAAGGATTTATTTGTTTTTTATATATATAGAAAGGAAGCAGTATGCCTCCTCCCATATTTGGGCATACCAGGGGTTGTGACACTAAATACATACCTATTTCCCTGGCTCAGCTGATAAAGGAGGAGAACCTTGTGGCTTAGTGGTTAACAGAACTGCCTAATATGCAATACAGCACAGGTTCAAATCCCAGTAAGGGTATGGCTAGCTGATGAGAGCTAAATAGCTTGAAATAGATCTATACTAGTCTCCCTTTATTTATTTATCAGCACAAATACAACACAAATGTAACAAAGTCAACAGTAAAAATATTGGCTTTCTGTCTGGATGGTCTCTTGTGATGAGCCGATAGACAGAGAAAGGAAGCAGTATGCCTCCTCCCATATTTGGGCATACCAGAGGTTGTGACACTAAATACATACCTATTTTCCTGGCTCAGCTGATAAAGGAGGAGAAACTTGTGGCTTAGTGGTTAACAGAACTGCCTAATATGTAATACAGCACAGGTTCAAATCCCAGTAAGGGTATGGCTAGCTGATGAGAGCTAAATAGCTTGAAATAGATCTATACTTGTCTCCCTTTATTTATTTATCAGCACAAATACAACACACACACACACACACACACACACGTACGTATGTATGTATGTATGTATGTATGTATGTATGTATGTATTTAGTGTCACAACCCCTGGTATGCCCAAATATGGGAGGAAGCAGACTGCTTCCATTCTCTGTCTATCGGCTCGTCACAAGAGACCATCACGACAGAAACCCAATATTTTTACTGTTGCCTTTGTTACATTTGTGTTGTATTTGTGCTGATAAATAAATAAAGGGAGACTAGTATAGATCTATTTCAAGCTATTTAGCTCTCATCAGCTAGCCATCAAATCCCAGTAAGGGTATGGCTAGCTGATGAGAGCTAAATAGTTTGAAATAGATCTATACTAGTCTCCCTTTATTTATTTATCAGCACAAATACAACACACACACACACACACACACACACACGTATGTATGTATGTATGTATATGTATATTGGTTAATACACTGGCACCTTGGTATTCAACTGCTGTGAAACTCATTGAATTTGGTACTCAATGCATTTTGATGTGAAAATTTTGTCCAGTGATCATAATTTGTTTGGTACTTGACTCACTAGCTAGAACTTGACGGTGTTGGCTGCCTTATGACTCACTACATTATTCCTTATGGGGAAAATCTATTTAATACTCATCATTTTTGGTACTTATCGCACCTTCTGGAACCAATTAACAATGTGTACCAAGGTACTACTATAATTACCATTGTTTGTCAGTTGGTAGTTTTTGAGAAGCTGTGTGGCAAAAAAAGTTGTTTACTAAAAAGTCTAAACAAATACTCTGAAAACACTCCAAAACCTTTCAATCATCATGCCAGCAAATCACCGGTGCCTTCCAGTGTCCTGTTTGTGGATCATAAATTAGAAATCCCTTTCCAACAAGTTAACTGCTCTGACGTAATTTATCAAATAATACTGTAGGATAAAGCAGGAAGGAAAGAGATTATTCTTGCTATTTCATCCTGTGTCACTTTTTTAAACAAATATTGCTGCTGTAGATTTGAACAAGGCTCCATATATAAACAGTACAGATAGTTCTGGTTCAACAATTACAATTGCAGTCAGCAATTGTTGTTAAATGAAGCGGTTGCTTACTGAAACCATTTCTGTGCTTATGATCCTACTTTGGCTTGGCTTTACAGACATGCAAGGTTGAATGTACAAAGATTGGTTGTAAAGTTACTTTTCCATCATTGTCACAACTGTGAACAATCGCTAAATGAGGCAGTTGCTAAACAGGGACTACCTGCATATGACAATTCAGCATACTCTAAAGGAAGAACACACAACCTGCAGTTTCTTATTACAAGTAGGCAGTAATTTCCTGGAGGCTCAATAATTGCTTCCGAAGGCTAAGAATTAGCAACACGTTTTCCTCCCATTTTTAAAATGAATATATAAAAATGGAGTGTAAGCCATAGCATAAGCTATAAGCAAAAATTAATGTGACAAGTTTGCTATCATAGCATCTACCCAAGACATTAAGTAGAAGTCTCTACCACTGAAAAGTTGTCCATCATAAAACCAAGAAACAACCAATAGAGACAAAGCTAAAGCTAAACAGCATAGCCTCTGAATGGAAAACATGCCAGCTTCTTATATTTGTAGATAAATCTGAACATAGCAACTGCTTAATCCCAAAAATTGCTCTGAGTATGACTTTACCTTTCTAGAAATGTTGGACCAAATCAGTTACTTTATGCTGCTTCTCTTCTTACCTATATTTCCTACAAGCTGGACTTCTGCTATTCTGCCTTTCCTAACAAAGGCATTCTGTATTACCAAGACATTTACAGAACCAAGATGACTGTCTCTTACTTGAAAGTTAATGTAATAAAGACATGTAGTTTAAGGCAAAAAAGGGAAAGTGTGCTGACAAGCACTATCAGAAAAGCAGTCACTGATGTTTATTTATCACTTATAAGGAAACAGTATTATTTTGTAATGTTTCACTAAGAGTGACAAGGTAAAACCATTTAAAAACTAATTATGGTTGTAATGGGGCTCCTTTATCATAAGAGCAATTTTAAAAAAGATCTCAGGAGAGGTTTTTTGATGAATTTTGCATTTACTGAGAAGAGATATCTTGATAACTACTTCTTTCAAAGTAGTCAATTATATCCAATGAGAATTGAATTATTTGATTCAGACTGAATAAGGCAGAAATACATACTGTTTTAAGGAAAACAACAACAAATCAGAGAAGAAAAATTACTTGCACAGATTGGAACTTAATAAAAAGGAAATGATTTTTTAAAATGATAAATACCAATATATAAAAGGGATGTGGTGACTCATTGGCTAAGACGCTGAGCTTGTCGATCAGAAACGTTGGGAGTTGGGCAGTTCGAATCCCTAGCGCCGCATAACAGAGTGAGTTCCCATTACTTGTCCCAGCTTCTGCCAACCTAGCAGTTCAAAAGCATGTAAAAATGCAAGTAGAAAAATAAGAATTACCTATGGTGGGAAAGTAACAGCGTTCCGCGTGCCTTTGGCATTTAGTCATGCTGGCTACATGACCACAGAGATGTCTTCGGACAGCGCTGGCTCTTTGGCTTTGAAACGGAGATAAGCACCGTCCCCTACAGTCAGCTAGCACATATGTGCAAGGGGAACCTTTACCTTTACTCAATATATGTATTAGTTATGTCCAACTGGAGAATGAATACTACTGAGTTTGGTTGTTTTCTTGCAGACATTTCATTACCCAAACTAGGTAACATCATCAATGCACTGATGATGTTACCTAGTTTGATAATTAAATGTCTGCAAGAAAACAACCAAGCTCAGAGAGCACCAAGGAACCTTCATTTCAATTCTGAGTTATAATTCTTCTCCTTTATTGGTAATGAAAATTTATTCAAGAAAGGGTGAGGCCATCTGCAAGAATGTGTTGCACTATTGCGATTGTGTTTATAGCTTATGCTATGGCTTACACTCGATTTTTTTATATATTCCTCATTTCAAAAATGGGAGGAAAATGTGTTGCACCTTTGCAAACTCATTCAGACAAATGATGATGAAGGAGCTGTGTGTGTGCAATGTCATGATGCACATACCAAAGAGAAAGAGCTTGCGTCACAATGGGTGACATTATTTTCATCACTTCTGACTTCTCATCCTTCCCTGCAGATGTTTCTGGAGAAGGATCCTTGTATGCAACTTCCCATATGCCAAGAAAATCTGCTTTGAAGGATAGGAGCTGTCCTTCTCCTTGGCAGATTCTAGCAATTCAGTGTTTTAGCATTTTTGTAAGAAATTAATTGTCCAGCCAGGAATCTGCATCATTTTATACAGTATGCTAGCCAAGTCCTTCATCAATGATCATCATTTGCATATGAAAAATGGCTCTGCTGATTTTATCCATAGCATTTTATAAAATACTTTGATGATTTTTTTAAAATTAACTTCTTATATAACCAATGCTTTCTAAAAGCAGAACAACATATAAAGCACACTGGAAAACTGACTGAGGTTTTTTTAAATTATATACATAAATGTAATTATAGCTGTAATACAGTTCTGATTATATATGTCTTATTTTGTCCATAAAAAGAAGACGATAGCATGCTTATCAACTGGCCTGAAAATACAGTTTTGTCATCAAGTAAAAATCCATGAGGGTGGTAAAAACCATAAAAATAGCAAGAACAATTGTCACATTTTTATACTCTATGGATGCCCCTGAGTTGGGTACTGTTACTAGGGGGAGAGTTTTTCACTGTATGACCAATCTTATCTTTTATGTATTTCAGAACCCTGGTATTCAAACCCAGGAATTTAGCATCGATACTCCAGAGTACATTAGAATGAATGTAAGTAGCTGTTCCTCAATCTTGGTTTACTGCCTTGTAGAGCACAAGAGCCCTCAGAGGAATGTCTGATCCAACTAAAGGAGTTGCAATGATTAGTGAATACTATTGAACCCCCAAGAATGCAGAAAGCTGCTTAAGATGCTTTCTGATAAGCTTAAAAATAAACCACAGTCATAGAACAGCTAATCTATTTAATGACAAATATGAAAGGGGATTAAATTAAAATAATAATCCTGCCAGATATTTTCTGATATCCATACAATATTGACTCGCTAAATACTCCATAATGATTCAAAATATAGTGAAATGAACTAAGCTTGGGTAATGCACTTTGATTTCATTTCAAAAATAGCTTCTTCCATTCCATATATGAAAACCACTTCTTTTTAAACCTTTTTTCCCTGTTGCTCAGTAAACACAAATTGACATGTTATAAGGGCAACTTTTGGATTGATTATTTTTACTGAGGAAACATAAACCATGTTGACTCTGAAATGACAGTAATGTCCACCACTTTTATTTAGACAAGTCAAAATACCACAACAACTGATATGCAGACTTTCAACTCTTCTTCAAGAATGCCGAGTTATTTAACATTTTCCACATTCAGTTTTGCTGGCAAAGCCTAATTTGAAATTCTACAGAATAAAAAAATCCACTGAGTACAGACTAAAGGAATACAGGATTGTATATCTGCCAGATCCTGGATTTTTAATTTCAAATAATTAGTTTCTTGATATTCATGTAGACATTCATCTTATAAAACAGAGTATATGAAATCAAAATTAAGCATTGGTTTTGTGTAAATATTTAATCTGAACCATATCCAAATGGAACTCCTTTATTAGATAGATGGAGCCTTAGTTCTCCTGCTTGAGCAGGGGGCTGGACTAAAAAAACATCCAAGGTCCCTTCCAGTTTATCCTATCCCTATCCAGTGGTGGAATTCAATTTTATTTACTACCGGTTCTGTGAGCATGGTTTGATGGGCATGACATGGCTTGGTGAGTGTGGCTTGGTGGGTGTGGCAGGGGAAGGATACTATAAAATCTCCATTCCACCCCTCTCTCCAGGGGAAGGTTACCCCATTTCCTCCCAATCAGCTGGAACTCAGGAGGCAGAGAATAGAGCAGGGGCAGTCAGAGGTGGTATTTACTGGTTCTCCTGAACTTTCCACTACCGGTTCTCCAGAACTGTCAGAACCTGCTAAATACCACCACTGCCTCCTATCCCTGCCCTATCCCTATCCCATCCCAATCATCTGAAGCTAGAGTTCTTCAGAAGGTTCCCAATTCAGCTCTTTTATCTTTTGACCTGCTTAAAGGAAATCATATTAGCCTTCCAGTTTCAGACTGCAGAAAATAATTATACCTTATGCTTCTAATGTACACACTGCATCAAGGGAAGCATGTGGACGAAGAGCCTGCATTTTGCTCTCATTTCTCCTCACTGGGATTGATTAAAGTGAATAGTCTAGGAAGACATATCATTTAGTAGCATAGAGGGCATTACTCTAGGGAGCCTCAACAAATCACAGCACTGCTTTTTATCAAGCCTTGCCACCTGCACATTTGTAATTTGTTCCATGGATACCAAGAGGCTATAATAACACAGCTCAGCTCAGAGCAGTAAGGATGAATGTTTGGCTCTATGACAGCAGAATACACCATGTGATTCAAGTAAAAGAGGGACAGAACAAATTTCATAACTTCAGACAGGCTACTATATTAACAAGAGCTAATATGATAGCTCTTCAATTTTAAACAAAAGTAGACAACCCATTACCCATTCAGTCATCATTTCAGATATTTCCTAAACAGAGAAATAGAATGGGTACGGGTGAGTAAAAACTCAGTTTGGGGCAGAAGCAAGTTCCAAATTCCTGTTCTGCATTGAGTTTCCTTCCGGAAGCTTACAGCTAGCATCTTTCTTCCCACCTTCTTTCTCTTTCTTTTCTATCTCTCTCTTCCTTGCT
The DNA here is from genome assembly GCF_009769535.1 of Thamnophis elegans. Lineage (NCBI taxonomy): Eukaryota > Metazoa > Chordata > Lepidosauria > Squamata > Natricidae > Thamnophis > Thamnophis elegans. The sequence goes on along the minus strand of NC_045548.1, from coordinate 26,407,296 downwards.
CCCTGTTCCATTTTTCCTTCCTTCTTCTCTTCCCTCACCCAACAGTAACCAGCTTCTGCCTGTGGGGTGGGAGCAATGGAATGCATGAATGTTCAGTATGGCGCAAAGGTGGAAGGTACATAATTTCTTTGTTAACTTTTTCCCTGCAGGCTTTCCACAACCAAAGAAATTACTAATGCAAAGATGACAAAGAGTGACAACAGTCATAATAGTTCCTTTCGGGTTCCCCACTGATTTCTGGGAAGCGCTGAGAGAACATTAAAAGTGATGATCATGTGACTACAGCTGAAAGTGAGAGTAGCATTCACCATTCCTTCTGAAGTAAACCACAATTTTCTTACCCTTGTGCTATATAGCTTGGTCCAGGCAAAGGTCTCAGATTCTGGCTGATCAAACAGGTAACACCTGAACAGCTGGAAAAGTCAGAGAATAAGGATGTAAGACCTGAACACCCATACACAATGAGTAAAAGGAAAGCAGATCAGAGAAGATCTATTACACTCATCAACAAAGAAGTAAACTTTCTAATTAGTGACAGCTGGCTGCAGCCTATATAAAAATCTGGTCTGATTCTCTTTGCTTTTGAAAACAATGTTTGACATTGGCTCCTCCATGACATTCATGTGTTGTTTCTGCTTCCTTGGACTGGACAACAACCCTAATCTGTTTCTGAAACTTTGCACTAACTCTGAATGATTCTTCAACATGCTCCATTCTCAAAGCAAAATTTGCAGGCAAGCCTTGACTTTGTTTACATTCTTATTTACATTCTTGTTCACATACATTGTTCACATACTTTGTTTCACTGTAAATTCTTTAGCCTAGTAGCAAACTGACAATTATCCCAGAAACCATGTGTGGCTAAAGTCTACGGTAGATACTATAATATAATCAAAAATTATAATGAAAAATGAAATCCTGTTATTTGTGAATTAAAATAGAAATGTGTATATTTGTGCAGGGCACTAATCCAAACAGAGTAAAGCACAATCATTGGCCAATGGAACAGTCACAATTTAGAAAAATGGAAGACTTGTTAATGGAAAAAATTAAACGGAACCAGAATTCTTGGAAAAAGATATGGATGAATAATGCCAAAATGCACCTTTTAATTACTTTTATGTATAGTGACGTGTATGGAACTCTAGACTTAACATTCAAAATACTGCATTCACTGTGGCTGGAAGCCTTGCCTTCTTGGTTGTGTAATTGTATAAATTCATTAATTGTGCTCAGTTATATATAGACTAACATTTCCACTTGCCACTATCCAAGTAGTAAACATACTATAGTGAAAGTGTGTATATCCATCTTTTTAAGTCTAAAGAAGGCCCTTATGAAAATATGTTACATCTGAATGCAAAGGTTAAACTGTTTCAATGAATCTTTAAGTGAACAAAAAGTGACACTCTCTACAGGATACAAAATTAAACATGACATTTTTCTGTAAATAAATTCATACTTTCCATTTATGTGCTATTATCTACAGGTTCAGAATTGGAAGACAGCAGATATGACAGGTGACTATTAATTTTATATAGTATATCATACAATACCTGACATTAATAATAGAGTAAATTCAGTTATGATGCAAATTTGCTTAAGGTGATAGGTGTATTTCTGAATGACCCAATTTAATATATTGTGTTTCCCTGAAAATAAGACAGGGTCCTGTCTTAAAATAAGACCCTGTCTTATTTTCTTTTTACCCCCCAAAATAAGTGCTTGGCCATTTTCACGGAAGTCTTATTATTTTTGAGGTGCAGGAGATGGTGAGCATAGTCACCTCATGGCTGCTGCTGTGTTGCAATATTTTCAGGAAGGGCTTATTTTCAGGGGAGGGCTTATTTTAGCACATGCGCTCAAAAGCCCAATTGGGCTTATTATCTGGGGTGGTCTTATTTTCGGGAAAACAGGGTATGAAGCAACACATTTTTTTAAACAAAAACCCACCTTAGATGTATTTCTGGCACATTCAGCTATGAAATATAAGAATTATATTGTACCTTAAATTATATATAGATTTCTAAAGCAAATCTATACATGCTTACTTAGAATTAAATCCCATTTTCTTGACTGGGATTTAGTCCCAAATAAATAATGTGACAAAGCTGTGGATTTAGTGAATTAAGGACATAATGCAGTTTTGACTCTCTCTTATGTTTTTCTATATTGCCCTCAATTTAATCTTTTTTTCTTGCTTTGCCATGTTTCTAAGCCATAAACAGAACCTTCTGTCCAAATGAATGAGGAGACCAGTTAGCTTAAATTCTCGCCTCAGCAAAACAGACCTCGAAGGAACAAAACAAAAAATAAGTGAATACAAAGCAGAGTTCTAGCATCAAGCAAGACTCAAGTCAGCATGCAAGTCAAGCATGCTGGGCAGCTCCTTGGGGAACTGAAGCTTGAGGCTCATTAAAGTCCAAACTCAAAGAACTGCAGTTAGGTATAAATAAGCTGCAGTAAGAAAAGCTTGCCTGTTAAAGGACCAAGCTTGCTGAATACCCTCTAGATAAGGAAAGGTTAGATGAGGATGAGGGTAGAAGAGGAGGAATCAGCTTCCTTGAATTAAAGACGGCTGACAGAATGGATTTGGTACTTCCTTTTCCATTTGTCTGAACTCCCAATATCACCTCCTAAAAAAAGGAGAACCAGGCCCGTCTGTCATGAAAATTTCCTTAGTAACCCTCTGTTACATTTCAGTCAAAACCTGCATGGGAAATTCACCAAGAAAACAGAAAACAAAAGTTTAAAATATTTTGATCTTAACTGAATTCCTGATTCACATAGGCAGGTAACACTGATTAGGTTATGGCAGTGACAGCTAACCTTTTGGTCTTCATGTGCCTAAAGCATGCACACACACACGATAGCACACATATGCATGCCTGCACCCTTAATACAATGTGTGCATGTCCCCCCCCCGCACCCCACACCCCACGCATGCTCCATGATGCATTTCTTGCCTCTCTAGGATTTACCTCTTATCTGCTCCTGTGAGGCACTTCTTGTTGGATGTATATAGTTATATTCTTGATGGCTTGGATAGTGTTTTAACCACACTGCAGAGACCCAAAAATCAGCTGGCTGGCGGGAGATGCGCACACATGCTCGGTGGAGCTCAGCTGAGATGACAACTTGTGTGCCGGCAGAGAGGCCTCTGCATGCCACCTGTGCCACATGTGCCATAGGATTGCCATCACGGGACTATGGGGAGAAGCTTCTTTTATTATTGTATCATGCTTTAAAGAGATAAACACTTTTGAGCCACGGTGATCTTTTTATTCCTCACTAAAAGTGAAATATAAATTACTTCAGTAATTTGTTCTATTAATAAATTAAAATAAGTGGCAACTTTAAGTTTAGGGTATATACTTATGAAACAGGTTTTCTTGTTCTCTTCTGTATATAATCTCGAATACTTCCCAAATAATCTCTGGAAACTTCCATGTCCTCTAAAGAAGAGGTAACATTATAGCGTGCATAATTTTCTTTCCCTCCTGTTTAAATACAATTCAGTGCAACACATAAGTCTTTTTGTTTTCCTTTTTATATTGAGTAGAGATGGCAACCAATGTATACTAATATGTTTTAATACCCAATTACTCACCTCATAAGTCCATTTGTATAAATAGGTGGTTTGGGAATTTGTCAAAGCAGTATATTTTAAATGAACAGGGTAATTGTCTATTAAGATAATGACTACTTTGGGACTTCTAACCTGCAAGTTAATTGTTGTCATACAAACATGTTAAGTATTGATAATAGCTTCATTATAATATATTAATTTAAATTGTTAATGTTTGATCTAGTAAATTGACTAAACCTAGCACTCAGTAATGTGGTATTTGAGATTTCATTAAGGGACAAGAATCTGATGTGTATCAGAGGTGGTATTCAGAGGTTCTGAACAGTTCTGGAGAACCAGTAGCTGAAATTTCAAGTAGTTTGGAGAACCGATAAATACCACCTCTGACTGGCCCCGCCCCCATCCATTCTTTGCCTCCCGAGTCGCAGCTAATTGGGAGGAAATTGGGATTTTACAGTCTCCTTCCCCTGCCATGCCCACCAAGCCATGCCCACCGAATTCGTTGTAAAAATTTTGAATCCCACCACTGATGTGTATGTGTGTGTGCAAATGGATGGGTGTATACGTATTAAATGTGAGGTCTAGATGAACTCCAGGTGGAAAAACAAACTGGAAATAAAACTGTTCTGCTAGTTTTACACTTGTTATAAATCCTTTGGTTCTACAGTGAGTACCCATGGTCCTCTGAAAAAGCCAAATGCCTGTTGATTTCATTCATGTCAAAGCTTTCTAAAACTTCAATTTAAGGCTTGGAATGGAAAGAGGGCTTGGAAATTTAAGCCTGAAATTTGAAGTGTACTTTCACTGTTTTTTATATACTGCCACAAAATCTCAAGATAGAGAGGTAAACTTGAACCCAGGAAAAATGCAGCAGAGTATAATGGGAAGTTGTTGCTTCAGAAAGCTCACAGATTCTAAATGCTACAGTGATCTATTTGAGGCAACATCGTGTTGTAAAAAAAAAAAGGATGCACTCTAATACTTCCAATCCAACAGACTAAGATGGTCCACTTCACCTTGGGGGAAAAGAAATTTATACACACTCACCCAAGCAAATGAGACTTCTGAATGCCAGATGACTGTCTGATTCAATATGATGCAGTGGCAATGAAACCAGATGCTACTTTATTTTTATGAAGCCACCTCCAAAGGGCAGTCTGTTGATGCCTGACTAAAGCAAAGCTTTTCTTATGCAGGGCTGTTATTTAGCAAGCTGCTGCTCTAGTTTTTGTCTCACTCGGTTGCAGGTCTGCTTGTTTTCCCTTGAGCTTGTTTCATTTCACATAAGAAGGCTATCAATGCAGGCTGTGACAAGCAGTTTTGTTTTTCAGAGCCTGATACTGCTGTTAGTTAACAAGTAATTACTATAAATTATTGTTTAAATTACAATCTCAGTTGTTTGAATAATAAGGTGTAATAATTACTTTTAAAGAATTCCATTGGGGCAGTAGAGGGATAATTGAGATGGCAAAGACCAAAACACAGAATCATTTGGATTTTGTTTCCTTTGAATCAAACTTTTAATGGGCTCCTTTATTCTCAAAACTGTCTTTACCAAAGATCCTTTTCTTAGTTACTGAATGTTTATGTAACTCCAGGAAGGGTACAATCCCTGAATCACTTGCAAGTGCCTGCTTTCCTGTTGCCACTTGTGCCTCTTTTCCATTTTGTAGAATACATTTTCTGCCTACAAATAGACTTCATTAATAATGCAATAAATTTAGAAAGATCATTGTTTCTGTGTAAATAACAGAGGCAGCAGACTCTTTCCAGAAAAGCAATAATATAAACTCTTGAAATCTTGTTTCCATTCATACAAGATTCCTCGTATCAATCTTGGCAATATTAAGGTGTGTGAACTTCAACTCCCAGAATTCCTCAGCCAGCAAGCATATTTCTGAATCTCTGCTACACCAGAAAAACACATCTGTAATAATATGTCTCAGAAATAAATCCAGTGGGGGTTTCAGTGGGTTTAATCTCAGGAGACTGTATATCAGAGTTCAAGTGAGGTGATTTCTTGTACTCCTATTAATTTTCAGAATAACTTTCCAATTCAGTCTGAAAGTAAAAATATGTTGTATAATCAACATTCATGGAAAGTTTTGATGAAATTTGCGCATATATTTACAGAGACTATTTTTTTTGCTCTAGAAAGAGAGAACCGTTTCTCCTTGAGTTTTCTCCTGCAGTATGTGCACATCAGAAACTGTTAAGGTAACCTAATCTGATGTGAAAGTCACATTGGATTGGGGAATTTTCTAAAAATAATTGCATGCTTTCTCCTCTGAACATTTTTAGGAATTTAGTCACTTCAACGGTTATATTGCCTGGTCTATCAATTTCATTCACTTATTCTGATGCTTACTATTACTGTAGTCTTATTAATTGTAACATAAGGTGACCAGACGTCCCGCTTTTGGCGGGACACCCCTGCTTTTTAATGCATTTTCCCGCGTCCCGCCCGCTTTTTAAAAAAGCACGCTTTTTTTGGCGCTCGCAGCTCCCGCCCATCAGCTGCTAGCTTGCTGGGCTGGCTCATCGTTCTGTTCTTTATCCTACCTACCTACAAATTTAAGCCAGCCTAGCCTGCCACTCACTGATTGGATTGGCCTGGACTCCAGCCAATCAGTGAGCTGGCTGGGATGGAAAACGCGGCGTGCTTAAAGTTTTCCATCCCAGCCAGCTCACTGATTGGCTGGAGTCCGCTTAGCATGCTGCATGAGTCCCCCACCCATCCGTTGCCGCTCGCATGGGCGGGGTAGCGTAGCGAGTGAGCGGGGAGCGAGCTCGCCTTTCCAGCTCCACTTCCGGACAAGCTGTGGGAAAACCTCTGTGAAAAGTGCCACCTGGGGCCGCCGCTTCTTCTCCGAACTCAGAGTAAGTGACGGGCGGGGCGAGTGAGGGGGGGTGGCGGGATCGCTGCCCGCTGCACTGCAGCTGACTCACCCCGGGCCGGGCGGGCTGGGAGGCTCTGGGCATCCGGGCGGGAAGAGCGCAGAGAAAGGCAGAGCGGCGCTCGACGCGACTCTGCTATTTCTGCTGGAGGAGTCCCTAGATAGGGAAGGCGGGTGGCGAGGCAGAGCAAGGGAGCGCAAACGGCGGATCCCGGGCTCATATGCAGAGGGAGCTCTCCAGGCACAGGAGCGCTGGAAAAGTGCTCCGCTCATGCACCCACCGGGATGGAGCACGCTCGCTCGCTCCAGCCCTGCCTGCCGGCACGACTTTGAAATGTTGGCTTGCCGGTTGCCTTCCACGTCGGCCCGCGCGGAAAGCAATCCAGCCCTTTCAAAGTCATGCCGGCAGTTTAGAACTCGCCCGCCATTCAGCGAAACATCTAAATACATTTTATTTATTTCATTTTCATTTTCATTTTATACAATCACTTATATACTGTGCGTAAAAAAAAAAGAGAAAAAAAAAACCCAACATGACACTTCATTCCCCCATACACCCAGCGAAACATCTGAATGGCGGCCGAGGGGCACGCTAAAGTGCCGGCATGAGTTTGAAGGGCTGGCTTGCCTTCCATGTCGGCCCGCGTGGAAGGCAAGCCGCACTTCAAAGTCATGCCGGCAGTGGGAAGCCTTTGCCGGCCCGATACCAGCTCTGAAGTTGCTTTCCTTTCTACTAAAGTCCCTGCTCAGCAAAGCAAGTCCGGGGAAGTCCTTTGAGCCGGCTAGAAAAGGTCTGCCGCGAACTGGGAAGCTGACGCACCCCCCTCCTCTCTGCCCCCCTCTGCAACCCCGGATACCCTCTGCCGCCGTGCCTGAAGCATGGGAGCGCTCACCAGCCGGCAGAACGCCGGAGTGGAAGAGGTGGATGTCCCGTCCAATTCCCTCTACAGATACCCCCCAAAATCTGGTAAGACGGAGCAAGCGGGGGGGGATATGCGAGAGGTTTGCGGGGAGTCCCGCATGGCAGGGTTTTGCGCGTGCTCCGTACTCTGAGTTGAGGGAATGGCGAGCAGCGGCTGCAACCTCAGAGTTCGGCTAGGCGAGAACTTTAAGGCGAGCGGCGGGACGGACCCTTGCTGTCAATCTCCCCACCTTGTGCCTTTTCGCAGCCGTCCCATCATTCTCCCCATCTCCCGCCAGTGGGGCTGCTCCTGTGATGGGGTCCCCCCCCCCCGTGGCTGCGAAGGAGTTCCCGAGAGTTTTAGAGGGTCAGGAGTACGACCCTCATTGCAACGTCGCCATTTGCAAGCTCCGGCTGCTTGGGAGGGTGGTTATTTATTTATTTTTTTCTTCTTGCTTCCGCTTTCTTGCCGGCTTGCAAGGATTGTGGTGGCGGCTTGGATGGAAATAGTGACATTCGTGGCATCGCGCTTGGGGTTAAAAACTGCTTTTCGTTCGCGGCAGCAACTGCTCTTTGAGAATTCTTGCTTGAAAAAACAGGACTCCCTCACGCGGTCCTGAATTGAGGTCCATCTCCCTCCACCCCTAATTAAAAAGCCCCTGGTAAATTCTTGCCTGTCCTGTGCCACTTGGCATGCCTGCCTGTTTAGTTGTTACTGCGCTGATTGAATTCTAAAATACCCCATCAATCTTCCGATGTAACATTTAACCATCCCCGCTGCTAATGAGAGTTCGCCCCTTCGCCCGCTGAGTTGGAGTCGGCGATGGGACGCGCGGGGTCGGTCGGTGGCTCTCTCGCTCACTCCTCCCGCCGCGGCGCCAGCAGCAATGGGATATGCTTGGGGAAGGGACAGCCAGAACCACCTGCCCGGATTTGTGCTCCAGCCGTCGCCACTGCTTCTGCTGCTGCTGCAGCAGCCACCAGAGACTCCTTCCCCTCCGCCGCCCGCATGGAGTGGGGAGTGAGCACGCGAAAGGAGAAAAAAGGAAAGGGCGACGGCTCCAGGACACAGCGACCCGTGGGAGCGCCGGAGGAACCGGCGGATGTTATAGCTGCTTTTCGTTTCTCCGCCTCTTCCTGGGGATCGTGGAGGAATCTTGGTCTGGCATCATTGAGGAGAACCTACCGCGCGCCTGTTTCGAGGCTCATCACTAGCAAATACCCACCGCTAGAAGATGGGGAGGGTAGCCTGGGTCTTCTCGGGCCAGGATCGGACCTTCCTGGCTGCCTTTGCCACTGCTGCCGCTGCCACTGCTTGGCAGGTTCTCCTCAATGATGCCAGACCAAGATTCCTCCACAATCCCCAGGAAGAGGTGGAGAAGCAGGGCGGAGAGAGGAAAGGAAGCTGCAGCCGAAGGGAGAGACGCTCGCCCCCGTGTTCAGCAAAGCAATCCCGCTGGCGGCACCTGTGCTGTGGTGGGAAGCGAACTGCGGGTCCCCCCCTGCCGCCGCCTTCTTCTTTACCTCTGCATCTTCCAGAGCCCGGGGTGGCTGTCAGGGTGCTGACGGTGGAGCGGACGCGGCCAGTTTGTTACTGCTTCCAGGGATCGAGACGGACGAGGGAAGCGGCGGTGGCGGACATCGGACGTCGGCAGCGACTGTAACGACCGCTCGGGCGAGGTGCAGAGGAAGAACGGAAGGTCCCTCCTGCCCGCGACGACGGCTCCAGCCATGGACGAGCAAGCTGGCCCCAACAACAACAACGCGCTGCTCTTGCCACCACCTCCAGGTGGGAAGCAACCACGCCTGTGCGGCGCCTGTGTTGCGGAGGGAAGCGAGTCCGTGAGGCATGGTTGCTTCCCACCCGGAGGTGGCGGCAAGAGCAGCGCATTGTTGTTGTTGAAGAAGACGCCGGGGCCAGCCTGCTCGTCCATGGCTGGAGCCTTCGTCGTGGGCGGGAGGGACCTTCCGTTCTTCCTCCGCACCTCGCCCGTGTGGTTGTTACAGTCGCTGCCAACATCCGACGTCTGCCACCGCCGCTTCCCTCGTCCGTCTCGATCCCTGGAAGCAGTAACAAACTGGGCGCGTCCGCTCCGCCGTCAGTGCCCTGACAGCCAACCCGCCGGCGGCTACCGGGCCTCGCTGGAGTCAATTGCAAAACTGCATTCAGCGCTTTGAGGACCTGAGGCATCTTGGGAAATGCAGTTCCCTATCGGAAAGAATGGAGTAGCTGCGAATTTGTAACAACAACAGAAGATAATAACTTGGTGCTTCGCAGGTTACGAAAATCTCAAGTTTGATTTGCACACTGTTTTTTAAAAGTTAGATAAAGAAATTATGCTGTGAAAGCGACTAGAAAGCCGCCCCCCTCCCCTTCCTGTATGCGAGAAAGGGAAGGAGAGGAAGGAAGGAGGGAGGGGGGAAGGAAAAGAAGAAGGGAGGGGGTGAGAAGATGGAAGGAGAAAAGATGGATGGAAGGAGAAAGAATGGAAGGAGAAGGAGGAAGATGGAAGAAGAAAGGAAGAAAAAGAAGAAGGGAGGGAGAAAAGAGGGAAGGAGGTAGGAAGAAAAGGGGTAGAGAGGGAAGAGAGGGAAAGAGCAGAAAGACAAAGAGAATGAAGTTGATAGGCAAGAGGAAGGAGGAAGGAAGGAAGGAAGAAAAAGGGAGGGAGAGAGGAAAGAAGAAAAGATGGAACTAGAAAGGAAAGAAGGGAGGGAAGGAGGAAAGGGGAAGACAGGGAAAGAGCAGAAAGACAGAGAAGGTGAAGGTAGATAGGCAGAAGGAAGGAAGAAGGAAGAAAGAGGAAAGGATGGAAAGAGGAAGGAACAGAAGCAAAGAGGAAGAGAGAAATGGAAAGCAGAAAGACAGAGAAGGTAGATAGGCAAAAGAAATGAAGCTGAAAGAATGGAAGGAGGAAGGAAGAGAAAAGGAGGAAGGGAGTGAGTGAGGAAAGAAGAGAGGATGGAAGGAGAAAGGAAGGAAGAGAGGGAAAGAGCAGAAGATGGATAAGGTGAAGGTAGATAAGCAAGAGGAATGAAGGAAGAAGTGTGGTGTCTCGAGGAGGGGGAAAACATTTAGTGACCAAAGTTACAATGGCATTGAAAAAAGTGACTGATGACCATTTTTCACACTTAGCGACCGTTGCAACCATTTTTCACACTTAGCGACTGTTGCAGCATCCTCATGGTCACGTGATCAAAATTTTGTTTGGCAACAGATTCGTATTTATGCTGGTTTCAGTGTCCTGGGGTGACCTTTTGACAAAAAAATTTTTTTTTAATAAAATCCCCTCCCCCGGTCAAGGGCGTCCCTCTTTTCCAATCTGAAAATCTGGTCACCTTATTGTAACAGAACTATTTGGAAGTATTTCTATTAACCTTGATCTCTCTCAGAAGGTTGCTCTAGGTTCCCTGAAACCACCTCTTTCTCCAAAAGTTGGAGCTGTCCCAAGATCAGTTCCGATGTTCAGATCAGTGGTGGGATTCAATTTTTTTTACTACTGGTTCTGTGGGTGGGGCTTGGTGAGTGTGGGAAGTTATCATCCAGCCCTCTCCCAGAAAAATGAAATATCCTAGGAAATATTGAAAAGGCAGAATATTTCTCTGGATATGAAAAGAAACAATTGGCGACCCACAGATGGGACTCCAAGCTAGCATAACAAATGGATATGGCCCAGGTAAGCCTCCCATGCCGGCACAGACCCCGTTGAGTCTGTGGGTGGACTTTATCTTGGCCTTAACCATTGGATCTAGGTTTTAAAGGGGTTTTGAGTTTGAGCTCAAAAGCTGCCTGGAAAGAAGGTGAGTATCTCTAAATTTTAATTCTCTAAAATGTAATTTAAAGCATGGCAAAGCATGGGAGATGTGTGTATGCATGCATGTGTGGGATCCTTCTCCTGATCACAGCTGGATCTTGGTTTCTCTGTGTGTTTTACCAAGAGAGCCTGGAAAATATTAGGGTCAGGCCAGAGCACAGGACCTTCTGTTAGGGAAAGGAGAGTGTGTGTGAAAATGGATGGAAAAATGAATGAAAATTTTGTTGTTGTTGCTGTTGTCCTGTGAAAGCAAAAAAAAAGCAAAGGCTCATTGCGTGTAAAGAAAGGAGGTGCGGGTACTATTGAAAGGGCAGAGCTCCCCACAGATTACCTTTTTGATCTGTAAAACCCTAGCGGAATTCCCTGGCAGGAAAGGGGTTGAATACTTTGTCGAGGGAATCGAAGTCCTTTCCTGGAATTTTTTTTCCCCCTGAAAACCTATGGCGGGTCGCCTGGCTAAGCCAAAGTGAGCCTTACATCTTAAAGGGTCATGGGAAGCGTTAGCTCGAGGGTGATGGGAAAATCCCTTGGAGATTTCCTAAAGCAAGGAAATCGTGTGAGAAATGGGCTTTACTGAAAGATAATACAGGAAAACTAATTTGGCTACATAAAGGTACTTAAAAGAAAAGGGGAAAATGTTGGGGTTTCTTTTTTCTCTTGTCTGTTTGTCTCTTTCTCTGTCTTCTATGCAACCACATGGTTTATTTGTTAAGATTTGTGCCTTCTCTAATTTAACAGATTTGTGCTGGGAATGACTAGGATGTGAAAACCTGAGAGTTCTTTTCCCCCCCTCTTATTTTCTCCTTGTCCTTGTCTAAATGTGTGCCTAAGTCTTTGTGCACTCTCAAGGTAATTGTAACTAAGATGTCTCCAATCCAAAAGACAAGGATTTTAAAGTCTTCAAAGAAAGAAAAGAGTAAACTGGCAGAAATTGCCTTCACTCAGTTTGTTCTCACCCCCCCCAAAAAAAAGAGTACAGAGAAGTTTTTTTCCCTTCCTTATGCCTTAAAGTAACAACCCAGGAAATGTTTTAAGTTCATTTACAAGAAAAGTTTCATCCTTGCATTTATTGTGTGTTTAAATGATTTTATCTGTTTATTTCCTTCCTGAAGCATGTGAATCCAGACCCCATTTCTCATCTGTGATATCCCCATAATGTTACCAGTTTATCTGTTTAATAACTGATGACTTTACCTTTTTTTAAACTCTGCCTGCAAGCTTTCTACCCACCCCAAGCCCCTCCCTTACATCTAATGTAAAGACAATGTAATGTAAAGACAATGTCTTTTCTGTGGGGGAGGGAACCTTGTTTTCATGTTTTTCAGCCTTGGAAGATTGTACTCTTCAGGTGAGTATAGATTTTTTTCCCTTTTGGGGGGAAGGAGGAGAGTGTGTGTGTACATGTATGAGATGAAGGAAATTCCTACTAAAGGTTTGCCTTCAACCTGAGTAAAAACCCTCTGCACATCTATCTGACCAACCTACTCTATTCTATCCTAAAGTAGAAACCTGGCCTCTAGAAGACAGTGTTGATTTAGATTTTGTAACAAATTTGCTGATTTTCTGGCCACCATCAGATGAACTGAAGAGAAGTTCTACCTGAGTTTCTTCCCCAAAGTGACTAAGGAGTCCACAGGGATATGTTAGAAAGCTGTTGCAGCAGTAATAGTTGCCTTTTTAAAAAAGTAGAGCTGGAGCCCCACCCAGATGCAAACAATGTGTTAATGAAAGTCTCCATATATCTTGGCCTTTAAATCTATGCCAGCGCCCTGCTGGGAGGTCCAACCTAGTAACCCTGGCCAATGCAAACAATGTGTGGACAAACATATCTATACATTGTCTCTATAAATCTTGACCTTTAAAAGTATGCCAGTGTGGGCTGGGAGTTCAAGATATATAAGAGTTTAGATCTTTAAAAATTGCCAGCCTGGGCTGGCAGATCCAATTTTGAAATGGAACACCCGGGGCAGAGACAGGTATTAACAATCTAGTGCTTAAGGAGATAGAACAACAGGCGTAACTTCGAGCAAAAGTAAGAAATTAGCAGGTAATAAGGTAAAACCTTTCTGAATGGGAAGACCTAGGTAATTGAACTTGATTAATTTGGTGTAATGTCTGTTTAAATTCTTAGGTGTGCATCTATACTAATAACATGTAGAATTGAATGGCATTGAATTGTGATATGTTTGACCATTAGCAAAATAAATAAGCTTCTCAGCTTGGGCTTGAAGCTGTGGGGGAGGGGAGAGTAGTTAGGATTTAAACTGCTCTCTGAGTTTCCCCACTGCTTGGAGAATGAGCCACATGTTCCCCAATAAAAGAAAATTGAAGGTTTAAAGGGACAGAACCCCAGGCCTGAAAGTGTTGTTCCATGGTATGTGTGCATGTATGTGTTTGTGTGTGTAATCATTTCCAGACCTGGAGGGAAGTTGAGATCTCTTAATAATAGAAAATGGAGCTCATTGGCTTATGTACAGCTCCCTGAAATAATTGTAATAATTGCTTTGTATGAAGAAAAATGAAATGGGATATTTTTGTATGTGAAATTAATTTACACAAGCAGTCTGATTGCAGTGCAAATGTGAGTATGTTGATGGTAAAAGTTGGTATGAATGTACTTTAATTCCTTTCATATTAAAAAAAACAGTAAGTTGCAAGGTTGTTTAATGGTATGTGTGTGTGTATGCTTATGTGTTATCATTTCCAAACCTGAAGGGAGGGTGAGATCTTCTAATAAAATAAAATGAAGCTTGGTGGCTTGTGAAAAAGCTTCCTGAAATAGTTATAATGATTGGTTGGCATGAGCAAGCATGAGTGTCTGATTGCAGTATGAATGTATGTGTCCCCAATGCCCCAGAGAGTGATAAGTGAAGGGATCCAGAGACCTGTGATTGCCTGCGTTAATCCCCCCCCCTCTTCCTTCTGGGTCATTCTTTAGAGGAAGCAGGAAAGGTGGGGAGAGTGAGTGTCTGCTCATTTTACAATGAGCGTGTGTATGAAATGCCCCCAGTGATATCTGTGAATGCCTCTGTGCATCCCCCTCTTCTTTCCCTCCTTTCTTTTGGGCCATTGAAGGGGGCTGAAGTTTTTCTGCTCATTTTAACCACCCTCTTCTCTCTCTTCTGAGAAATTTGGAATAAATGGGTGACCTGCTTCTTCACCTTTACCTTTCACTGTTGTGATCTTTTCATCTATAAAAGTTATGCAATTACATTTCCTTTTCTGCTCTGAATACAATTTTAATTTTTTTTTCTTCTGGAAATTTTTGAGTTAAAAATGCTTAATTAAACCTATAAAAAGAAATGATTTTAAGATATTTTTCTTACATTTGTAAATGTTTTAACATACTTAATGAGAATTTGCTTCCATCTGAATGGAATCTAATATTTTGGAGTGTTGACTCAAAGTACCTCTTTTTTTTAATTGCATTTTTTTAAAGCTGTTCTTCTTCCCTTTCTCTTTTATACCTGAGTGCATTTTTAAAAGCTTATGAGTCAAGGTGCTCTACCCTATGATATTTTGTTTGTTTGTTTACAACACAAGTTGTTGTCCCTTTTGGAAATTTACTCATCTTACTGCAAAAGTGTTTCAATCATAGAGGCAGTGGGAATGTCATGTTCCATGAAATTTACATCGTCTGCCTTCTGGAATAATGTTTGCATTTCCACACTTGGACAAAATGGGTGAGATTCCACAACATGAGACTAAAGATATGTCTGTAAAGAACTGTATACTTGGCCTCTCATCTTTTTCTTCACCTCAGAAACAAAGGACTGCTAGCTCAAACCATAACTCTTGAATTGGCTGCTGGTGAGTGCAGCCTGATAAAACCTGACATGAGGGGAAAAAAACTAGAGCCTGGGACAGACTCTACCAAGCTTGACTGACCACTCTTACCAGCAAGCTAAGCCTAATGCCATCCAGCAGATATGAAAGAATGGACCCTGAGATGGAGAAGTAAAGACCAAAAGACTCTATTCTATCCCCAGAAGACAGCTGTAAAGACAATGGGGGGAGAGTGAAAATTGATCCTAAAGTTTTCTTTCTTTGCTTCCTTCACAGAAATTCATTGTAAGGTTTCTTTCTTGTCTCATTTATATTATAATCAGTTTAATGTATTCATGTAAGAATTGTATTTGAGAATGGCTAGCCGAGCAATTTCTGAACATCAGATGTCTAGTGGGAGGGAAAGTTTGTCCAAAATGTCTGTATTTTCTGTATTGTAGAAGCAGCTACACACACACACACACACACACACACACAAAGAAGAGAGAGAGAGAGCGAGAGAGAGAGAGACTATACAGAATTAGATTGAAACTATCTCCTCCACACACAGTTTTTCCTAGGTTGATTTTTGCCCTGGCACAAATGCCTAAACAGTGATTTCTCCCTTTTAATCCCATTGGGGGAGGGTCAATTCCCTTCAGGCAATTCCCCCAGTTGAAGAGCTAGCAGAGAGGATCTCCCAAAAAAACCTAAGCCCTTACTGTGACACACACAAAAAAAAACCCACGCTGCCCAGTAAAGCAGGATTTGTTGCATTGGTGATCTCATGAGTCCCCAGGCTCATTCTGTGTAATTTTACAAATACTAAATAGCCTGGATTGCACACCAGGTAAACTCAATTTGGCCTCACTAAAATAAGAGCCAGGGCAGGTTCAAGAACCATCCCTTTTAAAATGAGCAGCCTGTAACTTAAAGAGAAAGCATGGCTGTGAAGAATTTTGGGATTTCTGCTTGTTTGAAACCTGTCTGGAAGCTCACAGAAAGTGATATCTGATACTAATTGGCATGGAAAATTGGATACTGTAAATTTCTTTCCAATTGAGCCCTGGTTGCTAGACCTTCATGGTTGAAAGCTCTCTGGGAGCCACTGAAGAGATCCTTCTGCTGTCTCTCTCAATGCTTTTCATCAGAAGAATTAAGTCTCCCTGATCTGAGCAATTTTAATCTTTTGTCAAAAGATTTTTTTAAAAAGGAGGGATTGTGGGAAGTTATCATCCAGCCCTCTCCCAGAAAAATGAAATATCCTAGGAAATATTGAAAAGGCAGAATATTTCTCTGGATATGAAAAGAAACATGTTTTAAAAGACAGAATAGTTGCCTGTAGCTTCCTGCCCATCCCCACTTTGTCAATGGGCCATTGAGAAGGCCAGGCTAGTCCACTTTACATAATAAAGACTTCTCCACTGCAGCCCCAGGGGGATGGGAGTAAAGGCATGATAATGTTGGAACTTTACTCAACTGGCCACATGGCATCTGAGAACTTATCCGTACCTGGATTCAAAACACAGCCTAGAGAGTAGCCCCTGCATGGCCCCATGGGAATCTGACAACCAATCAGAATACATTTCTTACACAGGAACAGGAAACAGAGAGGTGGGACTAAACAGGTTATAAAAAGTCTAGCAAGCCCCTCCTTTGCCCCCTTTCTCTTCTTCTCCACCAACATTGAAGCATGTGATCACCTTTTCTGTTCAGGGCTCAAGCCATGTGGCCCTGTCCAACAATAAACCATCTTTCCAAGCAGCCTCCATGTCTCCAGTGTCTTTTTCACCACTTGGAGCTGAACCCAGAAGGGCATTTCTTCCATCATGAGCATGGCGTGGCATGGCTTGTGGGCGTGGCAGGGGAAGTATAGTGTAAAATCTCCATTCCCACCCCACTTCAGGGGAAGGTTACTGCAAAATCCCCATTCCCTCCCAATCAGCTGAGACTCGGGAGACAGACAATGGATGGAAGCAGGGCCAGCCAGAGGTGGTATTTACCGGTTCTCCAAACTACTCAACATTTCCGCTACCAGTTCTCTAAAACTGATCAGAACCTGTTGAATACCACCTCTGGTTCAGATATATTTGGCCTGTAATAAGTAGGAATATCATTATTTTATATGAGTATTTATTTGTTTGGCATCCATCTTCCTGTTCAGAGTAAAGTCCTGTTCAACTATCCTTCTAAAAGAAAAATCCAGTTCTCTATATCTGATAAAGTTCATGACTGCTTACAAACTGTAAGGTGGTTACTTCACTCACAATTCTGAGTGACTTAAGAAATCACCTTTCTTCCTAAGTACCTAAGTTATCATAACCATAAATGTGCATTGGTAATGGTCTTTTCTTTCCAACATCTACTTTATCAGGTCAGCCTCTTTCATTCTGCTGAGTAATTTAGTATTTATCATTTCCTTGCTGGGAATCTCAATTATTTTCCTGTTGCTCTATCTTTCATCTCAAGGTGAACTTTTGTTAACACAACAACAGATGACTAATACTTTCTGTATAATACTCAAGTGAAATGAAGATAACTTTTTTTATATTAGAAATTTAAAGCAATTTTCATTTCTCAGATGTTTTTTAGGCACAAGGCCATTCATTTTGGTATAAAATGTTTTCTGGTCATTAAAAGCCTGTGTCAGCATATAAATGAGATTTTCCTTCTTGTAAAAAAGATTCCTTTCTTAAAAAATTACAAAATGAATAATTTTGTAATTGAAAATGAATAATTTCCTGTCTCAGTCTCTGTGTGTGTGTGTTTGTGAGTAATAAATACATTTTTTATAATTAAATTTCTGAATGGCTAAATGCAGGTTTCCTTAACAGCTAAAATGTATGTGTCTAGGTTGAAAAATAACTTCATTTCACTGACAATTTTATTCAGAATTAAAAGAACTAAAAGTCATAGTTGAGGAGGTCTTCTTTTAATTAAATGTTGGATTAGAATTTGGGGAGAGAGAGAGAAATCACACTTCAAGTAATGCCAGATATTCAGCACAACTTAAGTATAGTGTCTTTGGTTATTTTGGATAGATGGGAAAACTTTGTAACGTTAGCCATCATTACTTTCATGCAGACTTTATCTAACAAGACAGTTATGCTTGCCTTTATGTCTTTTGTATCTTCTTTGATCCATGGGAACCAAATGTACTTTTACTTAAAATAAAAGAACTAGAAAAATGCTCGCAAATTATGAGGCTACGAAAATTGCTGGGTTTGTGGAATAGCAATTTTGTTATAAAGAACACCTGGAAAGAACTTTGTTCTTTGCTCTGTGCTGCTAAACAGGTTTAGTGTATTGAGAGAAATTGAGAGAGAAAAGCAGCAACTTCATAGAAAAGTGGAGTGTTGCTTAGAACTTAGCCAGGAAAATAATATTTTCTTGTTGAGTCATCCTTCTCACTAATGGTTAGAGATAATCTTAAGATGCAACTATTTCATCATAAACCAAGCATAAACTGAAACAAATTCAGAGAACGGCTTCCAAGGTAAAGAAAGATCTGAAAATTGTCTTGGAAAGAACAATTTAAAAAATTGGGTATGCCAGCTTGTGGAAATGGATACTGAAGGGTGGTATGCCAGTCTTCAGATATATACAGAATAGGGTGGGTTTATTTCCTCAAAATACATTGAAATGCATAAATTTAGGTTAATATTAAGAAGGTAAAAGATACCCACTAATAGAATACTGTCAGATTGTCTTTCGTGGAGATCTATCCAAAATGATTTAGCAGATACTGCACTGGACAGGCAGTTCAAATAGTTTACCTCTGAGATTCCTCCCAACTGTATGATGCTCCAACCTTATATTTTCCAGATCAGATTTCTTTACTTTAAAATGTTGGGAAATGCCCAGCCAGACATGGAGGAGAGATCAAGTGGGGAATTAGCCTTGAACCATTGCATAGTTATAAAAGATCCAGGACTGACTAACCCACCTTTGACCTCTCCCAAGCTCCATGAAACCTTATCTAACTGTTCCCAAGGGAAGGCAAGCAGTCTGATGAGATTCCTGTATTATGGGCAGTATAAAATAAAGTAGTTATTTTAAAGGTTAACTTGAACTCTATACATATGGATCTGGTCACTTATGCCTGACAATGAGTAACCGAGGAAATTCAGCTTCAAATTTGCACTTGAGTATGGAGGTTACATGCATAAGGAATGGCCTTGGAAGGACAGAGAAGAGCCATTAACAAGTCAAAGCCAGATAAAAGGAGCATGGAGTTGGGATAAGAAAATAATTTTGGAAAACCTATCAGACAAAACCCCTCTGTAGTTCACACAGAGAGTGAGGAAGGGGAAAACACATTCAGACCTATAAAATTCTCTTAGTATAAATGTTAAGTAAAAAGTAGTCCTGACCAGAGATGAGTTCCTACTGGTTTGGACCAGTTCGGCTGAACCGATAGTAACTTGGTAGCCTAGATCACTGGAACCGACAGTGACCCAGGCCTGCCATACCTCCAAACCAGTTGTCTCGGCAGCGCCATAGGCACCACTATAGACACTGCCATACGCACCACCATCTTGTTTTTTGCTTCTGCATATGTGCAGAAACATTTTTTGAGTACTGCACATGTGTGTGCTGTGTGCATGCATCCCTGAGTGAACCAACAGTAGCAGCAGCCAGAACCCACCCCTGATTCTAACCTATATGGACTGTCTTAGTCTGGTCTCTTTTGTTGGCTGAGAGCCACCAACATGTACCACTTCAAGTTGTCAGTGGTTAGAATCATTATAGTTGTTCTTTTTCATTGGTAAGTTGTTAGAGGAAAAACAAGATACAAATTTAAATAATGTCATAATTTGGAGAAGGTTGCTGTAAATCTTCATAGCCTTTCTAGGCAGCAGATCTGATCAAGCACCACACAATGTTTGGCTCTTATTACTTTTTTGCATACCACTAATGTTAAACATCAGCTGTTCAAGAGGTTTTTGCCTGCTACATATGTTACTGATGGGTGTAAAATTGTTGTGATTACAGCAGGGTAAATATGATCACAGAGGTAACTGTCCATTGATCAATATCTCTAACCCATTTGTCAGAGAAAAAAAGTAGTAGACAGTTGAAATAAGAGAATGCAATCAATTAGCAAGAAAAACTGGATGAGAGTCCAATACTTTCCCTGGGATGTCTCAAATGGAAACCCTTTTTTAAAACCTACCAATTTAATTAATTAATCAAATTATGCCAGTTAAATTACTAAAGCTAAGCTGACAAAATTATGGCTCTATGGGGTTTTAGATTATGGTGGCGCCTAGAAATGGATTGTACATCAGTTAGAACAGCTTGAAAATTTTCCAAATTCAAATGAATTTTGTCAACATGCATCTGGTCAATATGGAGGCAACAAACAATTGCAGAAAAAAAAAAACACTCAATCACTGGCATGATCTATGTATAAAGCTTGCCAAAAGTGTTCTTCAGGCAGAGGTTGTTAGAAAAGCACTGATCACAGTTGTTTTCCTTCTTCAAATTCTAACAGACCACAGATTAGCTGATGCCTGATTTTTTTCCCCTAGAGAAAGAATGTAAGAAATAAACTTTATGATACCATGTAGCCATGTCTTGACTATAAAAAGATCTTGATTTAAAAAAAACTTATCTGGTAAGCAAAGTAGTTAAATATTATCCTAAAAACTTGAAAATTTAATGATCTTCACTATGTCACTCTTCAGATCAAGTGTCTCTTTGTAATGGAATAATTACTTTAAAAACACAAAGGGGTCATCAAACTAAGTATAAGTGTAATCTTTATTGTCATTGTACTTAAATACACGAAAGACCTGAGATGGTGCAGTGGTTAGAGCGCAGTACTGCAGCTGCAGTACAAATCTCACCAGCTCAAGTTTGACCTAGCCTTCCATCCTTCCAAGGTGGGTAAAACAAGGACCCAGATTGTTGAGGGCAATATGCTGACTCTGTAAACCACTTAGAGAGGGCTGTAAAAGCACTATGAAGTGGTATATACTGTAAGTCTAAGTGCTATTGCTATCCACTACTTCAGGTCACTTAATACGGTCAATAAATACTTCTTCCCTTTGCAATTCCTTGCAGGCCATTGGCCTAGAGGGCTGATAGTTCTCCGGGACAGTGTTTATTGTGGAATGAGGAAAACTGATGAAAATTGGCTTCCTTCTATCGTTGAAAATATAATTACAATAACAATAAGTAGAAGGGGCCACAAAAATGTAGCACTGTAGTAGCTAAAGATATGGATTGAAATGAGCTGTCCATCATGAGTTGGAGCAATAGGAACTGCAGAATAAAAGTTTATTATCTGAAAGCACTCAGAGAATATGATTAAAAATACCCAGAATCAAATATAGCAAGGAGCTGAGAATTAATATTTTTATCTCTGCTATATCTGATTATGTATAAAAGTGCATTGTTGTCTTCATCGCACATCTGTATGTATTTTTATTATGCACATCACCATGGTAACTGGGAATGAATACATGATTCTAGTAGTGTAATGCAGTTATGTAATGTAGGTCATATTTTATTCACGAAGATGTGCACAGCACACATAGTTAGCTTTCCCACTGTCTGTGTGTTTTCTCCTAGATGAAGCTGTCAGACTAGAATGGCATCTTCAAAGATATTATAAGCAAGATTTCTTTGTCTCGAAGAATGTAAGGCTATCATTTTCAAGGAATAAATGCAAATGGATTTTTTTAACATTCAGTAAAATTTAGAACTTTAGTGGCCAATCTTCCTGTGGTATTCTAATTCACAACTAATACAATATATGTTGGAATTTCAAACCAAAATTTGAAGTTCAAATAACTGTGGCTTGAGCATTGTTCTTCCACTAAATTTTGCTAATTCTTGATAAAGCAAAACTTTAAAAGATGTTTTGTACCTACAAAATAAAAGAGAAGCTGATACCAGAACAGTTATCACAGAAGAAAAATAGTAAAAAAATAACCTTTTTACCCTGGAATTACAAAAGGAGCTCATTAGAGAGTCTCATTATTCTGGGAGAAAAGACAAGTATGAGGAAAAAGCAAATATAGGTAGTCCTCAACTTAAAACCACAATTGAGCCCCAAATTTATGTTGTTAAGTGAGAGATTTGTTAAGTGACTTTTGCCCCAATTTACAACTTTTTCTCACCACATTTGTTATACGAATCGCTGCAATTCTTAAATTAGTAACAGGATTGTTAAGTGAATCTGGCTTCCCCACTGACTTTGCTTGTCAGAAGGTTGCAAAAGGGAATCGCATGACACCAGGACATTGCAACTGTCAGTTGTCAAGCTTCCAAATGTAAAACTCGTGACCATCGGTCAAAAGTCAATAAGTCTTCTGCAAAAGTTATGTGTGAAAAATGGTCATGTCACTTTTTTCAATGCCATTGTATCTTCAAATGGTCACTAAATGAACTATTGTAAGTCGTGGACTACTTGTACTGGGATATTGTAGCATACTAAAGATAATTGGGAGGGGAAAATATAAAATCAGTTTACTTGATGTCATGAAATTTGAAAGATTGGTTAATAAAGAAGAGAGTGAGACATGGGATGAAAAGATGATTGGTTTTAGTTTAAAAGAAGGTAATTTGATGTTGATGTTGATTTTGCTTGTTGCTTGATTTTTGCAATACTTAATGGACTTTTGCTGACCAGGATTAAATGACAAGAGTTCAAGGATTTGTTTATAAATAAAATATGAAACATGGGAAGAAAAAATGATGAATTTTAAGAGAAAGTGATAAGTTGCTAAAATTGTTATAGTTATAATGAAGAGGGAAGTCATTCATTTACATATTTTCATTTTCTATACTATATTCTTTCCTTTCTATTTTTTTATTTTTTTCTTCTTTTCTACAGTTATTTTTTCTCTTCATTCTAATATATTTTACAGTTTGCATTCATTCTTATCTTTTTATTTATACGGTTCACTAGAATTATTGTTTAAAAGATAAACATATTTATCAAACTTTTAATAAACAGTCTAGAAAGTCTACCATTAGATTCTTCCAGATTTTTGTCTACCAAAGATTACACAGCTTTTATCCTAAAGTAACTAATTCTCAGGCATATCACAGTGTGATATTTCAGAAACAATACATACATATTTTGATAGATGGAAAAAGTGTGAGCTAACCTCTGTCATATTCAACAAACATTTTACTGACTATTTTGTGTTTATCTTTAATTCATAACATTTATATCCTGCATTCTCATTGCTGAAAGCAACAATTAGTGCTATATCTCTTTCTCTGTTTTGTGGAGAAGGCAAACTGAGAATACAAATTGACTTCTAAAATATTTCATTTAAATGCTTTTGTAACATATAAATGCAAAACATTTCCCATATGTTTTCACAATATGAAAGCTTTCCAAGTTGATGTAGAAAATTAAATATGTTCTTAGAAATTTGCTTGAAATTTTAACAGCCAATAAATATCAGAAATATGCATCTATTCCTAATAATTAAGAGAAAAAAATAATTGCAAGATGTATTAATTTTGGCATGTCCAGCCTTTCCCACAAATATCTATGTATATTTTCGGGATCCCAAAGTTACAATATGGCTATGAAATTGAAATCAGATTTTGCAAACATATTTTGCTTGATAAAATTTTGCTAACATAGCCTCCGCTGATAGATTTGCTCCTATCAAAAAAAAGGCTTCATTTCAGAGACTAAAGCCATTCCATCTCAATGGCTGAAATCCAGCAGGTTCTGACAGGTTCTGGAGAAATGGCAAATGCCACCTCTAACTAGCCCCAGAGTGGGGCAGGAATGGAGATTTTGCAGTATCCTTCCCCTGCCATGCCCACCAAACCACGCCCACAGAACCAATAGTAAAAAAATTGAATTTCACCACTGGTTCACCCATATTAGTGAAGGAACAACTGATCTGACATTTGTTTAAGATCATGCTCACGGGGGAGGAGAGTCACTAGCAAATTATCAATTTGGATGCATCAGGTTAGATGTTATTTCCACAATGTGGCTACAACCTTAGGATTTTTATTTTCTGCCTTCATGACTAATAAACCATTTGCTTCACATTTTCATGGCAGTGTACCAAATTGACCTTTTAAAAAAACATTAAGAAGAATCTCTATCTATTGCTACTTGGTTTACATCTGATTAATTTGTTTTCTGATATGCTCAGTGTAAAAAAATAATAGTTGAATGCTTGCATCAGGACTTCTGTTTATATTGGGAAAAATGGGACTGTAATGGAATGCGATTTAAATAACATATCCAAAAATTCCCTTGTAAAAATTTCCATTTTTATCCTTATTTTTCTCTGTATTTGAAACTCTAACAATTTCAGGCAGCGGAAGCAAAGAAGGAGGACTAATTGCTATGAGCTTCCTCCAAGTGCTATTTGCTATACTGGGGACACTGTCAATTTTAATTTGCCATATGTTCTTTCATTAGTACATTTCAATGTTCAACTTTTAAGAGAGTTAATAAGCTCTCATTTGATGATCTTGTAATAAAAAATTAATGGGAATTCTGATTTTATTTTCTTTATTATTTGCTTACCCTTACCATATGAATCTATCCAACTATGTTTAGATGCATTTCAATCAGATTTTTGAGAGTTTTTAAAAAATCAGAAAATGTATCATTTATACTTAGGACTTAACTGCACTTCCTTTTTGCCCCACTCCAAGAATGAACCACTTTCCACTGGGGGTGGGAAGGAACCAAGGACATCATACTGAACCCATTACTATTTAGGCCAGGGATCTCCAACCTTGACAGATTTAAGACTCATGGACTTCAACTTCCAAGTTCAACTTGTGGATTTCAATTCCTCTCTGGCTGAGGAATTTGGGGAGTTAAAGTCCACCAGTCTTAAAGTTGCCAAGGTTGGAGACCCCTAATCTAGGCTACTGGAAAGATCCTTCTCATATGAATTTTTGCCCCCCCCCCCCCCTCAAAGGCATGTTCTCATTCCATCGGAGGGCAGTCTGGTCTACCTGCTGCATTTCATTCAGCCTTATAGTACACAAATACTTTAGACCTATTGGGCATTATGTATTCCTGTGTCAGATCTCAAAACTACAGTATGCCCATTCTATTTCATTTAATCTACTAATCAGAATTCAGCCAGGAAGCCACAATCCCAGACAATATGAATGAGTCATCAGGTTCATATGTAGACTGCATTTTTCATTTGAAAAAAAAATCACCATTATTTCCTTTAAAAAGAAATAGGAAGATAGATACCTAAGGTGACCAGACGTCCCGATTTCAGCGTGACAATCACGCTTTATAACAATTTTTCCCGTTTCCCGCTGCATTTTTAAAAAGTCCCGATTTTCTGGCTTCATGTTGAAAGCCCAGTGGATTTGCTTAAGAAATCCTAACTGGGGCAAGACAAAAGACACCCTGTCTAATCCCTCTCTCTGTCTCAGTACTTTCATTGAAGATATTAAAACATTAAAGCAAGAAAATGGACCTTCTATGCACAATACTTTGAAATATATTGTGCATAGAATTTTTAAAAATAGTTTTACTTCAATTTATTCTGTGTGGAATAGTTTGAAATGTTTTATTTCAATTTATTCTGTGTGGATTCTTTTTTTTAATTGTCTTAGACTATTTTAAAAAAGATTCTATCCAAAATACAAAATACCAGCTGCAGTTATTCACTTAAGAACTGTGGCAAGAAAGGTGGTATAGTGACCAAAGTTACAATGGCATTGAAAAAAGTGACTGATGATCACTTTTCACACTTAGCGACCATTTTCACACTTAGCAACCGTTGCAGCATCCTCATGGTCATGTGATCAAAATTTTGATGTTTGGCAACAGTTACAATTTATATTTGTAAATTGTAGTTATGTTGAAATAAAAAAATACAATACTATTTTTGCGTTGTATGAAAAATTTTGTTGCCCCATATAAAATTTTTAATCAAGCTCCCCCCCCCCCGTCAAAGGTGTCCCTCTTCCCTCTTTACCAATCTGAAAATCTGGTCGCCTTATAGATACCTATGGACAAGAATTGTCTTTCTCCATCAGAGTCAATTCTGTGATGAGCTTTTTGTTGTTACCAAATCCTGACTTTTTATATGAGGCAGGCCTAGACAAGCTGAGACTTAGAGCAGAGATGGAAATCAGAAGGAAGTGCAGCTTTGAAGATAAGATATAGCCCCTTTGTCCTCTGACTTGAAGTCTCTCTTAATGCAAAGAAACAAGAGCCAAATGCATGTTGTGTTTTATAGTATAGGATCCTAGACTGCTGTGGGACTGTAGTCTGAAAGATGGAATTAAAAACTTAACAGTAACCAGAAATGTGATGCAAGTCTTGCTAAGAAATGCAAAACAAGAAAACCATGGTGTCTGTTTCATTGACTATCAAATACAGTTTCATTGACTATCAAATACTTAACCTCAGCCTTAAACTTAGTCCAGGAGAAAAGACTTATCAGTCTTCAAGGATTGCTGAAATTAACTATCTAAACTAGCTGAGAGGTCTCAGTCATCATGACAAAGAGATTTTAAGAGCTGTAATTCTGCAGGAGCTGGAAATTTACTGTTCCTTAAATTTATTTTATTCCAGTGAAAATGGTGATTTAAAAATACACTGACCACCTTATTATGACAATTGATCATGGTTAACAGCAGCCATACAGAATCATAGAGTACAAGAGTTGGAAGAGATTGTGTAGGCCAGGAGTCAGCAAATTGCAGCTCTGAAGCCGCATGTGGCTCTTTCCTCCCTCTGCTATGGCTCCGTCACTGGTCGGTGCCACAATTTTGAGAGGAGTGTCGGGGGGGCAGAAGCACAGTGTGCCAGGAGAAGACTCTATGGCAAGGGGAGAGTTTTCCAGTTGTGTCCACAATTGATAGGGATTTTGGTTATGATAGGTAGAGAAAAAAGTATGGCGAGCTAGGAGGAGACTCTATGGTGGGAGAACTGAACTTCCGGTCAGCTCCAGAATTGAACAGGGGGTTTCAGGTTAGGACCTTTGTGGCTCCTGGTGTTTTCTTTTATGTGGGAAACGGGTCCAAATGTAAGGTGACCAGATTTTCACATTGGTAAAGAAGGACACCTTTGACCGGGGGGGGAGGGGGGCTTGATTAAAAAATTTATATGGAGCAACCAAAATTTTCATACAATGCAAAAATAGTATTGTAATATTTTTTTTATTTCAACATAACTACAATTTACAAATATAAATTGTAACTGTTGCCAAACATCAAAATTTTGATCATGTGACCATGAGGATGCTGCAAAGGTTGCTAAGTGTGAAAATGGTCATCAGTCACTTTTTTCAATGCCATTGTAACTTTGGTCACTAAATGAACTGTTTGAAAGCTAAGGCTAGCTTGCATTATAATGCCTTATGCTAGCTTACATTTTCACAATAAATAAAATATTATTTTAAAATACATCAAAATAATAAAAG
This sequence comes from Thamnophis elegans, assembly GCF_009769535.1. Classification (NCBI taxonomy): domain Eukaryota; kingdom Metazoa; phylum Chordata; class Lepidosauria; order Squamata; family Natricidae; genus Thamnophis; species Thamnophis elegans. Next base: position 26,379,928 of record NC_045548.1, on the reverse strand, counting down.
AAAAAAACCTGGCTCACTTACCAGGCAGGCAGGCACAAGTCAATCCAGATTGATGCAGATGTTAATACAAAGAACTGAGCAAATTAAAATGGTGAAATTAGTCCCAGGGAAATATTTTTCAAAGAAACTTTGCCACCATTTTTCCCACACAAGCCGAACTCCAACCTCCGTGCCCCTCCCCTCTGGGAAATCCAGGAAGGAACAGTCGCTACTTCTCTAGCCAAAGTATTTCCTGGAGCTCTATCTTTTCTTATAGAGGAAGTAAAAGGGGCGGGGGGGGTGTTCCCGTTTTCTTGCTTTAATGTTTTAATATCTTCAATGAAAGTACTGAGACATAGAGAAAGGTTAGAGAGATTGTCTTTTGTCTTGCCCCGGTTAAGATTTCTTAAGCAAATCCACTGCGTTTTCAACATGAAGCCAAAATCGGGACTTTTTAAAAACGCCACGGGACACGGGACAAATTGTTAGAAATCGTGACTGTCCTGCCAAAATTGGGATGTCTGGTCACCTTATCCAAATGGCTCTTTGAGTGTTTAAGTTTGCCGACCCCTGGTGTAGGCCACTGAATTCAACTTCTTCATCCAAAAGAATCCAGATTAAAGCATCTGTGGCAGATGGCTGCTTCAATGCAACTACAATCTCTGTGTCAAATTAACTGTATCATTTTCCAAGATGATAATGAACCAAATTTGACCATTTTCTGTATGAGGATGAGCCTTGAAGCCTCAGTTCCTTTAATCTCTCAACCTAATTTTTAATCCACTCATTATTATTTATGTTATTTATTATACAAATGTATTGGTCACCTAACTCACACACAGATGATTTAGGTGGCTTACACATTAAAAAAAAATCTCATACACAGAATGCCTTATAACATTAAAAATTTGCAACACAAAGTCCCATAACCCCTTTTCCCTTCCATGGTAGTAGCAACACAATAAAATCAGCTCGACTCCCTTCTATTTGTAGTCCCCAAGCCTGCTGACATAACCATGGCACTGACAAAAATTATTGTTCTTGTTAAAATTTGTTCCATTTTATCTGAATTTTTCCAGTATGCCGCTCAGATCTTGATGTAATACTTAAGGTGGTATCTGATTAATTAGAATCTATATTTCAGTACTAAAATTATATACCTTCTTTTCAAGGATATATCCAGCAGTATCTGTTTTGTTTCATCTGAATACTCAGAATATATTTATTTTGTGATGGCTTCAAAAGAGTTTTTAAGTTCCAGTACTGCAGAATATTTTTTTTGTTTCTCATTTTCATACCTGGATGTTTTTCTTCATTTTATTCTCTTCCTTATAGAGAATCATTTCCTCTGTCAGCATCTGTATTTAGTTTCATGCATTTTCATCTTATTATGTCTTGTGTATGGGTATCTTATTGCTCCAATTTCTGTAGTTTGCTTCAGACACCACACCTCATGTTTACTTTTATTGCCAAAGTTCTGAGTGCTCTTTTTGATCACTTACTCAGCAGCCTAGATAAATTTCTCCCAAAAGCTAGGTATGCTTTAGCAACACAAAATGTAAATGTTAGCCTCAGATTTACTTGTACTACACCATCCACTTGTTAGTAGACCAGGAATCAATATGATTGATGTCTATGCAATGTGCTAACTGAGCATTATGACTAAGATTAAATACTGGGAAAAGAGGAGCAGAAGACAAGATAAGAACCTATTACAAAACGTCTGTGTGACAGAACTTTAAACATTTCCCCCCACCCACCCATTCCCCCCTCTCTCTGAATACAATTACGATTTTCAAAAATCTTACAGTAGAAGCTGAAAGGCCAGAGAAAGCACTTCTCCGAAATGGGAATCTACTTGGCTTGCAGTTCCAGCATTAACACTGCAAAATTATCTTTATGGCAGTTCCTCTATTTTCTGTGATTGGGATTTCTTTCTATGGCCTTCATTCCTTGCTATAGTTCAGCATTCCACTTTCTTCTGAAACCAAAGTTCTCAGCAATCAATCTTTTCTTACTTTATCATCAAAACCTCTTACTATTTCCTGTGCTTTCATTGGTTTTGACATTTTTTCTCATTGTACACCTGCTGGTCATATATTAATAACATATTAATTATCTGTCTGCTGAATAGCAAATGCGCTTTTTAATAATGCCACCATCTTGGATCATCATACACAAGGGAGCTCTAATATAGCCATATTAAGATAACAAAATATTTGTGAATAATATATAGCTTTATGCTGTGAGGATAGAGAATGCGCCTTGCCAGATGCAGACTTTCCATCTTCCCTGTCAGTGAAACTACTTCAGCTCAAATTTGTTTTTACTGCCTCTGGTTTTATGCTATATTGTGGCTCTGTTGTTATTTGTGCTGCTATTACAGTTTAAATTAATTTCCACTCTGAGAAAAATCTATTATAGGGTGCCTATAACCAAACAGCTGTTTTGACAGAAACTCCTGTTACGTGCAAGAATGGAAAGACTATCGAGAAACTAGATCATTTTCCCAACTACTATTTTATAAACTTAATGTGGTATTTTTATACCTTTGTCCCTGAGATAGAGAGGGTGGTGTTAGAAACTCAGAAGGCTTTCTAAAACAGAAATCTAAAGATAGGGAAGAAAAACTTCTTGTTATTTAAGAGCCATGGTGGCTCAGAGGTTAAAATGCAGTACTACAGGCTAAGTCTGCCCACTGCCAGGAGTACAATTCTAACTGGCTCAAGGTTGATTCAGCCTTCCATCCTTCCAAGCAGTGACGTGCGGTGAGGTTTATGGCTGGTGAGGCAGCAATTTTTTTAGACTTGTGGACTTCAACTCCCAGTATTCCACAGCCAGGCATACTCAGTTCCAATTTAAAGCGACAGCATTTGTTTTTCTCCTTTGCTAAATAAGTTTCCTTCTTTCTTTTTCTTCTCCCTTCCCCTCCTTCCTCTCTCTCTCCCTCCCCCTACCGCCTCCTGTAGAGGGCACTTTTTTAGAGGCTTTTTTAAACAGTTAAGCACTAAGCAGAGTCATCCATGGTGACTCTGGCAGCAACTAGCTCAGCCTGACCTCAGCTCTTGCCTTTTTCCTTTTACATTTTTTTTCTTTTCATGATGACAATAGTGAGGCTCTGCCTCCCCTGTCTCCCCTGACTGCACGTCCCTGCTTCCAAGGTTAGTAAAATGAGTACCCAGCTTGTTGGGGGCGATATACTAACTCTGTAAAGCATTTGGAGAGGGCTGTAAAGCACCATGAAATGGTCTATAACTCTAAGTTCTATTGCTATTAAAGTCCTTGGGAATCAGCCGCACAATGTGAAAAATAAACTTGTAACTATTTTGGGAGCATATTCATAATTATGAGAGAACCTTGGCAGCAAATTTGAGAGCAAATGTTTGCCCTTAATTGTATCTCAAATTGGTTGCCTGGACGGGGTTTTCAACTTGCCTAATTCTTGGTGTGATTTCATTTAAAAAGTGCCCCGTGGTTCAAAACAAAACAGCTGCTTCTCCATGATGTTTGGAGCATTTGCAAAGGGAAGAGGGGGAATCTCTACAGACAAAGAGCTGATTTCTATCCTTGTCAATGTAGTCAAGGATTATTAAAAGCTTTTCAGTAAATTTCAGTTGCTCTGTGGAGAGTAAATTAAAAGCTGTGCCTTTTGCCAGATAAGTAATAATTGCTGAGTTGAATAGTAATATAATCACCATCAGTTACATTTGAAGGCAAATTAAAAGTAGGCATCGAACACAGACATAATTGAATCATACATAAATAATGTTAAAATCTTAGGTGTCTGCCTAGAGCAAAATAAATACAAATTGCAGAAAATATGTGCAAATTGTTGTGTTACCTTTGACAAGTTTTCAAGCCACAGCTTGCTAATTTCTGTTCTTGCTTAATGTAGAGCAGCCATCAGGAAAAATAGACATCGTAGCCCCTGCTGCTTCCTATTTAAATTTGTATCAATCAAGGGCTGGAATAATTAAGAATAGAGTAGTTTTCTTTTAGAAGAAAAATGACTTTATGATTAAGCATCTGTAACATGATTTATGCCTGTTTGTTTTTTAATTGAGTTTCTGGTGTAATACTGCATGTAGAGGACACCTCCTACCTTAGTTTATTGCACAGAATGATAAGATCATAGTTAGGCTTTGCAAATGTGTCTCAAAGGTCAGCTAATCTAATCCCTGCAGAGGCAATGAATCCAGCAGCCAGCGCAGACGAAAATAGTCTTTCCCTTATTAATTCCATATTTTAAAATAATTGAGAATGAAAATATGGTCCTGATCCTATTTTTATTGCTGAATTAAATATGCTGCACATTTGGTGCAAAAGGAAGATAATAAAGTGCAACTGAGCCTATAATGGAGATAGTAGGACAATTTCTTCCAAGTTTATTTTGAGGATAAACAAATCCAAGAATAGCACTTGCATTTAGACTTATATACTGCCCCATCATGCTTTACAACCCTCTCAAAGTGATCTGTACAGAGTCAGCATCTTGTCCCCAACAATCTGGGTCCTCATTTTACCAATCTTAGAAGGATAGAAAGCTGAGTCAACCTTGAGCCAGTTGGGATCAAACTGCTGTCTGTGGCAAAGTCAACTGTCAATTCTAACTACCAGGGACGTGCAGTCACTAGAGGCAGGGGAAGTGTGGCCTCACCAGTCATGAGGAAAAGGAAAGAATTTTAAAGAATTTTTTTAAAATAATTAAAGCCAAGGTAGTTGCTGCCAGATTCCAAGTCACAGTGACTTGGAGTCTGCTTAGTGTTAACTATAGGAGGAGGCGAGAGAACTATGGGCCTCCTGTGCACAAGCAATTTTTCACCTTTTAAGAGTTAAGCAAGGGTTAAAAAGCGAACAGTTTTGTATGCAAAGGAGGCACGTGTTCTTTCGCCTCCTGTAGAGGGCATTTTTAGAGGCTTTTTAGAGTTCTCTGGGAGCAACTAGCTCAGTCTGACTCAGAGCTCTGGCCTTTCATGGGGGGCAGGCAAAAGCAGAGTTGAAATCCTCTCTGAAACAGCTGGAAAAGGTGCATGTGTGGGGAGGGGGGAGGAATTCAAAAAGTTTGATTGCATGCAGAACCATGTTGCCTTTTCAAAAAAACACACACACACACACACACATACATACACACACACAGCTGGATAAAAGTATATAAGCCCAGCTTCACTGATTACAAGTTTGAAAAGGGAACGTGATTCACCTGCAATCAAAGGCTCCGATCAGAAGGCAGCAGGGGAAGGAGGGGTATGGCAGAGGAGCTGCTTTCAAGCCTTTGGAAAATATATCCAATCCAACTTCTGTGTTTGTGTTTGTTTGAGAGTGAGTGAATGAGAGGGGGATCCAACTTCTCTGTGTGCGTGTGTCTGTTGAGAGGGGGGGAGGAAGGGAGAGAGCGAGGAAGGAGGGGGAGGGGGAAGAAAAAGAATGGGAAAACTTATTTTGCAAGGGGGAAAAATGCTGTCACTTTAAATCGGAACTGAACATGCCTGGCTGTGGAATTCTGAGAGTTGAAGTCCACAAGTCTAAAAAAATTGCTGCCTCACCAGCCATAAAGCTCACCGCATGTCACTGCTAACTACTGCACCACCATGGCTCTGATAAACTTAGAGTTTTATACTCTAAGTATAAAAAGAGGGGCTCTTAGAATTAATTAGGGGTTACCCCTTAAGTGCTGGTACAAAATTCGGAAGTGGTTAGAAGAAATTACTGAGTGAAAAATAGAACTCAAACCAGAAGCATTCTTATTAGGACTACTGGATCAAAAAATGGCCAAACAATCTCAATACATAATCATACACATACTCACTGCAGCCAGGATTTCCCTTGCACAAAACTGGAAAAAAATCAATACACCCTCAGATGAAACTACAATCAGGAAAATACTCGAATGCGCAAAAATGGATAAAATGACAATAGAACTAAAAGAAAGAGAAGAATCGGACTTCTATAAAGTATGGAATAAAATGTACAAGTGGCTAGAAAACAGAAGCCAAGACAGAAAATAGAGAATACAAATAAACGTAGATATAAATAATGAATAATATTATAAGTGTTAATATTATGTTTGTTACATTATAGGACAAAGTTATAGTGAGAGGAAGGCAATGCAGAAGGGAGAATTATAAAAGCTAAGAAAGCTGTTATAGAAAGCTGTAAAATTACTGTATATTGTTATGTATGTTCTATGTTTTGTTTTGTCTTATTGTGTGTTTTTTTGCTGTCTTTCCTATTGTTTTTAAAGATCAAAACATTTAATAAAATTATTTTTTTAAAAAGAGTTACCTCTTAAAGAGGTTAGTTGACAATCACAGCAAATGATAGATATGGATTACTGATTAGACATCATTTTAGCTAATATTTATCTTCTGATTAACTGGATTAAACTTTTTTTTCTTTTTCAAATGTTGGGACAATAATGTCTCACATGTTAATTATGTGTTAAAACTACAGGCATTATGGCAGAATGTGCTTCAGGCTTTATGACAGCTTCTTAAACTGGAGGTGATTCATTTCTAAGCATGCTTCTCACAGAGTTCTCTTTAATAAGATTTATTGAGTGGGATCGGATTAGGTTATACACAAAATTTCTGTTTCTATAGACACTGCAGTAGGAGAGTTATGTCAGTCTATGGTGGCAAAAAATTGCCACGAGTCTAGTAGTACCTTTTTCAAATAAATTTTATTAAAAGGCAGAAGTTTCATGAGCTACTACTCATTTAATCAAATTAATATCCATTGAGTAAAAGCCTTCAGAACTCGAAGGAACTTACTTCTGGCTACAAATGCAAAGCATTGCATTATGAATGGATACTAAATTAACTTCTTTTTTGGAAACTTGTTACAAATGACAGCGAATCCTCAGTTTATAGGAATATAAATAAATATTTTTGGTAAAAGCATTTTAAAAGCTTAAAATTCCAGCATATGAAATAAGCTTCTTTGCTTGGAAAAGAATATTTCAGTAGTGACTGTTTTGCCACCAAGGATGAAGAATGGAAAGAAAAGCATATTAATTTTCATGAATTAAATTTTAAATAACATGATTCTTTATCTTGCTCATCTCTGCTTTGCTATATTCTTCAGCCATTATGAAATCAAAGTAAATAACCTACTGACAATTATTTTCCCCAAATCATGTAAAATAAATGTGATTGATCCTTTTTCTATTGTTTTGGTTATGAAAAAATGGGGTATTATAAAGGCACAGCCTTACAAAGATCTATACATTTTGAACTTATTTGAATTATATAGCTTTTGCTAGTTTTGTTCATGTTTAATTTATATTTATTTTGTGACAGTGTGATTCCAGCATGAGGATTCTGTGTACAACAAATACATTTATTTTTTAGCTGAAACTATGTTTTTGTTAATAGGAAAATTAAAATAAAAGAATGTGAAACTATCTCTTTAAACATCATATATATGGCTTCAGAGAAAATACTGAGCAATTTTGTTGGCTTACTACCCCCACTGTGTATCTTAGATTTTAAAAAAATACATCTGCGCCAATATTTGCCCTCCAATTTCTAGAACGTTGGTTTTGTCTTTGAAAGGGCTTCCATTTTTCTTCTTTAAAATAATGTTCAGAAAGCAATGTATTTCCATGAAACTGAATGCAATGAATAAATATGCAAGACTGTATTCTCTGTTTCTAGAATTCTGCACATCAGAAGCCCCAAGACGATCATATATTCTCAGTGGTTTTAACATAAGTGCTTTCTGTAAAATGCTGGAGGTTTAAAGGTTAAAGACCACTTTATTTTTCTGGAACTCATTTATAAAAGAGATTTTATTGGACTGTATTTGCTTTTTATTAGCTTCAAGCAACAAACACTCATTTCTCAATGATAAGTAAAGGATAGGACAAGTAATATAATCAGAAAAATATGGATAGCATCAATGCAAAAAAATGGCAATTATCCAGGCTGGTCACATTCAATGAATAAAGAGATGTGACTAAACTTTTAGTACATGTCTAATTATACCCTGCTTTTAATAGGTTCTCTTTTCATTCTTTGTTTTGGCATTGGAATTTAACCAAAAGTACTCAATACTTTTCTTTTAATTAAAACTCATTGTTATTTGCATTTTTTTGTTTGGGAACAGCCTTGAAAGGATTTATATCTTTTCTTAACTGCAGATTAATGAACCTCAGTTTATGTATGAACGCGTGCATATTTATTTTTGTTAAAAATACAATACCGCAACAATATTATGCAATCAATTTGTCCTTTCCCTTCCAATGCAAATAAAACCCAGTAAATAATCTGACCTCAAATACCCCACTTTCCTGTTTTGGTTGCAACAATTTAATTGTAGGGGGAGATTTCAAGATCTTTTGGAATATAATACCAGTAATATTAGACTATCACCAAAGTTTGCATAGCCAACATGTTCAGCTGGAAAGGAAAAGGTTTGGGATTGTTTTTAGAAACAAAATTGGGAATGCTGAGACTTGTAGCAATTTTTTATTTGCAGCTACTAGATTCTGCAAATATCATGCTGCCAAAAATTTAAGGCAACCCAATTAACAATGGTATCACTTTTCTTCAACTGAGGGGCAAGGGTAAAATAAGAACACTAAAATTCAAATAGGATTAAATTACCTGTTTGGTTTTTAAAAAAGGGCTCTCAAAAGTCAAACATTCTGGACTTGCCTCCTTCAATAATGTCACCGTATTCACATCAAATGGCCCTCATCTATCCCATTTTGAATGATTTTTAAAAGTGTATTCACAAAGTAAATTAATATTATTATATACAATTGAATGATTATAGTACATTATTTTTTATAGTTTCTTCTCCTGTATATATTCTTTCAAACATTATTTCTCCACCCTTGTGAGCCAAATAAAATCTGCAATTGCCTTGTGAAGTAGGCACTCAAACAGAAAGGCTGTTTTCAGCATCATCTATGGTTTCTCAGTGATACTGAGGCTTTGTCAAGAATAGGTGGAGATACAGACCTCTGTTGTGTGACAAAATGTTTGTTAGAAGATAGAAGCAATGGGAGTTTTAGAATGTATCTACGTACACAGAATTTGCTGAACATCAAAGGATTGATTGCATTATGCCCCCACATTGTCATACACTGGGTAAAATATTATGCTAAGGTGTAGCACAAGGCAAACTTCACACATTATTTTAGCAGCTTCAAAAAGAAGTGTCATATTTGTAATATTTTTTTACCTCTTTCTAATGAAATGGTTCAGAACTGTTCACAAAGGAATGAATACCGGGACGGAGGGAATATTTTCCCCTTGCCAAAACAGGACTGAACAGGACTGACAATTCTTCACTCCAGGATGTGCATCCAAATGAAATAAAGCAGTACAGAGAGATGGCATCTGAAATAAGATCCATACTGGGAAAGGGAGGGCTAAACTGACATCCATTTGCCTTTCCTGTTACTTGGCTCAGGGAATATCAAATGCCACAGCAGAGGGTCCAAAGAGAAAGAACAGATGTTCTCCTCTTGCTTCTAAACAACAAAACTGCCAGTAATAGGGGGGGGGGGAGTTTCTGTCTATTCCTTTCATTTCCTGTGATTTCTATAATAACATGACATCCTATAACATTGAATATAATGCCTATATTTCTATAGGAACAATAAAAAACCTTGAAGTATCCACTGCTTACAAGCTAGGAGACATGTTTTTCGGGGGGACAGGAAGAGATGGGGATGTTCCAGGAAAACAAAAACACAGGGATATATATTATCATCATTACTATTGTTACTTCAAATGAAGATGACTCCAAATCTAGATGATCTCCCCCATGGAAAAATAGAGGAGAAAAAAATGATAAACTGTCTAAAAGAAATAAATGCTGGAGATTTCACCGCCGTTAAATACATATGTATACTTTATGCATATATGTACCATATATACATGGCTACCAAAAATTACATTCCAAAACTAATAGTTGAATTAATAGTAATTAATTAAAACTGATTGCCTGTAATTTAAAGTACAGGCACAACTTACAACTTTAACTTACAAAAACACAATTGAGCCCAACATTTCTGTTGCTAAGTGAAACATTTGCTAAGTGAATTTTGTCCCATTTTATGACATTTCCTGCCATAGTTGTTAAGTGAATCACTGCAGTGATAAGGTAGTAACACAGTTGCTAGTTAAGTTTGGCTTTCCCATTGACTTTGCTGGTCAGAAGGTTGCAAAAGGTGATCACCTAGGACACTGCAACTGTCATAAATATGAGTCAGTTACCAAGTGTCTGAATTTTGATCACATGACCATGAGGATGCTGCTTTGTAACTTTGAACATTCACTAAATGAACTATTATAAGTCGAGGACTACCTGTATTCTATTTGTAAAATTTACTTGGGTTTTTTTTGTCTTGTTGCATGTAAGCATTACAAAGTCAAAGGTGATGGATTAGATCACTTGGTAGTTGCTTCAGCAGAATGAACAATTGTCAGCTCTTCTTTTGAGTACTAATCCTTTTGGAAAAATAGGGGAAAATGAGTGAAAAGAGGTAAGGTATGGAATTTTAAAATGTTTGCAGCATTTGATATTGGCAAGTTTCAGAACAGAAACTGAATCTTGAAATTTAACATAGCATGAAAAACATGTTTTCTAATCAAAAGAATTTGAGAATCCTTTTAATGTTCCATTTATTTATTTTTTCTGAACTTCATAGCGAAAGAAATGAGCCAGTCAGGAAAATTATAAATTAGTGGATATTATTCCCCAGGTATCCTTTGGTTCTGAAATTCAGAGCTCTTTAAGGATTTCTGTAGAATATCATAAATTTCATCATATTTGCATCATCACTGTGTTATTATTAGTATTATAATTCTTGATTAATAACAAAACACATATGCTATTACTCATTTGTCTTAATAAATCATGAACTTTTATTTTATTTTTTATTTTTTCCCCTCTCAGGAAGAAAAGAATATGCAATGATGTAACAGCATTTATTCCAATGGTCATTCACCTTCAATCTTCTTTAAATTTATGCTAAACACATTTTACTCATAATTACCAAATAGTTTATATAGTTATAGTTATACTCATCTGGAGACAATTAGGAACTGATTTAACTGCTGCAGGAGTATATAGAGATATCATTCAGTGTGACTTTTTACTGCGGTTGACCGAAGCTTCCTAAGGGCTCCATAATGTGATCAAAAGGTCATGCAAATGAATCATATATTTTTCAGTCAAACTGCTTCCTTGTCAATTTATGTATGAACTTATCAAGATGCCTCATAATATTAAACTTAGTCTTTAATAAGTGCTTGTTTATATACAGACTAATAAATTTTCACTTCTGAAAAATATCACCCTTGACCAGAGGTGGCATTCAGCAGGTTCTGACCAGTTCTGGAGAACCAGTAATGGAAATTTTGAGAACCTGTAAAAACTACCTCTGCCTGGCTCCACTTCCATCTATTCTCTGCCTGATCTAGAGGAAATGGGGAATTTTCAATAACCTTCCCCTGCAGTGGAGAGGGAATGGAAATTTTACAGAATCCTTCCCCTGGAATGGGGTGGGAATGGAGATTTTACAGTATCCTTCCCCTGTCATACCCACCAAGGCATGCCCACAGAACCAGAAGTAAAAAAAGTTGAATCCCACCACTTCCTATTACCCACCCACCCCAAATGCTGCATTTGAAGCTACTTCTGTCCTTGATGGTTCTAACAATGGAGTAACATTTACTTATATTTACTTTCCTCCCTGGTGTTAAGAATTCAGTAACTGTCTCAAACAGCTTTGTAACCCCACAAAGTATTCATTGCCATACTTCATAGAGAAAAAGAAGGTCATCTCTCACCTGGATATCTCCCCCAGGCCTTTTAGGACTACGGATGATATTCCCACCCTCATCAACATTTGAAAACAGAAAAGCAACAGCAGAGTGGGATTGGGTCTCATGAAGTGTGTAGGAGAAACATTCAGACTGCATTCACAATGAAAAAAACCTAGGTAGTGAATAAAGGTCTAAATGGAACTATGGAACTATGAAACAGAATTATTATTTTTTCTGCACAATAGTTTAGTTAGCTAGCTCATATTTTAAGTCAAGCCCACAGGCTTGAATTACAGTTCAGTGATTCCTGTAATAAGGCACAGCTAGGAACAATAGAGTTACAGTACATGCATTAGGAAGGATTCTCTTTTAACACTCAAAACAATGGTTTTCACAATAACTTGCAATAATGAGGAAATAATAACATGTGAGTATTACATCATCATGCAACTGCCACAGGCATAGATTTGTGTCATGACACCTCACATTAATGATATCATTTGCATGATGACATCATCATTGTTTGCCATTGTTTACATCTCCTCACCACTTCTATAGTCATCCATGACTAAATTACATTTTTGTCTTGAACTCAAATTTCTTTTTCCTGACTTTGTATTGGTTGCAGTTCTCCTTATTGTTCCTCAAGGTTATTTCTACTTCCCATTACACAAATATTTCAGGAAAGTACATTTTAATGACTTGTTATGTGAAATTTAATAACAATAAACTGTTTAAACAGGTTGTTGCAGAATATACAGATTATCTTTCACTGGAGATGTTTAAGCGGAGGCTGAATGACCTTCTGGCTATTGAAACCCACTGAATGTGGGTGGAGGATAGTGGAAAACATGGTAGTGAAGAAACAAAATGTGGTTTTCAGTGCTTGCAAAAAGAGGTAGGAGAAGTCAATATTCTGTACTAATAACATTGAAGATTATGAGGTCATTGATAGCTCACTGCACAGAGTACATACTTTTATCCATTGAAATATTAGAAAAGGTTCATCACAAAACCTGCCATTTTGACTATGTATTGCATGCAAAATGTAAATGCAAATACTGTACAGCATCAATCAAGTTAGATTAGGTCCCATTGAACAATAGAATTGTTAGAAGACAATTCTCCTTCTTTGTCTTTGCTTTGTTGTCACTCATTACAAGGATTGGGAAGCCAATGAAGAGCAGTATTAAGATATGTACTCATCAAATCTACGGTATTTATATTCTTTTTCTTATATATTTACGGCAAGATATATATTTTCTCATACAATGTTCAATTTTCTTACCACCATCCCCATATAAAACAATAGAGAATGTCAACTGTCTTCTGGAAGAGACCAAGGACGCTAATGGTTAACACATGCCATAACATCACAATGCAAATTCTGTTCCTTTTATATTTGTTTGTGATGTTGCAAAACTAGAATTGACCATGTGTTAACATTTTCTCATCATTGTGATTAGGAATGGGCAACAGTATATGGGATGTTTAGCTTTCTTAGTAGCCAGTAATAATAGCAGTGAAATTTAAGATTTTTAATTTGGTACTTGTACTCTACCAAGACATAGAAAAGAAGAAAGGCAAGAGGCTTGCTTCAGAAGAAGAAAGAGATGGAAGCTTGCTTGGGGAGGCAGCCAACCAATCTCTCTCTCTTTTAGGTATACTCTTGCTGCCTTACCCTACATGACACTAGGAAATATGTTGGACTACCAGATGTGGGCTGCCAAAAACTAGGAAAGAAGAAAAGAGATGCTCCTATAGGCTTTTTGCAATCCAGATTTAGTAAATCTGTGGAAGAGAAGACAGAAGCAGACTATACAAAAAAAGCACACAAAATGTGAGTCCTCCAGAGGTGGACAAGAACAAATTTTAACAAATCTGGGCCAATAATTCCAATGTCTGTTACCTGTGATAGCCTGTGAACATAAGCAGTTTCTATTCAACTGTCACTCACAGAAGCTTAATGAGCAATTACAAGCCAGTCATTCTCAGTCCAAACTAGCTCAGAGAATTGTTGTTATACAATGTGCTTTCCTTATGTGTATTTAATGTTATAAATAAATGTGTCCTTTGAACAATTCCCTCAGAAATACTTTAATTATCAAATCAATTTTCATTTATTAATGGGTTTCTGAATAAATAATCTATACATTAAGAAATACCATGATGGAAAATTGATAATGTTGTTCTCTATTTACTGTGTTTCACCGAAAATACGACAGGGTCTTATTTTTTTTGACACACAAAATATGGCCTTGGGTTTATTAAAGGGGAGGGCTTATTGTTTTTGGGTTGCCGGGCGGCTGCTCCCTTGCGACCAGGCTCCCAAAGAGCCGGGCACAGCCTCAGGGTCGAATGTTGAGCTGTTGCAGCAGCAGCAACACAGCAGCCATGAGGTGGCCACACTCGTGAGCAGCCGCCCAGCAATCCCCCTTTCCAGCCGGTCACAGCACCACTGACCGATCTAGCAGTATCTGGAAGGCACCAAGCAACACAAGTGCCTTTTTGCTGCCCTTTGCCTCCCACAGCACGGCACCTTCGGAATGCCTCTAGGTGAGTGACTGGGACTATGCATGGCTGGAGAGGGGGGGTTGCACGAGTGGCTTTTCCGCTCCCCGCTCGTGTGACTCGCAGGCTCATGATCCCCTTGGATAACTCTACAGTACCTGCAGAGCCAGGGCATCTTAGCTGCTTGGACCACCTGCTGCTTGGGTTTTTTGGGTTTTTTTAGGCTTTCAAAGCACGGAGGATGGATGCTGCTCTGGAAGTACGCTCTATGGTAGCATACAACCATAGAGCATACTCCCAGAGTCGTATCCTACCTCCGTGCTTTGGAAGCTGCAACGGAGGATGGATGCCGTTCTGGGAGTATGCTCTATGGTTGTACGCTCTGCAGCCCACAACCATAGAGCGTACTCCCAGAGTGGCATCCATCCTCCATGCTTTGAAAGCTGAAAAGAAACAAGCGGCGGGCGGTGCCAGCAGCGGAGAGTTAGCCAAGGGCATAATGAGCCTGCGAGTTGCACAAGCAGGGAGCAGAAAAGCCGCTCATGCAACCCCCCCTCTCCATCCATGCAGAGCCCCATTCTCTCATCTAGGGGCATTCCGAAGGCGCTGAGCCGTGGGAGGCGGAGGGTGGCGAACAGGCACTGGGTGTTGCTTGGTACCTTCCAGGTACCACTAGATCGGTCAGCGATCAGGCACTGGGTGTTGCTTGGTACCTTCCAGGTACCACTAGATCGGTCAGCGGTGCTATGCCCAGCTGGAAAGGGGGGTTGCCGGGTGGCTGCTCACAAGTGCGGCCACTTCATGGCTACTGTGTTGCTGCTGCAACAGCGCAACACAGCCATTGAACCCTGAGGCTGTGCCCAGCTCTTCAGGAGCCCGCTCACAAGAGAGCAGCTGCCTGCAACCCCCCCTCTTCAGCTGGGCACAGTGCCGCTGACTGACCTAGCGGTACCTCAAAAGCACCAAACAACACAAGCACCTTTGCCCCTCACTTTGTTCCCACGGCTTGATTCCTTTGGGATACCACTAGGTCGGCGAGCAGTGCTCTGCCTGACCAGAGGGGGTGGGATTGTCCAAGGGGCTTATTTTCGGGGCTGGGCTTATATTTTTGCCCACGCGAAAAATGTGGCAAGGCTTTAGTTTCAGGACAGGTCGTATGTTGGGGAAAACACGGTACTTAGTGATTATAACCTACAAAGCAAGAATTGCAATTTCATAAAAAAAATCTAAATAAATGCAACAGAAAGACGTTAAACATTCACATCCTAGCATATAATGCTTAGGAGT
The DNA here is from genome assembly GCF_009769535.1 of Thamnophis elegans. Classification (NCBI taxonomy): domain Eukaryota; kingdom Metazoa; phylum Chordata; class Lepidosauria; order Squamata; family Natricidae; genus Thamnophis; species Thamnophis elegans. The sequence goes on along the minus strand of NC_045548.1, from coordinate 26,364,368 downwards.
AAATAAATGAAAAGTTTGCCTTTGCGCTTTTTGACAGCATGCCTTGGAGTCTAGCTTTTGTTTTCCATCACAAACATTTATCTTGATGCCAATCTTGCATTTCATCCTTAGAACAGTCTTCCAGTTCATTGAGCTAAGTCTTTTGTCTTCAGTTTTTGTTCACGTTGTAATATTTTTCTTCGCAATTCTACCCATTTGCTGAGGACACGTTTAAATGTTTTTGGAAGCTGTACAAGATTCCATTTAAAGAAGGAAATAAATCCACATCAGCCTCAGGCTGGATATTTTTTTAAAAAAACACAGAACCTTGATTGATGATCTTTCAAAGAACATTAATATCTACCATGCGGTAGTTCCTTTGGGCCTTATTGTAAAAAACAAGAGCTTATCACTTCAATAATCCAACAATTGTTTCATTTCTGTACTAAGAAAAGAGAGAATCAGTCAATTACAAATTGCAAAAACTATTATTGCCTAATAGGGCCTCGCTAGCTAGGAAACTAATTTTCTACATAGTGCCAAAGGCTTTATTTACAGCAAGGATGTGGAAACTACAACTTTGCAAACGTTACTGGACTACAATTTCCAGTATTTTTCTGACCACAAGATGTTGCACTTGTTTTCTACTCCATTGGCCAAGCAACAATTCATTCTAAAATTTATTTATTTTCAAAATTATTTTCAAAAATTAATTATTTTCAAAAGTGGGACACATACAAAATCCATACACATACTGCATGTGTACACACACGAGTGAGAAAACAACCTCAAATTGTCAAAATGAAAATTTTACACTTTGAATAACCATTAATTTTTCTACAGTCGTTCTTCATGAGCGCTTTATAACAAAAATCACCAGGAATTTTTCCTTGGTTTTCATCTGTGGCCACATCCCCAAATACATTTTGATTCTAACCAGAAAATGAATTTTCATTTCATATGTGATAGCTATAAATGAACGTATTATTACTATCTTCATATCAGAGTCATTGCTATTCTATTTTTGTGTACATTTCACATTTGTGTATTCTTTCTTAAGACAATGAAATACGGGTTCTACTTCTCTATTACAGGCAATTGAACTTAGAGACTTCCTGTTTTCTTGGAAGAAGCATGAATTATAGCTTATTTTCTAGTAGATTGGCTTGTCCAAAGGACGGAATTCTGCTTGTTAATAATATATTCACTGAAGTGATCCTAAAATACGTTTTAGTATTAGGTTCTATGAGCTCAAAAGTGGAGGCATTTTTTGTCAAAGTGTGATTTATCTTGCCCAGACATTCTTGTGTAGAAACAATGTGATCCTGAAATTTGACCTGGTGCTTTGACCTGGTGCCACCTTGGCTCTAGGAGCCAAGGTGGCGCAGTGGTTAAATGCAGCACTGCAGGCTACTGCTAGATCAGCAGGTCAGCGGTTCAAATCTCACCGGCTCAGGGTTGACTCAGCCTTCCATCCTTCCAAGGTGGGTAAAATGAGGACCCAGATTGTTGGGGGCAATATGCTGACTCTCTGTAAACCGCTTAGAGAGGCCTGAAAGGCCTATGAAGCGGTATATAAGTCCACTGCTATTGCTATTTGAGAATGTGAGGGACAGGTTGGGTGAAATGCAGACTGAATTCAGGCAAGATTGAACAGCAGTTGGTAGAGATGCCTGCTGAATTAATGGATGTTTTATTTTAATTTCATTCAATTATTGTGTTTTCATACTTTATCTTTTTGAATAAGCAGCAAACAAAAGTTTGTTAATTAATTGATATTTTTTTCCCTGAGAAATACTTCCAAACTATTCTGTCTTCATATATTATAGGGTAACTGGCATTGTTTTATGATCACAACTATACTGTATCCATTAGTGAACTTTTATGACTCTTAATTTGTTCTATCATTATCCCTTATGGTTTACAGTAAAGTTTCTATTTACCAAGACTAAATAAAAGCCAACTATAATGAAATTACTGCAAAGCAGCAAAAGTTCCCTGGTAGATAATGTATCACTTTAGTTGTTATGACTCATAAGTTACTGCAACACTATAAATGTAGACTGCATGTAATTATCTAGCCAGCTATATTGCAAAACAAGTGTAAAGTTGTGTTAGCAAATGGATAAAATATGTTGTTCAATTGATTTTGGGGAGGGAAGGAAAAGGCCAACTCCATTAAAGCTAAGAAAAACAAGTGGCAGAAGCAAACTTATTTTAATTCTGAGATGGCAAATTATCTTCAGTCAAACAGAGGTCTTGTGCTTTGGTACTTAGCTAATAAAAAGATGCCATTCTGTTAATGAAACAGAACATAATGGATGATGCTGGAAAACCACTTAAATTTTTTCCACTTAGTGAGATAATGAGTGATACTGAAAAAAGAACAATAGATAGCAATCCCTTCCCTTTAAGTATTTGAATAAAGGTAAACTTCCTTCAATCTAGCTACTTCCAGAGTCTTAGAAGGCAATTCACATCATCTCCCGCTGGACTGTCAAGGTAGCTCCTGACTGACATTTTATCACAATTGGGTTTTCTTACATTGGAAAATCTCAGAGTCACCCATCTTATAAATTGCAATGGACAAATGAATGAGAATTGACCAATCTAAAAATGTCACATTAGTTTTATTAACTATTAGACTACCTCATTTATCTTGAAAATTGTTTCAGGGTAAAGTTCTACTGGAAGGAGCTTTCCTTTTTCAAGTATGTCTCAAGAGATGAAAGAATACATTTGGTGAGCACTTTTGTAAAACGTAATGTACTGAGTTCTTTGATCCACAAATTGATTTCACTGAGGAAGCATTTATCTTTTCTCACACACACACACACACACACACACAAAAGAGTGAGTTGAGTAGGTTTTATTATTGCATAATTTTGTTGAAGCCACAGATGTGTGGATTAGCAAACATAGGTTATAGTAATTCCCTACTTACTCAAATTTTAGAGCATACTGAAGAATGATATTTTGACTCTTAGAGAATAAATTTTAAAATAAAGTATTTTGCACATATATCATTTTCCATAGTTGATCTGTATGCTCTTGCAATTCAAATTTGAGGTAGCAATGTTTGATACCATCAGTGATATACTTTGGTTTGATTAAAACAGGTTTATAAATATAAAGTTGAATATGGAACTTAAAATATACTCAAACCAGCGGTGGAATTCCTTCCCTACTGGTTCGCAAATGTGAGTGCGCACGCATGCACAGTGCTTGTGCATTATGTCGGGGTGGGTGGGCAGAACTTTCCGCAGCTGCCGCTACCAGTTTGCCTGAACTGGAGAAAACTGGCTGAATACCACCTCTGACTTAAAGGATATACAAATGTCTATGTGTTATTAACAAAAAGAAAAGTTTGCTAGACAAGCTATAATATTTGTGCAGATGTTAAAATTGTTGCAACTCATATCTAACTATTATAGTAATGTTTTGCAGACTGATTTTTTTTTCTTTAAACATCAAGCAGGATCTGATTGCAAATAGATTTCATCTGGGAAGCAGCTGTTATGTAATAAAAAGAAGGTGCTTAGGAATCATACATGCTCTTCCAACTCCTAATGACTTCTAAAGGAAAATCATCCAAGCAATTCAACTGGTATAATATCGAGTCAGATAACTGAGCTGATGCCTTGCAATATTTATAACAAATGCGTAAGGATGTTGATTGGAAACAGCTATTACTTTGAAAAGAAGCAATCATCTGCAAACCAATAAGTTAGAATGTCAGTGAAGAATCTGATTTTAAAACTACTTTATCTTCTTCTCATACCTCATAATTTAATATTTTATTTATTTCTCAGTCTACCTATACTCTACCTATAGTTTTGCAATCTATATACATTTATGAGAAGTTGGGATATTCAATGTGTGTTCCCATTTTACATTTTGAAAATGGGGTTTTAGATGCATTTGTGATCTGAGCTTCAGATAGTGAGAAATAAAGTTTGGGTCCAAATGAGCAGTGTTTGAATTTTGAGAGAATGTCATGAATGGCATGAAAAATGTCTTCTGATGAAGAAATGAAACCATTCCCAAAAGGACTGCCAGGTTGGACATGATCCCAACAGCTATTCATTTAACAGAAGGCAAATTAGTGAACTTATTGTCTGTCACCTCACCAATGCCAGCATATCTTTGTCTTTCTTCCTAGAAAAGTATGTATTCCTTCAAACAAGTATTGGGTTGGAACCATTCATAAAGAATTTTAAACACCTATGAGGATTCAGAGGGATTCTTGTAAATAAATGTCTCACAAATTGCAGAGACCTGTTTAATTGTTTTTATGGGTTGGACAAGAGATTGGCAGACAATCAGGACAGGATCTGAAGGCTCCCAATACGCACAAGCTGCATGTATCCCAATCTTAATTTATTACAGCTAGCTGCATAATTCTAAAAATGTTCATCAAGGAAGAAATTCTGGTAATTTTAATTATCTTTCTTTGCTAGTTAAAAATGAATATTAATATTTTAGTTGGACAAAAAGGGACACACTGAACATATGGGAATTCATTATACTAACTGCATTTAATGTATTGTTATTTATACATTTAGCTTTTTCAAATACCTATCTTGTAGTCATAGTCCTACACCATTTGTGGCTCTCCATTTGAAAAAGAGCCCCACCGAGAGAGACAACAGTGGCTCATTGAAACAAGAGACAGGGTAAGAAAACATCCATATCCCAACCTGACATGAAAAGGAATCACAAGTAAAACAGTACATACATATATACATACATACATACATACATACATACATACATACATACATGCAAGCGTGCACACACGCACACACACACATATATACAGTGGTACCTCAGTAATCATCATTAATTGGTTCCAGGAGGCACAATGATTACCAAAAACAATGATTACCAAACAATTTTCCCCATAAATAATGTAATGAGATATAAGGCAGCTCACACCAATACGTTGTAGCTTGTGCATTGAATACCAAACAAACTATGAGTACTAGGAAAAATATTTTTGTCAAAATGCATTGAGTATCAAGTTCAATGAGTTTCATAGCAGTTGAGTGCCAAGGTACCAATATAGATGTATGGATGGATGTATTAAACAGACTAAATTCATTAGAAAAGGCTAACATCAGGCAAATAATAGAGAATGACTGTATTTTCTCTAGTCTATTGAGCAGCCTGGAGAAATTAAAATGTAAGAACCATGAAAATTCATGTGTCATAAAAATAGATTCCAGGCCAATGATTTTATACAAGTTTGCAATGGATCATTTGCTGCTGAAAATGTGTGCATTCATAACTTTAGTTGTAACACGGTGATGAATGCAAGACAACCTGGAGCAATCCTGGGGTGTATTTTTGCTTTAAGATCTCCAATGCTTCACAAACTACCAGCCCAGGGACTATCATTGTGACTGCTGTAGCTCTTAGCAAGGAAGCATAAAATCCAGCATTCTAGCACTAGTGGATTTTTGAAAGGTCTTCTTCTGTTACCTTCTGCTCTTGCATTGCCGACTCTAGAGAAATTACCAGATGGGAATTGCCTTTTGTTGAGGAAATTAGACATAGCAATAGCAATAGCAATAGCAGTAGACTTATATACCTCTCTAAGCGGTTTACAGAGTGTCAGCATATTGCCCCCAACAATCTGGGTCCTCATTTTACCCACCTCGGAAGGATGGAAGGCTGAGTCAACCCTGAGCCGGTGAGATTTGAACCGCTGAACTGCTGATCTAGCAGTAGCCTGCAGTGCTGCATTTAACCACTGCGCCACCTCGGCTCTTAGTGTTGCAAGAGATCCAATTTTGTGTGTGCTATTATTTTCTCTATCTTCTCTTTTTTCCTTTCAGTGACAAAATATTATCTGCAGATAAATTAAAAATTTTAGATGCCAAAATAAACCCAAAATTGGATTTGATTAAACTGTGTCTGGGCTTACCAGTAAGTATAAATGTGTATATCCTTGCATCCGAGCTCATCCAGAGAGAAACAGAATTTTGAATTTTTAAGCAAAGTACTATGGAAAATGTGGATTGGCTTATCCATGAGTGGCACATTTTTGTGGTATTTTCATTAAAAATTCTACAGTCGCTTATTTGCAGGAATATATGGTTTCAGTGCAGTATCTCTGGAGAAAACTGCTGTTACTTCCACATGCCTGATTGCATGTGACAGATACAGATCAAGGCGTGTGCACAAACCCCATGCCCTTATGGCTGCCTTTAGGCTATGTTTGCTGAAGGAATTATAAAATGCATTTGTGATTAATGATAGTTTTGCAGCACATATTTCTCTTTTTTTAAAAAAAAATAATCTACAACGCTACAGTCCTGACAGAATCTACACTTTGGGAATGGCCAGTTTGCACTAGCATTATTATTGGTTAGGACAGGGCACCAGTTAGCATCACCTAAGTTCAATGAAAAGCAAGTTTGGAGTTAACTCCGGGCAAAAAGAAGGTGCAGTTGGAAAGAAAAAAGGAAACTTGCCCTGCATACGAAAGTCAAATGATTTCAGTTCCCATGTAACTAATGAAAGAAGAGGTATAACTATTCATCCACACCAGTGGTGGGTTCCTACCAGTTTGGACCGGTTCTCCCGAATAGGTAGTGCTGCCTTCAAACAGAGAGCGAATGGGGTTTTGTTTTAAAAGTGGGCCCACCTGCCCGTCCCTGGGTTACAGTTACATTTATTCCAGCTTCTGAAGCCCAGCTGATCTGGGCGACAGCTTGAATTGCTGCTCCTCAGCTGTTTTCCTTTTTTTCTGAGTAATTTTCATTCCATTGTGCATGTACGCATAGCACGCATCTGGCGCACATGCATGATTGCAAGAGCGTGTGAGTGAAGTGAGCATTCAGAAGATCACGTAAAGTGTTAATTCCACTTTATAATGTCTTGGTAAGGCCACACTTGGAATACTGCATTCAGTTTTGGTCACCATGATATAGAAAAGATGTAGAGACTCTAGAAAGAGTGCAAAGAAGAGCAACAAAGATGATTAGGGGACTGGAGACTAAAACATATGAAGAACGGTTGCAGGATCTGGGTATGTCTAGTTTAATGAAAAGAAGGACTAGGGGAGACATGATAGCAGTGTTCCAATATCTCAGGGGTTGCCATAAAGAAGAGGGAGTCAAACTATTCTCCAAGGCACCTGAGGGTAGAATAAGAAGCAATGGCTGGAAACTAATCAAGGAGAGAAGCAACCTAGAACTAAGGAGAAACTTCCTGACAGTTAGAACAATTAATCAGTGGAACAGCTTGCCTCCAGAAGTTGTGAATGCCTCAACACTGGAAGTCTTTAAGAATATGTTGGGTAGCCATTTGTCTGAAACGGTATAGCGTTTCCTGCCTAGGCAGGGGGTTGGACTAGAAGACCTCCAAGATCTCTTCCAACTCTGGTATTGTATTGTATTGTATTGTATTGTATTGTATTGTATTGTATTGTATTGTATTGTATTGTATTGTATTGTATTGTATTAACGCCGGTAGGAACCCACCACCTATCCACACTTCCAAATATTTTACTATATTCTCATGCATATATTTTTTTCTTGAGTGTGTAGATCACACCCATAAAAATGAACTGAGTACTATGCATATACCAGAAACGTACATGAAGATGAATGCCTATGCTTCTTGACAGAAATGCCTTTAGAAAGCACAAGGAACTCCAGACCCCTAAAAGACCCCATTTTAGAGTGAAGAGCCAAGGTGGCGCAGTGGTTAAATGCAGCACTGCAGGCTACTGCTAGATCAGCAGGTCAGCGGTTCAAATCTCACCGGCTCAGGGTTGACTCAGCCTTCCATCCTTCCAAGGTGGGTAAAATGAGGACCCAGATTGTTGGGGGCAATATGCTGACTCTCTGTAAACCGCTTAGAGAGGCCTGAAAGGCCTATGAAGCGGTATATAAGTCTACTGCTATTGCTATTGCTAAAATGAAAAAGAAAAAAATATGTAACTAATGAGAGCAACTCTGTTAAATATGTTTAACAAGTTGTAAAAAAACAAACCCTTCATTTTAATTTTGTTTGGCCCCACCCATCACTCTCTAGAGTAGAGCAGTGGGACTCCTAGCAGCCAAATCCAACCCTTGACTCTTACAAAATTATCCACTCCTGCTACATAAAATAACCATTTTAGTAGCTTATTAAGAACTGCAGGCATCTCAGACTCTATTAAGTACTCTAGAGTTTTTCAAGTTTTGAGATGAAACATCAGTTTAAATTGTACCCGAGATATATTTTTTTTCTGGGCTGCTGTTGCTGTATTTCTGGTCTGTAGCCTTGCCCCATAACTGGAGTGGCCGGTAGCTCCGCTTTGTTACTGAGTAACTACAACATCAACCTATCCATCCTCTAATTCCCCTTCTTCCCACTGGGGTCCTTTTAATCATCTATTTGCATGAAAATGAGTTAACAGCTTCCCATTTCAGAGTATCTCCGGGCCATCGGGATAATTGATTACCCTGTAATTTAACAGACAAAATGGACACTTTTGTCAATTCTTTTACATGAATTATTTCCCTCCTTGGAAGAGACATCCAATCAGCAAGAACCTGAAGTGCTACATCAGAATTTACAACAATTTATAAGCCTGTGGCACCTTCAAGAGTGAGACCTTCATCAGAGGGTAAGTTGTCATAAAGGACTAAAATCTTTCATCAAATTCATCTGTCAAGATTTATGCCTAAAACACTGTTAGTCTGTTATGCAATAGCATAACAAGATTAATTTTCTGGAAATCATAAGTTGTGGCATTTGACTAAAACTAATTCCATAATATAAAATAACATGAAGTGTATTAAACATATGTTAAAGTCTACTGTAGATTGAAGAATATACATAAAATGCATCAAAATGGTTCAGAAAAGCTTCCACTGGAGTAGAGACAGAAGTGGTATTCAGCCAGTTTGGACCAGTTCAGGCGAACCAGTAGCTCCAACAATCAGCTGGTCCTGCCCTCCCACCCCTGCCCTATCCTGTCCTTTATTTCCTGCTTTCCAGCTTATTTCAATTGTGTGGCATAGCTCATTTCCCCCCCTCGCTGTTCTACTTACTGTTGCTGATTTGGAAGGCAAGCAGCTGAGCTTCTAAATGCTCCATTTTCAGGGCTGCGCACAAGAGCTTTAGGCATGCATGATTCAAAACTTAAAGAAACTAATAGTTTCTTTGAAATATTGAGATTTGGGGAAACTTGTGGTCAATCCAATTCTCCATAGGGAGGGAGATATGTGTCACCATATTTTCTATATTTTGCTTGGCAGCTCTCTCAAAGGGAAAGGTGGCCTGATGTCTTTATAGCTCTCCCTACAAAGACATTAAAAATCCAGTTAGGATTTGACTCTTTCATGGCTCTAAGTACACAAAAGTCAACTCTGGCTATAAAAGCGTTTTATTGATTTGGAAATGCTCTGTATGTATTAGCAATTAAATTATTTACAACCAAAGCTTGAATACAAGCTGCTTGATAGATATCAGATAAGGACCTCTAATAATATCACAGCCTTTATGTCATTGCAATCACAGTTTTTGTACAAAATACTCCAGATATTTTATTGTATTCAAAATGTTCTAAGTCTTGTCTTACATTCTAAGTCAAGAATCTAAATTATAATACGAATTAATATCTTAAGTTAGTATTAAAATTATTACTTTTCTTTACTAGTTTTATTTTCGTAGTCTTACCAGATAATTTATCTCCGAATAAAAGAAGTTTTATTCTGCTAAAGCTGATATTCATCAGATGTTTTATAACTTTGGGTTCTGTCCAGACTAAGTCATAGTTTATGTAAAGAGGACAAGCAATGCAAAGTTGTCTCTCAAGAGGATTTATCTCCATTGTCAGGCTATTAGCTGCAGTGTGGCCACATATTTAAATCTAATTGAAATATCAAAATACAAGAGAGCAATGCCATTAATATACTTTAATATGGGTATTCCTCAATTTACAACAGTTCATTTAGTGACTGAAGTTACAACAGCACAAAAAGTTATTTATTACCATTTTTCACACTTATGACCATTGCAGCATCCCCATGTCACATGAATTGCATCTGGGTGTTTGACAGCTGACTCACATTTATGATGGTTGCAGTGTCCCAGAATCATGTGGTTCCCCCTTTGCGACTTTCTGACAAACAAAGTCAATGGGAAAACTAGATTCACTTAACAACCATGTTACTGATTTAAGAACTGCAGTGATTGACTTAACAACTGTGTTGAGAAAAGTTATAAAATGGGGCAAACTCATTTTACTCAAAAGACGTTTTGTTCCCATCCAAGAAGTTTTATCAGTTCTGGATGGATGGTGGAAACTATGGAGGGATTAGTTTGATAGAGTGGGGGAGGGGGTTGGAAGGATAATATTTCTTTGCAGCAGTGACGTGCGGTGAGCTTTATGGCTGGTGAGGCAGCAATTTTTTTAGACTTGTGGACTTCAACTCCCAGAATTCCACAGCCAGGCATGCTTAGTTCCGATTTAAAGCGACAGCATTTTTCCCCCTTGCAAAATAAGTTTTCCCATTCTTTTTCTTCTCCCTCCCCTTCCTTCCTCCCTCTCTCCCTCCCTCCCCCCTCTCTCAAACAGACACACGCACACAGAGAAGTTGGATCCCTCTCTCACTCACTCACTCTCAAACAAACACAAACACAGAAGTTGGATTGGATATATTTTCCAAAGGCTTGAAAGCAGCTCCTCTGCCATACCTCCCCCCTTCCCCTGCTGCCTTCCGATCGGAGCCTTTGATTGCAGGTGAATCACGTTCCCTTTTCAAACTTGTAATCAGTGAAGCTGGGCTTATATACTTTTATCCAGCTGTGTGTGTGTGTGTGTGTGTGTGTGTTTGTGTGTGTGTGTGTGTGTGTGTGTGTGTGTGTGTGTGTGTTTGAAAAGGCAATGTGGTTCTGCATGCAATCAAACTTTTTGAATTCCTCCCCCCTCCCCATACACGGACCTTTTCCAGCTGTTTCAGAGAGGATTTCAACTCTGCTTTTGCCTGCCCTCATGAAAGGCCAGAGCTCTGAGTCAGACTGAGCTAGTTGCTCCCAGAGAACTCTAAAAAGCCTCTAAAAATGCCCTCTACAGGAGGCGAAAGAACACGTGCCTCCTTTGTATATGAAATTGTTCGCTTTTTAACCCTTGCTTAACTCTTAAAAGGCAAAAATTGCTTATGCACAGGAGGCCCATAGTTCTCTCGCCTCCTCCTAAAGTTAACACTAAGCAGACTCCAAGTCACTGCGACTTGGAATCTGGCAGCAACTACCTTGGCTTTAATTATTTTAAAAAAATTCTTTAAAATTCTTTCCTTTTCCTCATGACTGGTGAGGCCACGCGTCCCCTGCCTCTAGTGACTGCACGTCCCTGCTTTGCAGTCATCTAGTCTTATTATAGTTCTGTTTGTAGATATGTATTAAACCACAGTTAGCTCATTTTATGCAGTGTACAAAAATGATCCCTGTACACTAATTGTATGTAAGATTATTTACAATTACTTGATTAGTTAAAAACCATTGTTACTTCTTCATTCCTCTTCAACAAATATATTACTGTAGTCATAAAAGAGCTTTGTTCAAATCCCCAGCTAGACTAAAATATACCAAAATTCAGGAGAGTGTTGACATTTTCTACTAAAATTTCAGGATAAGCATCATTTGCTCCTAATTGTGAAAAGAAATAACCTTTTATATTTTTTTATCCTGCCTTTATTATGTTTATCTAGTATAGATAACTCAAAGCAGCAAACATACTTACATAATATTCCTTCCTACTCCTATTTTCCCCACAACAATAAATCTGTGAGGCAGGGGTGGGTTTCTGCTGGTTCTAACCTCTTCTGTAGAAAAGGTTCCACAAATCTACTGAACCAGTTAGAAGAGGTTCCACACAGAGCGCCTGCCCCGCCCCCCCTTGTTCTTTCCCCTGGCTGTTCTGTCGCTACTCGCAGCCGGCCTCCTAGGACATCCTTAAACTTTCCTAGGAGGCATGGCCACCAGCAAAGCACGAGGGCATTCCAGGGTGTCCCCCCACTGGTTCCCCACCTCCCTTCCCAGCAAAGTTTTCCAAAGTGGGGTTTCAAAAGCAGCCTCCCATCCCTTGTGCCTGGCTCCCGCTGATCTCCGGGAAGTGAGGAGGAGGAGGGAGGAGGAGGAGGCGCACGTGTGGGCCCATACCATCTGGGCAACCAGTGCTAAGAAAGCGCTTCACAGCTTTTGAAGGGAGGCGGAGCAAAGGAAAGGGAGAATGCAGAGTCATCTTTCAGGGACGCCAAAGTGGCGGGAAACCAGCACCACCGCCAGAGTCTAAAGCTTTCAGCAGCTCCAAACAGGTGAGGCAGGGAGCGGAGATCCAGGCAGTTTCCTTTGCTCCCCTTGCAAGGGAGTAGTAGGCGTTGTTTTTTGCATTCCTGTCTCCGCTGGACTTTGTGCTCTTTTCCGTGCACTCCTCGTGACTGCAATAGACGTCCAGAAGTGGCAGGGGCTGTCGGGCTGGAAGCCCAGGCTCCATTAGGCCCAAAAGCCACTTCTGGACATCTATTGCAGTCATCTGGAGTGCGTGGAGAAGAGTGCAAAGACCAGCGGAGGCAGGAAAGTTTTTGGCACTCCCCAGTCGCTTTTGCGGCTTCCCAGAGTGCTGAGAACCTTCCTGGACTTCGCGCTCTTCTCTGTGCCTCCTGGCAAGGATCAGGCTGCCTGATCCTCCATTGCTCGCTTGCTCTTTCGCCCACCTGGACCACTTTGGTGCCGCTCTGGCTACCTCTCTCCGTCCGCACCCGGCAGCCGCAGCAAAATCATCAAGATGAAGAGTGAGAGGGAAGAGCCCGGCCGGGAGAGGGCCCTGCCACTGCTTAGGCAGGGCTCTGAAGCCCCTTTGCTTCCAAGCCACTTTGTCTTGATGACGTCTCCATAGCTGCCAGGTGAGGACGGACATAGGTAACCAGAGGGTGCCGAGGTGATCCGGGTGTGTGAAACAGCGAGCGAGCGATGGAGGATCAGGCAGCCTTTGAATTGTTGTTCTCTCTCTAAATATTCAATTTAACTGTACCTTTCACTGCCACTTTTGACTTAGAAGAATCACTTCCAGCTACATTTGAGGCTTTGCACACATATTCCACAGAATCAGTTTTAGTAACTGCTTGGATCTCTAAGAGAGCTGTTCCATTTGCCAACCTGAAACTGCGTTTATCAGAGGATCTAAGCCAGTGTTTCTCAACCTTGGCAACTTGAAGATGTCGAGACTTGAAGTCCAGACATCTTCAAGTTGCCAAGGTTGAAAAACACTGATCTAAGCTCTCTCCCAGCTTTGAGCCACTGGATCTTAATGGGCTGTGATCCAACTACATGGCAAGCAAGTTGCAGGATCTTGCCTTCATCTATTGTCACTGGTTTAAGAGGTCGATCAAATACTGGAGGCTTTTTAGGTTCTGAAATGTGATAACATTAAGAAAGCAAAAGGAAGAAACTGGTTAGATTATCATTCATCTTTAAAAAAAATTAAAGTACATATCAAGGTAAGAACAATATGATGTAATAAATTAATTCCATTTTCTCAGTACAATTTTTTTAATAGGAAAAAAAATTTTCTGTTTGGTATCATATGGAATTCCAATATTTAGTGAGCATGTTTTAAGATGATATACAAAATGTTTGATATGCAATATCCACTATCTATCTTTTATGTTAAATGTAACATGAATATTGTCAAGATGAAGGTCATTTTAAATGTGGAAAAAAATCGTAAATGGGTGAATACTTCTATCATAGATGAGAGACAGTGAAATGAATGTACATTTTATTGGCATACTTTTATCTATAGATGCAGCTGCTAGTGAGTCATAAAAATTGCATGCATGTATGTATGTATGTATGTATGTATGTATGTATGTATGTATGTATGCAGTGATGTGCGGTGAAGTTCACGGCCGGTGAGGCAAGCGGGCACGACCTCTATATTCTCCTCCCCCCCCCCTCCAATCTAGGCAGGGTCCAAGCTGCTCCGGGAAAAAAAAACCTGCCTGCCTCTTGCCTTTGAAGGAGAGGAGGAGGAGGGCACCCGCTTGGGAAGGGAGGTAGGACAAGCTGAAAGGTTCATCTCCCCACCGCATAAGGATCGGAGGGCTCGCCTCGGAGCCCACCTCTCCGAGTGCACACTCGCTCGCTATAGCTGGGTGAGGGGGGCGGCGGGGGCTTTAAGGCAAGCGTCTGAACACAAGAAATGAATAATCTCCCCGAGCAGCCTCGCACACCAGAAGCACCGAGGAGGGACAGCAGCGGCTGGCGTTGGCAGAGCCCCCTGCCTCCGCCCACCCTCGCACACCAGGATTTTCCTTGTTCCTTCACCCCCCCACCCACCAGAATAGTGCGCGTGCACGCGCCATCCACCCCCTCACCCCAGCTGCACCTGAGGAGAGGGAGGAAAGCCAAGGAGAGCCCCCCTTCCCACGCAAAGCCCCCTTAAAGTAGAGGACAAGCCCGCTCTATGGTGGACAGGCAAGCAGGCACTTCAAAGTCATGCTGGCACTTTAGCTTGCCCCTCGGCTGCCATTCAGCGAAACATGTTTCGCTGAATGGCGGCCAAGCTCTAAACTGCCGGCTTCCCTTCGCGCCGGCCGGCCATTCAACGAAACATGTCCTGGTTTGTGGCCGGGCTACACGCTTGCACTTTAAAGTGCATGCCGCCCGGCCACAAACCAGGACATGTTTCGCTCTATGGCGCACCGAGGCAGCATGGCTTTAAAAAATAAAAAAAGAAAATAAAAAATAAAAAATAAAAAATAAAAAATAAAAAATGAAAAATGAAAAATGAAAAATAAAAATAAATGTGCCAGCCCACGCGCCAGCAGAGGCGGGTAAAAAAAAACCACACACACACGCACATACACATAATAAAAACAAATTACAATTACTTACATTACAAATAAATTGAATTCCTCCCCCCTGCCTCCTCGCTCCCACATACCTTCCAGCTGCGTCGAAAATGCTAGATTTGGTCTAGCCAGGGCCAGGCAGGCTAGGCTAGTTGCTGCTAGAGTCATCACGTGGATGACTCTGCTTAAACGTTTTAAAATAGGCTCTAAACAAAGTGCCCTCTGCAGGAGGAGGCAGGAGTATCATGTGCCTCATTTGCATACGTAATTTTTCGCATTTTAACCCTTGGTTGACACTTAAAAGGCGAAAAATTCCTTATGCAAAGGAGGCCCATAGTTCTCTAGCCTCCTCCTAGTAACTGCACTAAGGAGACTCAGAGTCACTGTGACTTAGAGTCTGGGAGCAACTATCTTGGCCTTTTTAATTATTTTAAAAATAGTTTCCTTTCCCTCAGGAGACTGGTGAGGCCCCGCCTCCCCTGCCTCTAGTGACTGCACGTCACTGTATGTATGTATATATATATGTATGAATTCTGGGAGTTGAAGTCCACAAGTCTTAAAGCTGTCAAGTTTGCACACCCTGGTTTTTTTTCTAAAGGGTTAGGGGTGCAAGTGTCTTGTAACTTGACAGCTTTAAGACTTGCATGCTTCAAATGCCAGCGTTTCCAAACCAACATTTTGGTTGCTAAGCAAGAGCGTTGTTAAGTGAGTTTCACCATATTTTGCAATTTGGCCACACCCACCCAGTCACATGACTGCCAAGCCACTCCCATCTGGTCACATGACTGCCAAACCACTCCCATCTGGTCACATGACTGCCAAGCCATTCCCACAAAACAGGCCACACCTACATTAGAGGTTCTAAAAAAATTTGAAACCCACCACTGCTGTGAGCTGAGTTGGACTGCAATAGAGTGGCTTAAACCAGTCAGCCTAAGGTGGGACTAGAACTCACAGTGTCCTCATTTCTACCTGGTACTTTATCCGCTAGATCATACTGGCTTTATGTCATATG
This sequence comes from Thamnophis elegans, assembly GCF_009769535.1. Classification (NCBI taxonomy): domain Eukaryota; kingdom Metazoa; phylum Chordata; class Lepidosauria; order Squamata; family Natricidae; genus Thamnophis; species Thamnophis elegans. The sequence goes on along the minus strand of NC_045548.1, from coordinate 26,348,519 downwards.
AAGTTCCATGTATCCCTGATAGGAATATAATATTTATATGATTCTACCCCTTTTCCTTTAGCTTAGCTTTTAAATTAAGCATTAGGAGATAGTTAATTATACAATCATTACTCTTCAAGGATGTATGTATGTACTATAAAAGATAATGAACAAGGTGGCATTATATATGCATTTGGTTAATGAAGTAGGCAGAATATTCATTAAAGAAATTGATCCTTATAATCAGAGCAGAAATTATAGAAACCAAATTAATCTGGAATTAGAAATGAGCAGTAAGGTATTTGAATTTGTGGGTACCACCAAATCACAGTTTGAATGAAGATAGCAAATGTATTTGATTTATGTGTAAACTGATATATATTGCAGCAAAACATTTTTTTAAAAAAAATCCTATATATGCTTAATTAGTAGAGACTGACCAGGAAACGGATTTTGATATTAGAGTTTGATAATACTGACTCAGTATCAGTGACATGCAGTGAGGTTTATGGCTGGTGAGGCACTGATGTCATCACAATCTTTTTATTAAAATGCCTTTGTAATACAGGGGTTTTTAATAAAAGGATCCGTGCCATTTTGTCCCATCCTTGCGGGTTTCGAAGTGGTGGTGGGCAAGAGCATATTGCCGAGGACTATATGCATGACCACCAGTGGCTAACAACAACAAAAAAAGAGATTTTTTGGGGGGTAGCAAGGAGTTCCTTGTTGTGTTTTCCTCAAGGGACGACAGTCCTTCCGAGGGGGGAGAGAAGAGAGAGAGAGAGAGAGAGAGAGAGAATGATGATGATGATGATGATGATGATGATGATGATGATGATGATAATTAAGTATCAAAAGCCTTTTGAGTTTGACAATATAATACGTTATCCATAATTATAAATAATCTTATTTTCAGATGCATTTTTTGCCATCTCTGTTATTTTCTTTTTTAAAAATCAGACTTGCTTCCAATTTGTGCCCTCTGGAAAACTACAGTTTTCTTGGCAAGAGATCTAGCTTGCCATTGCTTTTGTCATAGGTCTGAGAAAGTTTCTTTCTTTCTTTTCTTTCTTTCTTTCTTTCTTTCTTTCTTTCTTTCTTTCTTCCTTCCTTTTTTTCTTCCTTTCTTTCCCCCTGATTTGTTTCCCTCTCTTTTCTCTCTCTCTCATTCTCTCCCTTCAGCTCTCTTTCATTTCTCTCTCCCTCTCCCCCTTCTCTCTATAATTTGTTTCCCTCTCTTTTCCCTCTCTCCCATTCTCTCCTTCCAGCTCTCTTTCATTGCTCCCTCTCTCTCTCTCTCTTTCTCCCCTTTTCTTTTCATCTCTTCCTTGTGCGTACAAGCAAAATACTTTTCTGGGCCGGGATCACGGCGGCGGAGACAGCGACTCCTTCCGCTGCCGCCACTGAGAAGTGAATACCTGGCTGCGCTGGCAGCAGCGGAAGGAGTTGCTGTCCCTGCTGCCGTGATCCTGGGGTATTTTGCTTGCACGCACAAGAGAGAGATGAAAGAGAAAAGAGGAGAAAGAGAGAGAGATAGACAGAAATGAAAGCGGCTGGAAGGAGAGAATGGGAGAAAGGGAAAAGAGAGGGAAACAAATTAGAGAGAGAAGGGGGAGAGGGAGAGCGAAATGAAAGAGAGCTTGAGGGAGAGAATGAGAGAGAGAGAAAAGAGAGAGAAACAAATCAGTGCTAAAAGCCACTCCTGTCCTCCCTCCCTTCCTCTCCACAACCTTTTCCCGAAAGCTTTTTCCCAAATAATACCGGCAGCCATTTCATTTCCACCAAAGTAGATACATACACACACGCGTGCGTGCCACACACACACATGCACACCAAACAAAAAAATAAAATAAAATAAAAAATGGCAGAAATGGAGAAAGAAGTGAGACCTCCAGAAAATAAAAGAAGCAGGAAGCTGGCTCATCCCGTAAAAAGGGAAATCAATGAAGAGATGAAGGTACATCTCTGCGCTCCCCCTTTATTGTCATTGTATCGCAAGCAAGAAGGGAAGAAAAAGGGAAGAGGGGTAGCTGCGGTGCCATTGAGTCACAGGAAGAACGAGCACGCTCTACTATGAGGCAGGAGAACTGCGTGCCTCACCTACCTCGGGACTTTTAAGGCTTTTAACCCTCACTTAACTCTGCTTGAGCGATCATAAAATGCCTAAAAAGTCAGACTAGATGAGGCATGCAATTCTCCTGCCTCATAGTAGAGGGCGCTTTTTAGAGGCTTTTTTAAACAGTTAGGCAGTCATTCACGGTGAGGCAGCAGCTAGCTAGCCTCACCTCAGCACTCGCCTTTTCCCTTTTACATTTTTTTTCTTTTCATGATGAGAGCGATGAGGCTGTGCCTCACCTGCCTCACCTGACTGCACGTCACTGCTCAGTATGCTGTGAAAATGGTAGATTCACCATTGGGAAATTAGAAAAATAAGTCTATAAGCATGGAAACTTGTTCATGGTATGAATGCAATTAAAATTTAAAATCAAAAGGATGAATATATAAAGTGATTAAAACAACTCTTATATAGTACCACCTCAATTTCACAACTGCCATTTAGTGGAGTTCAAATGGAACAGAGCAAATTTCTGTCCAGACTACTATAATCTATAATTAATGAAGCACATATTAATTTCCTTTTGATGTTCTTTGACTTTCTCCAGTTTGCATCAGCAATAATGTTTCTTGTTGCTCTGTCTTTACTAAAACCAGCTTGCCATCTGTCTTTCCACGTAGAGCTCTAATCTGCACTGGATGCTAAGCACTATTTTTCTACCCTGTGAATTTATGTCAAGCTGTGGAATGTCCTTAGTAAAATGGGAAACCCTGAATAACTTATTGTCATCATGTGAAGCAGGATAGGAAGCCACAAAACAGACAGAATGTAGCAAAATATATTGATTCCAAGTCTGTAAGGGAGTGAGACAAAACTATGTCCTTATTTGTACAAATTATATGATGAATATATGTTGAGAGAAGCTGGATTAGAAGAAAATGATTATAGTTTTAAAATTGGACTAAGAAGCCTGCATAATGCTCAGGACACTCTTCTAATAATAAAACATGGAAATGATCTGAAAATTCTAGTAAATATATTCACTCTGCACAGAGTGAATAAAATGGGATTAAGATTATATATACACAAAACCAAACTAATTTTACAGAAATTACAGCAACTATCTTAGAACTGACAATGAAGATATAGACGTGATGGATAGCTTCTGTCTTTTAGGATCTACTAAAGGGAACCTGCCATCAATAAATGTGCTATAAACTAACGCTTGGTACAATAGCATTGAAGACATTGTAAAAATTACTCAGTTGCTGAGATATGTCTGTAAGATTGGAGTCCTGCAAGTAATGGTTTCTTTTTTCCTTGTGACAACTTCTGGAAGCAGAAGTTAGATTTTGAAGAATAAAGAAAGAAAGTGTATTGATATTTAACATGAATTGTCAAATGAATATTGATATGAATAGCCAACAGAATACATACATACATACATACATACATACATACATACATACATACATACATACGAAACAAATCAATCCAAAGTTCTCACTCAAGGAACAGACAATTGATCATATTTTTATCCAAAGACTAAACTTGGATAAGAAGTCTGTCATGCTAGGAAACAAGAAGACTGGGTCAATTACAACAATAGTGTGTGCCTGCAACCTAAACAGCTAGGTTGGAGACAGATCATCATGGATAATGTAGTTGGTAAGAGTCATTATGGTTCATTCTCAAAATCATCTTTACACAACTGCTGTTTCTACATCCATTTACATTATTAGAATAAAGGAGGGAGATTCAAGCCAGTGAAATAAAAGATATAAACTTCATAATACAACAGCAGAACCTGCTGCCAGAATCGCTTATAGTAGGGGCTGCCCATCTGACTTTACACAAATTCATAAAAGTTAAGATTCTCAATGACCTCTGATGATAAAGACTGCCTGCTTCCAGCTGTTGAGCTGCTGATTATTTCAATAATAATTTCTGGGTGTGCTATCGTTCTCATGTACTGCTGTGGAATGCCAACAAACACAGTGATAGACCACGGTAGAAACGGAAGATTGGATCAGATGGATTTGTGGTCTGATTAAAGATGGCCCTATTCCCATTTTCTAATTCATTTCAGTAAATGACCCAGTTCTAAGAAAAGGGTTACAACCTCCTGTTTCATTGTTGCATTTGATTCAGTATTTCCTAGTAAAAAGGAAAGAGTGCCATCTGTCTGCAGATTTTTGACATTTGGCAATTGTAATAACCTTCTGATTGTATTGCATAAGTTATTTTTTTTAATATCATGGTTAGTATTATTTAGGCAAGGCTTGAAATTTGAAGTATGAGTAAGTAGTGTCATTTGAACCTGGAATTATCATTTATGGTACAGATACAACAACAATATTCCGCTAACAACTTTAAAATAATAGATTAGAACATCATCACTATTAGATAGAACAGGTCTCTACTTACAAAGTAGAATACCCTTTGTTTTGATTTGCTGTAACAAACACATGTTTGTGTATCCTCACAGTTTGTTCAGGAATACCTCTAAGCCAATGTGTCTATCAAATAAACTCTACTCAATAAATATAAGACACCACAGAATTCTTAATTGTAGAAAAATAAAACCAGGGAGAAAAAAATGTACATAATTATAATTTAAGGGGGGGATGAATATCTTATTGTGAGGAGGCAGGTGATTAACTCCAAAAGGAGCCAAGAAGGCAAAGATACAAGACAGAATTTCCTGCCTGTTTCAGCCAATGAGTCATTCTCAATGAATTATCTAAATAAAGTACAGAAGAATTCTAGATTAGTAGGTGGATACTTTTTTCACATTAGGGTATTTTTTTTCCAAGAAAGCAGCAACAGCAAAGATATTTTTATGTGACTAGAAAATTACCCTCATCATTGAAAAAGAACTGTTAAATTTAGCACAGTGGCCAAGTGCCAAATCGGTTAACTAAATTCTGCCTGTGTACAATCTCCTAGCAGCTTTTTTGTAATAACTTTCAGCTTCAGCTTTCTAAATGGTTGGGAAACTCATGATAAACACAGTCAAGATGAGTAGATCATTACAACTCAGTATTAAACTTAATCAAAATCTATGGTTCAGGGGTGTCAAACTTCAGGCCCGCAGATGGATCTGGCCCAGGGGAGGGGGGCTCAGATCTGGCCTGCAGGGCCGCCCTGGAAACAGCAAGGACCATCCTGCAGTGCTCTGCCAGATAAGATGGAGCTTGGGAGGGCCACCCTCAAGCTCCATTTTTGTAGGCAGGGGGTAGCAGGAGGCTGTTGCAGCCAAAAATGGAGGCTGAGAGGGCTGGGTGCGCCCCCCTCCCTGAGCTCCATTTTCAATGGCAGAGGGCAGCAGGACTCTGTTGCAGCCAAAAATGGAGCTTGGGATCCATTTTAATAGCTATTGAAGAATTTTAATGTTATGTCATAGGTTTCTTTGGCACACCTGGCATCCTGCAGTAATATCTTTACTATCATCAAACAAAATCATCCACCTATCACAGGTGCTTGGGAAGGACTTGATAGGTGAAAAAAATGTCAAATCCAATCTAAATATCTGGCTGACTATGTGGCCAACCATAACAACAACAACAACAACAACAACCAGTCAACTGCAAAAAGCAACTTTACTTGGAACAGCTTTCATCCTTTAACACCATCAAACAACATCTACCTAATCAAGATCCTTAGGAAAGGCATGATAGGTGATAAAAATGCCAAATCCAGTCTACTATAAACATCTGGATGTACAATGAATCAAAATAATAATGTATTCACTTCCAATTGTGTAATAAGAAACTTTCTTTTAAGGAGTGGATTTGATGCATTACCCTGCATGTTTACTAGGAACAATGATGCCGAAGGGCTAACTACTGAAACACCAACTATTGTACTCAAAGCACTACAGCCACTAGATGGCATCAATTCAGCATCCATTCTCAAAATGCAAAGTGTTGGAAAGATAAAGTAAATATAATTCAATGAGCTAAAATATTTATTTGACCTGTTTTTCCATGTCAACTTACTATTATTTGTATACAAGTAGTGCTTGACTTTCAACAGTTTATTTAGTGATTGTTCCAAGTTACAATGGCACTGAAAAAGTAACTTATGACCATTTTCCATAATTACCATGGTTGCAGTATCCCCCTGATCATATGATCAAAATTCAGCTGCTGGGCAACTGGATCATATTTGTGATGATTGCAGGGCCCTGGGATCATGTGAACAGCTTTTGCAACCTTCTGACAAGCAAAGTCAAAGGGGAAGCCAGTTTCACTTAACAATCACTTAGTAACAATTGCAATTGTTACTAATTTAACAATTGCAATGATTCACTTAACAGCTGTGGCTAGAAAGATCATAAAAGGAGGAAAAATCACTAAGTCAATTCATGAGCTATAAAATTGACAGTTGTGTTCCCTTTCTCATTTTCATTTGAGTGATGCAAAGCAAAAGGCTACAAGGCAGGCTGATGCAAAATAAGAGCAATTGCATCTACTGAATTTGGCCAAAGTAATTAAGTATGACTCTTGTCTAATTCAGTTTTTGAAAACAGTAACAGGTATTTTGTGACTTTTTTCCCCCAAATAAAAGGAAAACAAGTTGAGATTAAAACATGCCAATGTTAGGAACAAAGCACCTGAAGTAGGGACATTTAAATATCTCAGATGGAAAGGCTCTCACACATATGCCAGAGATTAAACATACTAGTATTTCAATCCTCCGATACAATGGACAACAACCCCCTTAAATGCTGGAGATCTATCACTGCTGCAAAGAATTATGAGAAAATTCAGCATAAACATTCACTTCAAAGGAGATTCATTTGAGTCATCACCTCATTAATTAAATTAAATAGTTGATTGAAATTACTTTAATTGGTTTTTTAATTTTTATTTTATTTTAATATAAATAATCCATCTTCCATTAAACAGTGTGTCATCTGACAATTAAAATTTACTATCTTATTCATTATTTAATCTATTCTTAGCTTAATACCAATTCCCTAAATGTCTAATACTATAACAGTCTTCTTCATGATTTGTTTAACTCTATTAATTATATTAATTATTGGTACATTTTCTGTATTTTACACAACTCCTTTTACTGCTAATTCTTATATTCTCTAACCATCAATAAAATTATTCCCGCTTCCTGGGAGGAGCCTGCTGGTGGTGGCAGCAAAAAAATCAGCTGCCTCCGAATTCCTGGCTACGTACCTGTTTAGAGGATCTTCCATCTGACGTCTTATCAGGTTTTCTTATCCTTCAGGCAAGAAGGAAAGAAGAAATTGTTTTGCTGGCAAATGCTCTTTGATTTTTGCAGCTTTTGTGCTTGCAGGGAAAGGGGGGCTAGCCCAAGGCAGAACGGCTGTCCGTGCTGGGAATTTCAAACTGCCTTGTGCAGGACAAAGTAGGTCTCCCCCACTCAGTTCAAAGTTTTGTTTGATTTAATCTTATCACGAGCTGAATCCGTTTCCGTGGACAATAATTGTTTATCAACATTTTAGCTTCTTTTCTTTTTCTCCTCCGAAAAATTATTTACTTAGAGGCTTTTAAAATGGCGCCGAGCAGGCTGGTTTCTCCGGTAATAATGAACACTTTTTGTTAATTCTCACAAGAATTCACAAGAATTCAAAACAAAAGAGATTGCTTATCATATGTTTTGGTTTCACAATAGGCCAGCAGAAGCTTTTTAATTAGTTTCATTTCTACAAGAATTTTACTCCTTCATTAACTTTGCTTATCTGGAAGTTAAATGGTGATGAATCTGCTGAACGGTCTTGTTACAATGTTTACTCACTGAAAGTTTTGCCAAGCCTTAAACTTCAAAATAAAAGGGGAACTCAGCCTCTTTACTTAAAGCTGCATATTCAGGCAATAGAGTTTTATTAACTGCAGGCAGATAAATTTTGAAATGGCTTCAAAACCAAATATTAACTTGAAGTTGTAAATTTTTTTCTTATTACTATTCAAAATACCAGCTTCAATTTTGTAAAAGGCTTTCTTATCCAGCTGCGTTACAAGATGGCGATTTTATAGCTTCTGCGTTTGATATATGACACACTCAATCAGCTCTATTCTCCTAAAGACTTCTCCTTATTAACTGTTAAAAGTCTATAAATAGTATCCCATTTAAAACTGAGGGGAGCAGAGACTTTGTTTGTGCGTTTTTTATAATGGCTCCCAAATCGAAGCAGTCTAAGCATTTCCTTAATAATACATCTCAAGAAATTGTTACAAAATCGCTGCCCTTGCCTCCCACACCCTCTACTGGAGATCTCTTAACGCAAGAATTTCTTTTTGAAACCCTTAAAGAGTTCAGACAGGAAATTAAACAACTTTTATCGGACTTATATGATAAACTGGACGCCAAGATTGCTCAAACAAGGGAAGATACGATCAGAGTTATGACTGTTATGACAGACTATGTTTCTGAAATGGAGGACAAATTGGAACTTTTGGAAAAAACTAATTCTAATTTGACATCTAAAATTCAAACGTTACAACAGGAAGTTGAAAATGCTCAAAAACAACTCGTTATGATAAATTACAATAAGACTGCGTTTGCAATAAGAGTCAGAGGATTGCGTGAAAAGGAACAGGAGAATTTGAAACAGACCTTTTTTGAGGCTTTCAGATGTTCGGTGGGAAGTCCGGGATTTAACTTTGATTGGCAGATTCAAAAAATTTATCGCCAGAACTCGTGTGTAGCAAAACAACGACAGCTTCCGAGGGACATAATTATATATTTCACCACAAGAGAATCCAGAAATGCGATAATACAGAAGTTCTACAATAACAGGCTGCGAATCGATGGAAAGGACTTGATTGTTTTTAAAGAAATACCATCTCAAATATTAAGAGCAAGGAGAGACTACACCTTCTTAACTGAAAAACTCAGAGATTCTCAGATACAATATAAATGGGAAGTGCCATCTGGTATCACAGTCACATTTGAGAACCAAAAATATCGTCTCAATTCTGTTTGCGAAGCCCGAGATTTCTACTACAAAACTCTGAAGGCGGGACTTCCTGATTCACCCGGACTTGGAGAAAGAAAAGGAGAAGGAGAAGATAAGCAGCGGGACACGTGGCTACAAGGCGGAGGGTGTTGCTTTTCCCTTCCGGAAGGGCAGAAGAGTAAAGAATAAAGATCCAGCTATGCCTTTAAAATACTTCTTAAATTTTTAATTTGAATAAAATTTCAGGACTCCTGTCTGGTATAAAATGACAAAGCTGTATACCGATGAAGAGATATTGAGACTGAAAGAAGCGGTGCTGAATTTGGACATATATTGTATGGGACTTATATAAGACTTCTTTGAATCTTAATTTAAACTGCGCATGATCTATTCTTTGGGGCGAGGAGAGCGGAGATCGTAGTTTTCTTGGATTGTGGTTTGGGATGAATGGAGTCGGGTGGCGTGGGGTAGATGGAAGGGTAGTGAAAGTTCAATTAGATTACCTTGATCCAGAATGTAAGCTGATTTTTGTATAAATTGTTATTTGAATACAAGGTTAAGAAAGATTATCTGGAGAGTCTACACGAGGGTGGAGTAAATATGAGAGGAGCAATGGATGAGGATAAAATATATATGCGGACATGGGTAAAGGCAGGATGGGAGGTATAGAATTTATATGCGGAAGCAGGTAAAGACATTGTTTAAGATTTTAAAAATAATGAGAAGCTGAGTTTAATGTTAGAGAGTATATTGACTTCTCTTTCTTGGGGGGGGTTTCCCCCCCCCTTGTTTGTTTTTATTATTATTTTAGTTTTTTTTCGTTATTTTTTTTTTTTTTTTTATTTTGTAACTTCTAATCTATTTGGTTTCAATATACTCCAGACTTTGCTTGATAAAGAACGATGCCGGGAATGGGACCTGGGAAGTCGGAAGGGGGTCAGGGAGGGGGGTTCAGGGGGTGGGTGGGGGGGAGGGTGGAAGTATAGACTCAATTTTCAGAACAATGAATGCACTTGGATACTGTTGCTTTTTTTTTCTTTTTTTCTTTTCTTCTTTCTTTTCCTTTTATTTTCCTTTTGTTTTAGTACAAAACAAATAGACCAATGAATACTAGAAATACACCGAAGCGAGGTGTAGAGGGAAAGAAGAGGGGGGAATTAAGAGGGAGTGAGAAGGGAATGTAAGGAGGGTGAGATGGTGGGAAGGGGAGAAAGGAATGGCTGAGGGGGAGGGGAAGTAGAAGAGGGGATTGTTGGAAGGGAGAAATGAAAGTTGGAGGGGTAGAAGGAAGGGTGTATGTAGGATAGAAGTGTTATGAGTTGTTTATTGCTTCTTTTTTTTTAACTGCACAGTATTTAAGTGATTGTATAAAGGAAAATGAAAATGTAATAAAAGAATCTTTGATAAAAAAAAAATTATTCCCAAATAGTATAATAATCAGTTTGTTTTTTCTCTTTAATTGACAGTGTTAATTTATTCATTTCTGCAGATTCTAATATTTTCCTAATCACATTCTCCTCTGTAGGAATCTCTTCACTTTTCCAGTTTTGTGCAAATAGAATCCTAGCTGCTGTTATAACATGGATAATCAAAAATACATTTTTTTACTATACGTTTCTGGTAAAAAAACCCAACAAGAATATTTTAGGTTTTAAGTCAATATGTTATTGTATCTTCTTTTCTAACCATGTATGTATTTTAGTCCAATATTTTTTGAATTGCTTTAATTGTTTGATGGAGTTTCAGATACTTAGTAGTTGAACAATAAAGTCACAACTTTCCTTCATATGGAGATAGCTGGAGAAGGAACTCATTGGCTTCTCCTTCCCCTGAGACCTCCTCATTTAGCTCATCTCTAAATATTGGCATAAATAGCTGTCAGTATGTTTTATCAGTTTTACAACTCCTGCTGCCAGAGTGCTTGCTGGAGGGATATGATACATTTGTTCTATCTCTGCTCTGTTGTTTGTCTCACTCTATTCTCTAACCATTTTTTTCCTGGCAGGTTCATTTGAAGACAGAAAAAAAGAGAAACCACCTTCCTCCTCTTCCTCCCCTCCTCTTCCCTTGTGATAAATTCTCTCCCTTTCACCAAATCCATGCTTCTTTTTCTTATTTTGTCTGATTTGTGGTGAAGTATATGCAGTAATAGTTTCATGATAGTTTTCTTTCAGTTCCTCTTTAATTTCTGATTGATTCACCCCACTCTCCTATAAAATTATTTTTTAACCCTGTTTTCTTTCAGCTGCTTCTCTATATTGTCATATATCTTTCCAGCATGTATGGAACTGAGATGGGCCATTCAACCTTGACCCCAATGTCGTCCCCATTTGGCTAAAGCCAAAATTGACCAAGAATTGGACAAATTAATTGGCCTGGGGATTCTGAAGTTGCTCGATATCATGCCCGCTGGGAGACCCCTATTGTGACCCCGGACAAGCCTGACAGGTCTGCCCGCATCTGCACGGACTATAAGTGCACCTTGAACAAGGTTCTACAACAAAGCACGTATCCGGTGCCCATTGTCTAGCATCTACTGCATTTCCTTGGCCCGGGAAAAGTATTTACTAAATTAGACTTGGCACAGGCAAGCAACTGCCAGTAGATGGTACCATACTGGAGGCCCAAACCATTGTGATGCACCGGGTGCCTTTAAATGCACCTGGCTTCAATTCGCCGTTAGTATTGCCTCTGGACTATTCCAAAGCATCATAAAACAGCTTTTGCAGGGGATACCAGGAGTCCTCCCCTATTCTGATGATGTTTTGGTATCTGCTGCAAATAGAGAGCAACTTTTTAAACATTTGCGAATTGTTTTGGCCAGAATTAGAGACAAGGGCCTCTGCTTGAAAAAAAATGCCAACTTGCTATACCAAGGGTAGAGTTCCTGGGGTATTTGATTGATGGCTCTGGAATTCACCCAACAAACAAAAAAATTAAAGCAATCCAGGACACCCCCACACCTCGCAACCAGCTCAAGCTGCAGGCATTCCTCGGACTTCTCAATTTTTATAGTGTGTTTCTAAAACAGAAAGCAACTGTAGCTGAGCCCTTGCACCATCTCCTTGGCAAGAAGGCCAAGTGGACTTGGGGGTAGAATCGAGGCCATTGCTTTGCTGCAGACCCTGCCACTTGTCCTGACTTGTGATGGGTCGCCCTTCAGCATCGAGGTGGTCCTCAGACATCCCATGCCCAATGGGATTGAAGCCCCCATCATGTACTATTCTAGGACCCTGGGGGCCACCAAGTGCAATTACAGCCAATTAGACCATGAAGCATTGGTTGAGGTGGCTGGGGTCAAGAGGTTTCATGAACACCTGTATGGCCATGATTTTGAAATTATCACGGACCATAAACCTCTGCTGGGGCTCTTGACTGGAGACTGACCAACTCCGGCATCACTGTCACCACAAATAACCCAGTGGACTATTTTTCTCGCAGCACATCCGGGAATTGTCCGGATGAAATCTTTGGCAAGGAGTTAACGTGTGGTGCTCTAACATGGATGGGGAGATAGAAGAGTGGGTGGCAACCTGCACTCCATGTCAGGAATCCAGGCCAGCTCCCCCAGTGGCGCCTGCTCACAAATGGGAATGGCCTCAGGCACCCTGGTCCAGGGTGCACATTGACTTTGCAGGCCCGGTGCAAGTATTTATGGTAGTTGTGGACACCTACTCAAAATGGCTAGAGGTAGTCCTCATGACCACTATCACGGCAGAGATGGTCATCAAGGTACTACAGAGACTTTGCTCCACACATGGCCTGCCTGATGTCCTAGTCTCGAACAATGGGCTCCAATTCATGTCCATCCAGTTTGAGACTTATTTAGCAGAGCAGGGAATCAGACATGCCCTGGTTGCACCCTTCCATCTAGTTAGCAATGGGCAGATGGAGAGAATGGTGCAATCTGCAAAAGAAGCCCTATCCAGGATGGGGCCAGGAGATTGGCAAATCCAGGTAGACCAATTCCTCCTTTACCAACACATCACGCTAAGTGCCACCACTGGCAGAAGCCCCACAGAACTGTTAATGGGTCACCGACTAAGGTCTTCCTTAGACCAGCTACACCCCAATTATTCTGTTGAACCTCCTACTGATTTGACCAGCAGAATAAGGACATTTGGTGTAATGGATCGAGTTTACACCCACAACTACCTGGGGGGGGGGACTCTACCACAATTGCAGAGATCACCAGACCTCACTCTTACAAATTGGAGCTTGAGGATGGGAGAATTTGGAGGCGGCACATTGACCAACTCTGAGGCTGTCTACACCATTCCAACCTTAGGCAACCAGAGGTAACTCCTGCACAAGTTAGCCAAAGCTCTACCCAAAAGGAGAAAACATTCACTCCTTCCACAGACCACTCAAACCTGAAGGTACTGGAGTACTTATCTGAAAGGTTGCAGGCCTGCAGCGAGTTCCGAACAAACCGGCTCAGGAACTCCAGCCACGCCCAGGAGAAGTTTTAGGAGCTTCCGCCAGGTGAAGCCAGAGAGGCAACAGGTCCGACTAACCTGACCAAAGTCCCAGTGCCAACTGAACTGCGCAGGTCAGAGAGAGTCTCTAAAAGACCCACCTACCTGCGTGATTACATTACCAGCCAAATCAGCCCATCTAAGATGATAGGGGTGTTACATACTGACAGCCAGTATAGTAGGTTCCACCAAGGACCTCCGATCTGGCGGGAAAATATTAAAAGATGATTGGCCGCTCTGATCTAACAGAACCTTTTGAATAAAAGAGGATAAATTGACATATAGTTAATGAAAGAGTCTCCAGCTCACTGAGAGCCTCTGCTTTTGTGTTATGCCAACCGGGAAAGGCTGAGACCAGATGGGCTGGATGCCTGAGCCAGGAATAATAGAAATGCTCCATTTTACATTGGTTGTACAAATAGCTCAAGTCTTTGTTTTGATTATTCACTAATTCAACCTCTTAAAGAATGTCATCATGTAAGTAAACATGGGCCTTCAGTAAGACAATCAGCTCTGCAATTAGTACATGGTCAGGAAGTACAGTAGTACATTCAACACAGGAAGGTCACCACTGCCTGACAGGAAGTTCTACTTATTTGCTCATATTTTTTTCACTAATGAAGTGCTGACTTACTGTATAATCATTCAAAATACATTAACCGGTGCATCTAAAGAAATGGTGGGGAACATGAAGTAAGATCAAATCCAAGGCTTTAAATTCATTTCCACAAAGTTCTTTTTTATGTTTTGTTCCGACTGTCAGTGTATGCACTGACGGGGCTGTCTTAACGCATGGGCCTGATGGGCACTTGCCTGTGGGCCCCACGAGCATAGGTGCCCCATACTAATCTGTGTATGTTAACCCTTCAATGCATCTTGTATCATATAAATACAGCAACATATTTATTACATTTTACTTCATTTTTATTAATACTAACATGCAAACATATGTTTGATTTTGTCAACCATTTACATTTTTATTCCTGTGAGTAGTTGTCGTAGGGGCCCCAGTACACTGCTTTGCCCGGGGGCCCATAATGCTGTTAAGATGGTTCTGTGCACACATTACATCATATAGAATAATTTACTATAACCCCCAGATAACAATGCTAAGATCAATAGCCAACAAGGATAATAGCAAAGCCTACACACAACATTTTAAACTAATCACAGTTTGAGCAGCAGAATCTGTTCGAGAAAGAAATATATGTCAAGTGATCAGTGATAAATCATCCAGAGAAGTCCAGTATTTCATGAGATCAGGTAACCACAATAGTGATAGTTACTGAGATGGATTTAACATTAAGACATAATGCAGGTCTTACATTCTTCTTGTTAAAAACTTTGTTTTTTTCTGAGACTTTTGTCTTATTGAATTGGTAAGCAGAAAAAAGCTCACTGCAAGAAAACAAAAGAGCTCTCTTCATTCCTTCATTTATGGAGGAGGATGGTTTTTATTGAAAAGCTGGAAAATAAAACCTGAAGGGCTGACATGGCTGAAATTGCTGATAAACCTAGTGACACTGATACATTTCTGTTGTATGAGAGAAAGCTATTTTAATTCTGATCCTGTCAGCATTCCAAGAGCTTTAGAAGTTTCTAATTCAGAATCTTGGTGCTTTTGAAATCTCTTATTCAGCAGCTACAAACATATTCAGCTAAAGGTGAGATAATTAACCAGAAAATGGATGACTTCTGTAAAGAAAAGAAAGAGTTACAAAGATAATTACAAAGTCCTATAAGATAAGAATCAGGCAACTTGAAAAGTACTGATAAGAAATAGGCAAAGATATTAGGATTCGCCAAGATAAAATACTGTTTCCAAGGTTGATTGTCTAGAATTTATTTACACCTACTCCTAAGACTTACAATAACATATTGAAAAAAGAAAGAATTAAAGTGCATATAATAGATCACATGTCCCTAAATTATGTAATACCTTCTCCCTGAGTTGGCTAATTCCAAATAAATTGTGGCTTTCCAATAAGAAATTAGGGAACAGATAAGCTGTTCCACAGTGTTTGTTTCCTGGCTCCCTCTCCTTAACCTCTTGTAAAGGAGGAATTCACAGCTTGTCCTCTTGACCGCTGGTCAAAATCTACCTAGGTCAGGTTGCAAATATAGTGAGGATCCAATCCATACAAGGCTTTATAAATAATAACCAGCACCTTAAAGTGGCTCTAGTAACCTGATGACAACCAGGGCAGCTTTCACAAGATGTTAATCTCTTGTACAGTTAGCAAACTGACCAGACTGCATTTTGTAGCTTCTAAGTTGTCTTCTTGGGCAGAGAAGGTAGATTAAATTGTAATGAGAAACATATAATAATAGTCTATAACGGTGACCAATTAAATCTCCATTCTATGCTTGGGCCTGAACTCAAACTGGAAAGGCTCCAGATAATCTTCTTCACCTAGAATCAACTATAAATGCTGCTATGCCATGTTCTCAACAATATTCTCATTTTTCCCCTCCACGGTTGAGACTAAGCAAATTTAGATATTGAATCTGCATATGGTTTGAAGTACTATTCTCATTAAAATTTAGGGCCTAGCCCAACTGAAATTAAATTTTTCTCAGATGACAACTTTCAGATGAGTGGACATCAACTCCCAGAATTCCCCAGCTTGCAATTATGACTGCCAAAAACTGCCAAGATTGAAAAGCAGTGGTTTAGATCAATCTGTTCAGATAATATTTTTCAGCTTTCTAGGCAACTGAGCTATTTGAAATAACTGAAAATGGAACAAAGATTATTTTTTTTCCTGATTCATTTCCTCAGTTAATCAACAAACAAAGATAGTTTTGTGAGATTCATCTTGCATCAAGATGGAAGATGAAAAAACTTTCTAAGAGCCTGGCATTTTTTGTTTATCTCTATATTCTAGAAAAAACATCTGTGGACTGAGTGCTAACTAGCACATGGTTTGGAAAAAGAAAAGAAATATAAGTTTTCTTATATAATTTAAATTATTCTTATTGTAATAGTTTAGTCTTTAGCTCATTGAGAATTTTCTGCCTTGTGTTTTGAGATGCTCCTTCTGGAAGTCCATACAGTATATTTGTAGTATTTTTAAAATTACTATTATTTTGTTCTCATTTTTTTTAATTTGAGGATTATGCTTGGGCAGGCAGAATTAGAGTTACAGTTATCCTAGGTCAACACATTATTAAGATATTTCAAATTTATCTGAAGTCTTGTAATTGTTCATGAGACAGAGGATGTTCTTAAATTTGTCCAGGTGTATATAAGAGATAAGCCACTGCTCAAATTAGAGCAATCACTTTATATACAGAATAGTCCATGTTTATGTTGGGTTAAAATAGGATCTTACCTGATGTTCTTAGACCTACTTGCAACTCTGTGTAGACCACGGGTGTTAAACTTGTGGCATCATATTGCCATCACATGATTTTTTGTGATTTTTTCCCCTTTGCAGAGCTGGGTGGGCGTGGCCTGCATTTGATGCATCCAGGCTACAGGCTCCCAGTTTGATACCCCTGGTGTAGACAATACTTAGCTAATTGGACTGATGATCTGCCATGAGCAATGGAGTTTCCTAAGAAAGCCAAGAAACTGCAGTGTTCATTGCACTCTTCATGAACATCAGGAGTGAAATGTCTTTTATGCAAGCCCTGCATGTTGACATAGGCCACTATGGTTTTATGGACATTGTTCAACTCTTTCTTCTGGATGTATCCTATATGCATATACATATTGTCCACATACCTCATGCAGACAGAGAACATATACTAGTGGAAAGCCAGTGATTCCACTCAGGGTCATGCTACAGAGAAGTCAAGGAAGAAAAAAATCCCATAGGAGCCTCTTTAATTTGGGTGGGGGAGATTTTTAAACTACATGCTAATGCAGTCAATACCTCTGGGACCCTGCTAGAAGAATATGCACAGCATGTCCCCAATCACCCTTCTCAGTGAGGCTTAGGACCTCCAGTTTGCTTTACTTTTACCCATCCTCCTGCTCAAGCTTTGCAGCAAAGAACAGAAACATTGGGGGTCAAGCTGCTAAGCAAATGCCCAGAATCGCAGGGTGGCCAAGACATCAGCGGAGGTATAACAATGGCATCTGCACCAGATGGCTGAGGGGAGCAGGTAGCACTCTGGAGAGGAGAAAGTGGTAAGTTTGCTGCTCTGTGTGCTCCACCACCACAGATGACTTCTCAGCCAGCCAGGTGGGTGCTGAGCAAAGACTAAAGCTGCAGCATGTTGGATACCAGCAGGTTTATCAAGAAACTGGAAGTATTTCTTCAGAGGAAAACAAATATGTCTGGGCTGTTGATACGTGTGTGTGAAATAGATGGAGAAAATTACCGTAGCAAGGGAGCTGGGATACAATTCCAGCTTTTATCATCGTATCCTCTGCTCAGCACCACCATATGCCCATGTATAACCATGAGAGTCATTTTAGAATAAGGGTCATTAAAGGGAAAACAATTATGAATATCTTCCAAAATTTTGTGACAAAGTCTATATTAATTATTTGACTGCAGACACCGCCTTCCCTTTGTATATGAATAGGGAAAACTTAGTGTTTTTAGCACAGAAAGGGTTATTTTCAGTTAACCCAAACAAATGATGTGTGGGAGAACAATTTCTATTCTAAATAGACCTTCTAGCAACCATTATCCTTATTCGATGGACATGAAGTATGCAGATTCCATTTTCTATGAAGAAAATATATGTGTTGACAATGATGAAACATTGCATTTTAATATGAAGCTGAGTAATTACAAGTGGTTTTCTGCCATAATTTTCTTGATGAAGCAATTTCACTATCTAGATATTCATAAGAGTCAGCTGGCAAGAACTAAAGATTCTGTGTGTGTAGGTGTGTGTGTACTTTTCTTCTTTTATAATACACTAAGAGTTGGATGTAATCAATGTAAAACAATCTTATGTTCTTGTAAATTTCTGGCTGTGAATTTTGAGATGTGTTTTAATTCCATGGGGTCAATGCTATCCAGACCCGTTTCCGAAGTTAAGTCAGGAAGGAAACCTGCAGTTTCACCCTTATATATTACATGAGGAAAAAAATGGTTGTGTCCATAGCTCAGAAACAGCAGCCAGGCAATGTTTGGGATATTTGCTGGGAAAAAGTATATTGTTTTTAGTTTATATTTAACTTACAGCCCAAATTACAATTTAGTGGAAGAAAGAACAAATGATACAACTTTGAGTGAAAATATTACATGCTGATTTTAGTGGAACTTTAGATATGTGTGCTTAGAGTTGTATCAAAAAAGAAGAGAAGTGACACTTTGAAGGTAGCATTTAGGGACAGAATTTATGTTTTTAGACAACCAAACTTCCTATATCCTTACCAATCCAAAATGCATTTTCAATTGTTCTATATTTTTAGATCTACATGGACATCAGGATGCTAAGAGCACAGGCTAATATGACTGTTTACTAGAGAGATGCTACCTGATAGCATCAATCCTTTCTGACCTGTAATTCCTTTGCTTGCCAGGAACTGAATGCATTACACTACAAACCTATGCCTAGACACATATCATTTTTATCTCAACATCAGAACAGAAATAAGGTGCTAGTATTTTTCCATTTTGCAAACAGCACCATGATGACAAACATGCATTTGTGTGGCATGCAGTCCATTTTGTATTTGGGTTCTCTCCTTAAAGCATGGCAGCTGCATACCACTGTGATTGAACTGAATCAGAGCACAGATTATCCCTTCAAGTGCAAGGCAGGGATCTGTTGCAGAGGAAGCAAAATGGAGCCCTGTTAGAAATGCAATCCATTGAAATAATGAAGAGGTGGAAAATAAAACATATTGTATTTCCATCCTCTGTTCTTCTAAGTGTTTCAGGCAGGATGTGTAATCAAACATCTATATTTTTCCATAATCGCTGCCCATTAGCCACATTATATGGGAATCCCATGTCATCCTATAGGAAGACATAGATACCATGTTCTTTTTAAAAGGACTTCTATATGACTCATCATAAGGAAGTTTCTCCTCTACGACATCATCTTTACTTAATGCAGTTACATTGTTTTAAATTATTCTTTAATATTTAATGAACAGTATCTGCACTTTTAAAATATTAATAATTTAAAAGTATTAAGAGAAAGTACCAGCATTGTTAACTGCCTGAAAATTGCATATTTAATTGAATAGTATTGCTTGCTTTCACCTATATTGTTTCATGTTTTATTAAATGGAACAATGAACTCTGTAGAACAAATGAAATATTAATAAGAACACAGTTAACTTCACTGTATTTTTCTATGAAAATCTCTTAAGCACTTATGTAAATGAACAGTGAAGTCCTTCTATTCCGAACCCTGACAAACACCTACATTTATATGCTCATTCCTTATGGAACATTCTCTAAACATTGAAAATTTCATGGTTGTTGCATCTTACAAAGTTGTACTTCTAGATTCCAAATATTTCTTCAGAACCAGGGGTCGGTTTTAGCAGTCACTACTGCCAGTTTGCTCGTGGATGTGCTACCAGCGCATGTGCACTACAATGAAATTTGTTCTGCACATGCGCAGAAGCGAAAAACAAGATAGCACATAGAACATCTGTTCTCAGCCACATGTTTAATTGCATGCATAAAATTCTATATATGTGATTCATCATCTCAGTTCTTCTTGTCTGAAATCTAAAACAGGCATGATATTGGTGGTCTGAAATCTAAAACAGGCATGATATTAAATGTAGCAATATATTTATTATAATTGTTTTCCCCCTCTCAACAGTAGTAGCCAAAAGTAGTGGCAAGAACAGGAACATGCCATTTTTAATACATGATATATTTCCATAATGTTTCTTCTATGAGAAGGAAAGGAAAATTTCTATTGGTGCCAAAGAAAACTTATTTCCTGTGCCAAATAATAGTTCTTGAAGGTGAAAATTTTGGTTGGATCATGGGGAGATTCATCCTTCCATTTCTTTAAAGAAAAGATGATCACAGTGAATATATTTAAATACTTAATGCTACATCTGGTTTGGCTACACCAAGATGGGGTCTGAGAGAGGGGGGGGTGAGAGAGGGGAGAGAAAGAGAGAGAGAGAGAGAGAGATTCCTCTCCCCCTCCCACTTTCTGTTCCCCATGTTAGGAATTTCCATAATTTCCTGAAAGGATACAAGTAAGTCTGTGAAACGTAATCTGCAGAAGAAGATTGTGTATCTTATCTACCACATGTTTCTCATGGATGCAGAGTAATGACATAAAAACATAAAGCATTTATTTTGATAAAATGTACTGCCAACAGTTCATCTCTACTGACTCTTTGGAAAATATATTTAATTATTCTTACTAAAAAAAGGTACAAATTACATTACTTTTACAATTCTTTTCATCAATTTATTTTACTGCATCATTTCATTACACTCTATGACTGTTTTCACATTTTTGTTCCTGATTTTGTCAGCTGTAACAAGAGTCATCAGATTGTTATGTATCAACAAATGAATAATTCAACAAGAATCTTGATGCAGCGATAAAATAAACACCACAAGAGTTAATGGATTCACCCTTCGTTACATAGTGGAAGCTTCTCTATCTGCTGCTAATATAGAGGATGATGATTGGTGTTGGAGTTTATGTCAAGTGAAGAGAAGCAGATGAGGAAAATCTTGAACTGGGAGTTTGGAGGCAGAAATATTAGAAGAAAATTTCAAAAGCTATTTTCTCTTCATACTATTGAATGAAGACTAATAGTGCTGGCAAGCCTGAGTCTCTTACATGACCTACTCATATGGTATTTTCCTATTAAAAATTGAAAGATATGGTTCAGAGGCAATCCTACATATATGCTAACAAGTTTCAAAATAGGCTAGAATTAAAGGTAACTAGCATATTAAATCCAATCTCCATATGAAATAAATGCTTTACAATGATAACTGATAACTTTTTAATTTGAAACAACAATGGTAAACAGGGATTCTGAATTTTCCCGATCATCCTATGTATTATAAATTCCCTTCAATTACAAACAAAGGATCTGATTTAAAACTAATCCAGCCTTCAGAGACCAGAGATCCTGCTTCAATCATTATAGAAAACAAGCATCAGGCTTAAAGTACAGACCATCAAAACAATTCATGGTTCATAAGAGAGTCACTGTTCTCTTCATTAAATGCTAATTTCATTCATTAGAAGAGAAACATTTTTTCTCAATACTGAGTAATAGGACATTAATCACACAATTAAGTATAATTAATTGAACTGTCAATCAAGGAATTTTGGCTGGTGAGTTCTTGGAAAAGAGCCTTTTCTGCCATGGTCCCCATTCTCTGGAACATCTTGCTGCTAAAGTGAGATCTGCCATTACCAATTGGGCCTTCCAGAAAGGCCTTAATACCTGGCTCTGTGATTGGCTTGTATTCCCAGATGGCATGATATGCTGGAGGTAGTTGGTGGAGTGATAAACAAGAGCCCACCCTTCCCCCAGTTCTGTACAAGCTCTCAGATTTTTTGAAAAAACCATTCTGAAAAGTCAAACTGAGTAAAACTGATTACATGATCTAGTCTACTCTTAGACTAGACCATGCAATAAAGATTATAGGACATGGTACAAAACACACAACAGTGATAATATGCACAGAAAAGGATAAGCTCACCAATGATCCATGCAAACAAGACTGAACAGGAGGTGTCATACTTTGTGTAGGAGCTTTCTCTGTAAACAAGTTTTATTTTGAATGTTTTTACTTTTAGGTTGGATTAAGACATTTCCTGCATTGGTTTGGTATGTCTGTATGTACTTCGTTGGATAATTTGGATATTTCTTTACTGTCTTTGCTCATCCTTGCTATCTGCAAGGGAATATTTTAAATGTCTACAATATTTTGGTGAAATCCTTTGGGCTCTCTGCATGAAACTTGGCAAAGTTAATATCTTTTAAAGGATGTATTTCTGTGCTATTTTCATTCCATTCTGCCAGAAAAATCACTGCAATTCATTCATATACTGCTAACAATAAGCCACATGACTGATTATAGTTAATTGATTACAACTGAATGAAGATATTATTTTCTCAAGTCTCTAAACACTAGATTCAGGGTTATTTTGAAACAACTTTTATGATAGAAGAGGAGGAAAATTCTGAAGATAGCAAACTTCAAGTATCCTTTTTTAAAATGGATGTGTTTTGCAATTAAATATTAATGACCAAAGGGAAGAAAAGGAATAATTTTCCTGGGATGTTTCAAGATCTGTGATTTTATCCTGGTTTCCTACATGGAAGGAACTCCATCCATCCAAAGTATGATTCAATATTTGTAAAAATCATATGGAGCAATCCTTTTCAGTCAAAACAATAAAACATCTAAGATAAATAAAATCCCAAGACTTATTTTGAATTTTTAAATACACCCACACATACAATTTATCAACCATTGTTCTGAATGGACAACAAATACAATCAAATACAAAGAAGAAGATACATTGAGACATGATATAGCGAAAAACTATGAGTGATTAAGAATTTAAATTAACATTTTGCCCCTGGGCTTCTCCTGTTCTTAAAAGGGCACTGTTTGAGGTCAATAGCTTCTAGCCATATCATTCAACAAGACATTTGTGCAGGAATTCCACCCCACATTCCAGATATACTACATGATAAAAAAGAAGACAAAATAATGTGAGAATTATAAAAAGGAGATAAAATCTGAAGTTCTCATAAAATTTTAGTGACAGAGAGATTACTCAGTAAAAATCTCATCTGCAAGCATCCCAGAACGCTCCATAAAATTATTTGAGCCTTAATTTATCTAAATACTGATGTAGTTATTTATGTGGAATCAGAGGACAAAAGCTTCCAAAAAATCCTATTATGTCACAAATTTCCCAAGAGGTTTTCTTTTATACTTTAATACACTAGGCAGAATACACTGGCTACTGTCCAGAATTTAGTTGGGCCTAACAGCAAAGATCAGTCTAGCAACACTGATACCTTGGATTATGAAACTTTATCATCAATGAATAAAGTCCAATTATACTGGAATTTAATATAGCTTTAAATTAGTTTCTAGAGCCCAAGCTCAATATTAGAAAAATGATAGGATCAGGGGTGGGTTTCTCGCCCCATTCCAACCGGTTCGGTTGGAACGAGGCCGGCGGTGTCCCCGCGCACGCGCGCAGCACGCGCGTACACGCGCGTGGCGCACGCATGCGTACTAGCGTCTGTGCGATGCTCCAGCTGCTCCTGGAGGATCGCGCAGGCACTGTATGCATCCTGCGCATGTGTGGAAGCGCAGAATTCGGCAAAACCGGGTAAGGAGCGGGCGCGCAGGCGCGGGGGGGGGGCCTTCGCCATTCCCGGAAGTTACTTACTTCCGGGTTCGGCGACCAACCGGATCGCAGGGACCGCCGCGAACCGGTTGAAAACCACCCCTGGATAGGATGCATACTGAACAATATATTCACCAAAATAACTAGGACAACAGTGAAAGATAAAAGGTGCATTATGCATACATGAATAATACATACAGATTACAACATGCACACACACACACACACAGACAAAATATTAGCTGTCAAATAAAAACTAGCAATGTTATTTGAACCAGTCCTCTTGTAAAGTGATAGCAAATATAGGGGTATTCTAAGCTTACAAATGTCAGTTGATTTCATTCACATGTCAGAAAATTAAAAAAAAAAACTTCAGTAGATCCTATTGGTAAACAATTTGAAATCTTGACTTCCAGAAGGTGAAGTCAATGCGCAATTAATGTTTTAATAGAATAAGCTAGTAGTCACACACACACACACATCTTAAGTGGAAAAATATCTCATTTACTTCTGAAAAGATATAAAATATTTGGGGGGTTTGGTTCTTTTTTTCCCTTCCCTAATGAAGTCCACTTTTTCCCTAACATGCCATTAATATCTATCATATTATGTTATATATCTAATATTGTATATTAGAGACATTAATTTATAATATAGATATTCAAATTTCTATACTGAATTTTGCAATCATAAATGCATGCACAAAGATCAGAATATGCAAAACTAAAATATATTCCATTCCTGCAAAGGAATGAATGATTCTGAGTTAATAGAAATCCAGTGACATATAAATTATTAAATCATTATTATTACTAACTCAACAACTTGCTAAAACTATATTATATTTGCAGACATTTGCATTCCCATTTTGATCATAGAGCTCAGTTCTATATACAAATTTTATCATAAGGTCCTGTTTACCACAGAACGATAGCTTGCTTACTGATTTAAAGGACTATTTCCTCATATTGTTGGTCCGGTCTCATTTTCAGCCTGCTGTGGCAGCACAGAAGGGTTGTTTTGCTTAATCTGATGAATTGATGCTTTTCTCCCAATGTTTCATTTGCTATATGGATAACTGAGAGTACTTTGATGCTGACACCATCAGAAGCACCAATCTGCTCAGTTCCTAATGGTTGAGTAAGTTTGCTATAGAGAATTATGACTATTACCATTTTATCTTTTTATGCAAGTAAAACTTCTCATTTAGCTTCCTAATTTTCTCTTTTTTCCTCTTCTGAATAGAATATCAGCTTCCAAGGCAATGGTTACTTCAGAATTGGGCTGATACAATCATGCAAATTATGCCTTATTGAGTGAGGCATTTTTGTGACAAGGCGATGAGGCTGCTCTTTTCCATGTCTCATGAATGGTCTCCCAGCTTCAGTAATGTCCTGGAAGATAACAAGTACTATTGAATTATTTTTCGCCCTCTGGCAGTATAAGTAGAGTATTTGGGTGGAAATATTCTACCTACTCTACTTTTTCCCCCTCTTGCAGAGGTAGATTGCTCCCGGTTCGGCCCAGATCAGGTGAACCAGTAGTGGTGGCAGTGGGAGGCTCGGTCCACCCACCCACCCAGACATTCTGCCCATGCGCACGAGAGAACCGGTAGTTTAAAAAAATGGAAACCCACCACTCTCCTCTTGGGTCAAATACTTTTTGGATTGCTTATTACTGGCAAATTTTTTATTGGATAAATATGGTATGAATATTTTAGATTTCTCTCACCAGATTCACACTCGCTCACATGGTCATATTTCCCTTTGCTACCTTGAGTGATTTGCTAATACATCTCAGCAGATTGCTTGTGACATTATTAACATCCAAGTTTGTAGTCTACTGAAATTTTGGAGAAATAGCTTGGAAGAGAGAAAAACATTATAAACAAAGTTGGGAAGAATGTTACCCTCCATGGCCAGAAAATGGGAATTTTCTGGATAAAGAAATAAAAGAAGGAAAGGGAAATGAGAGTGACGAGGGGAAAAAAAAACCTAGGCTTATTCTCATCAAAAAAATTTATTCAGTAAAAGTGAATTAGGGCAGAGGAGGGCATGTTTATAGTTAGTCCATTCAGGTCTTGGTAAAAATGCTTTTTGGGAGGTAAAGTAAATAATTATCTTGAATGCCATCGGGGGAAATCATAAAGCTGTTGAAGTAAAGTAAATAAAAAATAAATGAAGAGCAGTAAAAGGAAAGAAGACCAGAACAGTTGTTCCAGACAGTTAAAGCTTCTTAAAGTCTTTTACATGCATTTTTCCTTATTTTGCAAAAGGGGTTATGTTTAAATTTGTGTTTCTATTTAAGCCTCATTCAAGCAGCTGCCCTGTAGGACTTTGGGTACCTGTTTTTTTTGGGGGGAGGGGCTGTTTAGAGGGAAGATAAGGACTGCAAGGAAGACGCGAATCATTGGCGGACATAACATGGTCCTATGTTTAAAACAATATTGCCAGGATATACTTTATATGTAACAAGAAGACCTGGCTGGACAAAGAGGGAAAAACGAGATATGTCCAGTTAGATGTGGGAGAACGTTTCATCTTTAAATTCAGAATAATGGTGGTTATTTACCTATAGTGCACTGGAGACCTCGGCAGTTATAAGGGGCTCAGTTTTATAGGAGCTCAATATTAAATTGATATTATCTGGATTTCAAAGGCTGAGTACTGAAGCTAGCCTGATATGATATCTTCAGCTATCACTGAGTTGGTTGTTGTCCAGACCTCCCTACTACACAGTGACATCCATGACTGTGCTGTTTGACTCTGTTGCTGGTTGGGCAGTGAAATTTTCAAGAGCAGACTTTAGCCTGCCCTCATAGAATCTGAAGAAAGTCATGAGTTCATGATGACCATGATAATCATGGCTCTAATCAGGTAATTGAAGGTCTGTTTGGGCATAAACATACTTAAGTTTGACACTAGCAAGATTGTATGACTGTGGGTGCATGGATCTTCCAAATCCAGAGACTTTCCATGTCTAGTTCTGAATGAGGTTGCAGTCTGCCAGATTGAAATAGTGTGTAATTTGGAAGTCTTCCTGTACTTTTTACTACTGTTCAAAGAGATTGATTTATTTTATTTTATTTTATTTATATACCTGCCAATTTCACTATTGCTTGACTCTTACAAAGAACAATTAAAAACATAAAAATGCCTAACATAAAACAAACATAAAATACGCAGCAGCTGGGCATGGTCCTACCTATTATCCAGGAGTTTTTACTACCAGTTCGCAACCAGCATGCATCAGGCGTGTGCGCTTGCTTCATGCACATGCGTGTCTGACCCACACACGTGCACTGTTCAATGTAAATTGTTCTTCGTGCAAGTGCAGAACAATTTACAGTGAACTGTGCATGCGCAGTCACTAAAATCCAAAATGAAAGCGGCCCAACGGCGGTGAGGAAACTGGTTCAGGGGCGTGGCAGGCCTGGGTCGCTGCCAGTTCTGCGACCCAGGCCTGAATTCCACTACCGGTTCAGCCAAACCGGGAGCAACCTACCTCTGCTGTCATCTATGCAACCAGAAATGAGCTATAACTCATGATAAGGCCCCAGATTTAAGCACAAAGCCAAGTTTTCAAGGCCTTATGAAAGGCTAATAGGGTCAAAGCTAATCTAATCTTAGGGGGGATTATGACAGATGTACCAAGAACAATTATTTTGTGCATAGTTGTACCTGTTTCTGAACTGCTTACTAATGGCAGCCCTACTGAGAGTAGAAGGTGATGCAAGATGCTGGTCATTTATTTAGCAAATGGCATATCATACATGGACTACAATATAAATTAACATAAGGAACTGAAATAAACCCATCTTGAAAACATGTCCTCCTTATATATGCATATTTCATATGTATATTATTAAGATTTGACAAATGCTGACCAACTAGAATCTCTGATGCTCTATATCTGTATAATATATATTGCATTATGAAATTTTACCTCAGTTTTATTCTAGCAACATTGAAACTGAACACTAAACCAGCTTCCACTTTCACAGCATATTTGCTGCGTTTTTTTCATCTGTCATGAGTGGAACACAAAAAGACTTTTTGAAATGATTCCAAACAATGTTTTAGCAAAAGAAGAAAGCTCTTTAGGTTTAAATTGTTTATTTAATTCTATAATGGATTCTACTGGGCAAAGTTTCATGCTCAGTGTATATTGGAGTCAGATAAATATATTTAATCAACTAGGGATAAAAATAGAATTTTTGAGAAACAGGAGGAGGCAAAGCTAAATATCTTTGCACCAGTGGCTAGTCTAATCCAGCTCTCACTATTTGACCTCAATTTATCTTTTTGTCCAATCACTACAATGCTTCAATAGGACATTAAGGCATCTTGAAGTGACAATTTTCTAGAATTCTACTCTTTTCTGACCTTCTGATAAAGGATAGCAAATCAGCTCCATGGAATGTGCTCTTTAAAAGTCTCAACTCATAGGTAACTACTACCACTTTCGTGTCATTTGGAAAACTGCATCTGTAAATGTGGATATGTAAAGTATGCTCACTGCCAGGAGTTTGATCCTGACTGGTTCAAGGTTGACTCAACCTTCCATCCTTCTGGTAAAATGAGGATCCAGATTGTTGGAGGCAATACGTTGACTGTAAACCACTTACAGAGTGCTATAAAGTACTATTGAGTGATATATAAGTCTAAGTGCTATTGCTACTGGATGAACAATGTACTGGATGCCCAAATAGTTATTTTGTGTATGTGGATTAGTGGATATAGCTCTGGACAAATACTTATGAAGCTGAATGGATCTCATGCGGTGGGTAGTGATTTCACTTCCTGTAACCATACTACTTGCTGATATTCAAATGACTTGGTGCTTGCCTGGAGCCAATTCTTCTCTTAAGCTAAAACTAGTTCTTCATTCTTGTCTCATATGGTGACCTCAGTTCTTTTTAATTTTCTTTGGTTCTCTCTCTCTCCTTCCCGCCCTCCCCCCCACCTCTCCCTCTAGTCAATCTTGCCTCTTGGCAACTGCCTAGACAAGTCCATGGAATTTTCTTAGCAACATTTTTAGAAGTGGTTTGCCTTAGTTCCCAAGGCTGAGATTGAGAGAGTCAAAGTCACTCAGCTGACTTCTATACCTAAAGTAGGAATAGAATTCACAATTTCAGTTTCCATCCTGGTACTTTTACTATTACCAAAATGTGTTTTCTTTCCTTTATTTTTATTATTTATTATTACTATCAGATATGTGTTTTTGACGCCCAGTCTATTAGAATTTTAGGTTATTATATTATCATGATTTTTTTTTGCATTACATCTGAAAGCTTCTTTAAGAGTATTAAATATTGATGTATGTTCTGTGACAACAAAGAGGTCAGTCCAATCAGATAATATGAATATATGCCTCATTTTCCCTTCTCCAGAATGTACAAACATCTGTGAGAGAAACAGATTATCTATTAACCTTGGAAGGGTTAAGGAAGGTATGGATTTGATTACAGTTAACTGATACATTTATATTAGTCATCCCTTTGTGTTGTCTAATTTTTTTGCTTTAGAGATGATATTCTTGTGAGTCTCCAGAACAGGTCAGCATTCATTATACTTGAGACCTTTCTGCTCTTGCACTAACTGTGGTTTGAGGCTGGGTTAATTGCAGTGTTCCCAGAGAACCTAATCTGAATAAGGAATAGCAAAGCAGCTCATTGCAACTTTAATAGAAGAGTGATTTATTACAGGAAATACAAATCCTAGCTCTGGGCTAGCCACATCTATCAGGCAAAAAGTTAGAGATCAAGCGCCCTTGCAATGACAAAGGCCGGAAGGAAGCATCATGAGATTAACAATCTTACAGACAAAGAGCAGACAGAGCAATATATAAATAGGGAACATAGAGGAAATTTCTAACTATCTTTGTGCACTCCACTGCCCCTTGTGGTTACGAAATTGAAGAGTTAAAGGTCAATGCAAGTGAAATTATACTTTCAAATCTAACCATAATAACATCTCAGAAACATTTTTTCTTCCAAGTCCCAGGTCACCAGTAAGACTTGCTTAAGTTGTCCTTAGATGGACTATAAGTAATATCTCTCTCACTCCCTTATTCTAACATTTTCCAAGGTGGCCTCAAACTACGTGAAATATGTGAGGTCTTGTCCCCTGTTTCATTGGAGGAGGGCCAAGTGATTGCAAAAGATTTGAAATGTAGGTTAAAATTATCAACAGGGATGGCACCACTAGAGTTAAGAATAGGAGTTTTAAAAATTATTTTTATCTACCTTCACTTTTCAACTCCTGGTGACTACAGTTTTCTTGGCAAGGTTTTTCAGAAGTGGTTTGCTTCTGAAGACTGAGAGAAAATGATTGGTCCAATATGATCCAGCTGACTTTCTTACTAAAAGCAGGTTTAGAACTTAACCATCTCTTGGTTTTTAATTTGATGCCTTAACCACTATACCACACTGGGTATGGTATAGGTATAGGATTGGGCTGATTAAAGAACAGTGCATACACCTTCAAATGTATCAATGGGTTTTGCTAAAGAGGCATTTTATCATATTATCTGGATTTACTGAAATAAAAATGCAAAACTTAGCTTAAAGGGGTCCTGTCTACCTTGGTATGCTTGCAAAACAATTACATCTGCAATCTTTAGATCATATTAAAAAGATTTAATATGATTAAAATAATGTGGATCCTGAGAAGTTTACAACAGGTTTTTCTGTCCGTCTTGTCTCTAAACTAACTTTGAACAGAGGTAGAAATTGTTGAAATTGAATTTGTTCAAAATTTAGCAGAAATCCAGATGAAATGTCAAAAATTGGAAATACAATATCTTTGAAGAAGATACTGGAATTAGGCCTTGATAGAGAAATACTAGAAGAGTAATGGGAATAGATGTGCACAAGAGATAAAAAAAATAAAGATTCAGTTGTGACTCTACCATTTCAACCATCATATTGACTGTTTTTTAATCCTTCTTTCCTTGCAGCTATCCTTGAATTAAAATGAAAATGGGAAAATTTTGAGGTTTCTTCCCAGCAACTTTCCAGGGACCACAATGAAAGGATTTATTCTATTATTATCTATTATTCTATTGTATCTTATTCCAGTCATAATTTTATGCATAACAAAATCAGTACAAATTTTAATTGATTTTTTATTTGTTAAATTTATTTGCCACCTATCTTGCTATGGGGCTACTCTAGGCATCATACAAGAATAAAAAGCACAAAATAGTATAAACAAAACAGAGGTAAAATAATAGAAGAATAAAATAAACAATGAAACAGAAAACAATGAGAACACATCAATATAATAAGAAAAAGATAGATGGGTAGAGAGCTGAGAACAGGGGGAAGGGAGTGGAGTCTGCCATCAATCCAACAGCAACCTCCAATGTGGAACTCTTCCATTTGGTCCCAGGCCATTTGGCAGAGCCAAGTCGTCAAGCTCTTGGTGAAAGATAGAAGGGCGGCGGCAGATCTTACCCTAGAGCGGGGGTGGGGAACCTTGGTCTTTTTATGACTTGTGGACTTCAACTCCCATGCCAGCTGAGGAATTCTGGGAGTTGAAGTCCACAAGTCATAAAAAAGGCCATAAATCATAAAAGAATCATAAAAAGATTCCTCACGCCTGCCCTAGAGGATAAGATGTTCCAAAAGGTCGACACTGCCTCAGAGAAGGCTCTTCTTGTGGATCCCTATAGGCGAAGTTCTTTGACCAACAGGATCCACAGTAGGCCCTCCATTGTAGGTCAACAAAGCTGTTTTCTACATTTGTGCTTGGTGCATTGGTGTAGCTTCCAGAATTCCTAACCATTAGCCATGATAGCTAGCAATTAACAGATTTGTAGTTCCCAATTCCCTGAACAGTGGAAGGATGAGATGCAGTTTAAGGAAGATGGCTTCTCTAGATGGCCATAGGAATATTCTGAAACTGTTGCAACAATGTTAGAAAATAGAAATGTTGATTTGTAAAAATGTGCAGGAAATTCTGCAGACTGTCAGCAACATTTCTAGGAGGCATTCATTTAGACTGGCAGCCATTTTTATAAAACAACAACATCTTCAAGTAGTGTACAGAAAAATCTGTCGCATACCATCCTAGTTTGACAACTAATGGCAGAGCAAAAAGGTTTTCTGATTTTCAATAACTTTTACAATAACAATAATAGAAAACTTTGACCCATCTGCAATTTTATGGGAAAAAATGCTAAGGGCATTAGAAAAAGAAGAAAAGTACATATAGTATTAGGGTTATTTTTTAAAAAAACGAGGGGAAATATTTTTTTAATAAGCATCATTCAAAAGCAGGAAGTGAAGAAATGTATTTATTTTCTTCATTTCCTTTCCTCTATAAACCTCTCGATATTTAAAAGAAATCAAGAGGTACTTTACAAAACACTGATTACATTTTCAATTTGAGATTATGCTATAGTTTCCATAATCTACCTCCTATTTTAAAAAAATATTTCATTCTTCTAGGATAGGGTGGCTGCTAACTTTCTACACTGTAAATGATGGAAATTGTTATCCACCACATCCAAAAGATACCTGATTGGAGAAAGCTATATAAAGTAATTTAAACCGAAGACTTTCAAATGAACATTCCAGTATAGTGGCAATTAATATTTAATCTACTCAATAAAAATATGTTTCCGGCAAATGCTTTGCCATACAGATGATTTCATAAACCCTTGGGATTTAGCTCTACTTTCCATATAATCAATAGTTAGATCTCTCTTTCTATAAAGCTGAATGGCTGTGAGCCAACAAACACAAAAAGATAACAATTGCATAGTAAATGAATAATAATAAGTGGAATTAGTGGAAATGAAAGACATTTCAAGATTACCTAAAGAATGAAGAAATTTCAGTTTTTTAGACAAGTTAATAAGTAAGTTATGTTACTCCAGTTCCTCTGGCTGCCAACATAGTTTCTTTCCTTAGTACCCGTTAATGTCTTCTTAAGTATTCTTCCCTACCTCACAAATACCAGTTTTTGTTATATATTACAGTGATAGATACAGGGAATAGGAGAAAAATAAAGACATTACTTTTAGTTTTAATTTCCGGACATATTTTGCATTGCTTTCCATTTCAATTATGATTACCCATTTTCATAGAATGACTCCCTCTTAAAATAAAAACATAAAAAAATAATCCAGTCTAGCTGCTCATACTCCATTTTTGGACAAAATGAAATGAGACAGTGATAACATAATCTTATGTTCCCAATTATTTTGACTTATAAAAGAAATTTATCATGTGAACTTATTTACATTGGTATATTTATTTTGCAGTTCGGCGATTCGAATGGAATGAGCTCCTGTTACTTGTCCAAGCTTCTGCTAACCTAGCAATTCAAAAGCATGTAAAAATGCAAGTGGAAGGGTAATAACATTCCATGCACCTTCGCCGTTTAGTCATGCTGGGCACATGATCACAGAGACATCTTCGGACAGTGCTGGCTCTTCGGCTTTGAAACAGAGATGAGCACAAACCCTTAGAGTCAGGAACGACTAGCACATATATGCGAGGGGAACCTTTACCTTATTTATTTTGCATATGGTTATTTTTCATGTGTTGGCATAATTGGCAAAGAGTATTTTATTCTTTTAAACTTCTAGTTCCACTTTTCTAATGGAAATTATGGGGAAAATCTAATTCCATTTTTTTCCTTTTTCTCTTTCTTTGCATACGTCAATGCATACATACCCAGAAACTCAGGAATTTGATGGAGTAAACCTTAGTCTCTGAAAGCGAGGACATCATAAATACCATAACAAATGCCTATATCTTTAAGGTGCCACATGAGATTGGTTATTTTCAACTGATATTTATCACATGGGACAGGTAAGTACCTGGCAATATATCTGAAAAGACACATTGGATCACTTTTAGAAGTAGACACAAGTAGTTAACATATTTGTATAGGTAAAGCTGATGTATGCTAAATAGGTTTTAATTGATGTGTGCTGCTTTCTTTATTTTGAACTTAATATATTTTAATGGAGGTCATTATCTATTCTGAATGCTCTTTATCATCAACATGTACATTTATTAAATGTTAAACAACAACTTTCATCACCCAGCAGTGGATCATCCAGTACAACCTAGTTTTGTAATGAACACTGAAGTAGATAGGCTGTGTCTGATCAAAAGTTCCTGTAAAGTACATCTCATGATGTGAAGTTTTTTTAAAAAAAAAACATTCAGGACCAGTGAAAGAAATTACATATTGTATATTAAAATAATCTGAGTAGACACTTTTGCTTTGTAAATATGAAATCTGCTCCGAATACCAATAGTTCTAATTAGGTTTAGCAAACAGTGCAGGACTACAGTTATTCCTTATTCTATGTGATATGGCAAGTGTGTTAGCAGCTGCTTATAGAACAGATGCCTCTTATAATAAATATTCCAACTCATAGACTTAAGACTACTGTGGTATGATAAAGAAGGCAGTGAATGCTGAACATCTGTTTTGTTGACTCAGGCAAGTGTCTATTGATAATAAAATGATTGGCAAATCTTGCGTCTGAGTTATTCCTGATATGTTATCCTCCAGTTCTAAAGTTGCAGTATATTTTCATCAAGTAAGAATTAGATTCTTGAAGATGGAATTTGTGACATATCAATTCAGTCTTTTAGCTTCGTCAGAAATCTCTGCTTTTAACAATTTGTTCTGTAGGGAAGAGAGAAGAGGAACTGGATCCAGGCCACTAATGTTATTTCTTAAATACACAGCTAGTAATTAGATCATCTATTATGAAATGTGCCAAATGCAAATTCCAGGCTTATCTGTCTCCTTTCCATCCTCCTAGTTTTTTTAAATATAAATGGAGAACAATCTGACATCTCTCCACTGTACTAACTACAGGTGAAACTTGAAAAATTAGAATATCATGCAAAAGTTCATTTATTTCAGTAATGCAACTTAAAAGGTTAAACTAATATATGAGATAGACTCATTACATGCAAAGCAAGATAGTTCAAGCCGTGATTTGTCATAATTGTGATGATTATGAAAACCCCAAATCCACAATCTCAGAAAATTAGAATATTACATGCAATCAATAAAACAAGGATTGTACATACAACAATATTGGACCTCTGAAAAGTATAAGCATACATATGTACTCACTACTTGGTTTGGGCCCCTTTTGCAGCAATTACTGCCTCAATGTGGCGTGGCATGGAAGCTATCAGCCTGTGGCACTGCTGAGGTGTTATGGAAGACCAGGATGCTTCAATAGCAGCCTTCAGCTCTTCTGTATTGTTCGGTTTCATGTCTCTCATCTTTCTCTTGGCAATGCCCCATAGATTCTCTATGGGGTTCCGGTCAGGCGAGTTTGCTGGCCAATCAAAGCACAGTAATCCCACGTTCATTGAACCAGGTTTTGGTGTTTTTGGCAGTGTGGGCAGGTGTCAAGTCCTGCTGGAAAATGAAGTCAGCATCCCCATAAAGCTCGTCTGTGGAAGGAAGCATGAAGTACTCCAAAATCTCCTGGTAGATGGCTGCATTGACCTGGACTTAATGAAGCACAGTGGACCAACACCAGCAGATGACATGGCTCCCCAAATCAACACAGACTGTGGACTTCAAGCATCTTGCAGTGTGTGCCCCTCCATTCTTCCTCCATACTCTGGGCCTTTGGTTTCCAAATGAGATGCAAAAGTTGCTCTCATCAGAAAAGAGGACTTTGGACCACTGAGCAACAGACTAGGTCTGTTTTTCTTTAGCCCAGGTAAGACACTTCTGACGTTGTTTGTTGTTCAGGAGCAGCTTGACAAGAGGAGTACGACATTTGAAGCCTATGTCCAGGATCCGTCTGTATGTGGTGGCTCTTGATGCCCTGACTCCAGCCTCAGTCCACTCCTTGTGAAAGTCCCCAACACTTTTGAATGGCCTTTTCCTGGCAATCCTTCCAGGCTGCGGTCATCCCAGCTGCTTGTGCACCTTTTTCTTTCACAATTTTCCCTTCCACATACTTTCTATTAATGTGCTTTGATACAGCACTTTGGGAATATCCAACTTTTTTTGCAATTACCTTTTGAGGCTCTCCCTCCTTATGGCTTAATTAGCTGATTAGAGTGGGATACTTTGAGCCTAGAATATTGCACCTTTTCACAATATTCTAATTTTCTGAGATTGTGGATTTGAGGTTTTTATGAGCTGTAAGCCATAATCA
This sequence comes from Thamnophis elegans, assembly GCF_009769535.1. NCBI lineage: Eukaryota > Metazoa > Chordata > Lepidosauria > Squamata > Natricidae > Thamnophis > Thamnophis elegans. The sequence continues at coordinate 26,312,605 of NC_045548.1, read as the reverse complement.
TCACAATTATGACAAATCATGGTTTGAACTTTCTTGCTTTGCATGTAACGAGTCTATCTCATATATTAGTTTCACCTTTTAAGTTGCATTACTGAAATAAAGGAACTTTTGCACGATATTGTAATTTTTTGAGTTTCACCTGTACACCTAGCTCTGACTATAACAATAATTTCTATCCTCTGTGTGACTACAACTAGGAGTGGGAAGCATTCACTGACAGGATTCTTAGGCATGAAATTTACAATACTAGATTTTAATATACAATATATATTACTTGATGCTGCCTGACAATGCGGTGGCAGTCATGGATGATGCCAAACAGATACTGGGCCCTGTCAACTTTGACAAGACTAATCTAGGCATGCCTCATTTTTCTATTCTTCTTCCCTGTTCCCTATGTTTCTAAGTATATCACTTCCATTATATGAAAAAAACCTTCTCTAACATATTCCGAGACAGGGAAGTCTATCTTATTGTGCTATCACTAGGTCATATTATTTCTAAGCTTAAGAATTACTCTGGGATGTTCTCCGAAATAGTATTTGCAAGAAGAAACCAATATTCTACTTATATTTCAATTAATATTTGTTTTATTTAGGAAGGGACAGAAAAAGAAAAAAGGATAGAAATTTGGAAAGTGAGGGTGGTATAAATATTAAAAATTTATAATATGTGGTTTGCACTTTCTGTTATCAGAGATGAATCCTTTTGAAGCTTTCTGTCAACTGATAATTATGTGCTACACAGTAATTATTCACAGTAATTATTTTTTTAAAAATATTTGCTTTATCTTTCAGTGACACTTTCCCCAACATCTAGACAATCTATTCTGGCTAAATTAGATACCTAGCTAAAATTTAAATATGCCACTGCATTTGTGGAAAGCAGGAGAACAGCAGTACAAGAAGACAGTAATTCTGGATGAAAAAGGACTAATTTGAAAATAACATACAGTCTATGTTCTAATTGTACTGACCTGTATTAAGTAGTATAGATTGTTTTAGACAAAAATACTGAACTATATTAGCCAAATATCAATCCTAATTCCACTCCATTGTTCTAAACAATGTATCAAGGATAACATATAATTGCATGCATTTTGCTTTTACATTGTACGTAATCTGAGTCATGTATTTTTTATCTAGGACAAAACGTTTACCTCATTAATGGATGGATTTAACATAAATAAGAGATGCTAGAAATGATTCTTTATTTCTATATGAACTTGTGCTTTTAAAGATTCATATGCCTTAAACAATAACTGGTAGATAAGTTCAAATGTACAGTATCTGGAATAAAAACTTCTCTCTCTCTCTTTAGGTTAAAGTCAGATTTCAAAGGATTTGAAATCCTTTTTTTGGCAGTTATACAACTTTGTCTTTCTGCAAAAACATGTTTGCTTTAATCATAGAACTAACGGAATGAATGTTATAATTTAACATTACTTTTGTTCTGTCTTCTATATAACCCATTTCAATGCTTATCATTTACTGTATACTGCAATTCAAGAAGAAACTGTAAAGTATGTGAGAATCTATATTATTCTACTGCACTGAAGCATGGATGATTTTATTTGACAATGTATTTTCCTGACTCAAAATTATATATTTTTAATGGAATGGGTGGATTTTTGACATTTTAAATTTTGACTTTTTCAAATATACAAATATTTTTTTTGTTTTGCAAATTACTTAAGGCAGCATTGTTTCAATCACAGTCCCTATGTTGAAATCCCACTCTCTTGTGGTTGAAATAATGATAACCATCCTTATATGAATCATAATGGCTGAACTTACCTCTTCCATTTAATCAAGATTTCAAAACTATGATATGTTGAAGAAGTGACAGGAGAGAAACTTACTGAGAACTTGCTGAGAAACTATTAAATTATAACTTACTGAGAAGATCTGGGTTTGCCACAGTTAACTATGCAGTAGTCTGAGGAATATAAGCCTGATAAATTTTCAGATTCTTTATCCATACCATCAATCTCCGTACCATGTGTGTTTTTCTCTAATAGAGAAAAAATATGCACAATACCTATTTTGCTTGTTTACAGGCAGTGGTTACAAATGGTCCCTAGATGGTGGACTTCTTAGTATTGCCTAGCTGGCACTTCTCTTGATTTTTTTTCTCTCAAAAGGAAGTGCTTAGGACAGTTGAAACTAGCTAAGTGTCAGTGTAGGAAGGTGATCCTCATTATAGGCATTTTCAAGCTCAAATTCTTAAGAAATAGCCACATCAGAGCACTTCTTTAATTTTGAAGCACCAGTCCCTGTGTGGTGGATCATATCAAGGGACACTGTTAGTAATATGGCACCAGCATTGCTGAGGGCAAGGTATGAGGTAGATATCAAGTTACTATTAGCTATTAGGTGGCGCAATGGTGATAGTGCAGTACTGCAGCCACTTCAGCTGACTGCCAAGCTGCAGTTCGGCGGTTCAAATCTCACCAGCTCAAGGTTGACTCAGCCTTCCATCCTCCCGAGGTGGGTAAAATGAGGACCCAGACTGTGGGGGCAATATGCTGACTCTGTAAACCGCTTAGAGAGGGCTGAAAGCTCTATGAAGCAGTATATAAGTCTAACTGCTATTGCTATTGCTATTCATAAATTAAAGAAATTCCACTGTTCCATTTTTATACAATTTGTAAAGTAGACTATAACTGTTGTGAAAACATACTGTGAGAATGACAAGCTGTATAAAGTAATTCAGAATTTAAAAGCTAGCAGCTACTTGGTAGGTCCCTGCTCATAAAATTTTAATAAAGAGTTTATATAGTTAAATAGTGGACATAAAAGCAATACAAGGGAATACATGTCCAGGCCTGTATATCTCAGTTATAAGCCTATGTTCATGTCCTATTTTACTTTGGGACAGATGTATGAATGAAGAAGCTATTAAGCAGGTAGACTTTGAAAAGGAATAACCAATGATGAATTTGGGAAACTCATTGATTTATAGGCAGCGCAAAGAAACTGAAAGTGAAGACTTTTGAAGAAAAAGAATTTAGAAATTTGAGTGGAGATAATCTTTATTGAGGCAAAACTCATGTAGTGTACACTTCTAATAAATAAATTAAAAGATTAGAAATAGGAAATATAATTTAAGTGGCTTTTGATCGAATCTGGAATAAATAAAGAAGACAGACAGTAAAAGAAATATTTTCTTTTAAAACTAAATACAAGAGTGGAATACATTATTCATGCAAAAATCATAAACAAAAGAAGAAGAAAAAGTGTGAAATTGAAATGAAGCAACTCATTGTTTAGGATTTTTTAAAAACTGTCAGTAATTATTGATTTAATACTTTGCAATTGATTACTCAACGAACCATTATTGTTTAGTGAACTATTTGTTTATTTGTTTATTTATTTATTTATTTATTTAACTAATGTGACTTCAGAACATCTGAACAATATCTCCAACAATGCATGCCTTCATGCCTTTGACAAAAAGCCAAAATAAATAGCATATTCAAAATAAATATAATCTATAGTTCTTTAAAATAAAATATTAAGAGTATACTTATTTAAGTACAGAAGCTTAAGTTTACATAACTTCTGACTTTTTACCTTTGTTTCCACCATTAAGATAATGTCATACATGGATAATCACACCAGCATATTATTATACCTCTGGATATATAGAATAATAATTTTATGTTACAGATTAATAAAGTGATCCTGACTCTATTGTCGATAAATACTCCTAGCATATAAATTCCTTGTCCTCCAGGGAAAGGTATTGTGGATTATTTTCAGAAGTGACAGCCATAAATATGGGCAGGATTTCTTGAACTCTTTGCTACATTAAAATCAACATTCTATAAATAAGGAGATTTTGGGAATCAATCATATATATCAAAGGCATTCTGTACCTATATGACAAGAAAAGGCATATGATGCATCTGTTGGGGTATAGTTGGACCATGGCTTTCTTTAGCTTTGGCAATCCCTAAATCATTCATCTAAGATAAAGGGGAAAAAAGAAGGATTTAAGTTTAATTTCTTTTCTGGGAGAGGCCAAGTTATCCATGCTGTAACTTTTCCAATACAATTTACTCAATCTTCTTGGTTTTGGTAAACTCCTGGGTATATGGCCAGGTTCTTATTTCCTGCAGACATTCCAAGTCTATCTTGCCCTATGTTACATTGATTAGAGGTAGTCCTAAGAAAGTTTAATGTCTCAATACAATTCTACCATCACTGACTTGTTTTAAAGTTCTCAGACAGCATTAAATGGTGAAATCCTGTGCATGTCTTAGTAAGTCCAACTAGTAAAAGTGAAGCAAAACCCAAAGTAATGACAAAGTAAATTAGATTTAGGATGTTTTTTTTTAATGCCAATCTCAAGAGACATGTTGACTGAAATCTCTTCCTGTCTCTGATCTTAAACATTTCTGTCTGTTCCCTAATCATGGATTTCAAAGGAACACACTTAGTTCTGTTTTTATTTCCATGAGTATGATAACCAGTTTGAAAGTGTCCTAAAAAGTCCACAATTTTTGAAAGAAAATAAACATGCATATTGTACTTCTCCAAACCTGAATGTTATGGATATTAAGTTCCGCAGCACAAAACTGAGCCATAATTTCAAAAGCTAACATCCTCACATTAAATTAAAACCTGTTTTAGTTTGTCTTTGTTATACTCCGACTGTCAAATCCGGAGAAGTAATGCTAGTAAAATTCTATAACAATTTATGAAAGTCTTTCTATTTGCAAACTAAATCTTTAATGGAGACAAAACCAGAAAATGATATTGTTTTTCAATATTTGTAGGCAAAATTAAGCATAATTGACTCTGCTGTCCAAATACTATTTCATGAGTGACTTATTAATATGGATATTATTCAACTTATGAACTTTTGAGTTACGAATTTTCATAGATTCTAAAAAAAAACCTGTCTGCAACTCCAACCTACAGGGTTATATGCTAGGAGTATTTATTGACCGTAAATACTCAATTGGGGGAAAGCTAATCCTTTCCTGCCTTCTTCAGACAACTGCTTGCTTCTTTTTTAAATACTTGTTTGGACTTAACGGTATAAGCAAAATTGACTTATAAGCAGCTTCTCTTTGTAACCCTTTTGTAAGTAGAGCACTGCCTGTAAGCTTGATGGTAGCCATTATATGATACAAGTTCTACTGTGTATCAAACCATAGATAGTCCAGATATTCCACCTTTAAACCTGGGGGGTGAAATCTTACACCCCTCAGAGAGGGCCCGCAACTTGGGTGTTCTCCTGGACCCACAGCTGACATTAGAACACCAGTTGTCAGCTGTTACCAGGGGAGCTTTTGCCCAGGTTCACCTGGTGCACCAGTTGTGGCCCTATCTGGACTGGGAGGCGCTCCAAATGGTCACTCACACCCTCATCACCTCAAGGCTCGACTACTGTAACGCGCTCTACATGGGGCTGTCCTTGAAAAGTGTTCGGAGACTACAATTGGTCCAGAATGCAGCCACGCGAGCGATACTGGGTATACCTAGATACACCCATGTTACACCTATCCTCCATGAGCTGCACTGGCTCCCTATTGGTCTCCGAACACGCTTCAAGGTGCTGGTTATCACCTTTAAAGCCCTACAAGGCCTAGGACCTGGATATCTCCGTGACCGCCTCCTGCAACATACCTCCCAATAAGATCTCACAGGGTGGGCCTTCTCCGGGTGCTGTCGACTACACAATGTCATCTGGCAGCTCCTCGGGGGAGAGCCTTCTCTGTAGCTGCCCCAGCTCTATGGAACGATCTACCCCCTGAGATCCGGACCCTCCCCACTTTCTCGGCCTTCCGAAATTCTGTTAAGGCCTGGTTGTTCTGGCAGGCCTGGGGCTACTGATCTTTGATTGAGCCTCAGCCCCATTAAAAATCGAGTGCATGTTGTGTCTTTTTTTAAATTCGTTTTTGTCTTGTATTTTAAATTCTTTTAATATTTTTAAACTGTTTTTATGTAAGCCGCCCGGAGTCCTTCGGGATTGGGTGGCATACAAATCCATTAAAATTGAAATTGAAATTGAAATATTCAGACCTAGTTTTATTTCTTATAGGGTTTAATCAATATAATTTAAAATAAATTTGATATTAAGTTGACTTAAAGACTGTGTTCACACATTACACTAAAGCAAGGCAGTAGTTTGAAAATATAGGTAGTCCTCATCTTACAACATTTAGTGACTGTTTGAAGTTACAATGGAGCTGACTTGTGGCCATTTTTCATACTTACAATCATTATAGCATCCCTATGGTCACATGATCAAAATTCAGATGCTTGGAAACTGGTTCATATTTATGACAGTTGCAGTGTTCTGGGGTGATGTGACCATCTTGTGACCTTCTGACCAGCAAGTCACAGAGGTAGCCTTATTCACTTAACTACCTGTGTTACTGATTTAAGAACGTCAGTGATTGTCACGGCTCCTCCACTTAATAACCAAGAAAGAAACCACTCAACTCCATTTTTCAGAATTAAGTGTACTTTTACTGATTACAAGTGATGAGAAGCAAAGCAAAGCTGGATCTGAGCAAAAGAGCATGAAAGCAAATAGATATCAATACAGAGAGCCGAGGTGGCACAGTAGTTAAATGCAGCACTGCAGGTTACTTCAGCTAACTGCAGTTCTGCAGTTCGGCTGTTCAAATCTCACCGGCTCAGGTTTGACTCAGCCTTCCATCCTTCCAAGGTGGGTAAAATGAGGACCCGGATTGTTATTGGGGGCAATATGCTGACTCTGTAAACTGCTTAGAGAGGGCTGAAAGCCCTATGAAGCGGTATATAAGTCTAACTGCTATTGCTATTGCTACATGATTCATTCCCCTCCCCTTGGTACCCAAGTCCATAGTCCAATCGTATATCTCCACAGCTGTCAGGTGGGAGACATCTTCAAAAAGCATCATCAGGTTGGTATGCTGGACAGTTGACCTTGGCGGGAAACTCCCCTCCTTCCACATGTGCAAACGAATGGTGAGAACAACTCCCAATTAACAGTCCTCCTGTACAGATTATTTCCCTCACCCAAATACCATGCCCCCACTCCCCGTTTCAATGGCAGCCAAAAAGCAAGCAGCAAAACAGAGGCTGACATCCGGCCCTCCTCCAGAAAAAGGCTGACAGTGATTCACTTAACAAATGTGGCCAGAAATGTGGTAAAATGGGACAAAACTCACTTAACAAGTTTCGGCCCTCCTCCAGAAAAAGGCTGACAGTGATTCACTTAACAAATGTGGCCAGAAATGTGGTAAAATGGGACAAAACTCACTTAACAAGTTTCTTACTTAACAACATAAATTCTGGGCTCAATTGTGGTTGTAAGTTGTGGATTACCTGTATAGTTTCTTTATATCTATAATTGGCTAGATTTATACATTAAAACTATAATATATAGATTAAAAATACAAAATAGCTGGGCTAGAAAATTATGCTAAAAAAATTAAACAAGCCACATTACTAATTATAAAACTGTGTATGATCCTATTTTTATTTTTATATACCATCTTATATTACTTCAGACCAATAGTATCATTAGTTTTATAATTGTCATAGAATATTCAGGGAAAGTTATATTATATGTACAAAATTTACCAGTATGTTGGGTATGAGCCAATATATTCATATTCAGTCCCTCAAGCAACGGAATGGAATTATTAGTGCATTAACATCTATTGGGGCCAGTTTAAATTAACAGTAGTATCACATTTGTTCCCACTCAAAATATAGTTTTATGAAGACATTCAATGTCTGTAACTATTTCTGTTTTTCTTTTTAAAGAATTATGTCAGTTGAAAGCAATATGATCATGTCTATTTTCATAATATAGAAACATGAAATTCTTCAGATGCAAGAATATCTTTTATTTATAGATTGTGCACCAACAGAAACATTATTAATAGAACACTTCACGTATCTCCCAATTGTGTAAGAGTGAATACATGGAACGAAATCAGAATTCCACATGCTACTCCTTCATGTTATTAGGGCCTATACAATACAGCAGTGGTCCCCAACCCCCGGTCCGCGGACCGGTGCCGGGCCGTGGAGTACCTAGCACCGGGCCGCGCAGCGGCCGGGGACCATGATCGCTGCAGCGGCCGGGGGCCATGATCCCTGCTGCCTCTTCACCCACACGCGCAGCCTGAGATCAACCCCGGGACTCGAACCCGAGAGCCGCCTCTCCGGTCCAAACCCCACTCCCACCCCGGCCGCCCGCCCAGCCGCCTTGGTAGCCCGTGGAGACGGAGCGCGTTCGGTTCGCCGCTACCTGGGGGCGCCGTCCCCATGACGTCACCGCGGAGTCCTCGCCTCCTTCCCTGGCGAGGCTTTCTCCCCGCCAGCCAATCAGAGGCCAGTCCCCGGGCAAGCGGGGACAAGTTGCTGGCCGGTCAAAGCAGAAGCGGGAGATTGGAGGGGGGGGAGAGAGCGAGAGAGCGAGCGCTGGGCGGGTGGCAGCGCATTCCACAGCGGACTAGGCGCGCCGCGGGCTGCCAACCCCCCCTCCCACACGTACACACACTGCCTCTCTGGCAATTGGCTGCCCAGGAAGGGAGTGGGGAGCTTTCACAGATAGGAACGTGATGGGGTTTGTTTTCTTCCCCCACTCCTGAGCCCTTTTTTTTTTTTTTGCTTGCCTTCTGGGGTCTCCGCAGTGGAGCAGCCGAGGTCAGATGGGGAGGCAGAGAGAGAGAGAGAGATGGGCGGGTGGCAGCTGTCTGTGAAACATCTTCCCCTCCCCACCTCCTGGGCAGCCAATTGCCAGAGAGGCACGGTGGGGGTGGTGGGGGTGGTGGGGGTGGAAGGAAATAAAAAGAGAAGTTGCCCTTTCATTTTGCAATCTCTCTCTACAACCTTGTTTCATTCTCTTCCCTTTTGTTTCGTCCTCATTTCTCAATCTCAGCAACTTTAACACTTTTGGACTTCAACTCCCCAAATTGCCCAGCCAGCTAGAATAGATAGATAGATGGTGGATAGGTGATTGATAGATAGAGAGGGATGGATGGATGGATGGATAAATAGATAAATAGATAGATAGATGATAGATAGATAGAGGATATATACACATACACGCATACACACATACATACACAGAGAGAGACAGAGACAGAGACAGACATGGATGGATAGATATCACAGAAGTGAGTACACCCCCTCACATTTTATCAATATTTAAGTATATCTTGCAGCAGTTTAGACATTAATGGCTGGGGGCCATGATCGCTGCAGAACAACGCCCCTCCACCCCCGCGCGCGCTCAGCGGGCCACGGTAAAATTATCAAAGGCTGACTGGTCCGCGGCGATAAAAAGGTTGGGGACCACTGCAATACAGGATACAAAGGTATATTCTGTTTGCACTTGAAGGTAATGTTGAACAATATTAACGGTCCAAAATATTAATATGCATTTTATTTCACGATAATGTGAGGATTTCTCATTTGCTATCTGTTTCTTATGCTACTTTTTCAATGTTATTACTGTACTGATATACTGTAAGTGATTGGAACCAACTGAAGGTAGCTCTTATGATATCCTTATTTGACAAAATATGGGTAGTTCTTGACTTATGAAAATTGACCCCAAAATTTCTGTTGCTAAGTGAGACATTTGTTAAGTGAGTTTTGCCTCATTCTACTACCCTGCTTGCCAGTTGTTCAGTGAATCACTGCAGATATTAATTTAGTAACACGGTTAAGTGAATCTGGCTTCCCCATTGACATTGAAGGTTGCAAAAGGTGATCACATGACCTTGGGACATTGCAACCATCATAAATATGAATTAGTGGCCAAGCATTTGAATTGTGATCACGGGACCATGGAGATGCTGCAACGGTTGTAAGTGTGAAAAATGGTCATAAATCACTTTTTTCAGTGCCGTTGTAACTTTGAGTGGTCACTGAATAAACTATTGTAAGTCAAGGACTACCTGTAGTGTGTGTCTGAATGGAAAGTTCTTTATCTTTTCACTTCATTAAAAATTTCTGACAAATGTTGAATGTCTTAAAGCTCAAACTGTCTTTGTTGAGACAAAATGGCATGGCACTCCCTTATGCAAGCTTTTACATATGGTGAATTTATGGAAGAGCTAGATATATCATAAAAATATGCCCTGGCCAAAAATCTGGACTCTTTCTTGCATTGGGGAGGGAAGGGCGGGTAGGCGGGTACTGTTGAAGGACAAAATTAATGCTGTCGTTGCAGATTCTTTTTAAATTCCTGAACCTATCCTTTCAAAACAGTCCTAAGGTTTGCCCATTCCATTTTGAAATGTGGACCTTGCCATTCTACTTAAACTTGAGATGGCGCATGAGCCAATGGAGTTGTGCATTCTAGATTTAGTTCAGGAGTGTCAAACTCTAGGCTCAGGAGCAGAATCCAGCCTGCAGGGTGCTTAGATCTTGCCCACAGGGCAGCCCTGGAAACAGTGAAGGAGCAGACCACGGTGCCTTTGTCAGTGAAAATGGGCTCCCAAGCTCCATTTTTGGCTATGGCGGTCTCCTGCAAGCATCTGCCAACGAAAATGGAGCTCAGGTGCCCATTTTCACTGGCAGAGGTACTGCAGGCTACTACAGGCACCCCCAAAATAAGTGACAAGCTGACCACACCGACCCCGGCCATGTTCCCCCAGCCCCCCTGAGGTCAAACACAACCCTGATGTGGTCCTCAGTGAAATTGACTTTTATGCCCTGGTCTAGTTTAATACTGATGATTTTTTTAATGCAAACAGTTAACATTTCAACCAGTGCAACTTCCACTTGGTTGTCTATTCTTTAATGGCAGAAATTTAAAAAAAAATCCTATATCAACTACAGATTATAGCTTGACTCTAAATTCATTAAATATTTAGGTGGTGTGCTTGTGAGGGTAGATTTAGGTTTTTTTTAATGTGTTCTGCATTCTACATTTGGATTACACTTTGCGCTTTAACGTGTTTTCCCATAATTTCTTTTTGTTTAGAACTCCAATGTACAATATGATGGGGTGTTTTCTCCCTCTCCCTATGATTTAGATCCTGTAGAAGCCAAATATTTAGCAGTGTGGAAAAACCAGGAAATAGTTGCCCCGGAATGTTAATGGTTACAAGTGTGCAGCAGTATAAGTAATTGCAAAGAAATACATTACTAAAGAATGAAATGAAAAGTTGAACCCACATTAACAATGTGTCATTTTGCTTTTGCTGCTGTTTGCAAATTCCCCCTCCACTGTTATATTATTTCTGCAGCATTTGCTGAATATGCACCACCTTCACCTTTTTTGCTATAGTCACACACCAGTGTACAGAAATGAATGATCTGTTTAGTTTTTCCTGAGCTTCCAGCATTCATTGGTTAATGTTTATTTCCTGCTTTAGCAAACCAGATCACAGTGATGATGTCAGCACTCCAGCTTGAACAGATCAAACGCTGCATATAAGAAAGATAACTTTATTAGATAAATAAATTAATTAATCTGAAATCCCTTTCAGATTAAGTTTAAGATTGTAAAGGCACAAACTATGACTAAGAACTATATGAATGTAAGCAACAAAAAGAAGCCTTAGAAAATTAACATTAATTGTTTCCGTAACACTGTAACTAACTCCTGGAAGATTTGAAATTTCATTCCCTCTGTGTACTTGAGTACAGAATGTTAATGGAATAATAAGAAATGAAAATATTGAAAATGAAGAGAAAGACCTGATAAATTGTTAGCCTTTCAACTAAAACAGAAAAAAACCAAAATATAATAATCAAGGAAGTACTGGTTTAACAAATCAATATTTTTTTAAAAAAAATACTATATGTTTTATCCTACTTACAGATGGTTATATAGATTTTTTCTAATAAAATTGTTTATAAAATTACACTTTCCAGAAATAAAAATACTACCATATTAAATCTATGAACACAAGAAAACTTCCTAGTCCTGATGGTTATCGAGTAGAATAGTACAAGATATACATTATTTTTTGTCTCTATTAACACTGAATATACTCATTATACTTTGTACCAAAATACTTTGGCCACCTAATGAGAAGCAATGAGAATGAGAACGATTGTGGGCAAAAGAAGGGGAACAATTGAGGGCAAAAGAAGAAGGGGACAGGAGAAAAAGAGGTGGCTGGATGGAATCACTGAAGCAATTGGTGAGAGCTTAAATGAGGGATGGTAGATAGTAGAGAACATAAAGGCCTGGAGGAACGTTGTCCATGAGGTCCTGATGGGTCGGACATGACTTTGCAACTAACAACAACAACACTGAATGTTTATATTTTTTTCCAAGCTTTAAAAAACAATGAAGACTGGTCAAAAGTCTACTAATTGGCTAAGATGTTAGCTGATTTCTTTGTTTAATGTTGATGCCAAATTTTTGACATGTAGAGTACACATTACTTCTAATTCACCATTTTGTGCTATTAGGTTTTATCAAAAGGCAAAAAGGTTTTGATAATATTAACATTAAGTGATTAATAGATATAAATTAGCAACAGATTTCTGCATCAATCACGGTGCAGAAAAAGCTATTGATATGGCACAGTGGAAGGTTTTGAAGCCCATTTTGTGCAAATACGGATTTCCTTTTCTTTCTAGTAATTAAATTAAATGTGGTTTTGCATCTTTCATGAAAGATTATAACAAATGAAATTATCTCTTGATCATGGATTGATGCATTTTAACTATTCTTAAATTAAGACTGATAAGAACCATTGAAGACTGATAAAAACCAATGGCCTCTCTTATCAGGTAACTGGAAGACCTTTTTAGCATAACAGTAGTTCGAATTATTACATGCTGATAATTTACTTTAAAATATCATTATAAAATGGGTTGATGTAGCACAATCATTTGGCAAATTATCAGAGTATTCAGTTCATTGATGTTTCATCTCTTATCTATATGTTCTAAGGTATCTTTAAAATGTGTAACAAAATTTTATTTAGAATTTTACATCTTATATATCTCAGAATAATTAACCAAGGATACTTTTTCATTTTGTAAATATATCAGTTTATTTCCTTTATGTTATTATAAATGGTTAAAATCCTACTGAAATTATGGGAAAACATATTATAAAGTAAATAATATTTGCATTTGCAATATTCCTATGTTAACATCTTGAAGAAACTCTATGTTGCCAAATTATTAATAAAGTATTAGAAAAATAATCTTACAGTTACTATACAATGTCTGAAGTATTGCTAAAGTGGATATTGGTTATTCGCAAAAAGTTTGGTAGAATTATAATATCCCATATTAATGAATCAGTGGATAAAGTGTGTTTCCAATGTTTCTAAATGAAATTTACAGTTTTTCACTGAAACAGAGATTTCATTGGAGGTGTAAATTGATGTAGGACACATCTACACCAGGGGTGAAATTCAGCAAGTTCTGACAGGTTCTGGAGAACCGGTAGCGGAAATTTTGAGTAGTTCGGAGAACTGGCAAATAGCACCTCTGGCTGGCCCCAGAGTGGCGTGGGAATGGAGATTTTGCAGTATCCTTCCCTTGCCAGGCCCACCAAGCCACGCCCACAAAACTAGTAGTAAAAAATTGAATTTCACCACTGATCTACATATATGATATTAAGTAGTATGACTGCTGTTCTGTTTCCTAATGTGTTTATAATACTTTGGTTTTGGAAAGAGTAATGTAGGTTTCTAAAGTGTGTGTGATTTTCAATCAAATAGACCATGTTTGGGATTTTCTGTATTGAAAAAACTATGGAATTAGCACAATGAGGTATAACAAAAAAGAGTAGTTTTACAGTGGAAAAGCAGTGCCACCCTGGATTTTAGACTGGGATTGATATATCTTTGCTCTCTGCTTCTGAACCGTCTCTTCATCTATGCAATGAAATGCAATTAACATTGTTCCATGTGATTCACACTTGCTTTAGAAACCGACCTTTCGAAAAATAAATATATTTTATGGGGTTTTTTCCCTTTCATTTCCTTTTTATCCTTTCTGCATACTCAAGCGATAACAAACGGTACTCGTGTAAAAAGAGGAAGAACCTGAGTTTTCATTTTCTTGGAAAACTTTAGAAAAGTACAGCAAAATGCGGGCGGGGGGGGGAGGACGTGGGAGTAGACGGATGAGTATGGGCTTCTGGACCTCAGTGCCACGCAGGGCAGGGCTCCTTCTGGTTTCTAGTTACTTAGAAACTCGGGGCTTTCTTCGAGGGAGGCGGGGGAGGGGGCGGCGTTTTGGAAATCTACATTAATTCATATGTTCTGGCAGGAGGAAGAGCTTCGTCTCGCCTGCCCGGCAATCCGTAACAAGGGAACGGGCTCTTAAAGGGCAAGGCCATGCCTTGGCTGGCTTGACAGAGTCCTTTGATCCAAAGAAGCCAAAGGCTTCCCGTAGGAGACAACTTGTCGGTCGCCAGGCGTTGAGGAAGACATGCGCGTCCCATAATGGAGATAAAGGATTCGGGCAGCGTGGTGCTGACAGCCTACCATTCTTACACTCCATCCCGGCTGCCGAGCAGGGTGGAGCAGAGCTTCGTTCCAGAGAGTCCCCCAAGCCGCTCTTCTCTCAGGTAAAGCGGAATGGGAGGGGGGAAGCGCTTGGTCCGGCCAGACGTGCTTTTTCTTTTTCTTTTTTGCTTTGGCGGTCGCCTCTGGACGCTGCCATTGCGGGGGAGTTTTGAGTCGCCCTTCGGGAGGAATCCCAGCCCAGCCACCACCACCACCCCCTTGGCCGCTGTCTTTCAGTCAGGAGCTGCAGTTTGTTGCGCCGGCTTTTATCGCCCTTCCGCTCTAACCCGAGAGAGCCCGTCCAGCTGAAAGAATGTGCGGTTCTTCTGGTGGTGCCCCTGGCGAGGGGAAGCGGTGTGTTTGTGTGTGTGTGTGTGAGTGTGTGTGTGTAGCAAATAGCCCAACGGCTCCGTTTCAAGGCACCGGACAGAGCTTGCAGATCAAGTTTGTTTGCTAGCCGAGATTAGCCTCGAGATAACCTAAAAAAAGTAATGAGGGGACAGAGAGCGGAAAGGACGCGGAAATGGTCACTTATTAAGAAGAAGTTGTTAGGGAATCGGCTGGCAGACGGACAGTCCCCTCGCCTTCAAACAACCCCAGCTATTCTCTCTCCCCATCATTTCGGAACTAGGCTAATGAAAGTAGCAGCCGGAGAAATGATTTAGGATTGCGGTTGAAGGTTGCGCACCTGTTGATTTTATAAATACATCTGTCTGGATCTAATTTATAATGCTAAGTTGTGCACACACACAGACAAACACACACACAGTTTCTTTCTTCCCCTGCAAGGTAAAGAATTTCACAATATTCCTGTGTAACTTGGGGACATTCCTAGCATTTGTCCCAGATAAAATTGCTGATAAAGGAAATAGTTTGGGTAATATCTTCACCAGCAACACCTTTAGACTCAGTGAAGCTGACCTTTCTTCCCCTTGGCAATCTTGAATTTTCAAGATTCCCCTCTGCAATTTCCCCTCTGCAAATTGAAACAATTATAAAACAGAGATGGTAAGATTAAAGTTATTGCACCTCATCCTTGAAGTGTGAATATTGGTTGCTTCAAGAATCAAAGGTAACAGAATCACAATATCGCAATGTTCCAGACCTAATACTGGTATTAGCAATAAATTAGTTTATTAATGGGATGCAATTTATTCGCTCATGCTGCTTACTCAGCACTTTAACGATGACCAGTATAAACATGCCATGGCCAAACTAACCTATCAAATAGCTTATCACAACAGGTTCAACATTTGGATAGGGTAGTTTCCAATTGGACTTTTTAAATAGCTTTTTAAAGCCTCTTCTTTCTCTTGTTCTGATTTTTCTATCCTTTCTATCCTTTTTATGATGTTCATAAAAAGACACTATTTTATTATAATTCTATATTTGTATACTTTATAGTTAAAGACACTGCATGCAATAGAAGTTTCAGTTTAAGAATTGGCATTATTATAACAGCTGTATTATGTATGTGTATTTGTATAATATCTGTTAGCTGCCTGTATAATCTAGAATTGGTTGCAGAGGAAAGAAATAGTATATTCCAGGTACAATAACCTGGATCTTCCAGATGTTTTGCATCAATCATATGTTAGTATGTTGCATTGCTCAGGTTTAGTTTTTTCTCTTCATTTTTGGCATAAGAAGGAGAAATTTAATGCATTTAAACATCTAAGACCCTAATGTTGGCGAAAAAAGAGAGAGTTTGTTAATAAAATAGATAGCTGTTGTTTATCTTACAGTACCAACCTGGACCATGGAGGAGTGTGTGTGTGTGTGTATCGCACATGTATATGTGTAAAACATTGGGAAGGGAAGTATTGAATATCTGGAATTATAAATTGACATAATTCTTGTAGTGCACTTACATATAAGGAATGTACCACCTCAGCCCAAAGGTAAACTATTTAAACTATTACTGTTTGTTTTGTATATCTCTGCCTGTTCTTTGAGGAGTACAAGATGATGTAATGTAAGGTCAGCCTCTCATTTATCTTCATTCTGTTCCTGTGAGATAGGCTGGAGGAAGAGAAAAGGACTAGCTAAAAGTCAGGCTAGAGGATTTTCTGATTAAATAATGGCTTCAAATTGTATCTTCCTGGTCCAGTTTAAGATTGGATCTCAAGAGAGAGAAAAAGAAGTGTTGCCTAGAACTGATAGAAGGTAGTATAGATAGTCCTCACTTACTGACTGCCTCGTTCAGCAACTGTTCAAAGTTATCATGGTGCTGAAAAAAATAACTTGATGATCTATGGCTGCATTTACAACCTTTATAGTATCCCTCAGTCATATGATTGCCATTGCAGTTTATTAATACATGACCTGTGCTTAACTTATTGACGTCGTTCCCCAGTGCAGAATGGCAAAAATGAAAAACAAGGGATGAGAAAGAGGTGCAATTGGGAATGCCCATGAAAAGCAATGTGCTGCCAGTGACAGCTCCAGCACACTATGTAAACAGCCTGTTGTATTCCCCATTGTGTGTCTGCTTACTCTCTTGTAATCCCTTCCTCTCCAATACCTGTGGGCTATAGAGGTGGCAGGAAAAAAAATTCTAATATTTCCTGTGTCTGATCTTGTTATTCCCTTCCACAAAGCAAAGAGATTGTAGAGAAAGGGATTACAAAAGAGTAAGCAAGCATACAATGGGTACTACACCAGGCTATTTATAGAGTGTACTTATGGCTGCAGGTGCCAGCTCACTGGTATTGATGCATATGCCCCATTATATGCCAGCTTATTCTTTTGTAAAACAAACATCAGTTCACTAATGTTAATTATCCATGTCAGTAAGTGGAAAATCATGTGATTGTGACTGTGCTTTCCAGTTTGAAACTGACAAGACTAATCAGTTTTACATTTATTTTCTTTTTGCTTCCTAACAACTATCTCACCCTCACCCTCAGGGTGAACATTCCAAAGGCTGGGGGAATTGTTAGGAGTTACTATTTAGCAGCTACTTCACTTATTAATGGAGTTATTGATTCCCAACTGTGGCTGCTAAATGAGGACTACTAGTATTCCTATGCATTTTTGTTACTATTGTTGATTCTGTTTAGGAACAGAAACACTATACAAAAAGAAGCTATATATAAAGCTTCTCCAAACTTGTGTCCTTCACACTATTTGGGACTACAACTTTGAAAACTCCATTAGAACACTTTCTTTTTATCCTGCCAATCAATTAAGATCCAATGATCTCATTCACCAGGCAACCCTAGAGAGGGTATTCTCAGTAAAAGCACTCCAGTTGTGGAATTTCCTCTTTGTTCAGTTATGATTGGCACAGAGCCTTATGAGATTTTCGTGCCAGTTTAAGACATTCACTCAGCCTTTTGTTTCAATTTAAATGTACTGTGCCACATTTATTGTTTTGTATTCTGATTTTCGCCCATAGTGCTTACTGTTATTTGATTCACCTCCCAAATGATCAAAACATATTCATTCACTTATTGTTGAAACTTATTATTATTAGCCAGAAAGGAGAGGGAAAGGAAATTAAATCTGAAAGTTCTCTCTATGATTTCCCCCTACCCTACTAAAAGAGACCCCTTCCTATTTGTGTAAAGAACAATCTGGATTCAATTTAAAAGTATGATTTTGTTCCTAAAGTACCAGTTAAGGAGAATCAGTTTACATGCTTTCCAAAACAGATTCAAAATTGGCTAGAATTGTAAACTTTCTGAAATATGCCCAAAGAGTTACAATATGATATACAATCTGTAACAAATATATGTGTAAGTAAATGTTATAACAGGGGGTCTATGTGAGATAATACAAGTAACACGTTTCATGAGTTCCTGCAAAATTCAGAACACCAACAGGGCTTTGGAATGGCTGTCCTAGTGAGGTTGCCCACTTCCTGCAGCTGTCTGGTTGCAATAGCTAGTTATTGCCATATGGGCAGTCAGAAACTCCATCTGTGTTTCCAAAACATGCTGTGCAAGGTTATATTACCTCAGCATTGGCCTAGCGGAATGCAGAATGCATGAAACAAATGAACTGGTGGTGTCAGACTTCAAAAGACTAGATGCATGAATGTTTTTCAAATCTTTTTTAAATAAATACTGTCATATTCTCTTACTCTCTTCCTTATTTACGGTTCCTATTGGTTCATTTGCAGACAATAATCTGGATCAAATCTTTTATAGTAGTATTAATAATTATCTAACAAAACATTAGAGAACATACAAAAATATCAGATTTGAAATTTGAAGTTAAAAGATTATGGCATAAACTGGTATGGGTGATCCCAATGGTTATTGGCATTCTTTGTACCAAATGAAACTATCTTGGACAGAACTTAGAAAATCTGCTTATTGACAACGTTTTCATCTGTCAGTTACAAAATGCCACACTGGTGGGATCCACACATATATTATGCATCTTAGTTTGTGGAAAGAACTTGATGCATATGAAGACCAGTTAAAGTACTGGCATCTGTGATTTTATATTGTTGTGCTTAAAATAATCATCTGAGAACAGAATCTTGGAGTCCTTTTGCTTGTGTTTGCTGCGTAAGTAAAAACTTTAATGTGGAATTATTGGAAAATTTTTACATCTATGTCCAAAATTACTGAATTAAGTATGTGTCACATTGTGTTAGTGTACAACATTACATACAGAAACAAAGCTTTTTAAATTCAGACAATAGGTTTTCCAAAATTGAGATGACTTTTACCTGTACAGCCAAAGTTTCATTTCAACAGAATAGTTATGCCTGAAATTAATGATGAACCGATGATATGTCATGACAGGTCTAAAGAATAGCCTGTGTGAAATTTCTACAGCTGAAGCATCATGCTGTGTTGTACCAAGGAGATTTGCACTTTGGCAGTGATTTGCCCTGACCAGAAGTAGAGGAAGGACCTTCACTGTGTCAACTGGCAGCTGATTTCTAGAAATTGCAGAAATCTCTCCATTTATTTTTACAAAATAATACTGCTGTTCTGTCTTTTAGAGGCAAGAGGCACTTTATCAGAATGTTTTGAAACATGAACCATGAAACTCAAAAATGCTGTTGAAGCAAAAGACTTCTTTGAAATTGTACCATGTGTTTTTTTTTCTATTCCATCATCTTAAAAGCTGTAAAGTAGACAGCTTTCCAGATTTCAGCTGCCGAAATTTAGTATTAACTCTTAATGTTAATAATGATTCATTGAAACAAGAAAGTGTCAAACCATGGTTTTTGAAGATAAAGCACACATGACATCAGCTATGCTTTAGTCAACAAATGCAAAGACTTCTGGACAATTCCTTCTGTCTTCACTATAGTAAGAGAAACCAGTTTCATAGCTGCAGCTAGAATATCCTGTGTCTTTATAATTAACACCATCAGTATAAAATTCCTTATTCAAATATTTATAATATACAGTATATTTATGTTCATAAGTCTGAAAATATTAATAATTACCTTATTTAAGACAAGATGTAAATATGTCTATACAATCTTTGAAAATTGTTCGTAAAGAAGTTTATCTGATCTCACAGAGGTACAACACCTATCTGCTATTCATTAAGTATACCCCCCCCCCCGCCCCCAGACTTTCATACAAACAGCACATCCTCTTCAAGTAGGTGTTTCTTTTTACATGCTGGGATGAAATCGGATGTGTGAGGTCCTAAACACTTCCTCCAAATCATTTTGAAAGTACAGTACAAAAACTTTTAGTAGATAGGAAAAGCAAAACACGAATGATGATAAAGAATAAACCGCAAATGAGTATAAATTAGGGATAGATTAAGAATGAGCTGTGTTCATTTGTGATGCGATTAAACCAATATTGGCTCCAGCCAATATTGACCCCTCTGGGAAGAGATTTTGTGAATTGGTAGCTATCAGGAATAAGGCTGTTTCTTGCATTCCACATAATGTATTACTAACAGTTCTAATAAAAACTGAAAAACTCTCTGCTCCAACAAATGGTGTAAGGTTTCCTGCCTAAGCAGGGGGTTGGACTTGAAGATCTCCAAAGTCCCTTCCAACTCTATTATTCTATTCTAAATCGTAGAACCTGAGCAGATCTTAATAGACAGTGTTAGATTTCATGTTCTTTGTGTTGCATTTATAATAATAGAATAGTAGAAAATATGCTTCATAAAATTGGTTGTAAATATAAGATATTTATACTGCTGTGTATTAATATTTATATTGCTTTACACATTCTTTGAAAATATTTTTGTTTTAGGATTTGGCAATCCTGGATACTATTTTAGCTCCATGAATAAACTGCGAGGCTAGCATGTTTCAGAGGAAAAGTAGCAACAATGATCCTAAAATAACATATTAACTTGATGTGGCGAAAACAGAAGTCCAGCCTTTTTACCTCTACAGGAGTGGTTCTCAACCAGAGGTCCACTGAGGAGATGTGATGTCACAGGAAGTCCACAAAAGGTTGAAGAAATGTTATGATTTAAATTTTGAGTTAAGTCTTGGTGATTCATGGCCATGGTTCATGGCCACAAAAGGTATTCAAAGTGGCTCCATGGTGAAGAATACTGTTGAGAACTAGTGCTATATGGCTTTGGGAATAATACAGCTTTTTTCCTCTGCTTTCAGAATCAATGCATTTATTTTCATATATATATATAGCTTGCCATGCAAATCTTTTTTAAGTGTTAAGCAACAGTGAAAATGCAACATAAAATGTGACTAAATAAAACACATAAAGTTATATAATCATAGTCATCACATGACAAGTATAGGAATACTATCATGAAAAATGAGGATAGAAAAAAAATCCTGAAGTGTAATTATGTTGCCATATATATGGTAGGTTATCTGGAAGAAGGAAATATTACCTTCTATTTCATTTGTGCTTGTATGTATTTGGTTTTTAAATATATGGAAATAAAGCATGCATTCATAACTAGCAAATCATAAGTGCATAATGCTCTGGAAAAACTCATAAATCAAGTAGCAATTATGGATTGCTAATACATCAGTACCTTTGTGGAAATAAAATAAAGTGATGAACAATTCACAAAGCTGCAAATTTCAATGGGAAGTTGTTCTTAAATATTAGAAATACAGAAAAATCAATGTGAATTTGAAAACTGTAATTCTTACTGAAATATTTTCTTGAATTCACAACGTAATGGTTTCATAAAATATAAACAGAACTGACTTCATAATTCATTGCCGTCTTCTTTATTTTAAATTGTTTCTTATAAGCACAAGATTTTGGCAAACTTCCTTTGTTACTGTAATTGAGGATATTAATCTAACTTAAAATGATTCATCTATATTTCTTGAAGGAGGTTATTTCCAAATACATTTTTGGCTTTATCAGGTAGCTCTTTACAGAAATAAAATCAATATATCTACCAATATTAATTATTAATTATACATAGTGCTTTATATCATGAAATATGTGTTCGTCGCCTTTCTTTACATATTTCATAAACTCTTACACAGTGATAAAAATTAGCTCATAATGTCCCAGTTGAGAGAGAACAGTCATGGGGTTACAGTATCAGTACATTGGGTGAAAATAAGAAATGACATTTAATACTCACTCTTTTTATAATTGGATCATTGAGAAATGTATGTGTATATATATATATGGAAGTCAGTAAGAAGGTCACTTTAATGTGTGTTAGCTGATTTACAAAATATTTTATAAAGTGAAAAAAGCCTTAAATGAAGAGAGGGTTAAGGAATTTAAAGACTAAAAGGTAATATATGAAATGGTGTGTGGAAGAGGTGAAACAAGGGTCACTTTGAGAAATGAAAGGCCATTGAGAAGAATATTGGTGATGTAAACTAGTTTTAGATGTTTTCTTTTTCTTACTTCAAGCCTTTGTTTTGGGTTACTATTTAGTGCTTCCTTCTGCAGTCTGTATAATGTTGCTCATTCCAAAAGTGAATTATTTGGAGGATTTGTATGTGTGTGTATGCACACAAACACACATAAACATACCTATAACACAAAACATTCTTCAGATTATCTTCCATCTACCATTTGATTGACAAGCTGCAAAAGAAATTTGTTAGTTTAAACTGCAACTTTTCTAAAAGTATGGTCTAGGTATTGTCATAAACCAAGATGATAAATTAAGCAGCGCTTAAATTGCAGATTCCTGATTTGAGTGTCATAGGAAACCTTTGGTGTATATAAGAATTCAGGAAGGTGGGGTTGTTGTTGTTTTTGTTTATTCTCATCTGCAATAATTCACCGAAACCTGCGGTGAAATGAACAGCCCAGTTAAGGAATAGTAATGGCCAAATGTGATCCTTGACTTACAGCCATTCATTAGCAATCACTCAAAGTCACAATGACACTGAAACTGGCACTGACATGATCACTGCAGCATTCCAGAGGTCATGTGATCAGAATTCAGGCATTTAGCAATGATGGTAGCATCCCAAAGTCATATGATCATTTTTTGTGACCTACCCAGATAGCTTCTGACAAGCAGTCAATGGGAGAAACTGGATTGGTGTAATGATCACATGATTCATTTAACTGTGATTCACTTAACAACCATGGCAAAAAACATAGTAAACTAAGGCATGTCTCCTTAACAACTGCCTTGCTTAGTAGTGGAAATTCTGGTCCCAATTGTGGTTGTAATGTAAACACATTGCAAGGCTACTTTATCATGCAAACAGTTCATGGTATATTGTTTCATGAATGACCATTCCTATATATTTCGTTGACAAACATTGATATGGACAAAATCCACCAAGAAAATGAAAGGTTCTTTGGCTAATTTTCAGCAGCTTAGTTCTACAGTTCTAATTGTTATACAAATGATGTTAAGACCCCTTCTGTTGAGGTGCCCTGCAAACTGTCTTAGACTATTCTTGATGTTGAGTTCATTATACCATAAACTCCTCAGTAGACGGGACTGGAATTATTTCAAGTGTCACTTTTTGAAAGCGTATCAAAGTTAAATATAAACATGTGTTTTTCTTAATTATGCATTGGTTTAAAAAGCTATGTAATTTGGAAAAATAGATGAAATAAAACAAAAGTTGAGAAATATGAAATGTCTGTATTTCCGTTGGCTTGAGGAAATAGTAAATGGCTTGTTTTTTTTAAAAGAACAGGATGTAAAACTCACTTTTTAACGAGAATTTTGCAAGCCATTAGTTTATTTCAACTGCAAACTATTGTTAAATTATATAGGAAGTAATACTTTTAATTAAACCAGACAATGGTAGATTAAAATTTTCCTATACAATCTACATTCTTGGAGACACTGACTAAGTAAATGCAGTATTTATAGTCTTGATAGAATTTCATGTTATTATTGAACTTCTCTGGCTTCTTTAGCATTAGTGCCCTGCTGATTTCCCTGGTGCCTTCATATGCAGAACTTATGGGAAACATCTGGCAATGTCTTTTTGATCAGCTTGTTTGGTTAAACATTTGAGCAGCTGCCTTCCATTTATTTTAACAATGTCACTTCTATACATTGATTAAATGTGCTTGAGTTACTTGCAGAAAGAAGAAAAAGTTTATTTCCAAAAATGGATTCAAGTGTGTATATCATTATATTCCAATAATTTTATTAAGAATACTATTAAACATAAAAAACAAAGGTAACACATACATACATACATACATACATACATACATACATACATACATATGTGTGTGCATGCGTGCGTGCAGAGCTATTAAACATTACCACAAATACTATCCCTTATTTAAGTATCCAAATATAATGACGTAAATATTAGAAACTAATCCATTACAACACTGAACATTTCCAGAAGAGAAACTATCCAATCTAGATAACTATTACATATTACTAAAGGTAGCAATTCACAATCAAGCCAATTGTATTTTTGTAGTTATAAAAAAATTAAATGTACAAATTTAATAGAATTAAAAACATATCAGAGTTGTGGTACTAAGATGCAGTGGGTTTTAAGTGGATCACCATGTGACTGTGTCTGACTTTATGACATTTTTTACACAATCATTAAATAAATAGTAGTTAAAGAAGTCTGTTTTCTCCAATGGCATTTTTTCCTCTGAAAACCAGAAATAAAACCTGAAAACCCATACAATATGTTGAAAACCAGATTTAGGTGACTGAGAAATGCTACTAATGGCCATAAATGCACGCCAGTTTCCAAAATGCAATTACTAGACTGTTTGTCCATCAGAACTTTGGAAATACCATATTTTTCAGAGTATAACATGCACCATAGTATAAGAGGTACCAAGGTTTTGAAGAGGCAATTTTTTAAAAAAAGTAGGTAGGTAAAGATAGGGATAGAGAGGGGGAGAAAGAAAGATAAATACAGTAGGTAGGTAGATAGGTAGAGAGAGTAGGTAGGTAGGTAGGTAGGTAGGTAGGTAAGTAGGTAAGTAGGTAAGTAGGTAGGTAGATAAAGGGATATATAGAGAGATAAATAGACAGATAGAGAAATACAGACAGTAGGTAGGGAGAGAGAGTGTATGGAGGTAGGTAGGTAGAGGGATAGAGAGAGAGAGATACAGTAGATAGGTAGGGAAAGGGATAGAGAGAGAGAAATAGAGAGAGAGAAATACAGTAGATAGATAGGGAGAGAGAGTAGATAGGTAGGTAGATAGAGGGAGAGAGAAATAGAGTAGGTAGGTAGGGAGAGAGAGAGAGTAGGTGGGTAGGTAGGTAGGTAGAGGGATAGAGAGAGAGAGAGAGAGAGAAATAGAGAGAGAGAGAGAAATACAGTAGGTAGGTAGGGAGAGAGAGAGGGTAGGTAGGTAGGTAGGTAGGTAGGTAGATGTTTCCAGGTGTATTTATCCATGTGCTGGAGAAGGAAATTGCTGACAAACCTTAAGACTTTGGCACAGCACTTGATCAATGTAATTCTCATCAGTTAAAGAGCTTTCCAAAAGGAAAAAGAAAAGTTTTTGCACTCTGCAAACCTCCCCAAAATGGCCCTTTTTTTCAAATAAAAAGCATGAATAGCCTTGAGAGGGGGGCTTGTAGAATGCTCCCGGGGGGGGGGGGGCAAAAAACTGCTTGTTTTTCGCAAAAACGGGCCTGTTTTTTGTCAAAAAAAATTGCATGCATAGCCTTATGGAAGCTTATAAAGTGCTGCTGGGGGCTGGGGGGGGCAAAAATGGTCCATGTTTTGCTCATTTGTGCCCTCCCCAGCTCCCAGGAGCTCTCTGAAAGCCTTCATAAGGCTATGCACGGCCATTTTGGTGAAGGGGCGGGGCTTTTGGAGGCAAAAATGCTGTATTCGATGTATAAGACGCACCCAGATTTTCAGCCTCTTTTTTGAGGAAAAAAGGTGGGTCTTATACTCTGAAACATACGGTAGTTATAAGCAGCTCTGCTACATTAAGCCATCTTCTTGTTTCCTTTCTTAGTAAATAGATTGAAGGGAAACTCATTCAGAGCCTTGTAAAAAACCAATCATTGTTCAAAGGGTTATATCAGGGGTGTCAAACTCATGTCGTTATGGCTGTATCACATGACATATTAGAACTTCCCCCACCCTTCGCTAAACCAGACGTGGGTGTGGCCAGCACATGATGCATCTGGCCCATGGGCTAGAGTTTGACAGGTTTGGGTTATATGGTGCTATACCCATGAAGTTCATGTGTGAAGCCTACCACCAACATTTGTAAACCATGGTTTTCTTAAATTTAATAATTTCATAAATTTGTTCTGAAAAAAAATATTATAAATTTCTTAGATAGGAAGCTTCATTTTTTGCTAGGGAATGAGATTTTAATAATTTAAAAATATTTAATAAGATATAACTTTTCACAAGTTAAAGAATACCTAGTTTTGCCTTTTAGCCTGTTTTAAGCCTTCTAATTTGACTGCAAACTGGAGTACATAATTAAACAACTGATTTATTACAAATTCACAATTTACTTTCCTACTAGCCTCATACTACTACTTCAAAATGGATCTCTTCTTCAGATGTTAAAGTTTATATAAATTAAAAACAGTAATACATTGTTCTAATTCTCTATTTCTGCATAAACACTGAAAAATACACTATTATGAAAAATAGAAAATTTATAGTATTTATTGTAAATTCAAATGAAAAGTCATTAAGTAGTTATTGGATGGTGTGGGCAATGCCCACTTAAATTATTCCAGGAATTTTGTGTTGCTAATAACAGCTTCCTTTTAGACTAAGCCTGCCAACTGCAACTAAGCCTGTGTAGGCTGACAAAGTGAATTCCTGGCTGTATCAGAATATAGAGGGTTAGACTGCATTGCATTCTCAGTGATTGTTTTAGATGAGATTTTTTTAAAAAAAATCAGGATAGATTTTAATATTTTATTCTATCTTAAAGTGTCTATTTATTTTTTATTTATTGAGCTTATATTCTATCTAAATTTCAAAAGACTGCTTTAGGACTGAAAAGACTATAAGAAACTGTGAATGCTCCCTTTCACGTCTACATTCTATGTGTGTCTCAGTGATCTTGGACTGCAGTAAGGCATTTGATAAGGTAGACCATAACCTACTACTAGAATGTGGGTTAGACAGCATCACTACCAGATGGATTTGTAACTGGCTGACCAACTGCACTCAACATGTAGTCCTCAATGGAACTGCATCTTCATGGAGGGAAGTATGCAGTGGAGTACTCCAAGGCTCTGTTTTGGGCCCAGTACTCTTCAACATCTTCATCAATGATTTGGATGAGGGAATAAATGGGGAACTCATCAAATTTGCAGATGACACCAAGCTGGCAGGAATAGCCAACACTCCAGAAGATAGGCTAAAGATACAGAAGGATCTTGACAAACTTGGGCACTATCTAATAAAATGAAATTCAGTGGTGAAAAGAGTAAGGTTTTACATTTAGGTAACAAAAAGGAAATGCACAGGTACAGTATAGGTGGTACCTTGCTCAACAGTAGTAACTGTGAAAGGGATCTTGGAGTCCTAGTGGACAACCATTTAAATATGAGCCAGCAGTGTGCAGCAGCTGCCAAAAAAAGCCAACACAGTTCTAGGCTGCATAAACAGAGGGATAGAATCGAGATCATGTGAAGTGTTAATACTTTATAATGCCTTGGTAAGCCATACTTGGAATATTGCATTCAGTTTTGGTCACCATGATGTGGAGAAAAGATGTGGAGACTCTGGAAAGAGTGCAGAGAAGAGCAACAAAGATAATTAGGGGACTGGGGACTAAAACATATGAAGAATGGTTGCAGGAACTGGGTATGTCTAGTTTAATAGAAAGAAGAACTAGGGGAGACATGATAGCAGTGTTCCAATATCTCAGGGGTTACCACAAAGAAGAGGGAGTCAAACTATTTTCTAAGGCACCTGAGAGTAGAACAAGAAGCAATGGCTGGAAACTAATCAAGGAGAGAAGCAACTTAGAACTGAGGAGAAATTTCCTGACAGAACAATTAATCAGTGGAACAGCTTGCCTTCAGAAGATGTGAATGCCCCAACACTGGAAGTCTTTAAGAAGATGTTGGATAGCCATTTGTCTGGAATAGTATAGGGTTTCCTGCCTAGGCAGGGGGTTGGACTAGAAGACCTCCAAGGTCCCTTCCAACTCTGCTATTGTATTGTATTGTATTGTATCTATATAGATTACTGGTTGGTCTATGAAAGGAAAAGTGTGTGGTTTTGAAATGTAGTCTCTAGATTAGATTTCTTTTATAAATAGCATGAACATGCTTGGGATCAAATTGGACTTTTGTTCCACCTGTAATACATTGGCCAAAATTTCCTTAATTTGACTGATATTATTTCTTACTACTAGCAGAAAATGCTGATGTGGCACTGGTAAGGGTGTTTATCTGGTCTACATCTTCTCTATATTATTATAAGGTATGATGTAAAAGCTTAAACTGACCAGAGCCATAATGGGTGGCAGAGGCCTAGATCTATATATTTAAGAACCCAACTGATAGTGCCTGCAGTGTAAAAATATTATTATAAGGAATAAAAGAGTAAGTATTAAAGAGTATGGTTGAATGAGGAGAAGGAAGGGAGGATTTTGTTTTTCTGTGAAACAAAAGAAGGGAGAAGGATTAATAGAGCTGAATGAAGATGGCTTATTTTTGTGAAAAGGAATTGATGAATACATGTAAGGCAGTGAAGATGTAGATATAATTATGAATGAAAAGGCTAAGAAACTATAAATCAGTGCCATCTAAGCTGTTGTAAGCATGTATAAAGACAGAATTCATAAGTTAATTGATAGTTACTTATTCTGTTCTAGTGAATGTTGATAATAGAAGAGCCAAACAGGAAATTTGTGCACATTTTACCCCTACATTTATTTTGTAGGGATAAAAATTATTCTGCTAGGTGACATGAAATGTGGGAGAACAAAAAAACTGAAAAATGTTTGGGCCATTTGGAGATCAAGAAGAAATTTAAATGGTCTGTTTCATATAATTATTGGAAGCATAATATAGTCATATGTATTGAATATATGAAAGATGAGTGGTATGGTTGCCTAGTGGTGAACCATACCTCCCACTTGGAAGTTCAATCCTAGGTAGCTGCAGATGTTTCTCTCCTAGGGTGCAAAGAAAATATCTTCTGCAAACTCCACATAGGCATCAGGAAGGGTATCCAGCCAATAAATGCTCAACTCTATCCAGTTGCCCTGACTCTACCCAGAATTAAGAGATTACAGAGTTGTAAAAAGGGGTTTTTTTTAATTGAACATATGAAAGATAAAATCAAAAATTGACTATACACCTAAAGCATAATTTGACTGTTTCAAAAGTGTATTTAAAGAGAAATGAATGTAGAAGAGAAGGATTGAAGTAAAACAAAAGTAAAAATAAAATAAGAACAGGACAAGAAAATAGGAATCCTAAATGAAAAAAAAGTATTTGAAAATAAATTGAAATAAGTTGAAAATAAATTATTGTTTGACTTCCAGAGACCTGATTTAAATAAATTTATAGTTTGAGAAAAATTCCATAGATGAGAATCCTCAAGGGGAAATCAACCCAAGAACTTGGGAAACTGAAAATGAGATTATAAAAGCCTAGTCTAGCACAATTCTAGTAAAGAAGAAAAATCAGAGTTCTAAAAGTAAACCAGCATGTCTGCACAAAGAATTCTCTGATAAATTGAAAACAAAAAGAACAAGTATGAAAAGTGGGAAGAAGGGCACATAACTAAGGCAGAATATCAGCAAATAGCCAGAACTTATAAAGATAAAATCAGAAAAGCTAAGACTCAAAATGAACTAAACCTTGTGACAAAAATCAAAAATAACAAAAAAAGCTTCTTTCAACATGTGAAAAACAAGAAAAAAGTTAAGTAATGAGAGAGAGAATGCTGGAAAGAGTATTTTAGAGATTTCTGTGAGAAAAATAGTAATATACCAAAATGAAAATTAAGATTTAAATGCAATAAGAATATTAAGCAATTACAACACTGCAAGTATAATTGCAAAAAATGATAAATTATAAATATATTTTGCTAATGGGGTGTCTGTGGCTTTTGTTTGCACTTGATGAAGTATGCTGTTATTTAGAGAAAACTAAAAAAATGCAAAGACTAGGTTGGGACTGTTCCTGGGAAGGATTTTGTCAGCATGTTGACCAGAGGTGGGTTCCTACCAGTTCGCACCTATTCGGTAGAACCAGTTCGTCAAATCTACCAAACCGGTTAAAAGAGGTTCCACCGGTGGACCCGGAAAGCAGGCCACACCTACTGAAGAGGTTCCAAATTTTTTTGAAACCCACCACTGGTCCTTGGATATGATTATTCTACACTATCATGCTCATATTTATAAAACTCAGTGCCTCTGTGAAAGGTAAGGATGACTACTGCGTTTGTGGTGCAATCAGAACATTGCGTGTGTTGAAGTTGTTTTAATGCAAACCAAAGATGCCTTTTAAAAAACAAGTTTACATCATATTCTTATGCATGCCAGTGCTGTGTGTGAGGTAATTTAAGGAGGTTCTGACAAGTGTCATCATCATCTTCATATCCGGTCACATGGGTGGCAAGCCACTCCCATCCGGTCACATGGGCAGAAAGCCATTCCCACAAATGAGGCCACACCCACAGAGTAGGTTTGAACAATTTTTGAAACCCACCACTGATGTTGACTGAAAGCAGATTACTGGTGACAATTGAGAAATGCAGTATAATGTTATGATCCACAAATGATATACTGACAAGATATCTGATTTTTAGTAGGTCACTGAAAAAGTCTATGGAGATTCTCAGTCATCCAGGTCATGGTTGACCCAAAGGTGCTTTTTCAAAAGACAACTGGACTTCATTTTTCTTTTAAGATATTTGCTTCTGATCCAAGAAGCTTTTTCAGTTCTGACTAAATAGTGGACAATGGAAGGATTTATTTTCATTTCAATCATCTGGCCACTAACATTCATTCTGAGAGTTGTTAAAGCCGCTTGGAGGTTTATCTGTGCCCTGAGGATCACCTGAATAATGCAAATGGGTGTGGAATCTTCTTGGAAATGCTGAAAGGACTGTTGTAAACAAGAGATAGATAGTGTCATATCCCTTACCTTCTGTGGGAGAGGGCTGTTTAATCTTACTGTAGATGGCCTCTTTGACTCCTCTTTCAAACCAGTAGTTCTTTCTGTCCAGAATGTGGATTTGGTTGTCTTCAAAAGAATGACTTTTGTTTTTAAAATGCAGATAGACTTCTGAATCTTGTCCTGATGTCCATTCAGTCAGATTGTGGATGAGAAGTGAAACAGTTGCCTTTTGAAAAGGCACCTTTGGGTTACTGAGAAATATGTTGCTGCTGTTGTTGTTAGTTGCAAAGTCATGTCCAACACATCGCAACCCCATGGACAACATTCCTTTCAGGCCTTCCTGTCCTCTACCATCCCCTGAAGTCCATTTAAACTCACGCTTACAGCTTTGGTGTCTCCATCCAACCACTTCATTCTCTGTTGTCCCCTTCATTTACCCTCAGTCTTTCCCAGCATTAGGCTTTTCTTCAGTGATAAACATATACCCTATTATAAAACTGAATAAAGAGAAAATCAAAAGTCCCTTCATAGCTGTAGTTTAGAAAAGGTCTACTGGTGTGATAGAAAAGGTCTACTGGTGTGTCCTTCCCATAAAATGTTTTAGTGTATTATTAATCCTGTTCAAATAAGTTAAATGTATTAAAGTAGAAATGAGAGCCAATTTGGTGTAGTAATTGTAAACACTGACTAGAACTGGGGGATCATGCATTCTAACTATGTTTTAGGTAAAGAAGTTAGTTGGATGGCTTCAGGCCACTAATTGTCCCAGCCCAGGAAAGATGGCAGTGGCAAGCCACTTCCAAAAATGTTGCCAAGTCAACTGAAGTGTCTTAATAGACACCTTCTTCATCCACCCCAGAAAATGTGTCATATGTTCATTATTAGTATAAATTGCAATCAGCAGAGACCAATTGTTGCATTTTAATTATAAATTATATACTCTAACTACTGCAATCATCTGAGAGCATGGTGCTGCTTAGGGGAATGTATTAGAACTCCTATTCATCTTTTATTTACATAACAAAATGTTCACCCTTTGTTTTGGAAGTAGCACAAAACTGTTTCCTTATGTTACAAATGGAAATTTTATCACATGTTAACCTTGGACATAAAACTCAAAATAAAACAATGTAGCAACACAGGGTCTTCCTTCCTTTTCTTGATTGCATCACTGGAATCACTAGCTAAGAAAGGGATTGAAAGGGGGGAACCTCTTTAGCTTGCATTTCTCTTAATGCTTTTGCATCTGAATTGGTCTACATCTGTGGGTTTTATTACATGAATTAAACTTAATGAAGTTAAGTACAATGCAGTGATAATAGCATATAAATAGCCTCATTATTACTGTACTACTTTTTAAAGAAGGAAAAATACAGGTGCAGTTTCTTGACAAGCTGGCTTTGTGGAAATACAACTATTATGGTTCCTGAACATGAGATGTAAGCAGGTTCAGAAGTCCTGTTTCTTGTGGATATGAACAATGCTTCTGCTTCAAATATATCAATGCCTGAACATTTGGAATGTTTATAAATCGGTTAAGCAACATTGTGAGTATGTTTGCACAGTTTTTCTATTTTTTTTAACCTTTAAGCATATATTATTATTCTTCATTCTGCATGCATTATTACCCACTGATTTCAAGTCTATATTTGAAATGGGAAGGAGGTTATTTTTGCTGTAGCCCATGAACTATCCTTGCTTGGATGACATTTATGAGAAGAACAGTAGTTCATATTATGACTGTAAGACATTTAAGGAGAAACAGATACAATTGTGGGAGTATAGAATATTTAGGAGGAAACAGTATAATAGATTTATATTGTTATAAATTTTCTGAAAAATAGTATTTTGTATCAAATGTTTGTAAAATCAAAAATCTAAAAAAACAAAAAAATAACCTTTTTTAAAGTCACATTTTAATTAGATTTAAATAATCCTTTTATATCTTTAAATGATATACAAAGTATATTACACTAGGAATTATGTGTAATTATTATTAATTTTATAATTGTAAATAATTATCCAAAGACAAATAGCTACCTCTGCTGCAGCATTTTCACAATTGTATTGATTTATATTTCCAGACTGTCGGGTAGTATGTCTGGTTCAGCCATAACAAAAGGCAGAAAAACTAAATAATTTCAAGCCACCTGAAGCATCATTTATATTTCCAGTTCTTATATATATAGGGACCAGTGTCATCTGAACCCTCATGAATGGCATTTGCTAGTTTAGAATGGACTAAAACCATATTTTATGTTCTCGAACTCCCTAGAAAAAAGCCAGATACCCTACAGAAACCAACAGTATGATGCTTAAACTCCCAGTTCTTCAACCCAAAGATCTCTCAATATATAGCAATTGCACCTGTCTGCTATAGAAGCAAGAAACCAATAGATACAACCCAGCAGTGGGATTAAATTGTTTTTACTACCAATACTGGGCACTTGGTGGGCATGGTGTGGCTTTGTGGGCGTGGATTGCTGGGCGTTTCAGGGGAAGGATATTGTAAAATCTCCATACCTTCCCGCACTTCATGGGAAGGTTACTGCAAAATCCCCATTTCCTTCCAATCAGCTGGGACTTGGGAGGCAGAGAATAAATGAGGGTGGGGCCAGTCAGAGGTGGTATTTACCAATTCTCCAAACTACTCAAAATTTCCATGACTGGTTCTCCAGAACCCTCTGAATACCACCTCCGATACAACCCCACAAGGCTAGTTTTGAGAATCAAAACTATTGCAGTATTTTATTTAGCAAATGTATCTATTGGTTAAATTTATATGGCTCCCCATCTGTTTTTTATCTCTTCCTCCTGCTAAGCTGTAATGGAAGGGAAAGTCCATATCAATGGTTGGGAAATTGAGCCTTTCCCTCTTAAGCAACATGTCAACGTTCCAAGTATCATGTAGAATTAAATCAGAATCAAAGGGAAAACAATCCTTAAAGTTCCAATTTAATAAAGCAGACATCTTAGCACATCTGTGTTAATCCCAATACTGGAAATGACATCAGAATTCCACCCAGTTAAAAGTTCAAAATCTTGTCCCCACACCCACAATCCATCACATGGTCCAATCTTCTTCTTCCACACTGGCATCCATACCCAGCTTCTTCCGGTCAGGTGTACTGGTGCGGAGACAAAGGATGACCTTGGCTTCTAGTAAAGAATGAAAACAATACATTCCACAATCTATACCAGTGATGGGCAACCTTTTTGGCGTGGTGTGTCAAAAATCGGCAAAAAATCGAGCATAACCCGCGTTGTGTGTCACTTCGACAAAAACATAAATTTTGCGCAATTTATAGTTGCTGCTAATGGCGCTCACAGTTCCCATTGGCACTCCGCTGTTCCCTGCTGTGGTGCAGTCGTAACCGACAGTCCCAGGAGTAGACTCTCTGTGCCGGCCTGACTGGAGAGAGGCGCGCACTGTTCCCGCGCTCCTCTCCTGCGGGTCCTCCCTCGCCGCGCTGATGACGTGTGTGCACACGGCATGCACGCCTTACCAGCAGCCCCTGCGCTCAGAAAGGGGCGGCGGCGATACAGTAAGTGAGTGTGGGCGGGGGAGATCACACGTCCCACCCACCCCCGTTCCTCCAGCACAGATTCTTTCATCCTCGGCGGCCGTGCAGGAGCCGAGGATGAATCGCATGAAATCCTGTGCGTGTCACCCCAAATGGCTACGCGTGTCAGCACTGACACGCGTGTCATAGGTTCGCCATCACTGATCTATACTATACTATACTATACTATACTATACTATACTATACTATACTATACTATACTATACTATACTATACTATAATAATGAAACAGCATAATGAAATAAGAGAAAGTGTGGCAGGCCAAAATTCTAAAAGGAATATAAATGCAGGCCTGACACAACAAGTCTTTAGCAAGACATGTTCCACATTTTGGCAACCAGTGCTGAAGAGTTTTTGGAAAGTGTATAATTACGTAGCTTGATTAAATGTGATCACTGCAATTAGAAAAAATTGAGTTGCTGGCAAGCTCCACCTGAACCATGATAGCTTATCACTTTGAAAAGTTTTCTTTTTTGATCCTCTTTCCAAACTCTGGTCAGCACTTTTTCTTGCAGAAGCTGACAAAAGCATTTGAGTTATCATTTTCCAACTTTCCTACATATAGATAAAATGCTTACCTCATTTAAAATTGTGCAGGCCAGCAAACAAAAGTATTGTGATGTTTTTAAAAATTGTTTCAACAAGTTGGAGAAAGGAATGCACTTTCAGGTAATTAGCTGAATCTGTGAAAGTCATTCCCAGTAATCATTGGTTATTTTAAAGCAGATATTGAAATGGTCTGGGCTAGATTGGGCTGAAAAAGTAGGTTTTGTATTCTTGAAAAGCCTAAGTACACATTTCAGAAAGCTTACATTATAATACAGTTTTGAAAGAGAAGTATCAAAGAAAAGGAACTCTTAACTGTTTCGTGTTTCAGACAGCGGTGGTAATAGAGTAATCTGGACAGTTATTTATTTATTTTCCAAGCAAGCGCATTTCATCGCTTGCTCAGGGTTGCCATCCGCAAAGAAATTATCGAAAATGTTTGTGAAACACATCGCCTGCACGGGTGCCAAAAAGGGTCATTGCAGATCGCGGAGTTCAGTTCACCGCCAAGTTCTGGAGAGAGTTCCTCAGATAAATTGGGTCCACACAGGGACTCAGCTCAGCATTTCATCCCAGCACAAATGGTGCAGCAGAGAGGGCCAATGCGATGGTGGAACAATACCTCCGATGTTATGTGGACTATCAGCAAGACAATTGGTCAGACTTACTACCCTTCGCTGAAGTGGCATACAACAATGCGGTCCACAGCAGTACCGGATTAATTCCTTTCCAGATTACCAGTGGCATGGAGTTCGTTCCCATGCCTGAGCTGCCTAAAGAACCTCCCTCCTCCATGTCTCTGAATGAATGGATGACATACTAAAGAAGGGATGGTAAAATACGAAGAAGGCTCTAACCGATGTGGCAGAAGCCTACAAGAAGCAAGCTGATAAACATTGTTCCCTCCAACCCCCCCTTTAGGGTGGGGGACAAAGTTTTTGTATCTACAAAATACATAAGATTGAGGATGCCTAGCAAGAAATTGGGTCCAAAATTCCTAGGTCTTTTCCCAATAGAAAAGATAATTAACCCAGTTACAGTTAGACTCAGCCTACCCAGAATTCTAGGGAAAATTTATCCAGTATTCCATTGTAGCTTGTTAAAACCTGTAATGCGGTCTAGCATAAGGCCATCCATCCAAGCTCCTCCTCCTCCTGTAGTGGTAGAAGGGGAAACATGTTATGAAGCGAAAAAACTTAGATTCCAGGATGTATAGAGGTCGCGTACAATATTTGGTGCATTGGAAGGGTACCCTTTGTCTGAAGCTACATGGATGAAATGTTGGGATTTAAAAGCAGATAAATTAGTGAAACAATTCCATGAGAAGTTCCCTGATAAGCCAAAGGGTCCCCCTGGGGGAGGAAGGGGTGGTTAGGTATATATAGTAATCTTTCTTTAATTTTCTTTTCCAGAAACTGTTTCTCTTTTGAAGAGAGGCCGCCTGTCAGGCCTGCAGTGGTTCCTTTAAGAATCCTTGGCCTGCCACACTTTCATTAAGGGGATGAGGAATAGCAAGGGGTAGAATGTGTTGTTTTCAAAATAAAATATTCCTTTCTAGAAGCTCAAGGTCATCTTTTGTCTCCGCACCTTTGCACCTGATCAGAAGCAGTTGGGCGTAGGTGTTAACATGGAAGAAGAAGATTGGACCATGTGATGGACTGTGGGTGTGGGGACAAGATCATGAACTTTTAACTGGTTGGGATTCTGATGTAACTTCCAGAATTGGGATTCCATAGCACGATGCCAACATGCCTGTCTTATTAAATTGGAATTTTAAGGATAGTTTTGCCTTTGACTCTGATTTAATTCTGCATGAAATTTGGAACACTGACAACATACTTCATCCACAATGGACAAAGATACAGATAGAAGGAGCACCTATGGGATCACTCCTCTCACCCGTCATCGCAAACCTATACATGGAACATTTTGAAACCAATGCCTTAGATAAATCTAAACTCTGGCTTAGATATGTAGATGACACTTTTGGAATTTGGCCACACAGGAAGGAAAAATTGGACAACTTCCTCACACATCTCAACAGCCTATAACCCAAAATACAATTTACTATGGAAATAGAAGCTAACAACCAACTTCCCTTTCTGGACGTCCTAATCTATAAAAACCCAATGGCTCCCTATGACACACCATCTACCAGAAAAAAAACACTCACCAACCACTACTTAAACGCACAATCCCATCACCACCCTGCACAGATGAACTCTGTAGCCAAGACCCTCATCTCCAGAACCAAATGCCTAGCCGACAATGACTACCTGAAAACTGAATTACACACTCTCACAAACATTAATTTCCAATGGATTCCAAAGAAACGCAATCACCAACCCAATCCAAAAGGATACACCCCCAGAACCGAGACACCACAGGACAACGGCATCACCCTCCTCCCTTACATTAAAGGCACCACAGATAAAATCAGCAAAATTCTCCACAAACACAATATTAAGACACCCTTCGGCACTGACCAAAAATTAGCCAATATCTTAAGAAACCCCAAAGACAAGATCCAGCTATAAAACCAAGGAGTCTATAAAATACCATGCAAAATCTGCCCAGCCACATACATTGGACAAACTAATTGGAGAATAAATGTACGCATCGCAGAACACGAGAACGCAGTCAGAAAAGAAGAAAAAAATTCCTCCCTTTTCCAGCACCTTAAAGCAACAGGACAGGAAATTGATTTTGAAGGAACGAAATTAATCTCCAAAACTGAACACTTCAACAAGAGAATAATTATGGAAGCCATTGAAATAGAGAAACACTTCCACAAAATGAATAA
Source organism: Thamnophis elegans (assembly GCF_009769535.1). Lineage (NCBI taxonomy): Eukaryota > Metazoa > Chordata > Lepidosauria > Squamata > Natricidae > Thamnophis > Thamnophis elegans. Next base: position 26,274,798 of record NC_045548.1, on the reverse strand, counting down.
ACGTGACGATACCTCCTGCCTACCATCTGTAATAAGAGCCAAGGTGGCGCAGTGGTTAAATGCAGCACTGCAGGCTACTGCTAGATCAGCAGGTCAGCGGTTCAAATCTCACCGGCTCAGGGTTGACTCAGCCTTCCATCCTTCCGAGGTGGGTAAAATGAGGACCCAGATTGTTGGGGGCAATATGCTGACTCTCTGTAAACCGCTTAGAGAGGCCTGAAAGGCCTATGAAGCGGTATATAAGTCTACTGCTATTGCTATTGCTATTGTACTTGCATAATGTCTAAGAGAGAGTTTCATTATCAAATATACAATAACTTCTAAAAATACTTGACAATTCAGGAAGAACGACTAATTCTTATAATAAGATTTGTGAGCTTTGAAAAGAGGCTGGTAACTGGAGTGTCTAATGGAATCTTGGGTAGGCAAGTATAGAGAGTGCAGAATTATGTTGTTTATATAATGTTTTTAATGTGCATCTAAACAGGTAAGTGAATGGAAATATTCCTAATGTTACCTCTCTGGTTTTTTAAGTTATTGGCTCGAAAACAAAAATATTACTTAAAAATATCCAGAAATAACTTGTTCCTAATAGAAAGCTCATTGTCCTACAATTATGAGAATTTAATTCATTTTTAATTGCTAATCATTTTTAAAATATTTTTCCAGCATAATTAATTTATATAGTTGCTAACAATTTAATATTAAATAACTAAATGATTTAATTTCCTTAAGCATAACAAAGTCTTGTTATACTGCTAAAACCAGACACACCTTGACTTCCCATGAATAAACACACCATTTGTAACATTGTCTTGTCTCATTTTGGGGTTTTCTTATTTTTATTTCTAACATGCTTTATTTTCAATTGTACTCTGTGATCATAATAAACCCGATCTAATAATTTATAATTCTTTTAATCATTTTGAAATCAAATTACTATTTTCTTAAAAGAGAAAGGTACTATATGTACGTTTGCAATGGAAATAATTGCAGCATCTCCCATCGCTCATAGCAAGCACAGTACAGTCTTAATTTTGCTCATATGTTATCATGTCAAAATTCATAGTTAGAAAATAATCTTAGATTTTAGAGATACTTTCCCAATGTAGTCCTTTCAGGGCTGGCAGGTGTCGTGCGTGTGTGTGTGTGAGAGAGAGAGAGAAAGAGAGAGAGAGAGAGACAGAGACAGAGAGAAACAGAGAGAAACTGTCTGTTTGCTCAAAATAATCTGCATTGCTTGGAGGAATATTCCATTTCAGGGGAATACTGTTATTCAGTGAAGACATATAATCTGTGCATGTAAAGTTGTATTACCATAAAGTGATAAGAACCATGCAAATCTTTGAGGAGGATACTTTGGTCTAATAAAAACATGTCTCTCTCACTTGAGCCGTTCTTTGCCTCCTTGTCACTTTGCTTAGAGATTTAAAAAAGTGACCTTGTTTCCTTTAGCTTCCTGCTGTAATTCTTATAGTTAAAAGAAGCTCTTGCAGATTCTGTATATGTGCAGAAGCTTCTTCTGATGCTTTTCATCAGCTGTTGAATGTCACTTTTGACTAATGGAGCTTCAAGTCAAGGCTTTTAGGACATGCAAAGTGTCTTATTGAGGCAAATCAGATTGCCTCTTCACTGCAGTGAATGGAATAGCGATGTGTCTGGAGCATGAAGAGCTTCATCAAGCCAAATCAAAGCTGGGTTTCACAGACATATATCTTTCTGGCAGGCAAACAGCAAGAGAATTGCTTCAGCAGACATGACAGGGTTTTTGTTGTTGTTTTGTTTTTGATGTGTGTGTGGGGGGGGGAGATAAAAGCAGGGCATAACCCTGTTGCCTAGTTACATAGTGAATATTATAGCACCTCTGCTCCAACTGACAATTCATACAAGATGCATCATTGACACACAATCAAGCTAAAATATATAGGACCAAGGACAAGGCTGTTATAATGGAAAATATGGTAAGCAATAGTAAAATAGATTCATTTTTCATTGTTTTTGTTTTATTTGTTTCTTCAGTTCATCAATATGGCTGATAATGGCAGAGATCAAAATTGGCATGCTGGAAAGTTTGGGGGTCAATCAGTGTTTTAAATTTAAAGCATTGGAATAAAGGATAGTAGTTCTGGGCAACTTAATCTGCATTATGTTTCTTATCACATACAGTGTTTGCCTTTAAAACAGCTCTTTAAATGGTATCTTAGAATCAAAGTTGGAGTTGCACTTCCTGAGACTTCTTTTTATCATAACTGTTTTTACTAGGACAGCTTTGTAGGCAGTACACAACAACACTGTCAAAGATAAATTGAGAAATTTTCAAAATCAGTATCTTTTTATATTTTTAAAGTTTACACTAGCACATGTTATGGAGGATTGTTGATTTTTACATATTTTTAAAAATGCTTTCTTTGCATAATTGGTTTTGTTAATTGCTGTCTACATATACATTTGTAACATATGCTGTTACATTTACATGAATAAATTTCACTACATGGAAACATTAATGCAGTTTGATTGGTTTGTTGATCAGTTTCTAGATGAGATTTTAGAAAGAAGACAAATAGCATTGTTGAAAGAAATGTCCATTTGAATTCAGTTCCAAGTGTGGCAAAAGACACTGGAAACATGGAGGCTGATTGGAAAGATGGTTTAATATTGGACAGGATCATATGGCTTGGAGCTCCTGAACAGAAAAGGAGGAATCACATGCTTCAAGATGTTGGGTGAAGAAGAAGAGTTTTATGCCCTCTCTGGGCTTTGAACTTGAGCTTGTATTCCAATTGGTTGTCAGACTCCCATGGGGCCATGCAGGGGCAACTGCATAGGCTGTGTTTTGAGTCCAAGTTTAGTTGAGCATTGCTTCTTCCCAGGTGCCATGTGGTGAAATGGGCAGAGGTTAATGCTACCTTTGTTATGTAGAATAGACTGACTCAGGCCTTAATGGCCCATTGACAAAGGTGGGGGAAATGAGTTCCTACCTCCATTTTAGTGGGAAATATTCTTCCCTTTTAATATTTTCTAAAATATTTCATTTTCTAGTAGAGGGGTGGGTTAACTTCCTACAGCATCATTATTCATTACAAAATAATATAATTAATTAAAATAGTGTTGTGTTAAGTGGAATAACAGACATTTAAATAAATAAAGAATTCTAAAACATTCTTTAAAGTTATATTAACTATATCACTATTTCTCTGCAGTTGTTCAAAATTATGTCATTCAACTAAGATAGTAGAATAAATTCTTAATATATCCTAGAAGAAATTTAAAATGTTCACCAATATATTTCTAGGGAGAGCTAGACAGCTGGGCTGGATCAACATAGCTAGAGTTAATAAAAGAGATTTGAAAATATTCACTGAAACAACTGTTGCTGCATACAGCAACCCCACACACAAACACATACATTCAGAAATACACAAATATACCCATACCTGCCCAGGTAAGACTGGATTTATAGATAAACATTTTCATTATATAACAATCAAAAATATACATACTACAAAATAGTAAATTCAACAATATAGTAGATTCAACATTACTGTATTTTTCAGAATATAAGACACACAGGACTAGAAACACACCAAGATTTTGAAGAGGCAAATTTTTTAAAAAGACCTCCCCAAAATGACCTGTTTTTTGCTCTTTTTTGCCCTCCCCAGCCCCTAAAGGCTATGTACGGCCATTTTTGCAGAGGGGGCAGGGTTTCGGGAGGCCAGAAATGCTATAAGACGCATCCAGATTTTCACCCTCTTTTTTGAGGGGGAAAAGGTGTGTCTTATAATCCGAAAAATACGGTACTTAAAAATTCACTGATCCGTTTACCCATTTCCACAGACTCAAATATAATAATTATCCTCCATTAATGTGAGATTGACTGTACTGACAATAGAATTATATAAAGTATCTTTATAAAATAGAGTTTACAGGATTAAATAATTATAAATCAGATTTTTTTTCAAGTAGCATGTATTTTTGTTCTGGATAATGTTACATCCTTTCTGGCACTTTTTATATTGACTTTGGCTTCGAGTACTAGAAGAAGTACTCTAGTACTTTAGATAGTATTCTATTTTTGTTTATTTTTTTAAAATTTTTATTTTATACACATAAACACATCAACAGAACACATAAGCACATCAACAAAAATAACCACATAACTTAAAAACAACATAGGAACAATTATATATATATAATTATATTATATATTAATTAATAATAATATAATTCCATCATATATCATACAGCAGTTCCGAATTGGTTTCTTTGCAGTTAGTGTTTTCGCTTCTATACATTTCTAACTTGCGTTCATAATCTCGTTATTCATTATCCATTTTTATATACATTTCTTTATTTATTTATACTTAGCAGATAGTATTCTAATATGGCAGAATACCACCTGGATTTTGAATGTATTGTTTTGCCTGTCTATTTTGATGTCTCTGAATACTGCACTGGATTAATATACAGCATAAAATTAGAAAGTAGATACCTAGATTGTTTATAATAAAGATTATGCTTGGTTATTCACAACAACAAGATGCCTTGATATTGATCATAATTTTCTGGTTATACTTATAGCTGCAAGATACACTGTGGGCATTGTTGTAACATGCTATAAGGAACATACCAGCAACTTACTTTAACAGTGTTTACAAAATGTCAACCATTCTTTAAAACTATCTGTATGGTGCTAAGAGTTGACTGTGACCGATGGCACATAATTAACAACTGATTGCTTTGAGGCAAAAGCAATGTATCAAAAACTATTGTGAAGTGTAAACCATTTAATCTCCTCTGAAGCAAATTGTGGGCCATTAACACTTTCTATTTTGTTCTGGCCATTGTGCCCCTGAAAATAAACCTCACTTGTCCTCATTTCTATTAGAGCTGGGATCTCCAACCTTTTGGGATCCATGGACCAGCAACAGTAGCAGGGCTTTAGTAGTTTTGGCAGCAGAAGGGGAGTTTGGTTTCATGTGCACAACCTAAATCCCACGCATATGCAAATTTTGTTTTGTGCACTTGCTGCTGAATCAGCAGCTCAATTCCTGGCCCATGGCCCTGGGATCATGGTAGTGGTCTGTGGCCCCAGGATTGGGGACCTCTATATTAGAGTACAGTAAAAAGTCCATAATACCCAGATAAACTCTGTTCTGAAGTAAATTCTTTAAAAGATATTTTTTAAAAGATATGTAAGAATAATTAGTAATCAATCTTTAAATGTGTCCTCATAAATGATAGATAGATATCTTTTAGTTGCTATCTGAAATAAAATGCTATCTGCATTTACTGATGTCACCTCTTAAATTCAAAACACCCAAGAAGGAAGCTTCTTGGATGAGAAGTGAAACGTCTTCGAAGAAAAACCAGAAAGCCCAGTTGCCTCTTGAAAAATTACTTTTGGGACACCTAAGAAGGAAATTGATCCCTTTTAATGGATTGAATATATAAACAAGAATGCTTATATGTGATGAAAAGTCAGTTTGATAAATATGTTGATAGCATTGCTTGTCATCTCAAACTAGACTAAAGGCCTCCTTATCTTTTTGTCTGTAGTTATATTATTTTCTTAATAAGGGTCTAGAATCATATACTATGGGATTTTTATATAGTTATTACATTTACACTATTTATATCTTATGCCATTACACTTTACTTTCTAACTTTATGAACAGCAATGGCCCAGACTGGATAAGCTCAACAGGGTGAAGCAAATGTCTCTATAATCAGCCTATGCTTGATTTGTCTGTGGGCGGACATAATTGCTGATTTCAATACAGATGAAGTTGCTAAGAAAGCCTACAGAATGTGCAAGTTGAAAAATATTTTGAGACTATGAATGATTCATGATTCTTTAATACATCTATAGTATGAGAGTGAATTCAAAAATACAGTATTTTCAGTGGATATTCTTTCAAGATTTGGAGAATCCTGATTATGAGTTATGCCTTGAAATCATCTTCTGTTTCTCTCTGTAATTTTACTGATCCGTCCCCTGAAGACAGCTAGGTCATCTCTTCTGAACAAAGGATAATTTTCCAGCCTCAGGATAAAGATCATACAGTCTTTAAACCTTGACCAAATCTTGTTTCCTGATAGTGTTTAAATAACTGGAACAATACGGCATACTTTTCCAGCAAGTCCTGATACTAGTCATAAACATGATTTATCGTTTTTCTGTATTCTACAGACTTTGCACCACATTCTCACAGTATGAAATAATGGCTGAGACATTTTGCTATATGAGAGAGAAATATTATTTCCAGGTATTACAGTATCTCTGAACATAAACTTTTTTCCCCCCAAAAAATTCCTTTGTACATGTTTACTCTTGGAGTTACTATAACATGACGTCTTCTCTTGATCACTATGTTTTGAAAATCTTTTAAAATCTATTTCAAACTAGCTGTACCCGACCATGTGTTGCTGTGGCCCACTCTGGGCATAGTGGGGCAGGGGGTGGGTGCTGCCATTGGTCAGGACTCGGGGCTGCTGGGCCGGGCGACGCTGGTTGGGGGAGACGACGCCGGGGCTTTCAGCCTCTTGGAAGTTGTTGAGCATCTCCTTGGAGGAGCTGCGCTCGGGCTCCCCCAAGTCAGTGGCCCAGGAGAGTGAGATGTCCAGGATCTCGGAGGAGGAGAAGTCCTCAGTGTGCCACCTCACGGGGCACCCAGGGGCCGCCCCATCCCCGCTGCACCTCAGGCTGACACCACTGCCCCATCGGAGCTGCCTTGGTGAGGCCGTAGCTGGATTGCTGTGAGGGGGGGGTGGAGAGCGCACGCGGCTGGCTGGGCTGAGGAGACACTCCGCCTCCGCCTCCTCTGGAGCTCCACTGGACTGGCCAGGGGTAGGATGGCTTAAGGGAGGGGGGAGGCGGCCGAGGAATGGCACAGGTGGCACCCCGCGGCAGACAGCAAAGGCCCAGCGGGAGGAGAGGGGAGAGAGGTGAGATGGAGGCTGAAGGACTTCGCCTCCTCTTGGCGGAAATGGCCGAAGCTCGTCAAAGGAGAAGCTTTCAGAGATTATCGATTTTGAACAAACAACCATTACATTTTTATTTATGTAGATAAGAAAATATGTTTACTTTCAAACTGGAATGTTCCTAAAATTGAAATTTTCCATCTACAGGTAGTCCTCGCTTAACAACACTGACTGGTCAAAGTTACAGCAGACCTGCTCAAATGGTACTTACAACCAAGTTCTGGCACTTGGCATCTGGCTTTATTTGAATTCCTCAGATTCTTATCAATTAGGTTCAGGACATCCAAGTGATCCCTGATGTTTGCCTTGAAAATAGTGAATGTATGGCAGTGGTGGGTTTCAAAATGTTTTAGAACTTCTTCTGTAGGTGTGGTCTGCTTTGTGGGAGTGGCTTGCCAGCCATGTGACTGGGCAGGAGTGGCTTGCCAGCCATGTGACTGGGTGGCCGTGGCCAATTTGTAAAATGTGGTGAAACTCATTTAACAACACTCTTGCTTAGCAACCAAAATGTTGCCTCAGTAACTCTGGCATTTTTTTTTTTTAAATATATTTTATTCATTTTTCACATTCCATTTGCAGTCACTTATATACAGGGTATTTACTATAAGAAAAAAAAAAGGGGGGGGAACAAAACGAACAAATAAAAAGGAAACACAACTCATCATTCACAACCCCACCTAACCCTTCCATCCTCCATACACCCCATCTAGCCCCTCCAACTTTCCTTTCTCCCTCTAACACTCCCCTCCTACTTCCCTTTCCCCTCAAACCTTCCTTCTCCCCTTACTCCCCAGACACCCTCCTTACATTCCCCTTACTCCTTCCTTACTTCTCCCTCTTCTGTCCCTCTACCTCCCTCCTTGGTGTATGCCTTTATTCGAGTGTTGTTTGATCTGAAAATGAACCAAGGAAAAAAGGAAAAAAGAAAAAAAAAAGAAAAAAAAAAAGAACCACCGTATATAAATACATTCTTGTTCTTATTAAGACTATATTAACACCCCCCCACCCCCCCACCCCCACAAATCCCCATCCCTAATCCTCCCGACTTCCCAGGGCCCACACCTGGCACTACCTTCTGTCTAAAATATCTTGTATACATATGGATTAAAAAATAAAAGTAATATGTCAAAAGAAGGAAAACCAGAAAAAAAAAAGAAGAGAGAAAAGAAAAGAGAAAAGAAAAGAAAAAAGAAAAAAAAAGAAACCACTCTTTATGTTGATCTCAGCCCCCCATCTTTATCTATGCTTAGATAGTATAAATCATTCTATCTATATTTTATTCTCGTCTCTTACTTCTTTGCTATTTACCCCAACCTTCTGTAGACTCTCCCGTTCCTCTTCCTAAACCTCATAATCCCTTCCGATAAAATTTAAGCAACGTGATTCATGCCACATATTCAAATATGACTTTACAGAAGAGTAGTCAAACTTTTCCTTCTAGTAAAATTTAAACAGCGTAAATGATCTTTCTTAACTTCCTTTTCAAACAGTAATTCAAAATGATCTAGCCAAGCTTCCCCTTCTTAGTAAAATTAAACAGCGTAGATCACATATTACTTTACACAGAAATCAATTTCTATCTTAAGATAATTCCAACCGACTTTCTCTTCTAATAGGATTTAAATAACGTAGTTCATTCCACATGCATTTTACCCTCATCCCTTACTTATCTGATATTTACCACTATCAAATTTATACTAGCATTTATTTAAAATCTAACTCAAAGCAATTTCAACCAACTTTCCCTTCTAATAAAAGTTAAATAGCATGGATCATTCCACATATTCAAATAATACTTTCAGCAAGAGTCAGTTAACCTTCTGTTTTAAAGTAGTCCCTTCTAACAAAGTTTAAACAACATAAGTCATTCCGCATTCTTTTTACACTTATCTTAAGATAATCCCAACCGACTTTCTGTTCTAATAAGCTTTAAACAACGTAAATCATTCCACATATATTTTACCCTCATCCCTTGCTTGTCAGATGTTTACCACTATCAAATTTATGCTAACGTTAATTTAAAATCTAGCTCAAAGTAGTTTCACCCAGCTTTCCCTTCTAATAAGAAATAGTCCGCTTTTTCTACCGGAGAGAGATCTCAAACCCCCATTCAGTCCTCAACTTTGACAAATATTTTGAAATGTCTAAATTCTCAATCTCCGTTTTTCTGCTTCTCCGAGGGAGGGAAGGCTACCCCCTCCATCTTGCAACCACATGGCCTGCCGTTTGCCTTCTCCTTCCGCTTGTCTCTCCTCTCTTCCAAGCGAGTCAGGGAGTCCCGCCTTCAGAATCCTGCAATAGAAATCTTGAGCCTCCGAAACAGAGTTAAGACGAAATCTTTGATTCTCAAATGTAACCGTGATACCGGCAGGGGCCTCCCATCTGTATCGAATCTGTTGACTCCTAAGCTCCTTAGTTAAAAAGGTGTAGTCCCTTCTTGCTTTCAGGATCTGGAAAGGAATATCTTTGAAGACAATCAGGTTTTGGCCATCAACTTGGAGACTGTTATTATGAAACTTTTGCACAATCGCATTTCTAGATTCTTTTGTAGAAAAATATATAATTATATCCCTCGGGAGCTGTCGCTGTTCCGCTATCAATGAGTTCTGGCGATAGATTTCCGAATCTGCCAATCAAAGTTAAGTCCCGGACTTCCCACCGCATGGCTGAAGGCTTCAGCAAATGTCTGTTTCAAATTCTCTTGCTCCTTTTCACGGAATCCTCTAACTCTTATTGCAAATGCCTTCCTATTAAGATTTATCATCATAAGCTGATTTTCAGTGTCTGTAATTTTTTGTTGTAAAATTTGAATATTGGTAGTCAAATTAAAATTAGCCTTCTCCAAACTTTCCAATTTGTTCTCTATTTCAGCAGAGTAATCTGACAGGGCAGACACGGCTACAAACGTGTTCGCCTTCATTTGATTAACTTTAGACTTTAACTCATCATAAAGTTCCAATACAAATCCCTTAATTTCTTGTTTAAAAGCATTAAACATTTTAAAGAAATATTCCTGTGTTAAAAATTCTCCAGTAGAGGGCATAGGAGACAAAGGCTGTGGTTCCAGTAAAAAATCTTTAAATTCTTTAGACACATTTGTAGCAAGACGCTTCTTTGACCTGGGTGCCATCATAAATAAACAAGTAAGCAGCGCTTTGCTCCCCTCTATTCCCAAAGAAGAAGAGTTTATTTTGTTAAGGAGCGGTCTGCAGGGAGGTAAAACCGGCTAAGTACATCCAGTATCAATCATCCACGGAGAGAAATCGCCATTTTGAAGTCCATTTAGACAAAGAAGTCTCTAACAAATGGTGCTGGTATTTAAGATAGTAATAAAAGCATAAATCTCACAGGGGTGGGACCCGCCCGTATCAATTCTATCTTGAAAAAACTTTGTTTTGTCCTGGGGGGGGCTAGCCTGTCTGGGGCTGCCAAAAAAAAAGGCAGCTGAGAAGAAATGGCTGGAGATAAAAGCTCCGCTCCGGCTGGATCTAATCTTTATCCACAGCCAAAAAGAGAAAAAGGCTGTGGCTTCCGAATAGACCCTCACCTACAGAGCAACTCCCTGCCCCTTTTTTTGCCAAAAAGGGGTGCTATCTATGATCTTATTTAGATATACAGACCAGATCTCTGAGGAGCTCGGTGGAGCCCTCCTCGGCAACAGGCCACGCCCCCAGGAAGTCGCAGTAACTCTGGCATTTGAAGCACGCAAGTCTTAAAACTGTCAAGTTACAAGACTCTTGCACCCCTAACCCTTTAGAAAAAAACCCCCCAGGGGTGTTCAAACTTGACAGCTTTAAGACTTGTGGACTTCAACTCCCAGAATTCTTCCTTCAGTCATATTGGCTCAGGAACTCTGGCATTGAAGTGTGCAAGTCTTAAAGCTGTCAAGTTACAAGGCCCTTGCACTCCTAACCCTTTAGGGAAAAAACCCAGGGGTGTTCAAACTTGACAGCTTTAAGACTTGTGGACTTCAACTCCCAGAATTCCTCCTCTCGCTCTTCATCTTGATGATGTGCTGACAGGCATGAGGGAGGGATCTAGAACCGGTTCTAAACGGCACTGTAGATTTGTGGAACTTAGAACTGGCAGGAACCCACCCCTGTGTATGCTCACAATCGAAGTGTAGAAATGGGTTGGCTTTGTTCTTTTGTTTTTAGCTTCACATGGAAGTGTGAATCCTTGTCATTTGTCAGCTTCAGAATATCACATCTTTTCTATTATAATTGAGTTCTTCTACCTCCATGTACCAATAACATAGTTAATTTTATTTGTGGGTACTTTCTAAATGGTTAAGGGTAGTTTGATAATGGAAATAACTGTTCAGAGAAGAGAAGGGCTCCTTTCAAAGACGCTTAATGGCCATCTACCATTTATTATGATTTCTGTATTGGAGTTAAATATGAATCCCTAAATTTGATCCCGTAATATTTTTGATATTGTTGATACATTGTCTGATAGTTTTGTTGCATACATATTTTACAGGTAATCCTTGTGTAATGACCGCTTCTGTTTATCAGTTATTTGAGGATACAACAGTATTAAAAAAAACAATTTGGAACCAATCCTCACATTTTTGACCATTGAAACAGCCAAAGTAACATGGTTGCTATTTGCATGCTTCCGAATCAGCTTGCAACAAACAGTATTAGTGGGAAATGTGGAAATGAAATCATAAGTCACAGTCATGTAGTGTTTTGCTTAATGACCACAGTTACTTTCTTAATGGTCAAATGGGAAATAAGTTGTAGTCACATAATTTTCCACTTAGCAACTAGGGGACTTAGTGATAGAGTTTTGCTGGTCCCAATTGGGATAGCTAATAAAGGGTTTTGAAGTACTCTTTAAAGTAATCTTTACAGCAGAAATGTAACTCTCATTGTTTTGCAACTTTTAAAAGGACCACTTTGCAATAAACTTTTCCAAAGAATTATCCCAAAAGTCTATTTTTAATAAAGATTCTTTACATGTTTATGAGCTTATATTTTCAGTGCATTTTATTGTACATTATAAATTCTGGGCAGAATGATGGCAGTAGATTCTAGTTTCTAAAATAAAAGAGATATTATAAATAATTTTTGGTTTGTTTCCCCCATTCTTAGAAGTAGAGGTCTTATGAATCATAGCCAATTGAGCTTTAATTTCTTTACTAGGCAAGTGCATGAAAGGTTTAAGTCCTGATACAGCCAGAAAAATGTGGTCCAAGCATTTGTCCTGAAGGCATCAAGCATTCAATTAGTTACTGTGAAGAGAGGTTCAATTTTTCTCAAAGACCAAATCTCTCTCCCTCCTTTTTTTTTGCAAAAAGGGAGCCTTTTTTTCTTCTTCCAGAAACACAAAGCTTTAATCTATTTTATCAGAGGCAGAAGAGTTTCAGAATATGTATGTTTGTTAGAAAAGGATCAGTTACCAGGGGTTTAAGACAAAAGGGATTATTTTTGCTCTATATTCTCAATAAAATTCTAACTCACTAAGGTAAATTGTTCTATAGACATAACTCATCAATATTTTCCTCTCATTTTAAAAAAATAAGGGGTTGCAGAGAAAAAATGAGCATGCAGTTAACAATCTATATTACTACAATACTGAGCAACATATAGCTTTTAAAAAAGGATAGATACTAAAAAGTGAGATCATATGCATTTTTCTAAGATTTGATAGTATTGTGAATCGGACCCAAACTTTCTATATGCTAGTAAGTTTAGCAAACATTTCCAATCCAAACTGTCTATGCACATTATCTATTGTGTAGATATACTGTATAAATATGCTTTTAAAATTTGAAAATGATAGATATTAACAAAATTGTTTGACAAATTTTTACAGGGCATTGAAATAAAGTTTGAGGGAAATTATAGTGAATGTATGTTGCGGATTTATTTCTAACTAAATGTTCATAAGGTTGAAACTACAATGTGATAGTACTTTTTATCTGTATGATTTTATGAGTGTTCATTATTATCAGTAAATATAGAAACAAAACTTTAATAATAGAAATATTTTGATAATTTAATTTCCAATTTAAAGAATATGACATTCATTTATATATAATTGCAGCAAATGTTATGATTTTTAATCATTACTAAGTCATTATTTTAGAAAATGGGAGATATAAGTACAGCGTGGTAGAAGTTGGTTCTATGGTATTCAAGACTTGAATATCATTCTATTTAATAAACTTAGAGGCAAAACATGGTGCGATGCTAATTTGCCAAATATTTTATGAAGACTGCATGAAAATTCTCTCAGTAGGGTTTTATCCTCTGATTTCTTACGTCAATGTCTTAAATATATTGAATTCTTCAGTCTTTTATATGATTCACACACTTATCTGTTAGCGATGCAGATAGTGGCTTGCAGATATATTTATGATTCCTATTTGTGGAAGACAAAAAGGTTAAATTAGGATTGCCAATTCAGGCCACATATTCAGAAGATATCAATATACTTATAATTAACTTAAATGTAGGACATATAATGATTTATATGGGAAAATAACAGGTATAGCAATATATATTATATCTTGCATATAATTCGAAGTTCTCTTCAAATCAATTGATTGAGGGTTGTGATGATTTTAATTAGAGATAAATTCCAAAAATTAAAGTTTTAATATAAAATGAAACTCTTAGTAAATTACATCATTTTAAATAACTTCTCAATTATATTCTGCACTAGCTGTTAATTTGCGCTTTTCTATTGATTTTCAGGTGCTATTTAATCTAGTCAAGAGGTGATTGTGCAGAAAAATCTTTACTTTTCTTTAATAATAACTTCTTGTTATTTAACAATCAATGTGATTCCATCATCTCTACTACTACCTTTTCTTTTAATTTCTCCAAGCTTTCCCAACATAATCATTTATAATCTATTATTATTTGCTTTAAAAACACAAAGTGTGAGTTTTTGTTCAAGGAGACATTACATGTTTATTTGATCCATTAATAATAATAATAATAATAATAATAATAATAATAATAATAACTCCGCCATTGCCGGTCCCAAGCCCGGATGAGAAAGGAGGAAGGTTGGGATCAGGTTGGCATCTGGTCCCGTAAAAAACCCCCCGCCAACCCATACAATATGGTGAAAAAAACAAATAAGAATTCCATACCGCATCGGTCGTCGCGCGGGTTAACAAGGGCCGCGGCGGATGTTGGGGTCCCTGGACATCCGTCGACAAGTGGGCTACAAGTGGACCAGCCAACAAAACGACAAAAATATAGTGCAGATGAAAACCGTGCCATAATGGCCTGTTACTACAACTCAGAGCCAGAAAAAAGAGGCTATTTAAAGCGAATGTATGAATTATGGAAACAACAATATCCAGATTCAAATGTTAGTGAACAACGACTAGCAGATCAAAGGCGATTTATTATACGGAATAAAGTGTTTAGTGAAGTTGAACATGAGGAAATTCAGGCAAATTGCAAAACCCAAAAAACAATATGACAAGCGGAAATAACTGATATTCAAGACACAACTAAAGACATTATAGTAGAACTCCCAGAAGAAGCTCTTGGGGAGGAAATAACACCACCACCACTAGAACCAGTTATCACTGAACCAACTGATGAACTAACTCAAAAACAAAAAGAATTGAAGGATAAGATCATGGAGCATTTTCTGCTTAATGAGGAAAGGCAACGTTTACCATCACTAAAAACTGTGCCTAAGAAAATTTTGGCCCCTATCATGAAAATGGTTAATGCAGTGTTTTCAACAATTGAACCGGGATCCATCTTGGAAACAAACCAGTTAATGTACAGCGCAGCTGTAATAGTCACTAATGAACTAGGCATTAAAATTAAAGTACCTAGTCATACAACAGAAAAAGCATCAAAGCCAAAGTGGAAAATCCGTTTAGAACAAAAAATAAAAAAATTAAGGGCAGATGCTAGTAACTTAAAGAACATGCATGAGCAACGGCTTAAAAACAACAAAATCATAGATTGGCTAATCAGGAGATATAGATTGGATACAAGAAACATCAATGAAGCTGTAGAGATTGTAAAACAGCAGATAACAGTAACAGCTAGAAAAATTGAAAGATATGAGGCACGAATCATCCAATATAAACAAAATCAGCAATTTCGATCAGATCAACGGCGTTTTTATCAAAGTCTTAATGTAAATGGTGACACCAAAAGTGAAAAACCAGAAAAACAGGCCACAGTTGAATTCTGGAAAGAATTGTGGGAAAATGCAAAGGACTACAACAAGGAAGCAAAGTGGATACATGACTTTGAGAAAAGCATTGGCAACAAACAAATGCAAGTATTAGAAATAACAACTGAGATGGTCAAAAATCGAGTTAAAAAGGTAAAGAATTGGACATCACCTGGAAGTGACCAATTACATGGTTTCTGGCTCAAATATCTGACCAGTTTACATGCAATATTGGCCAGGCAACTGAATGAAATTTTACAAAAGGGCCAAATTGATGAATGGTTGACAACTGGAAAAACATACTTGATTCAGAAAGATCAAACTAAAGGAACAACACCAGAAAACTATAGACCAATAACATGCTTGCCAACAACCTTCAAATTACTCACAGGCATTATTGCAGATAACATGATGGATTATTTGGAAACAAACAACATCTTGCCAGTAGAGCAAAAAGGCAACAAAAGAAGGAGCAGAGGCACAAAAGATCAGCTTCTAATTGATAAAATGATATTAGAAAATTGTAAGAACAGAAAAACGAACTTGAATATGGTCTGGATTGATTACAAAAAGGCATTTGACTCACTGCCACATAGTTGGATCATAAAATGCTTAGAAACAACTGGCATTAGCAAAAATATTACATCCTTTACTGAAAAGGCAATGAAACAATGGAGAACTGAGTTGGCAGTAGGGAATGAGAGCTACGGAATGGTTAATATCAAGCGAGGAATTTTCCAGGGTGATTCACTTTCACCTCTTCTCTTCATCATCGCAATGATCCCACTATCAGTAATCTTTAAAAAAAAATGAAATTAGGCTACCAAACAGCCAAAAAAGCTGAAAAAATTTCGCATTTACTATATATGGATGATTTGAAACTCTATGGAAAGTCAGAAATAGAAATCCAATCATTGACAAATACAGTCCGAGTATTCAGCACCGATATTTCAATGCAGTTTGGCATGGAAAAATGCGCCACTGTATCCATAAAAAGGGGCAAAATCACTGCATCTGAGGGAATTGAAATGCCCAATGGCCAACTAATTAAATGCAAAGAAAATGAAGCCTACAAATACTTAGGCATTCTGCAGTTGGATAACATCAAGCATGGAGAAGTAAAAACTATTGTCAGACGAGAGTACACCAACAGAGTTAGGAAAATTTTGAAATCTAAATTGAATGGTGGAAATACAATCAAGGCCATAAATACCTGGGCAATACCAGTTATAAGATACACAGCTGGCATAGTTAACTGGACACAAACTGATTTGGACCTTTTGGACCGAAAAAACCAGGAAACTAATGACAATGCACTACAGTTTACATCCACGTGGTGATACTGATAGACTATATCTGCCCCGAAAATCAGGTGGCAGAGGATTATTACAAGTGAAGCAAACAGTTGAAGAAGAAAAACATGCACTGGCTGATTATTTAAAAGAAAGTCAAGAACATCTATTAATCGAAGTAAAGAACAAAAATCTACTGAAGGCCCAACAGACAAAACAAGAATACAGAAAAGATGTGATAAAATCAAGAATGGAGAGTTGGCAGAACAAAGCACTGCATGGTCAATTTCTGGAAAAAATAAAAGATAAAGTGGACAGGGAACAAACTTGGTTATGGTTAACAACAGGCACATTAAAGAAAGAAACAGAGTCACTTATCCTGGCTGCGCAAGAACAAGCTATCCGCACAAATGCCATTAAGGCCAAAATCGAAAAATCCTCTGATGATGCCAAATGCAGACTTTGCAAAGAAGCTGACGAAACTGTTGATCACATTCTCAGCTGCTGTAAAAAAATCGCGCAGACTGATTATAAATTGCGGCACAATTCAGTAGCACAAATGATCCATTGGAATTTGTGCAAAAATTATAATATTAAAACAGCAACAAACTGGTGGGAACATCAGCCTGAAAAAGTCACCGAAAATCAGATGGTCAAGATCTTGTGGGATTTCCGTATACAAACCGACAAAATACTGGCGCATAATACACCAGACATCACACTGGTTGAGAAAAATAAGGTCACAATCATAGACATCGCAATACCAGGTGATAGCAGGGTCGCCGAGAAGGAACATGAAAAAATCGCAAGATACCAGGACTTAAAAATCGAAATTCAACGACTATGGCACAAACCAGCAGTGGTAATTCCAGTGGTAATTGGCACACTGGGTGCTATTCCAAAAGCACTGGAATTACATTTAAAACAGTTAAAAATTGACAAAATCACCATCAGTCAAATGCAAAAAGCCGCACTGCTTGGATCTGCACGCATATTACGAAAATATGTTACGACGTCCTAGGCCCCTGGGTGGGGCCCGACTAGTAACCAATGCCAAATCCGGCGAAACAACTGGCCGCTGTGATACAATTGTACAATAATAATAATAATTTGAAACTGATCTTTTCAAACTCTAGGTCACCTAGTCTTGTTCCAGCATTCTATTTCTGTATCTGGGATCAAGGCCTAATAGGTGAAGGATCTATAATTTGAGAGCTACTAAAATATGAAAATGCTTTTCCAATATGGTAGTTTTATAACTGACAATGCATATAAGCACTACAACTGAAACAAATCTGTAAATAGATGTGAAAAAATGATAAAAAGAATGAAATAAATGTTGTAAGAATATTGAAAGTCTATCCCCCCCCCATGAATGTGCACATAACCGTGATTTTTAACCTTTTATCTGTTTAGTTCTGTTTTTAATATTGTTTTTAACTATGAATCTTTTTACAATTTTTAATTTTAATTCCCCCATAATTACTTAGGTGAGATGGGCAGATACCATTGATAAATAAAGATAAACGAGTAACTAAATAAAGTCTGCTCTAACCAATTAATGTTTATCAAAGAAGTGATTGAAGTTTAAATCTGGTTTTTAAATGTAACAAATGTGGTAGGATATGGTGGAAATAAACTTTAGTGAAAGTAAATGTCATAGATAATTACTCTACACTAAGAGAATAAGACCAGAATGTAGGATGTCACATTGATTGTTTAATATATATGAATACTTATGGTAGCAGCAGAAGTATCCGTTTAAGGATGTGAATATATGTGCATTTATACTTGCACATGAAATTTATTGTTGACTGAAAGATAATTTTTAGTAGATATAAAATAGATTGTATGATGCAATCGGGAATACAGCATGGATCTGAAAATTAATACATGAAAGACCACGGTACTTGTGTTTGACAAGGAAAATTGAGAGAACACAACAATTCACCATAAATGATTTTCTAAAAAACATAGAACATGTAAATGAATTTGTTTAACATGGGATATTGACAAATGCAGAAATTTTGAGACATACAATATGAGTAGAATGGTTATCGGTCATATGTAGTTTGTTTTATGAAATTCATGCTTACTAAAAAAAAAAAAAGCTCAAATGTCTGTGTCTTTTGCTCAGTTAGGTATATTGGAGTCGACGGGCACTCAGGGAGAAGAATAATAGAAAGTTCAGTGCTATAGGAATTGAGTACTTAAGAACTATTTGTGTCAAAATAATAAGAAATAAAACCAAGAATGAAAAGCCTGAATAAATACAAACTCAGTACAACAATAAATGAAAGAAGAATATCTGTATCATCCAGAGGTGGTATTCAGCAGGTTCTGACCAATTCTGGAGAACGGGTAGCGGAAAGTTTGAGTAGTTCAGAGAATTGATAGTTACCACCTCTGACTGCCCCCACCTCCATCTATTCTCTGCCTCCCAAGTCCCAGCTGATCGGGAGGAAATGGGGATTTTGCAGTAACCTTCCCCTGGAATGGGGAGGGAATGGAGATTTTACAGTATCCTTCCCTTGCCATGCCAACCAAGCCATGCCCATCAAGCCACGCCTTGCCCACCAAGCCACCTACAGAACCAGTAGTAAAATTTTTGAATTCCACCACTGGTATCATCTAATAGGAACTAGGAACCATGCCTTTTCCGTGGCAGCAACTACTCTATGGAACCATCTTTGCCATCTGAAGTTCAGCAGGCCTCTATCTTTTTAGCCTTCTGTAAGGCCTTAAGGACCGGACTTTCTCCCCAAGCATTAGAACAGTAGATAATGGTATTTTAGCATGCATTAGTGCCAGGTTTTTGTTGTTTTGAATGTTTTATGTTTTAACTGATTTATCTTTAAAAAATGAAAGCTGGATGAAGATGGGCAGCTATATAAATGTTTTAAGCAGAATGAATGGATGATGGATGGATGGATGGATGTTAAGATAGTCTGATGATATAAGGTGATTCAATAACAATTGAAATAAATTCCTGAATGAAGACTGAATAGGGTTAAGAAGAACGGAAAGTTGTGGTTAATGGATGAGAGCCTCAAAAGGAGGAAGTTGAGAAGTATAAAGAACAAAAGGGAATATATGAAATAGCAATAGCAGTTAGACTTATATACCGCTTCATAGGGCTTTCAGCCCTCTCTAAGCGGTTTACAGAGTCAGCATATTGCCCCCACAGTCTGGGTCCTCATTTCACCCACCTCGGAAGGATGGAAGGCTGAGTCAACCTTGAGCCGGTGAGATTTGAACCGCCGAACTGCAGCTAACAGTCAGCTGAAGTGGCTGCAGTCCTTTACTCTAACCACTGCGCCACCTCGGTGCAATGGTGCATTGATGTGATGGATCAACACTTGATTACTATGACAGGAAATTATGGAGTAATCTGACAAATTGTTTGGATGTGACCAAACTTTCATTTTTATTTTTTTATTTTTTTGCTTTTAATTTTGTTTGGCTTTCTAGTTTTTATTTTTTTCTGTGAATTGCCTAACAGTGCTTATTGCAAAATGAAATAGCTTGATAGCTGTGTGCATGATAAGAGTGCATTCAAGGCATCCTTTTCAAAACCAAATGTGCTTTTAAAATTTTTTTTTTAATGTGTGTATATATCATAACAAGAACAGAATGTATTTTTGTTCAGATTGTTTTGATCAGATAAAAATTAGTCAACCAATGAAGATTTTATGAAGACTACTATATCTGGGCTGACTACAAGATGTAAGTCTTCACTGCCATCTAGTATTTGTTTGAATTTTTGCAAACCAGAAATTGTGGCCATATAACATACTACGTAACTATTCTGTTAGCATTGTTGTCATAGAAGATTAGAACAGATGGGCTATTTCTTTCAAAATAGCGGTGCGGATAAAAGGAAAAGAGCTTTAGCTGTGTAAACAAAAGCCAAAAGCAACTCAGAGCTGTAATGCACCAAAATGCCCTTTTGAAAAAGGTTGCAACCATGCAGTGCATCAGAAAGCCATATAATTCTCAGATATGGGAGTGCTTTGCACCCCGTCTCCTTTGTGGAACTAAAACCTCATTCTGCCAGGAGCTCCTTGCAAAGGGATGTTTTGGGTTTTTTTTCCTCAACATGAAGGTAGTCCAAACCTGGACCAGAAGTGAGGAGCAAAGGGATATTTTGATGCACTGTTCCTCTAGGGCAGTGTTTTTCAACCACTGTGCCGCGGCACACTAGTGTGCCGTGACATAGTGTAAGGTGTGCCGTGGGAAAAACACTTTATGTATAGTCAATATAGGCACCGAGTTAAATTTTTTTAACATTTTCTAATGGTGGTGTGCCTCGTGACTTTTTTCATGAAAAAAGTGTGCCTTTGCACAAAAAAGGTTGAAAAACACTGCTCTAGGGCTACAAAAACAGCTCCTGCACTGCAGCAAAATCCAGCCCCAGGCCAGCCCATCAGTGTTGCTAGGCATGCCTGGCAGGAGCAAGAAGATGGTAAAGGTCATCTAGGGTGGCAGAGTGCAGGACAGTAAGGGGCCAAAAGGCATAGATGGGGAGCTAAGTGGAGTTGAAATGCTCCCAAGTATTGCTGGGTTGCCTAGTGCTTGAATTTTGATCACAACTGTGGGAGGCCTGCAATAGTTGGAATTTTGGGTATGAATTGTTAAATCCCTTTGTTCAGCATTTGTCCTACTGTTGAATGTTTGCTAAATGAACAATCCTAAGTATTTCCCTATCTGTAAATGTATCCTAACAAACTAAAGACCTATCAAAAGAGAAACTGAAAACCCAAATATGGCACCACAGGAAAATTTATTCTTCATATTTGAAAATATCTCCTTGGGTCACCTTTTCTTCCATATACTTTGATATTACATGGTCTATATGCTAATAGAGCTATACAAAAGCATTAGAATTTGGAAGAATTACATTTAGAATATGTTTCTATTTCATGATTCTTGTGAAAGCTGGAAAAAATGTTCCTCTAGCTAATATCAAATTGCATCCAGAACGCTTAATATTTCAAAATTCAATATATGAGCCCTTTCTGAAAGAAGAATTGACTAATAAAACCTTTCAACTGAACACACAGGATAACACTGATGGATAATACTGCTATTTAAATTGTATACTGTATTGCATGCAATATTTTCTCATCCAGTTAATTTGAAATATTATGTACCATCAAGTCATTGTTGACTCTTAGCAACCACATAGATTTTCTCCAAGACAATCTGTCCTTAACCTGGCTTTTCAGGTCTTCCAACAATCATTGCCACTGTAATTGAGTTATTCTGCTAGGGCTTTGCATAATGTGTGAGAAGTACGATGGACCTGCCATTTGTGCCTTGAATGAGAAATCTGGATTGTTTGATGAACCATTTGTTTTTCTTAGCTGTCTCCGGTATTCCATTACTAATTGAAATGGAATGCCATTTAAAGCTCATGATTTTTTGTTTCCTGGATTTTCCATCGAATCTTCAGGATTTTTCAGGTTTCAGGTTTTCCAGGAATTTTTTTTTTTTGCATATTTTTAAATCAAACTAACACGATGATGCTATACTGCCAATTCCCCGTCTTTCACCTGCAGTAAACACTTAGCAAAGGGCAGCTAGATACTAGTGTTGTTTCACATCCTCTTCAGTTATCCAATTCAGGCATTATTTTTCTACAGGCCTTCGACTCAGTTCATCTAGCATGACATTAGGCCCAGATGATTTTCTACTGAATTGGTTTAGAAATGATTCTGTAATCTAGTTCACATCATCATTTGAAAGATAGTGAATATCAACGGAGAAACAAAAGCATATTGGTATATAATTAATTATTTTGGCAAAAGAATTAGATTGATTGATTGGAATTTATCTGCATATTGCTTCTGCTGCATGGACCCTGGGAATGCATAGACAAAAAGACAACCCAAACATTTTCATATAATGATTGTCGCAATGGGTGTAATCAATCACAGAATACCAATTTCCAAGTTGGCTAGTAGGTTATTTCCCCATGAATATAATATAAACTTCAGTCCATACTGCAATATAACATGCACACCAGAGGTGGGTTGCCCTGATTTGGCCCAGATCGAGCAAACCAATAGTGGTGGTCGTGGAAGGCTCCACCCAGCTACCCGGATGCTTCTGTGCATGCGCAGAAGCGTTCCATATGTGCATAAGCGAACCAGTAGCGCCAGGATTTGCAGCCCACTTCTGATGCATAGTAAATATGCATTTTGTACAAGGCAGTCTTGAAGACCTCAGTGTGTTTCATACATTCATGTTCCTATAAAATGCAAATACTAGAAAGCAATGTAATCACAAAATTAAACACTACATATACTCCATTCATGTCTTAGATGTTTCTTGCTTATTTGGTCTGAACAGCTGTGAATGTCTTTTTAAACAACACAAATGAATTAAATGCTACAAGTGTGACACAATCAGTTTTGTATTTGTTTCTTACATGGTACCATAAAAAAACGAAAAGCCTGGTGTTCAAATCACAAACTCTTTTTTTCCTTATATGGTGGTTATGCTAACAAAGTAATGGGACTAGATGAGGGCAAAGATCATGGTTAGTGGTCCTTTCTCTGAGAGACAGGAATGTTTTAATTTCCTGACAGTGATTAACGGTCCATCTAATCCAAGCAAACCATTTTGTTCCTCTATCATCTCTTCAGTCCTCAGATGCCTCTAGAGCATGAAACCGATAATATGAAAGAGCGCTCCAAAAATAATACAGCTTGGAAAGCTGCTGTCATGTACAACTTTTCATAATTTACAATGAGTTTATTTTCTTAACTGTTACATATAATAAATACATCTTGCCCAAACTTAAAAATCTAAAAATGTTAGTACTTAAGATAATATGAAAAGAACCACTGTGTTGTCTCCGTCATTGTTATTATCCAATCCTTTCTGAAGTGCTTCATATGTACAGAAGAAATTGTTCACACACTATTTTACATTTATATTTTATATTTCTTTTAGTCTCCATAAGAAATTATGTAGGGAAATTCGTTAACTAATCCATAGCTATGTTTTTTATAATAAGTAGTTAATTGTTTCTAAATTTTCTAAAGTTTTTGGACTTATTGGCAGAAGAAGACAATATCATGGTATCCGCTTGTTTTCTCATATCCACAATGCATGCAAAAATTAATTTTACATTTTAATGGCTGCAAGGTTTTGTAAGTCAACAAATATATACCATATATACAAATAGAAGCTAGAAGCTGTGGTAGGATAATTGCATGTAAGCAAAGTGTAGGTTGGAGATGCATGTGCCGCAAAATAATTTGCCGTTCTAAGTCCTCTCCTACTGCTTCCCATTTCTAATTTCTACTGTGGCACTTACCATGGCATTAGACTTCCTACTTCTACAGGGCCGTGGCACTAACTTGGCCCTGTTACTACTTCCTACTTCCCAGGTTTATGCTATTATTTAGCTTTAACTTCTTAATTTCTTTATATGGTTTATGTAAAGAGTCTGCCTATTCTCCCACTCGCAGGCCATTGTATCCAAGGAGTAACTAAAATCTGAAGAGTCCTACGTAGAATTTTGTAATTCTTTGGGATTGTGATACGATATAAAAAATAAATTAATTAGGACAAATTGCATTGCTTCTTCGTCAGTAGGCAACCAGTGCCATAATGAAATAAAGCACTTAATTGATATAATCATGATTGCTTTGTGATTAAGACCAATGCTTGCTTCAGTCTAATAGCATTCAAATATGCAGATTTCATGCAACAGCCGTCCAACTTTATACAGCAGCAGTTATGTGTACTTTCTGAAATTAAGTCTCGTGATGTTTTTAAAAAGTAGACTGCATCTATTCATGTAGTAGGACAGGAATGACAACTCTAGAGATAAATATACATAGATTTAGTCTCTTCTAAAAATCATAGTACAAACAGCCATTAAAATTACTTTAATCCCTTGTTTTTCATGCAATACCAATAACCAAACCAATAACCAAAGATGGAATCCATTTAATTTCAAGTCATTTAAATGACTTTCCCTTAGAACAGCAAGTCATTTAAATATTCTTAATCATATTTGTTTTATATCTTATCTATTTTAAAGCAGTAACTGTCCTAATGCATATGAAATATTAAATATTTGCATTTCCCTACAACTACTATTTTTTCTTCTATAAAAATATTACTCCATAAAACCCAAAAAATGTTATTGTCTTTTGCAAAATATACCATGTCTTTTGCAAAATATACCATCTGCTTTAAAATTCTAAATTATATCTTATCATTGACAGATGCTTAATAGGTACATTTGTTTAGAATCATTTCACTATTGTTTATTTGCACATCACAGAGTTATGTGGAACATTCTTTTCCACTGACTTGTATAAAACTTTCTCTTACAAAAACTTGCCATTTTGATTTTTCCTTTCATACAATTTGATTTCTCTCTATATCCTTAAACTTTTAATCTTGACAATAAAGCATTGTTGGACACAAGTTACTTGGAAAGCAGGAAATTGTAATGCATTACTAACAAAACCATACTTGCAATATGGAGACAGTTTTTGTCTTGATTATTAAAATAATTATAACTCTTTATAATGTAGTACTAGAAAAATAGGACTTTCTCTCTCTTTTTCCCCTCCTCCCTCTCTCCTCTGTGTGTGTGTGTGTGTGTGTGTAAACAGAACATGTGCTTTACTGTCTTTTTTTCTTTATTATCGGGAATATCATTATTTAAGGCACTGGGGGACAAATTACTATTAACTTAATCATGACCTCCATTTTTGCAACCATTAATATTTCCCAGATCGTGCTGTCAAAACTTAACTTCCATGATTATCATATAACATGAGTATGATTTTCTATTATGTTTTGACTTGACATAAAATACAGTGCAGGTAACCACATTTGATTCCTGTAAGTCAGTCATTAAGTGAAGCAGTTGCTAACTAAAAACCACATAACTGTGGTTACAATTTTACTTCAGGTTTTCTTTGCTTTAAAGAGTCAGAAGGATATGACCTCAAACAGTTCAGTGAGCCCAAACAGTGGGGAAGTTTGAATGAATGATAGAGATGCCTGATTTTTATTTTCCACTTGAGACTCACTTTTACATGTGCAGAGAACAAAAATTAACAGCTTAGCTAATTGAGTGTAAATATTCAAAAATCTGCCCCTCAGGTGAATAGTATAAGATCATTTCTTCATTATTCTCCTGATCTTTATTTTTGCTTTGTTTCAGGAAATCTCTCCCTCGTTGCCAACGAATTAGCAGAATGCTCTCCAATGAATCATTGCGCCCTCCCATGTATAGTCGTTCCAATTCTCAAGCGTCTGTTGATAGCACTTCAATGGAGGATTTCTGGTGTGAGGTAGAAAACATCAAGGAGAGCACAGAAGACAGGCAAGATGAGCAGAACCTGTTAGAGGTCAAACCTCCTGATGGTATGAATAAACATTTCTGATCTTCCTTGATCCTTGTTTTTATTCCAAAAATGTGCTGGTGTAATAAATGCTCATTTATGTTTGAGAACTGAATCAGAAGCACTTCATAGCTATATTGGATAATAATATTTCTAAGGTTTTAAATTCTACTAATTTTAGAATGAAGTTTTGCATGAAAAACATTGAAGTGTATAAGAAAACTGAGGGTGAAGATGAATTCCTGGATAACATTTAAAGGATAAAAATAAGTATTACTGCAAGATGGATTCCATGATTAATTGACTAGTAGTTCCCTGTAAAAGCCTTCAACAGAAATTATACCAAAAAAGAATCAAATACAGAAGTTCGTGGTATGATTTTTACCAGCCACAATTTTTGGAAATGGTATTTGTGTCCTTTTGAATATATAGAAAGTATGGATAAACATCTACCCAAAGTTTGTTCCTTTTTTCATTTTATTGCATTAAATAATCATTCAACGTACAGTGTATCAGTGTGAAATATTGGTCCCTGATTTAATTAATTCGTTTAAGTTAGGGGTCCCTAATCCTTGTCCGTGGACTGGCACCATTCCACAGCATACCAGAAACTGGGCTGTGCAAACAAGTGAAGCTCCATCCGCGGGATGCAGGCAGCACACGAAACCATGCTGTCTGGTCCGAAGAAAAATCTCTCCACAGAATCGGTCCCAGGTGCCCAAAAGGTTGGGGATTTAAGTTTGAATGTGTGAGTACATCATAGAATAATCAGAATTAATACAGGACAGCCAACTGTCGTGCAGTGCTTGGGTCTTAAACCTGGATTGTCATCTTTCCAACTGACAAGCTCAGTATCTTTAACTGCTGACCCATCACACCCCCTATTTAGGACAATATTATTCAAAGATATTTGCTTTTTCATAGCAAGAGATTGATATAAAGTTTGTTTCCATGAGGGGCATGGATAAATACTTTAAAAAATGTGCCCTGTTGTGCACATTTCAAGTTGCTAGGCCTCAGCTGGAGTGATAAAAACAGCAAATAAACAGAGATTCATTATTTTTCCTTTGTGCTAAAGGCTTATATCTTCAAAATTTTATTCACAATTCAGTTAACACTCTTTAGGTCTCATTGATTTTAAATAGAAGAAGTACTCTGAAGACGAGCATGTTTTTAATTCTTCTACAAAGATTTTTTTTCCCTACAGTCTCTAAACAGTTCTCAAAATGCTTATTTCTTGACAAGTAGGATAATGCTACAGCCTTGAAGCCCTTTGCTCTGAATGGATTGCATCTAGCATTTATTAAAGAAAAAACTCAGAGCATCTTCATTTATTTAATAAGTGGGGAAAGTGTGGGGGAGAGAAAAGATCTGTATGAAGACCTAGAGGTTAAATATTGCCTTGGAATCATGGAAATGAATTATAGTCCCAGTTGTGTCTTCCAAGCATAAAGTTTCTTGAGCCTTGGGGGACAAAGTTAATGAATCAGTTATACAGCTTTATTAAAATTGTGTTGATAAAATCATGAGGCAGCATTCTTCCAGAGCTAATCGAAAGTAAAACCATATTTATACTGCAGCATCAAGTAGCAATTTAATTTTCTGCCTCTTTTTTCTTCAAGATTGGGTCTAAACATGAAAATAGTTTCTGAAGTTTTCCTTACGTTCCCATTATTTCTACTTTTATTCTTTTAAAGATATTTATTTGTTAGGATTTTAAGGCTGGAAGCCACCCAAAGTCCTTCACTACAAGATAGGCATCAAATAAATTCAATAAATAAATAAAATAAACGTCTATGCCTTGGGTCGCTCATTGTTTTGTTTTCTTCCCCACCTGAATACGACATATACTCCCAACTCAGCCCTTGTGATTTTTTGTAGTAATAACTACAGCATGCTCTATGTGGGCTGCCTTGGTATCTACCTGGAAGCTGTAATTGTGGCATTGCGCCAGTATAGTAGCTCTTCACTAATACTATTTCTCTATTACCTACGTACGGTCATTCTCTTTCTGGAAACCCTGTCTCAGAAGACATAAAGTTCTCCACAAAATATTAAATTTCATTTCATTTGATGAAGTGATTTTTAGCTCATGAAAGTTGATGCCATTTCAGCTCATTCAATAATGGTGCAACATTAGCATGGCCAACCACAAAGTGCCAGAGCTGCAAATGCCACTACATTCTAGACTTTTGGATGGTCTTAAAGAGCAGCGTCATGTAAAGCACATTGCAATAATCCAATATGTAAAAAGGGCTCTGCAACCAAACATAGTTAAATATAATAAAAAGAAACAAATTCACAAGATAGAGTCACATATATTGTAGTCTCCTAACATCTCATTCCTAACACTTGGGGACCAGGCGTTGACAGCCTTCCAAAGACCAAGAAGTTGGGGCCTCAGACGCTTTGTTTTAAGGAGTTACAAACAGAAGCTCTGTGTGTGCCCCTTCATACTCCAAATCATATTTTCCTCTTCAAAATTAGATCACTGTGAAACTCTTGACCCTAGAATGTCAAATACCAGTATTTTCAGCCAATTATTTTGAAAAGATGAAAGAACATGTCTGCAAGATGACATATAAGCCTGTTTCAAGGATATAGACAGATATATTTTGCCTTAGATCAGTATGATTGTGCAGAAAGGTTTCCCTGATTTATTCCCAATAGCAAAGCATTTTGTATTTAGACATCTCAAAAATATGTCCTCCCTTCCCCACTCTCTTTTCCTAATTTGTTCTTTCAAGTTTTCCAAAATATTTCTACTAAACTGCATTGTTCTACAGATTCTGTGCCTGCCTGCTCATATAAAGCTGCTTTCAGAAGTATATTTTAACAAAGATTCTTATTAAAAGAAATTGTAATCACATAGAACGTAGCCCTACAGAGGTGAGCATGATTGGTGGTTATGTCACACTGCTTAGCAATTAGATCAGGTGAGGAAAGAAGAATGAAAAAAAAAAACTAAAATAGTGTTGAAAGGGTCATGTTTGTTGGACTTGAATAACATCGGTTTACATCACAGTATTTTGTTGTAGATCTTGCTGCTTCTCTCCCTATCAAAATTTTAGAATCAGATGATCAGACGAGGAAGGAATTTTGTGGTGACAATCTTCTTGTCCTTTCATCATGTTCCTAATGCTAATCTGACTCTGGACTTATCTTTTTGGACTAATAGATTAAAAGATATGATGAAGTGAGATCCAGTGAAACTGGACCTCACTTCATCAAATTTTTAGAATCGCTAGACTGATAGAAGATTTAAACTACGGTGATATGAGGGGTAAGGAGTATTAACAAGTGGTCATGCAGATACAGGTTACATGTGAAACAGATTAGAAGTATCTTATCAATTAATTAAAAATATGCCTTTTAACAAAATTTGTTAGTCAAAAAAGGTGTGATCACACTTCTTTATATTTTGCTACCATTGACTAATCCATCTTACTTCCTATAATATCTGCTCTTCTATAGAAGGTGAACTAGAAGCTGAATGGTTGCAAGATGTTGGCCTGTCTACATTAATATCAGAATCTGAAGAAGACAATGGAGAAGCATTGCTATCAACATTGACCCGAACTCAAGCAGCTGCAGTGCAAAAGAGATATACCACATATTCTCAGACCATGAGAAAGAAAAATAAACACACAATCAGAGATGTGCGTGATATCTTTGGTATTCATAATTCCTCTGTAAGTGAACTATTTTAATGTTTTAGACATTTTTGAAATTTATTTTTTTATTATTTTGGTTACTGGTTGATTACTCTGTGGAGTTTCACTTTAATTTGGTATAATACTCTGTACCAAAATGCTGAGAAAATGTTTAGGAAGGCCTATCAAAAAGTAGTTTCTGCTTGCCTTTTTGTTTTATAGATTCTGCTCTTGAATGGGATGATGATACATAGGAACTGCGCTCTTGTTTAAAACTTTCACCAGATATTGTTCATAAATTCAAGTCAATTTTTGTTCCCATAACAGCTCCAAACTTGCAAAATAAGGATTAAAAAATTATATGATTTAACTAATTAACTTTTATGTGTTTCCATGCAGAAATTATGTGACATTAAACCTCATTTAAAGTTTGTAAAAAGGAATACAGTATGTGCAAATACAAATGTCAATCAAATTACTTGGGCCACCTCATTTTTTTTTCTAAACTTATTGGTCAGTGTTACCCCAAAAATATTAAGACTATAACATTTGTTTATGTATAAGGTAGATGTTTTGCAATAGAAGTGTACTTATTCTTTCAATATATCTTCACTGAAGTATTTTATGTATAGGACTTAATAATTGTTTGAGAAAATCACATTTGAAAATGTGTTATTATTGAAAATAAAATGCCTTTCTATGAAATACATATCAAAACTTCCTTTTGCCCACAGCTCTGTCAGTTAAAAATTTGTGATATTCAAAGCAGTTTTACCATCAGTGATATCAATACACAAGAATGCACTCTGGAGGAGGAGCCAATGTCCCCACAGTACGGACGTGGAGTCTCGATGCTCTGAGACTGCAGCCAGTACGTTTGCCACTGGGGGATCCAATCGGACCTAAACCATCCCGAAGAGACGGTGAACAGGACCTAAACCATCCCGAAGAGACGGTGAATCAGTCTTGCTGATTTCGGGGATATCGCAAAATCCCTGAAAAAATCAAGAAAAAGTCTTCAAGCTAGTGACAAAAGACAGCTTAGGCTGATGAAGTGAGGACGGATGGCTAAGGAACGGAAGGGAACAGAAAGAGAAGGTGTGATCATCTGGGGGATTCTTTCTGTTTTGAAAAAAAAACTGCCCAAAATAATCTCTTTTTTATGCTAAACTAAACCCTTAACCAGAAGAAGTTAGCGGCGGAATTGATCTTCATTGTTTTGTTTTGGTCAGTAGAAAAGAAAATGAAAAAAAAATACTAATTTTGCTGCTCAGAAGCTTAATGTCGTGTTTCATAGCTCTGTAACTAATTATAAGAGTCAAGGCTACCACAGCTGTCTCTTGAGAGCCTTATCGGTACTGGGAGAAGGGAAAAAACCGGAACCTCTCTCTTGTGAAGATTAAAGCTAACGTACCTGCCTCCCAACAGCGTTGCAGCAGCCCTCCCCTCGCTCCTCGAGTCGGTAGCCGAGCTGGCAGTTGAGTTCCCTAGGCTGATGGTCCTGGGGGACTTTAACTTGCCATCGCTCGGTGAAAACTCTGATGGGGCGCAGGAGTTCATGGCTTCCATGACAGCCATGGGCTTGACCCAAGTAATTCGAGGCCCAACCCATTCAGCGGGACACATGCTTGACCTTGTATTTCTCTCGGAGCAGTGGATTTACGATCTTGGTCTGAGGGGGAGCGACATCATACCCCTGTCGTGGTCAGACCACTGCCTACTGAGGCTCGACTTCCGGAGGCCAAACCCTCACTGTAGGGAGGAGGAACCGACCAGGTGGTTCCGCCCCAGGCGCCTTATGGAGCCATCAAGGTTCCAGACAGAGCTTGGGGTTATTCCTGACACTTTCGCCCACAGTCCGGTGGAGACCCTGGCTGCTGCGTGGCACTTGGCAGCGTCAGAGGCCCTCGACCGGATTGCGCCACTGCGGCTCCTCCGAGGCGGCGGATCCCGGAGACCCCCTTGGTTTACTGAGGAGCTCCGGGAGATGAAGCGCCGGAGGAGATGCCTAGAGCACCGTTGGAGGTCCGATAAGTCCGAATCGAACCGAGCAATGGTAACCACCTGCACCAGGGAATATACTAGGGCACTTAGGTCAGCAAAAAGATCACACATAGCCACCCTGGTTGCATCCGCTGAGTCCCGCCCAGCCGCCCTGTTCAGGATAACCCGCTCCCTATTGAACAAAAGGGAGACGGGGGAACCCCTGCAGGGCAGAGCTGAAGAATATGCCCAATTCTTAGCGGACAAAATTGCTCGGTTTCGGTCGGACTTGGACTCCACACCTGCAGTTCCAGCCGAGGCACAGGGGGATCAAGTAGAACAGCTCTGGGTTGAGTTTCAGGACGTTACCCCCGGGGATGTGGACAAGGCCATGAGAGCTGTAAGTTCCTCCACCTGTGTTCTGGATCCGTGTCCCTCATGGCTGGTTGTTAACTGCAGTGAGGTGACACGAGGCTGGATCCAGGCGGTTGTAACCGCCTCCCTTCGGGAGGGGAACTTCCCCGCCGCACTGAAAGCGGCGGTGGTGAGACCCCTCCTGAAGAAACCATCCTTGGATCCAGCTGTCCTCAATAGTTATCGCCCGGTCTCCAACCTTCCCTTCTTGGGGAAGGTTGTTGAGAAGGTGGTGGCCTTCCAGCTCCAACGGTCCTTGGAGGAAGCAAACTATCTAGACCCCTTCCAGTCAGGCTTCAGACCCGGTTACAGCACAGAAACCGCGTTGGTCGCATTGATGGATGATCTTTGGAGAGCCAGAGATGAAGGACATCCCTCCATCCTGGTCCTCCTTGACCTCTCAGCGGCTTTCGATACCATCGACCATGGTATCCTTCTGCGACAACTGCGGGAGGTGGGAGTGGGAGGCACCGTGCTACGGTGGTTCTCCTCCTACCTCTCGGACAGGTCGCAGTCGGTGTTAGTGGGAGGGGAGAGATCGTCCCCAAGGCCCCTAAATTATGGGGTGCCGCAGGGTTCGGTCTTATCCCCCCTACTATTCAACATCTACATGAAACCGCTGGGAGAGATCATCCGCAGGCACGGGATTAGATACCATCAATATGCGGACGATACTCAACTGTATCTGTCCGCCCCGTGCCACATCAATGAAGCGGTTGACGTGATGGGCCGGGGTCTTGAGGCCGTTATGGACTGGATGAGGGTTAACAAGCTTGTGCTCAACCCAGAAAAGACCGAGTGGCTGTTGTGTTTCCCTCCCAAAGATTTGGCAAACATTCCAACACTCAGGCTGGGGGGTCAAATTCTACACCCCTCAGAGAGGGTTCGCAACTTGGGAGTCCTCCTGGATCCACAGCTGTCATTCGACCACCATTTAACGGCTGTGACCAGGGGGGCATTCGCCCAGGTACGCCTGGTGCGCCAGTTGCGACCCTACCTGGACCGGGAGGCCCTCACAACAGTCACTCGGGCCCTTGTGATCTCTAGGCTGGAATACTGCAATGTGCTCTACATGGGGCTGCCCTTGAGGAGCATCCGGCGACTTCAGCTAGTGCAGAACGCAGCCGCGCGAGTGATTGCGGGTGCACCCCGATTCGCCCGCATAACACCTATCCTCCGCGAGCTGCGCTGGCTACCTGTCGATCTCCGGATGCGCTTCAAGGTGCTATTAATCACCCATAAAGCCCTACATGGCAGTGGATCTGGATACTTGAGAGACCGCCTTCTGCCAATTACCTCCCTACGACCTATAAGATCCCATAGATTAGGCCTCCTCCGCATTCCATCGGCCAGCCAGTGTCGGCTGGCAACTACAAGGAGGAGGGCCTTCTCAGCAGTAGCCCCGACCCTTTGGAACGAGCTCCCCGTGGAGATTCGTACCCTCTCCACCGTCCAGGCCTTCCGCATAGCCTTGAAGAACTGGCTCGCCCGTCAGGCCTGGGGATAAGAATTGCTACCCCGCCCGAATGATGAATGAATGTTGCTTACTATTTTTATTATATGTTGTTGTCTTAATGTTGTATTCCCCTCTCCCTGGTTTTCTGTGAGCCGCCCTGAGTCCCCTCAGGGAAAAGGGCGGCCTACAAATGCTAATAAACCACTAAACCACTAAACCACTAAAGCTACAGCAGCAGTAATTTACAATTTGGAACATGGATCAATTCACAGAAGAGGAAACTTTAACTTTGCAAAAGATTTGGGATGCAATTCAAGAGTTATTGGTAACTTGGAGAATTGACAAGAACATAGAGTTTATACCAGAAAAAAATGAGGGAGGTGGAGTTCCAAAAACTGAAGAGAAAAATGAACACAAAGATAAAAAAACTAATGATCTGATTTCTGAACTGAAAGTGGCTGAAAGTGAAAAAATGGGAGTTTGGAAGGGGGAATTCGATGGCCTGGAGCTTTCCCCAAATTTCAAGGCACAAAAGAAGAAAAAAGAGAAAAAATAATGATTTTAAAGAAAAAAATCTTATCAGAAACAAGATTGGCAACCAAAGATAAATCAATTAAAGTAGCAAAAGAGCGCCGAGATTACCTGAGAGATCCAATAGACAATAAGGTGCGGAGAGATGTCCATAAAAACTTTACCGAGGAAATAAATAGAAAATTAACTCCACAAATGGCAAAAGAAATAAGACTACATGCCTTCTGGAAGGACACAGGTTGATATATGAAAATCGATAATAAGAAAATAGTAATAGCTAACTTTGATGATTAGTAAGTAGGAATTTAGTAACTCTTTAGATTGCTTGCTTAAATAAATAGTTGTTAATGGTAACAAGATATATTTCTGTGTTGGCTGGAGATGAGGAAGCTGGATATAAGTAATAAATGATTTCGTTACAAACATTAATGATAATAATAATAATGATGAAATGATAAGACTTATAGTTAATGACATATATATGTACTGGCTTAATATAAGGAATTTGGATATAAATTGCAAACAATGATTTGGGAAAAAAAGGTTTAGAAATTTAAATAATTCTTATTTTGAATATGTTATAAAGGTATAATGTTATTGGATATATGAAAAAAATTAACTAAGTTTTATAATTAGTAAGTAGTAATTTAGTAACTTATAGATGGTTATGTTAAAAAATAATTGATAAGGGCAATAAGGTATACATATGTTGGTTTGATGAGAAGAAAATAGATATAACAGTAAAGGATTTTTTGTTAACCAATATTAATTATAATAACTAACAATGAAATGATAAGGATAAGGGATACAGTTAATGATACATACATGTACCACCATAACAAAAGGAACGTGGACACAAATTGTAAACAGTGATTTGAGGGGGAGAAAAGGGCTTAAATATTTTGTCAACTAATTTTTGTTTAGAATATGTTATAAAGGTTTAAGGCTATTGGATGACTCTGTAATAATTAATGAAATGCCATTAGGTGGTTGTGTTTTTTAACTATGGATTATTCTAGGCAAAAGGACATTAAAACAATTTCAGTTAAATGAGAACTATGATATGTTGAAAGTAAGACTCATTAAGAATTTTGACATTTGATATGAATGTAAGTAATGATTCTGGAAGAGATGCACGAAAGCTAATTGTAACCAATTGACACACTTTCTACAAGATGTAATGTAAGATGATTATTTTTGTGTGTGTTGTTTGTTTAGTAAAAATAAAAATAATTGTTTAAAAAAATGCACCCTGTTATCAATACTTTGTTTTCTATCCTGTTCATTAATAGATCATTTTATTTCCAGTTGTCATTGTATAATTTTAGTTATATGATACGCACAGCTGAAATGATACATTTCACCTTGATAATACTGCAGCCAAACAAATGGGAGGAGACATGCTGAACTGCTGTATTCCAATCAGTGTGAATTATTTTTTAATAAAAATAGAAATTAATTTAAGAAAATATTTTATTGTAATATTAAATTAAAATTTAATAAAAATATAATAAAAAACTATTAACTATTAGTTTATTAAAACTAATTATTTCTATTCATTCTTTTAAGTAATTGTGGTATAATTCTATGGAATTCTATGTGGTTTTCTTTTCCCCTTTTTCTTTTAATGAACTATAATTTTATTTTAATTACAATTTAATTTGTACACTATGAAGAAAGAATATTTTTTTTTATAGTACAAATCTTTTTATTTCCATTTCATTCTATACAATCACATGTTTACTGTGCAACCGAGGCATATAACATTGAGTAATAAACACAGCCCTCGCTTTTATAGAGAATGCCCCCTACAATACAAACCCAATATACCGCCTTAGCCCACCATACACCCTTTCATCCCCCTCCAACTTTCATTCTTCCTTCTCTCATACCCCTCTACACCTACTTCCCCTCCCCCTCTATCTAACCCTAACCCTATCACTCCCTCTCTTAATCCATTCCCTCCCTTCCTTCTCCTCCTCCTCTCTCTCACTCTCTCTACTCTCCTTCTTCTTTCATTCAGCTCCTCCCTTCGGTATCTCTTACTTTCCGATATATTCAGTTTGTTCTGTTTTGACACTAACATTAATAAAAACCACAGTATACAAGTGCAATCATGCTTTAAAATTTAACACATATTATATTTCCCCCCTCCCCCCCTCCCCCTAGATCCCCGCCTCCCTTCCCTCCCCCTGACTTCCCAGAGCCCATACATGGTATAACTTTTGACAATCACAGTCTAAAATATCTCTACATTGAACTCAGCTTCTTGCTGTTACCCAAATTTTTAACAATTTACGTTATTACTAATTTTAAGCATAAGCTATCTGGAATTTCCTAGTCCCGTATTTGCTTTGTATATAATCAATCCATTTTTTCCAGTCTCGTTTATACTTCTCATTTGAATGTTCTTTAAGATATGCTGAAATTTTCGCCATTTCGGCTAAGTTTGTAACCTTTAAAGTCCATTCTTGAATTGTAGGCAGGTCTTTCTTCTTCCAGTATTGCGCCACCAAAAGTCTTGCTGCCGTTATTAAGTACAGAACCAAATTAATCTCTACTGCTACGAAGTCAGTACATATACCTAGTAAAAACAGTTTGGGAGTGAATTTTATCCTTTTTTTGAAGATATTTTGCAGGATCCACCAAATTTTTAACCAAAATGCCTTAACATTACGACATGTCCACCATATATGAAAATATGTAGCATCGAAAGAACCACATCTCCAACATTTAGGCTGAACATTTGAATACATAGAAGCAAGCTTTTTGGGATCTAAGTGCCATCTATAAAACATCTTATAAAAATTTTCTCTCAAATTTTGTGCTTGTGTAAATTTTACATTTCTTACCCATATTTTTTCCCATGTGTCCAACATTATAGGTTCTTCAATATTCTGAGCCCATTTTATCATACAATATTTAACCATTTCGGTTTCTGAGTCCATCTGTACTAATACATTATATATCCTCTTTATGTGCATTAAACTTTGATCTCTTATTTGTTTAAACAAGTTATCCTCAGCTATTACAAAACCTATTTTTTGGTCTATTTTCCACCTGGCCTGTAATTGGCCATACTGAAACCACGTTTGAACTACCTTCTCTTTTTTAAGAAAGAATAATTGAGTAATACTAACTAAAGTCAATGAATTGTATCTTTAAAATTACAGATTTGTATCAGAGATAAATTATTCTAATGTTTTCGTTTCTTCTAGCCTACATTTGAGACTATATCAGTGTTACCTGTCACAACCAATGGTATTGATTTTTCTGTGCAGAATCCAGATTGGAAAATGGTTAGCTGTGAGTATCTACTAATAGATAACATTTTTTGGGGGGTGGGGGGGCTTTTTTAAAATCTGGGAAATAATTTGATCGTTGATGGCAGTATCCTGTTTAATTTTAATGCAGAACTCCTATCTAATATTACTTCAGAATAAATCTCTTTTATCATCATAGGACTTATGACTAATTATGTATCCGATTTTGTCCTAGATTTACTAATCTACTAAATTGTATGTTATTCTTTCTGACCCCAGAATTTTTTTTATAATACATTTTTATTAATTTATCAAAATATAAAATACAAAGAGAAATTTAAAATGTAATAGAAAACTGGGGGTGGGGAGGAAAGAAAAAGGCATTGACTCTCAACTTTCTTTAGCACAGTAGAAGATAATAACATTACAACCTGAACTTTTTACTTTTATACCACAGTATATACAGTACTAGCGATTTCTATAGCTACAAATCTATCTAATCAGCAAAATCAAAATCAAAGTTTTTTTTCCATGGATGAAATCTGTGGGGAATGCTTCTGTTTACTCATTAATCTTTATAAAAACTGTCATAATGTATATTAAAAGAATTCCCTATATTGTTTCAATTTTTTAAACCCTTTTTGGCAGAAACTAAACCAGGGCTTTTGTTATCCTGAGCATCATATTGTCTGCACCTGATTAAAACCCATTTAGTTCAAAATGGGATATTATATGGGATATATATATATACCCGTGTGTGTGTGTGTGTGTGTGTGTGTGTGTGTGCATATATATGTGTATGCATATATGTGTATATATGTGTATGTGTGTCTGTGTATATATATATATGTGTGTCTGTGTGTGTCTGTGTGTGTCTGTGTGTGTCTGTGTGTCTGTGTGTGTCTGTGTCTGTGTTATATTTGTGCTGATAAATAAATAAAGGGAGACTAGTATAGATCTATTTCAAGCTATTTGGCTCTCATCAGCTAGCCATACCCTTACTGGGATTCGATATGTGTATATATATGTGTGTGTGTGCGCGCCCGTGTGTACACACACACACACACACACACACACACATATATATATTCCATATACAAATCTACTTTAGGTTCCTCATTTCTGAGCCTTGGACCTCAGTTCAGGAACTGAGGTGGAATAAATGGATAACAAATATCTTCATAATTATTTCATGAATTGCCATGTAGTTATTACTATAAACCAGTGGTGGGTTTCCAAAAATTTGGGAACCTCTTCTGTAGGTGTGGCCTGCTTTCCAGGTCCACTAGTGGAACATCTTCTAACCAGTTTGGTAGATTTGATGAACGGGTTCTACCGAACCGGTGCGAACTTGTAGAAACCCACCTCTGCTATAAACAAACAGAAATATATGGTTAATGCTCTGGAATTAGTTTCTCCAGCCTTTGAGTGTGTTATTTTTCCATGGACAATACAGCATTCATGAAAATTGTCCCTTGATTTCAGCTAGTGACTGTATGGAATATAAACTCAATAAAGGCAGTCAGTTGGAGAAAGAGGAGCTTTCCCTTGAAATTTCCTTCTCAGAATCAATCACGGTGCCTCCAAAACACAGAGAATGTCACAAAAGTCAAAGGTTAAAAAAGGATGATTCTGCATTACCTGTAAGTTTAAGGTCCTCAAGTTTATGTACTTTATATCATTCCTGAATTTATTTCTTTCAAGCATAAATATGTTAACTTGACTTTGGAGATTTGGGTGTGGGGGAGGAAAACTAGTTTGTTTTCTAAACAAGTGCTATTTCTCTGAAATGAATAACTAAGAAATAAGGTATCTTGCTGAAATTATTCACAAAATACTCATATTGGGATAAAAAGTCTTTGATAGGGTTTAATCGCAAATTATGAAAGTCAAGAGAAATTTCACTGCCATAACAAAATTTTATTAATAATGCCTAATAAACAGCCACATGCTATATTCAAATTAGTCAAAGCTGCTACAAATTTGGTATACAAAGCCTATTTGTTCTATCCATTAAAAGTTTTAAAAAGAGCACAGAACTCAATAAAATTACTTTAACTCTCCTCCTGAACTCAAGCAAATTTTTCAAGAGTTCCAGAATCTGTTGGGAAAGCCCGTAAAACACACAAGGTTTTAAAATTCCAAGGTTTAGAGGGTTCCTCCCCTGCCAGAAATTGAAGAAGTGCTGCTTCAAGAGTTCCATAACAATATAATAATTAGCAAAGTATAGAAAGGGAAAAATCTCAGTGTTAAAAAAGCTAATTATTATAAAACTGCATTTTGTATAAGTGAATAAATAAAATAATATCAGTTTTTTTGCCTTCTATAATTACATAATTTTCCACACAAAGTGTTGAGAGCTATATTATCAAGATGTTTTGAATAAATTCATAAATATTTAAAAAAATGACTTTTAATATTGCATGTTGGATAAAAATATTATTTCAGAATTACCTGTACAATAGAAGAAGGGAGACATTGGCCTGATGTATAGGTCTGCTATCTATAAATGTTTGAATTTGTACAGAATTTCCCATGTATCAGATGCATGATCTTTGTTTGAAAACACTTTATAATTTATTTGCCCTTCTCTATTAGGTTTATCCTAGACAGGAAGACTTGCTGATAATTGCTACAGTGATGCATTTAAATATATAATAATTTCCCTAAACATAAAATAAATTTAGTTTAATCTTATAACAATAATTACATAGAGTAATTATTCAGAAATAAAAAGTAATTCCAAATGAATTTGGGTGGGAGAGTGAAAGGGTTCCATGCTACTTGTAAGTCTTCTATGTATGCATTTAACAAGGCAAGAATTTAGATACAGTTTGTTTAATATTCCTCCCACCCCTAAATTCCTAGAACATTAGGGGAAACTTACTATGCCATCTATAGCAGTGTTTCTCAACGTTGGCGACTTTCAGTCCTGTGGACTTCAACTCCCAGAATTCCCCCAGCCAGCATAGCTGGCTGGGGGATTCTGGGAGTTGAAGTCCAAAGGACTGAAAGTCACCAACGTTGAGAAACACTGATCTATAGACTGAGGATTGTAATCAGTACTCTTCTTAAGATAATGATTTATAACTTGATTCGCTTGCTTTTTTGTAAAAAATATACTTAAGGATGAAATACTATATGCATACATGCAAACTTAATAATGTTTTCAATGTTAAATAATTATTTAAAATCTATTACAGAAATATACAATTAGGAAAAGTCGACTTGGATTAACTGAAGTTGGAGATTTGTCTCCTGAGGACATGAAGAAAATTCGTTATCTCTCTCTGATTGAATTAACGGCTGTCTATGATGCTTTAGGAATAGAATTGAAAAGGAACCGGACAGAAAGGATGAAAAGGCGAGGTAGTTACAAATAATGTTATGACATTAGATATTTAAGTTTTTTGTAACCAGCAAAACATTAGTTAGCTGAAATCTTACATTTTAAATTATTTTTCTTTAAGAAAATGGCCTTTTTGGAGTTCCACTAGCAGTACTCTTGGAAAATGATCAAAAGAAGTTTCCTGGAATTAAAGTCCCCCTTATTTTTCAAAAAGTGAGTACTATTTTAAAGAGCTTAATCACCACTGCATACATAGAGAATAATAGTCATTAATCTTATAGTTTCAGGGCAGTTGACAAGCTTATTTCTGTTTATGTTTCGAGTCAGAAAGATGTAACTTCAGGTAAAATCATTGCCTGTCATAGTTCACTGTGTATATTGTGCTTCCTCAACCTGAAGCCTCCAGATGTATTTTGGATCATAATCCCAAGAATTCCAATAGTTTGGTCACAGAATAGCTAGGAATTCTGGGACCTATATTCTAGGTCTTCTAAAACAGGAGTGTCAACTCATATTGTCACGGCAGTGTCACATGACATATCGGGATTATTTTCCTCCTTCGCTAAACCAGGTGTGGTGTGGCCAGCATATGAAGCATCCGGAGCTTGACAGCCCTGTTCTAGAAGATTCCAATGGAAAGCCCTGCTCTAGAAAAGATAGCATAGTCATCACTGAGGACAAAAGTTCATATTTCTGACTCTTCATTAAATGATAAAAATAGGAAAAAATCAAATAAAAATCAAATAAAACAGTTTTACCTCTTGATTTTATTTTGCTTGTATTTTCTTACTAAGAATAACATTAGAATTTAATGATGAGTGATTATTGTTATTATTATCAAGTAGAATATAATACTATTTTATTTCCTAAAGAGCCCTAACAATTCCTTCAACAAAGTTTTAATTTCTTGTAAAATGTTTGTTTGGGCAAAAGTTCAGGGTATCTGTTATCTCTAAGCTTCTCACTCAGTGGACAGAATTTAAAAACTAATAAAAAAAACTATTTAGGGATTTTGACTAGTTCTGTTTATTTAATCACACAGATTATTTTGGTTAGGCATAATGTTTTATGTTCACAGGAGCCAATTGTTGTAAAAATGTCTCTTTCTATATTTTTAAAAATCTCTGCACTAAAAAATTGCATTAAAGTACTTTGTTGATTATGGCATAGCTATTGCTCAAACTTGAGGAAACTGGTCTGGAAACAGAAGGTATTCTTCGAGTGCCTGGATCTGCTTGCAGGGTGAAGGTAATCAGTTTTTTCTTTCATAATTAAAGACCTTTGATACTGATGTAGGGAGAAATAATTTATGTGCAAGTTCTCTGTGAACATACATATACATATACAGGAGGCTCCACCCACCCGCCCGGACGTCATCACATCCCATTTTTGACGTTCTGTGCATGAGCACTTACATTTGCAAACCAGTAGTGAAAGTAAGTGAATATCACCCATATATATATAAATAGTGTTCTCAAAATATCACAGTTTGGTGAACAAAACATTGTTGGAAAAAAACCAATGTTGAATGCTATATCAATGCAGAGCTTTGGATTCAGTTTCAAAGAGGTGCATCAAAACATGCAAGACAAAATTCATTAGCAACCTGTAATTTTATAAAGCAGTGGTAAACTGGTCCTGTGGTTGCCCCATGCAACTGATTTTGTACATCCCAAAGCAACCTTTCTGCATTGACTCCAAACAATCTCTTAGAGCCCCTCCCCCTTCTTTTTCTTTTCTTTTGTTCAGTAATGTTCAGTTCTCAGAGATTGTCTAGACAAGTCCCTGCAGTTTTCTTGGCAAGGTTTTTGAGAAATGGTCTTTCAATTGCCTCCTTCTTATGGCTGAGAGAAAGTGATTGGACCAAGTTCACATCGCTGACTCTGTGCCCAAGAAGGCCTCCTGGTTTCTAGCCTTATGTTTTAGCCACTATATCAAATTGGTTCTCATCCCATACCCATATTGAGTACTAAATATGCTGAGTAAAAACAACAGGAAAATTAATGAAGTGTAGCAAATAGGTATATTCTATCCAGCATCCTATTTCTGCAGATCTGCAGATCAAGTAATTATTGACTCTTAGTAACCACATAACTTTTATCATGATGAATATCCCTAACCTGGTCTTTCAGATCTTTCAATTCTATTGTCACTATAACTGAGCCCATTCACCTCGTTGTTGGTCATTCCTTTTTCTCTTTCCTTCTGCCTTTCCCAGACTTATTTTTTTCCCCAGAGAACTGGGTCTTTTTATAAGGTATCCAAAGGAGGACAACTTGAGCTTGTTCATTTGTATCTCTAATGATAATTCTGGATCTAAATTTTTCATTTGTTTTTTTTTCTTTACTGTTCATGGCATTCTGAGAAAATTTTCCCAATATCAAAGTTCCAATGTCAATAATCTTCCTATCCTACTTCTTCAAATTCAAATTTTATTTCCATAGATTGTCACAGAGAATACAGTGGCTTGCATGATTATGATCTTTGTAGGTAGAGAGACATAGCATTTCAATATATTTTGTAAAGTGAATAATTCTCTTAAATCATTACAGTATTTGCTGCTATAGTGTTATCGATGATCATTCACTCTGGCAGTTATCTGCTTGCTTTAGCTCACTGTTTAAAATACTTAAGA
Source organism: Thamnophis elegans (assembly GCF_009769535.1). NCBI lineage: Eukaryota > Metazoa > Chordata > Lepidosauria > Squamata > Natricidae > Thamnophis > Thamnophis elegans. Next base: position 26,231,692 of record NC_045548.1, on the reverse strand, counting down.
TTAAGTATGTATGTTTGCATCTTTGACCTAGATCTGGTGTACTGTGTTTTGTTGCATAATGCATTATCCCTCCCATCAAGCTTTCCTGAAGATGGGTGATATCATCTCTTTTAAATATTAAATAAACATGCTGAAGTGATACAGCAAAAGAGTAGGTGTGAAGGAGAGGAAGAGAGAGGCAAAGACAGAGGCAGAAAGAGACTAGGCAGAACAGTTCTTCCACCTAAACAAAATCTCCCCCAAAGAGATATTACCAAGGACTTTAGTTTGGAAGCACTTCTGTCAACCTTGCCAATAATATTCAATTTATGCAAGAGAACAAATGTATAATTCAAAGAACACAAAATTCCATTACTATGGAAGAGCTTATCAAAATAAAATATAAGTTTATGCTACTTGTAAGGAAGTCACCTTATCTATTTTTTTTCTTTTAGAAGCATCCATAAAACCCAAGAGTGAATAGCCCTATTACATTACCATAGTCTCAGATACATAATTCTATTTTACCAGTTCTTTGATGCATGTATCAGATTTCCTATGGATAAAGAACTAATTTTGTTGAGATTACCAGTAAGAAGCAATGTGGTGTTAAGCTAGGAGAAGGAGAACCAAATTCAAATTGGCCTCTAGCCATGGAAACTCAATGGGTGACTTTGGATTGGTCACTCTTGCCTGTCTCGCAGGGCTGTTGTGAGGAGAAAGAGGTAAGGTGAATGCTATGAATTCCACATTGAAGAGAGACTGGATACAGATCTAAGAAATCTGACTACAACTAAAAAATAAATCTATTACAAGCACCTTTCCATATTAATCTGAAGTATCCTGTATCTTTAGCTTGGATTTTTTTCTAGCTTGTCATTTCATAAACATTCAATGTTTTATCTGTTCCAACTATTATATATTGCATCAAGAACAATACTATCAGCATTAGATTTCATACAGTTTATAAGATGCCTTATTTGTTTTCTTTATTTGTCTTCTGAGCCACCGTGATATGTTTTTACTAGGTCAAACTTCCCTGTATTAGAAGAAAAGCCAAAAATCCCTAGGAAAAATGAAAATGTAATGCTTTTAATTTCAGTTATTGAATCATTTAATGTTAGCCAAAGAGTGGAAACAGAAAAGGACATTTTTAAAGCTGATCCAGATTTAACCATTCAAAGCCATTGTTTATTATGTTGACATTCCCATTTGAAAGCATTCCCATTTCTTAAAGAAAATACATGTGGTTCTGGTTTAAAATTCTTCTTTGAATGTAACAGCTGAATAAAGACTCAAAGAGTCTTCTGTGTTCTTTAATTTCTACTTGTATCTCTAAAAGGTTGGTGCCAGCTGGGCCATGTTTCAGTACAGGCAATAGCTGTTCTAAACTATCTAGATATTGTGTGGGGTTACAAACTTAAGAAGATAAATAATATATTTTAGAGTGTACCATTAGTTCAAATATCTTTATTATCTTTTATATTACTTGCTTCATGAACATTACCAGAACTACAAGGATTTGTCATGGGAGGTATCCACCAAAATGCAGACATAGGGCAGATTTTGGTTTTATTTTTCTCTGTGCTGTATATCATTTTCTCCTTTGTCAGTAGGATTACTCTGCTGAACTTGAAATTTACGGTGATAACTACTTCAGCATTAGAAAATGCTGTGAGAAAAGAGGCTATTTCATTATTCTACTGCACTGCTCAATGCTAAATTGCAAAGTCTTGAGTCTACATATAATTAAAGTACAGCTTAGTCTAATTGAATTGAGTATTATTTGTAAAAACTTAAATATGTTTTATATTGATATTCAAACTATATAAGATGGTTTTGAAAGTGTTATACATAATCCAGGAGCAAACTATATATACTTTATAAATTGTATGATAGTTGGTAACCTTAATTTATTAATTTTATATTAAGTAATTAGATTAATTTAATAATAACTTCATTGATAAATACTGTCTGAGTTCTTTAGAAACAATAAAATATAATACAATTTCTTTTATCAGAGGTCATGTTTAACATTAGTCACATTTGTTTATCCTGTAGAGTCTTCGTCAAGAAATTGAAGCAAAATTTGATGAAGATACTTTTGACTGGGATCAAGTACGCAATAATGATGCCGCAGGACTGCTGAAGATGTTTGTACGAGAACTACCAAGTCCTCTCTTCCCTGTGGAATATTTGCCTGCTTTTATCACATTAGTAGAAAGTAAGTAGGGAGAACACAATGTTTCACAAACCAATTGTTTTTATTTAAAAAATTAAGTATTTTTTAAAATTTCAGCAGCCTCATCTACCTCACTCCATGTCAGCTGCAAATCTATGTCAATATACGTAACTCCTGTTGTTTTGCCTAGGGGCATTTCTGATTTATTTCTATTAAATCTGTGTGATTGCCTCCTCCAGCTCAGGTAACAAACTTGGATAGTTGGATAGAATATGCCATGTATGCCATATAATAAGAGGGAAAAATGAAAGGGAAAAGTGAAAAATTTTAGCTGTATCTATAAGTACCATCTTTCAGGTCTAAGTATTACTCTTTCAAAATGCAGACCATGTTCATAACATTTAGAACTTGAAAAATGTATAAGTAGTTTATTAATAGAAAGAACTTAGTCTCAGTGACAAATCTACAGTATTGTAAAATAATCTATATAATTTAAGTTACAAACATCTCATTATTCCACAGTCACGTGCAAAGGACTGCAGTTCTTTCTTATCATGATAAGCCAAAAGTAAACAACCCACAAAATGACTTGCCTCAGTGTATAACCAAGGCATAATTTCAGCCGGACTTGTAGTTTAGTGGCCCAATGCTGCTAGATCTAGGCAACATGACAATAGTGATACAATGATGTGAAGCAATGCTCTTCACTTGTCAAAACACGAAAGTGAAAGAACTCAGCTCACTAGGGTGTTTTATGTCATTCCAACACCATTCTGGTTTCTTGACCTGCAGCGCACATGAGTAGAAGTCTCTGGCAACATTTTCCAATACCCTATAGAAAGCACTGAAAGAAGCCATTGGAGCAACCTGAAGAGAAGTAACATGCCAGTTTATTTTTTAGAAGCAAAAGAGCATGGTACTTCACAAAGAATACCTTTCAAAATTAAAACTTCAATATGCTAATATCAGTACACAAAAATGCACCCTTTTATCAATATTTTGTTTTCTATCCTGCTCATTAATAATAGGTTATTTTATTTACAGTTGTCATTGTATAATTTCTGTGATTTCCACTGCTATGCTATAACACATTTCACCTCAATAATACCGTAGCTAAGCAAATGGGAAAAGCCATACTGAACTGCTGTATTTCAGTCAGTCTAAATTATTATTTTTAAATAAAAATACTAATTATTTCCATTCATATTTTTAGCTAATTGTTATATAACTCTATGAAAGTCTATGGTTTTCTTTTCCCCTTTTTGTTAATTTTACTTTAATTACAGTTACAATTTAATTTGTAAGGTATGAGGGAAGAAAAATTGTGTAATGCTAACTGAAGTCAATGAATTTTGCCCAAACAAAAATTATTTTTTTTAAAAAAAACTTTATTTTGTTTGAAGTATTACTTTGCACTTATATCAGGCTCTATCACACTGAGAACATTTCAAACTTGAAAGAGCCACATCTTCAGCTCAAGATCCCTGTTTCATAATAAAAGCAGACTTAAAACACTTCTGTACTTTCTGTATTTTTAAAATGTGCACAGTCTTAGTCTATGATTTTTAGACTCTCAGTATGGCACAAATAGGTGGTTTTTAGGGAGGATTACAAATCTGATTATCTAAGGTCCATCTTTGTTGAAAGATATTTCTATGAATTTTTAAAAGGATTTTTACTGATCATCTAAAAACACTTAATTTTTCATGACTCCAGTTCTGGTAGTGGGAATCTGTTACAGACAAAAATGTTATGCTATTTCATATAATTTCTGTGGCATTTATCCCCTTTAATAAAAAGCACACTTTTTGTACTGAAAGAAGAACTTCTGGGAGACAGTTCCATGTTGTTTATTATTGTATTGTCTTGTCCCTTAGCTACTTTTTATACTTTCATCCATGCAGGATATAAATTCCCTGCCAAAGGCAAAACTGCCAGTGATTTCAGTGAGATAATTGGTTGAGTCAGGATAGTCTGTATCACAGGATTAAAATAAACTGCCAGGAATTGATGCCAACCAATCCACTTATACCCCCTTTATTTGGGTTAGAAAGACAATGTTGTTTCTATGCCATTTACAAATCCGCTGCTAATATAATTCAGTACTTTCATATAAACTGATGGCGAATGATAAATTATCCCTAACTTATTTTTCAAACTGATGACATTTTGATTAAACCAGGCATTGAGACAGATTCAATGAAGGGACATGGATTCTGCTTCTAACTAGCAGATTGAATTGGGAGAGTTCAAAGTCTTCATAGACTTTGAAGTGCTTCAAGACTAGAAAGCTTTGCAATCATTGTTATCTCTGCCTCCTGAGGCAGGCAATGCAAGTACCTCAGAGTGATTTATAGTAAAGCATATGTTGAAGTAACTTATGATACATGGCATAACAAGGAAGTTATACCATGGGTGTCACAACAATTAAGGCCCTCAACAAATACTTCTTAAACAGCATTTTAAGAATGGTTCCTCAAGGATTTATTATTAAGTAGAATCCAAATTGAATTTGACAGGTTAAATAAATGGGCTGTAAATAACACAATGAATTTTAATAGAGACAGATGCGAAGGTGTTGTCTTAGGACATAGAAATCAAATGTATTGACACTGAATGAAAGATGTCTTGCTTTACATTAATTCAATGGGCAAGGAGCCAGATTTAACAGAGACAGCTTTTTGTGGTTCTGTCTGGATTTTAGCAAAAATAATTTTACAATGCTTCACTTAAGATTTTTTCAACCAACTGCAAAACTGTGTTCAGGTTAGATTATCATTTCCCTCTAGGAAATGTGGTTTTCCCATCAGTGAAAAGTAAATTGGATTTTTTACTCTATTCTCCAAAACCATTTCCAGATTGTAGTGGTGTTTTACATGAGTACTTTGTGCCTAATCTAATTTTGAGATCATGGAAATAGCTCTGCAAGCATTAGTCATGGTCTTTTATTCTTAAGAGACTATAAGGAGAGCATATATCTACCACTCCTCAGTGTAAAGCGCCTCAGGATTCATTAAAAAGCTTATTGTTGTTGTTGCTTTTAATAGAGTTACTGTTATTTAGAATAGACTCTTTCATAGCCACTTAAACTGGCCTAGCTTCAAAATGAAGAGAATAACGATAAATAAAACAAACAAACAAAATCTAAATAATATCTAGGTGGAACTGGTATTTATGATAGTTATTAAAAAATTACAGACTGGACTGCTATACATTTAATAATCCAATCATTAATTAAATTAAAATAATTGATAAAATCCAACCCTACTGCATATTCCAAGGCCTTCAGTAACAATAGCAATAGTGTCAGGGCAATATTTTCCATGGTCAGTAACAGAATTGGGTAACCAGTAAATCTGGGGTATTACAGGTTGCTGACTCTTGTAAAAAAACTCTACAGGTTTTTTTAAAAAAATAGAGAGGAAAAGTGTCACTTCATTATAGATTAATTTCTAGACTCTTTTCTTATCCTTGTACCTTCTGCATGTGCAGACAAGATTTAAATCTGCTATAAGACATGGCAGAGCCATTCCGCTTTTAGAAAGATAAAGTATTGAAATGAACTATTTTCAGATATCAAGACAGAGATGTATTATGTTATACAGAGGTCCTTTGAACTAAAAATTATGGTTTTTCAGACATCAAAGAACTGATTGGCAAGCAATAATGAAAAATGGCCTGTTTGTGACCCAGATAATATCAGCTATGTAGAGAATGAATCCCAAAAGACAAGGCTTCCTTGTAAAGGATATAGTATTTTAATAGCCCAAGCAGACGTTTTCCACACTATATAATGCTGCATACTTGAGACTGACTAAATAAATAAATGGGGCGGGGGGGGGGAATTACCAATAGTGCATAGAAATTAAGAAGTACATTCATATTCAATCTCAGGTGTGAAAAAAATCCCCTAGTCTTGAATATGAATCCGGAGCATGTGAGGAACTACAAAATAATATTTTTTAAATTATTGCTTTATCAAATACTTTCGTTATGGGTTGTCACTTTTTATTATCATTACAATAATCCAGAGGTTAGTAAACACATCAAGAAAATGAAATATAAATTAGACCATTCTGACAGAAGGATTAAAAATATCAAAATAAATATACAAATGCAATTATGTTGATTTTTTTTTTTTTTTGGCTCCAGAAGAATGTCCCAATCTGAATAGACTATTCATCTGATGCCATCAAAACAATCCTGTCTGTTTTTCTTTATTTATTTTCCTCCCAGGCAAGACCGGCAAAATAATTAAGACTTGTGCCAGCGTGTGGACAGGCTAGAGCTATTAACACATTCAATTCTAACATTGTTAATAATAGAACAGAGTTTAGCTAAGGCTAAAAATAGTTCTCTTAGTGGGGCATTAAAAAGCATGCAGTGTATTGCCAATTTTTAAAGGGAGATTGCACAGTAGATCCAACAAATTGTAAGAGCTGTAGATTTCCTGCAGGAAGCCAGTAGGCAAATTTGGATGTAGAATGAATCTAATTGGATGCCCATAGAAAATAACCATCCTACATACACCATATTTTTCAATGGGCACAATGTCTGAAAAAGAAAAGTAATGAGATTTCTCCATAATACTTTTTCTATGTTACTGAGGCTTTTTTGTTTTCAACTATCTTCACCATTTTATTTGTTAAGAAAACTTTACACATGCCCTTAGGGCATTCCTGGGATTTATTTGATAAGTTATTGATATCCGATACTTCACTTGGCACTATCAAAATTTTCACTTAACTGATTACAAAATTATATTTAACATAATCTGAACCTAAAAATTTAAAAGTTAAATGGATTAGGGAGTCAAACATCAAAGAAGAGACACAAGAATGATCAGATATCACTTCAGATGGTAAGTCTCGTGACTTTAAAACTCAGGAATAGCACAAATCTGACAGATTGTTCAGGCTCTTAATCTCCTAAATGTAAACTAATTGAATAATTGAAGTCCCATTCTACATATTGTTTTTCCACCCATGATAAGTATATTTATTACTTATTGTCCCCATTACTTATTATTTCCTTTTAAAATCAATTTTCAAATAATGTATTTCTATAGGGACTTTTTTTCTGTAGAGTTGTCCTTGATATAAGCATTATTGTCCAGATTTGGTTTTAGATGCAAATTATGAACAGTGAAGATTTTGATGTACAGAATAACAGATTTGGAAGGAGCCTTGGAGGTCTTTTAGTTCAACCTGCTGCTCAAGGAGGAGACCCTATACCAGGGGTGGGTTCCTGCCAGTTCTAACCTCTTCTATAGAAGAAGTTCCACAAATCTACAGTGCCGTTTAGAACCGGTTCCACCTCCCTTCCCCCGCCCGTCCGCACTTCATCAAGATGAAGAGTGAGAGGAGGAATTCGGGAGCTGAAGTCCACAAGTCTTAAAGCTGTCAAGTTTGAACTCCCCTGGGCTTTTTTCTAAAGGGTTAGGGATGCAAGGGTCTTGTAACTTGACAGTTTTAAGACTTGCACACTTCAATGCCTGAGCCAACATTTTAGTTGCTAAGCAAGAGCGTTGTTAAGTGAGTTTCACCACATTTTACAAGTTGGCCATGCCCACCCAGTCACATGGCTGGCAAACCACTCTCACCTGGTCACCTGGCCAACAAGCCACTCCCACAAAGCAGACCACACCTACAGAAGAGGTTCTAAAAAATTTTGAAACCCACCACTGCCCTATACTATTTCAAACATTTGGGAACTTATCAGTGTATTATGAATTCAGAGAATCTTTACAGTCAACATGCCTAAAAAGAACTAAACCCATTCACTGAGGATAATTTTGATAACAGCTTGTCAGCTAAGATTTTAACAAAATGAAAAACTATATATTATTGGAGGAACATCTCTGTCACAGCTTAAAACCAGGCAGAAAGGGAAACCTTTTTCCCTTAATGTCCTATTCCTTGAAGTTTACTTCTTATTTGATTTATCTTCCTATTTGACAAGTACCTTGACATTCATTGAAAACCATAGCTTTATATGTCATGCTAGATTCCTACCAGGTAGCCCACTTCAGTTGTTTTACAGACTTTCTGATCTTTCATTCTTAGAAATTCCCAAAACCAAACTGCAGCTTCAGGCTTTGCATTTGCTGATCATGCTTCTTCCTGAATCTAGTCGCGATGCAGCCAAGGTAGGCATATTTTTCAATAGGGTTTGACATTAATCTATATTTGATCATGTTCCCATGATCCAATAATGAATGCAATAAATGAAGTTCCCCAAAGCCCTCAACAAACATGCCACTTTCTTGTCCTTAGGCAATTTCCTCAGCCTGGAACTGTCAGATTACACAACTCCCAGCTCATTTCTACATAAAGCTCTGTTTGAAATGAAAAGACTAGCAGAGTTGTATCTATGATTTATGGAACATCAAACCTTTTCTCTGAATTCTCAGGAAAAAAATGCTTTATAAATGTATTTAATGAGACTAAGTAAAACTTCAGTTTTTCAAATCAAATGGACTTATTGAATTGACAATCATATAGGATATTTGGGTGATTCACACTTGGTTGCTTGGTAGGTAACCCTTGGTACTGGCATATATACACCAAATGGAATAATTTGTACAACAAACCTGCAATTTGTACAATTGTAATGATAGCTTCGATCATCTTATGAGACGAGTGACACATTGATGGATAAAGGAAAATCTGCCTTATAATTTCTTCAATTTGATTTCAAATTGGCAGAATTAAAATATTTTAAATATATAGTGTTATACTATTATATACAGTCATTAGCAGTTTCTTGGGAAATATAGTCCACCATTATTTAATTCCATGGAAAGAATTTTTTTTACATAATGCAATTAACAGCAGTGTTTATCAATAAATATCAGTGGTTTTGTTGATTTTTATTTAGGCCCTTCTACAGTTTTTGAAGAAGGTAGTTGCTAATGAAAATAAAAATAAAATGACTTTATGGAATGTCTCCATGATTGTTGCCCCAAACCTCTTCATCTACAAAGGCAAACATGCCAATCAAGAAGAGATGCTAGCAGCAGCCACCACTGCTCATGTTGTAAGGCTTTTAATTAAATACCAAGATATCCTATGGATGGTAAGCAATGATTTCAATTTTACCATTAAATAGTATTGCCATTTTTTCTTGCAGAGACTTTCCCTTAAAACAGTGGTTCTCAACCTTCCTAATGCCACGACTCTTTAATACAGTTCCTCATGTTGTGGTGACCCCCAACCATAAAATTATTTTATGTTTTCTGTATTTTTTCAAAGATAAGTGTTTTCCAATGGTCTTAGGCGACCCCTGTGAAAGGATTGTTCAACCCCCAAAGGGGTCCCGACCCACAGGTTGAGAACCATTGCCTTAAAATGTCTAGAAATTATACCCATATAAAGGTAGCTGCCTTGCAAGATAAAGTTGATATTTATGTTTAAATTAGGTGTTTATTCAATAAAGTCATGCCTTCCCACGCAATAGTAATAAGCTTTTTCCATGTATTTAGAAGTTATAAGAATTTATAAGGAGTCCTGATTAAATAATACCACATTTATAAATCACAGATTCCTGTATTGTTATTTTCATATTTTTCTGCCCATGACAGTACTTGTGAATGGTATAGATGCAAATAAAATCTGATATGTGTAGCCATGAAAATAGCAGGCACCAAGATGAGAAACCACATATGTTTTCATCCTGTGAAAGTACTTGTAAAATGGTGGTTCTGGACCTATAGAATTATTTTTTTACCTTGTTCACTTGTGTCCAATTCTTAGAGACTGCCTGGAGCTTTCTTAACAAGATTTTTCAGAAGTGCCTCCTTTCTAGGGCTGAAAGAAAGCGACTGGTCCTATTCATTCATTCATTCAATCATTCATTCATTCATTCATTCATTCATTCATTCATTCATTCATTCATTCATTCATTGGCTGTACATCTTACCTCAGGGTAACTCTTTGCCTTTATTATTCTGATGACACTCACAAAACTATTTGTCATGTAAACTTATCTTCCTTTTATTTTATTTTTTATGTAGGTCCCAACATTTCTGATTACTCAAGTGCGAAAGATGAATGAAGCTGCAATGAACAATATGAAAAAGCAGCTCATGTTTGACAAGGGTGTAAGAAAACTATTGAGAAGGAAAACTATGGACCGGGAGAGGCCAGAAAGAACAGAGGTTGTCATTTTATTAAGAAGATATTTTTTCTTAAACAAACCAGCATAGTTTACAAATAATTTGCAATAAAATAAATGAAATAATATAATGGGATCCAGAGGAGATTAACTAGTCATTATAGAATGAATCTAAGTGCTATGGATTACAATTGCCTAGGTGCCAAAGTTTTATATTTGCACATAGTTATTTATTTAGAAGTGCTAATACTATCTACATTAGTTTTACTTAAAGAATAAAACTGAACTAAAGACAGCTCCATGAAGAGCAGTTAGTCCAGTGGTTACCTTTTTAGAAGTTTGCCTTTTCCTTTTTTTAAGCCTCTGTATTTTAGAATTTCATTTGTTATTGGAGTTCATTTTTCAGAGGCAGGTATGATATTCTGCTGTAAGTGAAATAGCTATTTGCCATGCACTATTTAGACAGCTCCAGTGGATGGATTTTTCCTGTTTATGAATGAACATTTCATAAATGATAAATCTAGAATTTACGACCAAATTTGCAGCAAGGCTATAAATCTGTGCTGATTGACAGAAGATATTTCCATCCATCATAGATGAAACTGATAGTGCTTGGATCAGTAAGCTAAACGTTTGTGAATTTAGGATAAATGTTAGTTTTCAGAAATTCTAAATTGTGCATCCACAGAAAGAGAAAATAAACTGTTAAATAGTTGTTCTTTTCTTTCAGTGGCACTAATTGTGTTAAAGACTGGAAGCAAGCATTACAAATTGAATTATTTTAATTTGATACTTTTCAAAAAAGAATTAGACATCTGTAGGCACCTAGTGTAAGCCAAATTGTATTTGCAACTACCTTTCAACCAGCAATTTACTTTAGTATTAACTTCAGTAATAATATTACTGCCTTTTTGTGCCATCAAATTACAATTGAAATTCTCACGAAGTGGATAATTTATTTTATATGCCATCACATTATGTGAGTAGAGTGATAATGCTTCGGGGGACAGGGGACTTTTTAGCTTATTCAGGAATGCTCAAACTGTTCACAGTGAATCTGTGCTGTGCTGTTTATATATGGTTTTAGCACACTGTTGGTCAAAGATAGTTCAAGCATCTATTGAGATGCACATCTATTGAGATCCCCAATTAAAGGTTGTACATATATAGCAGAGTCTTGGACATCTTGTATGTAAAGCTGTTGCATTTCAAAGAATGTCCCTGTGAATGATATAAACCTTATACAAACCAATTCCCCCTTGCATTTATTATAATTTATTGTGTTGTTATGTCCTTGCTTCAGTATAAGAGATTGCAATAACACTGTAATATAATTGCATAAGCTATAGTACAAATCCTGAAATTTTCTTGATTAGGTCTCTTGATTTTTCCTACAGCTGCAAACATGAAAGGATTATTCAAAATCCCACATGCAAGCAAAAAGTAAACTTACTATGGTCCTCCGAGGCAAAATGGGACAACTCAGTTCGGTCAGCTGGGGACAGTCTCCTCACCACTGTCAAGTCCCCTGTACAAACTCTCTGCCACCAGTTCATTGCAAGACAACTTGACATGGGCAAATCGCTGGGGGGACAATTCTTTGGATGTGAAGGTTTCCACCCTCCCTCATTGCTGCCACAACTGTTCATTCCGTCCACCTGCTCACTCACTTGCCAGCCTGGCCACTCCTCCGGCTCTCCATCTAAGCACCAGCAGCAAGTTGTCTCCACAGCAAATTGCCCATGTTGAGTCCTGCAATGACCTCGTGGCGGTGAGTTGGCAGATGGGACTTGGCCATGGCGAGCGGGCTGTCCCCAGCTGGCTGTGCTGAGTTGTCTTAGATCCCCCTCCTATTTGGACCACTTTCCTCGATTCAAATTTATTTCCAATCTTTCGTTTAGCTTAGTTTCAGAATCCTTTCATCTTCCTTTTTTATGTGACATACAGAAATACAGCCAGTGGGGCAGAGCTGGGTTGCTATCAGCATTACTGCTGTTTCAGTGCACATGCAATTTTGTGCACATGCGTGAGCGAAACTTGCGTACCTGCACAGTTGCCCATAAATAGGTCTGCACATGTCCAGAACATTAACAAATAAAAAAACCCCATGCCGTGCTGACCTGGGAACTGGTTCGGAGGCATCGGAGGCCTGAGTCACTGCTGGTTCTGGCGATCCAGGCCAGCAAACCACTACCGGTTCGGACCGGTTCGGCCAAACCGGTCCAAACTGGTAGGAACCCACCTCTGCAGTGGTGGTGGTGTGGTAAAGGTTTTGAAGACTGATACATAATTATTTGGTAAAGTTGATTTCAGGTTAGGGGGTTTATTAAGAGTGCATTTTTACATTTTTTGTGACTTTTTTAAAAAAAACTATGCTTTAATTTATATCTCAACCATTCTTGTAAGTAATCTTTGAATGGTAAGAAATTTAGCAATAGTGGCAGTGATTCAGAGACAGACAGGAGATTTTTTCACTGACTTGTCTCCTCTGCATCCCAACAAAATCTCATATAGGTTTTTAGTAGCTGTCCCTGTAAAACCCTGGAAGTGTGAAATGCTGTGCGAAAATGCTCTGAAGTGAAAATGCTCTGCCTTTGCTGTATTACTTCTTGCTTTGCAGCTTTTTTCTCAGAGTTGGTCTTTTCTGAAAGTATTCAAACCAGGATTGGCTTTGTACAGGAGAAAAAGTTGCCATAAGGAAAAGGAGGCATGAAAATGCAATTCAGTATATAGCATAGTGGTTTATAATCATACCATAATATATATTAAATACCGTAGTGGTTTTGATAAATTGTTTGTTTCTCTTTTTTGTAGTCTGATATACCTGAAGGTGTGATAAGAGTCCATGCTCCATTGCATTCAAAAGTTTCTATGGCAATTCAACCAAATAATCAAACAAAAGCGAAAGATATTGTGGCACGATTTTATTATGAAAACAGGCAAGTAGAAGCAGAACAATGGGCAAGTAACCCAGATTCAAGTTTCATTGTTCAAGTAGGCTTTATCTTGTTTAAGAAGTAAGGAAAGCTTGAATTGTATTTGACTCTAGTTAATATGCGAGGCTAAGATGGGTCATTATTAATGGAAAGCATCCATGTGATTGCTCTGCCAGAGCATTAATCTACAGCTTCATTCACTTGTTCATGTCATAATTTCCAAGTTTACTAACTTTAGGAACTGAGCTCCTAGCCAAGAAACAAAAGGGAAACAAAAAAGGAATTGCTCTAGTACAGCTGAAGCCAAGTGTTACACAAATGAGACCCATTCACCAGTGTTTCCCCCCCACAAACTGCTAGTATTAAAATGAATGAATCTAAAAATTACAACAAGCTGGTTTTAATTATAGTTTCTCTGGCTCAGCTAAGAAAACTAGCTTTGTGCTGGCCCTCTGAACAGCATTTCCTCTCAACAGGCAAAGCAATTAAGAGAAAACCTGTGGTTCTTAAATGCCACTTGCAAAGTCCCATTAGATGTTCATAGACAAGACAGCAGGTAGACAATTTTCATATGGCTTTTTTATGGCTTTACAACTTCACTGTTTCTTTCCCACTGTCCATTGCTTCCCACTTTTCATGAGAGCTGGATAAGTTTACAAGTTCCAAAGCTATCATAATTTCCCTTCATTCAAGCCTATATTAGCAGGGATTTGGGTCCATAGATCACTGCACCCACTAGTGTTCCAAAGGCAGAAGAGTGCTGAAAGTTGAGCTTTCTTTTGATGCAAAGTCTATGAATGTAGAAAGTGTAGAAAGATTTCAAGTATGTACTACGGTTCTTTGTAATTTGTAATTAAAGAGAAAGATGCATGTTTCCAATATGCATGCCAAACAATTGCATTTATTTACTGAGAATCTAATATAACATAGTGAATCTTGAAGAAAAATGTACAATTAGAATTTGCATAATGTTACATTCACTTTACCAGAAACACTTGACAGAAATTAGCACAGAATTTCATTCTAATTGTAAAATGTAGCTATCCAGTATCATGAAGTTGGGAGGTCCATAAATCAATCAGATTATGAGATAAATAGGACGAAGCTAGGTACAGTATACTGTTGATTCTTCACAGAAGACTTCAAGTTAAATTTGTAGCAGCAATTCCATTTTATATAGAAGCATTACAATTGCAAAACAGTTAATTTGATTAAATGGTTCTGTACAAAAATAACAGATGTAATTCTTTCCAGGCGCTTTTAGGATCCCAGACAATGTAGTGAGAGGTTTAATTCCAGAGTTAATCAGAAACTTATCTCTTTGCTACTACAATGCTTTCTTTTTCTATTCTTAGACCTGGATCATCAGAAGAATTGAAAATGCCAATCCAAAGTTTATATGAAATTGGAGGAAATATAGGTAAGTCCTTATTTAAATCTCAATAATAGCAACTTAGATGGGACACGATGGCTCTGTGGCTAAGATGCTGAGCTTGAAAGATCAGCAGTTTGGCAGTTTGAATCCCTAGTGCTGCGTAACAGAGTGAGGTCCCATTACTTGTCCCAGGTTCTGCCAACATAGCAGTTCAAAAGCACATAAAAATGCAAGTAGAGAAATAGGGGTGGTAATTCCCACTGAGAAGGTAATAGCGTTCCATGCACCTTTGGCATTTAGTCATGCCAGCCAAATGACTACAGAGACTTGGTCTTCTTTGGACAGTGCTGGCTCTTCAGCTTTAAAACGGAGATGAGCACCGCCCCCTAGAGTCGGGAACGACTAGCACGTATGTGCAAGGGGAACCTTTACCTTTTACCTTTTAATAGCAATGATGTACTTGATGCTACCTTTGTAGGTCTAGCTAAATAAAATGTGTAGCAAGTATGATAGGGCTACAACAATATTATTGCTCAAAGTCCTTTTAGTACTTAATCTATTTATCTTTATAAAACAAAATATGAATATGGGATCCCACTAAGGTAGATGTTCTGAAAGTCTTAATTGTTTCCTGCATAAGTGCCCTGTACCAAGTGCTTATTTCAATACTGTAAATTAGAGCATCTTGGAGGAAGTAAATGGATTTACTAAGTGATCTTAGGACATGATGTAATCTGAAAAAACCACTCACCATAATTGCTTTTTTTTTAGTTTAGAATTAAACTATTCTTCAAGATGAAAGGCAGCGTACCAGCTAGCTGCTGAGTCTTAAGATCTGTCCTCTCTGATGGGAACTGCCTCATTTTGTTTACACACTAACGTTTACACAGTCAGTCAGTGTATAGAATTGTCATATGTATATTTCTCAAAGCCTAAGGTTCTCAAGACATCCTACATTGAACACCAAGGCTAAGCATTACATGAGTTCTCCAAAAGATGTTGAGAGTTTAGAAAGAGTGCAGAGAAGAAGAACAAAGATTATTAGGGACTGGAGGCTAAAACATATGAAGAACAATTGCAGGAACTGGGTATGTCTTGTTTAATGAAAAGAAGGACTAGGGGGGACATGATAGCAGTGCTCCAATATCTCAGAGGTTTCCACAAAGAAGAGAGAGTCAAGCTATTCTCCAAAGCACCTGAGGGTAGGACAAGAAGCAATGGGTGGAAACTAATCAAGGAGTGAAACAACTTAGAACTTATGAGAAATTTCCTGACAGATAATCAGTGAAACAACTTGCCTCCAGAAGTTGTGAATGATAACCATTTGTCTGAAGTGGTGTCGGGTTTCCTGCCTGAAGAGAGGGTTGGACCAGAAGACATCCAAGGTCCCTTCCAACTCTATTATTCTATTCTAAAAGGGGTGGCTGATTTAATACTTCAAGAAGGGATACTTCACTGGTCCTAAATGTTTTGCTTAATCCTAAATGTAAGGAATTTTTTCAAAGGTTTAATTTTTTTTAACAGTTGATATTTCTTTCAGGGGAGCATTGTTTGGATCCAGATGCGTATATGCTGGATGTGTACCGTGCCAATCCTCAAGCAGAGTGGGTAATTAAAGAAAAAAGAAGTTCAATATTTTAAAGACATATTGGCAGAGTGTTTGGATTAATCTGAAAAGAACAGTGCAAAAGTCTTCCCATCAGGAACCATAATGAAGCCAAAGAAGGTGTACTCTGTATCTTTTAAACATAAACAAAGCCCTTTATCCTCAAGTATTATAGAACCTGAGAGAAATTCAGGTTAATCGTTTGTTATAATAATAATTTATTTTTAGTGAATACATTCTTACTGGTTTTATTGGTACAGTTGATGCGGTTAAATAATACAATTTGAAATGTACATTAACAGAAAAGAAACTTGTTTTTTTCTCCCCCAATGCCCCTGAGAAGGGAGCTGTACAGTGGCATCCCAAGACGGAAGAATCACATTTTAATAGTAAAGTTCTCAATATAAAGAAAATAGCATTTTTTAAAGCAAAAAATAAAAGCAGATGGCCAGAATGCTATGATAACTTTTTCCTGTTCAAAAACATTTTTTTATTATGAAATATTATTACTC
This sequence comes from Thamnophis elegans, assembly GCF_009769535.1. NCBI lineage: Eukaryota > Metazoa > Chordata > Lepidosauria > Squamata > Natricidae > Thamnophis > Thamnophis elegans. Next base: position 26,214,987 of record NC_045548.1, on the reverse strand, counting down.
TGTGACTCAGTTCCTATTGCTAGCTACCACTGAGAAGAAAAACTACTGTATAAAGTATATTTAGTGTATTGTATATGAATATAAATAGTACATAGAATTGCAAGAAAAAATTATCATTTTTTCTGACTTTGCCCATTATTGTACAGCTAACACAATTTAATATACAGTATAAATATTTTGTATGGTATACCAACGATAAACCTACATACGTTGAAACTTCCTCCCTCCTATATAAAGAAAAAAAATGTAAATGTAGTTAGATACTTCACAAAGTGTTCTTTAAAATTTAATATCCACACCATATTTATCCAGGATGTTCTCGAGTTGCAACAGTTTGTTTGGTGACCATTTTAAGTTACAATGGCACTGAAAAAAATGACTTACGTCCGTTTTTCACACTTACAACCATTGCTGCATCCCCATGATCACGTGATTAAAATTCAGAACTCTTGGCAACTGATTCATCTTTATGACAGCTGAAATGTCTTGGGGGTCATGTGATTACATTTTGTGACTTTCTGACAAGCAAGTCAATGCGGATTCACTTAACAACTGTGTTACTAATTTAACAACTGTAGTGAGTCACTTAACTGTGACAAGAACAGTCGGAAATGGGACAAAATTTATTTAGCACCCGTCTCACTTAGAAACAAAAATTTTGACCTCAATTGTGGCTGTAAGTCGAAGACTACCTGTAGCGGTTTTGCAAGTACCAGTTCAGAGTTATTTGTCTTCCTTGTCCAAAACATATTTTCTTATTATTTCTTTTGCTTTATGTTTGAAATATATTATGGAAAATGATTTCTTTTTGAACTTTACATAAAATATAACTCTTGATTAAATCAATGCCTATTAAAGCCGAGTGTCCTTTAAATGTTGCACATGTTCACATATGAGAAAACATATGAAAAGTAGCATGACAGAAAGATGAGTGGCAAGAAAAGGAATAAATAAATAAAAATAAAATAATTATCAGTAAAAACATTTTACTGATAAAATTGTAAATACCCATTTTGAAGGGAAACAGGAAACCTTTTTGCCAAACAACAGATTCACTTCATTGTTTTAGGCAAAGATTATTGCTGCTTGAAATTTAGATAAAACTTGGAGTTGGTCTATTTTGTCCATTAAATCTGAATTATTTCAAAATGAGGCCCAGGTCAATGGTATTATGGTCTAGGTTATGTATTCTTGCATTGTTCCTTTATTATATCAACTTTTACCAAAGGAATTGTATATCATTTCCATGTTCCTATTAAATGTTTAGTGCTTTTAAGCCCAATGGTTTCAACTGGAAAATTGAGAAGGTTCTTAAAACATGTTTGCCTTAAAACAAATGGAACTTAAAAAACTTGTCTGCATGACACCGTATGACTTACTCATCTCCCTTCCCAGTCAATTGACACACTTTGTGGCATCATGTGAATTCAGATGATCTTGTCAATCATTCAGTAGCCATGATTCTTGATCATGGCAAAACAGACTGGCACCCCACTTTCCAAGCTTTCATTCCATGGTGGTACCTTTAGGGCTGGTGCAATTATGCATCATCCTACCCATTTCATTCCTGTTTTAACTACTTCTGACTGTGAATAGCAAAATGATCACGGCTAAAATACAGAGAAGCCAGTTTTGCAGCATCTGGAAGATTTCATCCCAATGAAGGACAATGGCAAGGCAGTTTACCCTCCGGCAAGTAGTTCACATAATGTTGTGGAAGTTGATAGATCAGGAAAATTAGTTTAGCCCCAAACAAAACCAGATCAGATTTTAATATTTCTTGGTTAATTGGGTCAATCAAGTGACTCCAGCTTAGAGTTTGCATCCTATGCTTTACCCACTCCTATGATCGAATTAAGCATGTTTGCAAACTGTATTAAAATTTCTTAATATTTAGTAGATAATGTGTTTCTCAATGAACTGAAACTAATCTTGAACAAATAAAAATACACAGTAAAAGGGATAAATTGCTGATGTAGTTCAAGGGGTACAGTCTATTGCATGGGCTTACTTTGATATTTTTGTTATATTTTAATAACACTAAGTGTGGTTATAATTCTCATAAACTACAAAACAGAATCTAAGCATATCTAAATAATGTAAAATATTTACATGGGTGGCTCAGTGAACTTTGTGAATCTTTAAAAGGAGTCTATGAGCTATAAAAGATAAATTCCTTTGAAATGATACATATTTGAGCTACAATAGGTCTGTGGGATCATTCAAATATAGCATATTCTAGGTTGTACATTACACAATTAATATCTTATGTTATTTAAAGATGTGTAGTTATATTCATATGAGTAGTGTATAGAGAAAGTACAGGTAGCCCTCAAGTTGCCTATAATGGCAACTGGGACAAGAATTTCCATCATTAAGTAATGTGGTTGTAGTTTGGCTACATCACTTAGCAACCTCAGTCCCTGCAGTTCTTGTTGTCATTGACTGAACCCATGATGGTTAGATGAGACAACTTCCTGCTGACTTCCCATAACCAAAATCAGTGGGAAAGAGACAGGAAATTGCCAAGTTCCAGGCCTGACTTGCAAAAGCATAGCACAAGTTAGAAGAAGTGCCATGCAGGCAGGAGATGAGGCATGAGGATGTGGGTGATGCTTGAAAGGTACCATGCAAGTTGGGAGATTGGTGCACGAGAGCTATGGGTTAGGGAGAGTACAGGAGTTGTGCAAGAGGTGCAGCACAGGGAGGGAGAATGAGGGTACACAAGTGGTTAGCATGGCATGAGTAAATACTAGGGGAGGGTGGTCAGACTTACCCACCAACCTGCAACCATCTCTGCTGGCTTCCACTTTGACTTTCTGTAGAAGCTAGCATGGAAACTTGCAAATGGTAATTAGACGATCTTAGGGTGTTTGGCAACCAATTGTATGAACAGGTTGCCTAGCACCCAGTTAGCAATGATGTGACCACAAGGATGCTGGGATGGCAAGGTCTGAAGACTAGTAATAACTACCAACAGTGCAGTGATGTGCAGGCAGGGGAAGCAGGGGAGGCAGAGCCTCACCACTGTTATCATGAAAAAAAAATGTAAAAGGAAAAAGGCAAGAGCTGAGGTCAGGCTGAGCTAGTTGCTGCCAGAGTCACCGTGGATGACTCTGCTTAGTGCTTAACTGTTTAAAAAAGCCTCTAAAAAAGCGCCCTCTACAGGAGGAGCCTCATAGACGTGCCTCATCTAGCCTGACTTTAGGCGTTTTATGTTCACTCGAGCAGAGTTAAGCAAGGGTTAAAAGCCTAAAAATTCCTGACGTAGGTGAGGCACTCCGTTCTCCTGCCTCCTCCTGTAGAGGGCATTTTTTTAGAGACTTTTTTTAAACAGTTAAGCAGAGTCATCCATGGTGAGGCAGCAACTAGCTCAACCTGACCTCAGCTCTCTCCTTTTTCCTTTTACATTTTTTTTCTTTTCATGATGACAGGCAAGAGCAGAGTTGAACTCCTCTCTGAAACAGCTGGAAAAGGTAAGTGTGGGTCGGAGCGAGGAGGAAGAATTCAAACTTCATCCTCCTGGTGCGGCGCTTTGGGCAAAGGCTGGAGGAAAGTGCTCTCCCTCCCAAGTGTAGTTTGATTGCAGGCAGAGCATGTTGTCTTTTCAAACCTGTAATCAGTGAAGCTGGGCTGATCTTTCCGGGGCTGGGGGAAAGTGTGTGTGCTCCAGTATGGCTCTTTCACTGGCTTCCTGCCTCCTCCTGTGGTCTCCCTGACTCCCTCCAATCCAACTTTGTGTGTGTGTGTGTGCGCGCGCGCATGTGCGTGCTTGTTTGAGAGTTTGTTTGAGTGAGAGAGGGAAGGGGGTAGGATAGTCCAATCCAACTTGTGTGTGTGTGTGTGTGTGTGTGTGTGTGTGTGTGTGTGTGTGTGTGTTTGAGAGGGGGGAGAGAGGGAGGAAGGAGGAGAAGGGAGAAGAAAAAGAAAAAGAAAGAAGGAAACTTATTTCGCAAAGGAGAAAAACAAATGCTGTTGCTTTAAATCGGAACTGAGCATGCCTGGCTGTGGAATTCTGGGAGTTGAAGTCCACAAGTCTAAAAAAATTTGAAACCCACCACTGTGTCAGTATCTCACCAGCCATAAACCTCACATGTCACTGCAACAGTGCTGTCATAACTTTGAATGTTCACTGAACAAATGGTCATGTCAAGGACTACATGTTTTTTTAAAAATGATCTGGAAAGTTAAGTTTTATTGTGTTGTTCTTTGAAAGACATACATCTACAAAATATCATTACCTAATCAGCTTCAGCATTCCATGTTTTAGCAAATACATAAGGGAGACATTATATGCCAGTAATGGTGAAACTTTGATACACCAAGTACCCAAGCTGCATGTGTGCATTCCCAAATGGAAAGGTGCATGCACGCGAACCTATGCATGCATGGACATGTGTGAACATGTGCATTTGCAGACATGGACAAATGTGCACAGGCGCAGCAGAGACCCGAAGACCAGCAGGCTGGCAGGAGTTGGGGTATCCCAATACTGGCAGCGTGGCAAGAGGTAAGATTTTTTTTTCTTGAATTTTTGTTTCATCGGTTGCAGGAAAACAGAAGCTCACCAAAAAAAACAACGCCATGGAGATCTGACCTGGGGTGATGTCGCGCATGCGAGCAGAGGGTTCTGCATGCCACCTCTGGCACACGTGCCAGAGGTTCACGATCACGGTTCTATGTGAATTGACTTATTTCTTTGCTTTTTCCTCTGTTCTGCTTCCATCTTTTATATCCTACAGATAAAATATTCCTGAGGAAAGTGTTCATTCAATAGCCTTTTGGATCTCAGTATGAAGGGAAGTATATGGAAAACTGTTACCCTTGGCCATTGGCTTGGCTACAAAGGGCAGTAATAATAGCAGGAATACAGTGAGTGCCAGTCTGAAGGAATTAAATAGGCCTGAAGGAATTAAATAGGAATTAAATTTTTTTAGTTGCTTTCAAAACTTTCACTCAAATCAATATTGTCCTTAATGTTCTGGATGTTTGCTCTTTTCCAGGACAGCCTTCTAAATTGCTGAAACTACCATCAGTTCTCGTGCCTTTTCAACGCTAAATCTAGAAGTTAGCCTATGTTGAATATGTGAAATAAAATCTAAATGTACTATGTGAAAAAACACAGAGGTGTTCAGTTTAAAAAATGTATCCCCTTTGAAAGTCTTTAAAATACTTCTCCAGTAACAGTACTCTGCTGAGTCAAGTAATTTAATGCTTGTTTCCATTGCCTATTTTTCACAGTTTGAATGTAGACATTGTCATTGAATGCAAATGTTTTAGAAAGAATTAACTATATGTTTTTAATCCATGTTAAAGACGAACCATTATTAATTGAACCAATAATATATTTGATTACATCCTGCATTAAAATATAGTCTAAAAGTGAATTTATTAATGATACATTCCATTAATCTATTAAAATAAAGTGATATATACATATATCTTGCTTAACATTCAGTAAACTGTTATAAATCCCACTTATTCTCAAGCAACTGGGTCAATCATATAGGTAATGCTATTTGTTCCTTATATTTGTGTCAGAAATAGGACTACTGGAGGGGTGGGTTCCGGCAGGCACTACTGCCAGTTCGCTCGTGGGCACACTGTGTCCATGTGTAGTGCAATAAAAATTATTCTAGACGCCACCCAGAAAACCATTTCAGGGGTGTGGCAGGCCTGGGTCGCTGCTGGTTCCAGCGAACCAGACCACCGAACCATTACCGATTCAGCTGAACCAGTCCGAACTGTAGGAACCCACCACTGGACTACTCTGATTTGATAAGTTGCTCTTCATGCATAGAAAAACATATGCCAAAGAGTAATTATTGTTCTCCCTTATGTGATACCTTTTTTGTTTAGATGACTACAGAGCAACATTCAAACATCTACTGTGGCCAGGGTGGGTTGCTAATTTTTTTTACTACCAGTTTAGGTGCGCTCACACATGACGCTTCGCCCACCCACCACCGCTACTACTGGTTTGCCCGAACCAGGAGCAACCCACCTCTGCTGTGCCCCACACTTATCAATACAGAAGTTCAGGCCCTTTTATGAGATTAAGTATTTCAAATTGATCTGTAAAATCTTATCTAGAAGAATAGAGAACTAGTGGAACCCCAGTGTACCATACAAATATAGAGAGCAGTCACACAAACAGTAAACAAATGTTTTCTACTTGGAACATGTTAGATCTGTTCAAAGAACAGTTACTAGCACGATTCAAGGATTTTATGTTTCAATGAAACAAAACTTCAGCGTTTTGTGTTATGCCTTAGAGAACAGCAGATTTAAACAATGAACCACCACAAAATTAGGTGCAGTTAGAATTTGTGCTGTGTGCCTATTAAGACAATCTTTGGGGAGTGGGGAAGGGAATAGGATGATTTAAAGAAGATTTTAAAATATTAACCCAGACCACAAATAAATTAAGTGCAAAAAACCAGTCCTCTGTACATGACCTTGAGGCTTTTTCCAAATGCACATGTGGAGCGTACATATTTTGCTTTTATCATCCTGCCTGCATAAAAACCAGCAGTTCACAAACAACCCAAGCGCACTTTTGCACGTAGCCATCTGTAGCCATCTGTCTAAAAAATGGAAGGCACAGTGCAGAGAACATACATGGGCATACATACTACATGCAAGACAGAAATGTTCTCAAAAGTTAAATCACATACATACAGTTTCCTTAGCAACAATATCAAATTAGCCTGTCCCTCTTGCCTTGGATATGTTTTTAATCTAGTTTATAGCCTTGGGATCCTGGTGGTCTCCGGTTGAAACATTAGCCAGGCCTGGTGTTCCTTAGTGTCCGAGCCCAGAGTTAAGCATGCAAACAATTAAAACCATAATAAATAGATTGATTGTGCAGTCAACATTCCCTTTCTTGTTCTACAACATTTCTAAAAATATGAATCCCTTTTTGCTTAAAGCATTCTCCAATTCTGCAACTCTGGAGAAACATAACATTAAGGCCCAAGCAGTAAAAAAGAACATAAAACAAAATGTCTGTATCTGGCCCCCCAAATGAGAACAAAACTCAAGCTTTTTATCCCCAATTTTGAAACATTTTGCAATCTTCATAGAAAATAAGCTGTAATAGCCCACAAAACGTATGTTTTGCATCCGGTCTTTAAACTTTCAAATTTCTGAATTATCTTGTATGCAAATTAAGACTATGAAAAAAATGAATCTGGTATGTTTGATTTGGTTCAGGTTTTTCCCTGTTAAACCCAGTTAATTCTATTCAATTACTGCATCTCTTTACAGGTTTTTAACAGTCATCGAATAGAATATCAGAATTGGAAGGGATCTTGAAGGTCTTCTAGTTCAGGAAACCCTAGACAGGAAACCCTACACCGTTTCAGACCAATGGCTATCCAACATCTTCTTAAAGACTTCCAGTGTTGGGGCATTCACAACTTCTGGAAGCAAGCTGTTCCACTGATTAATTGTTTTGTCAGGAAATTTCTCCTCAGTTCTAAGTTGCTTCTCTCCTTGATTAGTTTCCACCCATTGCTTCTTGTCCTACCCTCAGGCGCTTTGGAGAATAGTTTGACTCCCTCTTCTTTGTGGCAACCCCTGAGATATTGGAACACTGCTATCATGTCTCCTCTAGTCCTTCTTTTCATTAAACTAGACATACCCAGTTCCTGCAATCATCTTCATATGTTTTAGCCTCCAGTCCCCTAATCCATCTTTGTTGCTCTTCTCTGCACTCTTTCTAGAGTCTCCACATCTTTTCTACATCGTGGTGACCAAAACTGGATGCAGAATTCCAAGTGTGCTTTTACCAAGGCATTATAAAATGGTATTAACACGTCAGGTGATCTTGATTCTGTCCCTCTGTTTATGCAGCCTAGAACTGTTTTGGCTTTTTTGGCAGCTGCTGCACACTGCTGGCTCATATTTAAATGTTTGTCCACTAGGACTCCAAGATCCCTCTCACAGTTACTACTATTGAGTACCACATATACTGTACCTAGAAAAATCATTAATATATTAAATATGTAGTTTGTTATGTATAAAATTTTGTTACATTTTTGTAATTCTGGATTGATAACAAAATTAGGAAAACTTGCCAACATTTTTACATAGCTCTTCCAATTTATACCACTCATTAATTTCTTCCCCAATGCTAAATATCAGTGACAGCATCAATAAAGATTTCGTCAGTAGTTACCTATGTTTTGCTAAATGTGTTAGAGAAAATGTGTCTGAGGTTAGCCTTCAGCTTCTATTTTAATTGCAGCAATTTTAGCAGTAATTTGGGATAAAAAAGTTACGAGCAAAAAAATGAGATTTCTATTAATTCATCTCTAAATGTATGCTGAATTTACTTTTCATATTTAAAATCCACCCATGATATGAAAAAATATGTTTGTGAGTAGGGCCTTATATTACATATTTACTAGAAATGGACCCATATATGCCAAAGTAATAAAGGTTAAATAATTAACAAAATATTTATTGTAAATACTGATTTTAAAAAGCTTTCACCAACCATAAAAAACAGATTCAGCAAATATAGTTAATTATTATTTTATTTTTTAAAAATGTGTAGATGTTCTAGTTAAAAACATATTTTTCTTGAGCTGGAAAGTAAGAGGGAAATCACTTAAATCAGTATTATCATTAAAAGCATTTCTTTTTCATTAAGAGTTGATAGACAAAGCCTCTTAAAATGGAACATTTTTCCTCCCATTTAGTAGTCAGGCTGCAGGGCAGGAATGTGGAAAAACTCCACGCAGGTCAAAGGCTTCACTGAAGTCTAAAAAATCTGCTTGCTGGGCTTTAATCAGCATAAAGTTTCTTAAACACCCTTGGAAAGAATTCTTAGTGGTCAAGCAATTTTGTTTTATGTCAGCTGGAAAACAAATGAAAGAACACAGGAGACATGTTTACTGTATGGATAACACTGAATGCATATCTTGAAAGTAATAATTGAAGATAAATTGTCAGGTTAGAGCATGCAACAATTCCTTCAATCAATCTAATTTGCATATGGTAGCTTCATACAATAAAGGGAACCCTGTCGATCATAAAACTAATGAGTGAAAATGCTAATCTGTAACCGTAATAGTAATTATTATATTATTATTAAATCAATGAATAAATAATTCTTAAGGGCTAGATCAGTGAGTCTCAACCTGTGGGTTGGGACCCCTTTGGGGGTCCAACGACCCTTTCACAGGAGTCGCCTAAGACCATCGGGAAACACATATTTTCGACAGTCTTAGGAACCGAGACACCAATTTTATGGTTGGGGTTATGAAGAACTGTATTATGATACATGAAGAACTGTATTAAAGGGTTGAAAACCACTGGGCTAGATGGATGTCTGAGCCCAGGATTGTGTTCAGACAGATTCTCGGGAGGGGGTGGGGGGTGGCTGAGGTATAAAGCTGTAAGAAAAGGAACAAAACTGCAACCAGGACACTTAGATAAATGGACACTGGTGTTTTAATAGTCCTCATGTTTCAGGGTATTAACTTTATGTGGCTTACTATTTTTACATTAGTTACTTGGAAAAATATACAAGTCAAGATTAAGTCAAGATTTTTTCCTGCTTTGCTTTGAATGTGAGTAAAATTACATACCAGGATACCCTCCGACATAAATGGGGTTATTTGTATCTGCAGAGGTTGAATGAACATGTGGATTATCAGTCTGAACCACATTTCCATCGACTGTTAGAGCAATATGATGCTTATTTTTCCTAGCCTCCACTTTGTGCCACTGTCCATCACACAGATTAGACATTCCTTTTGGTTCATAGGAAGCCGTTATTCTGCCAGCTCCATTATTGACATTGAATAAAATCTACAAAAACAAAATAAATCACAACTGAACAGCCAAATGAAGTAAAGGTAGAAGATGGTTCTTTTAACGCAATACATTTTCAGAACTGCTGTGAGTAGGTAATTATTAAATCAATGTTCATTTAATATGAATTTCTTAGCTTTGCATTTTGCCAAGAAACAACTAATTCAATGCACCCTATTTCTATTTCAATACTGAAAGATTTGTTTTATATTAGTCATTTCTCCTCCTACTCCTCCTTGATAAAGTACAGACAAGGTTTAAGAGACATATACTGACTATGTATCTTCCCTGAAAACTTTAATGCTAGATTCTGCTGTCCAGCAATTGATTAAAATGGTTAATTATACTGTGTTTCCCCGAAAATAAGAAAGGGTCTTATTTTCTTTTGATCACTGAAATAAGCACTTGGCCTTATTTTCAGGGAAGTCTTATTATTTTTGAGGTGCAGGAGGCGGAAAGCATGGTCACCTCATGGTTGCTGCTGTGTTGCAATATTTTCAATATTTTTAGCGCATGCACTCAAAAGCCTGATTGACCTTATTATCTGGGGAAGTCTTATTTTGGGGAAAACAGGGTAGTTTGGACCAACTTTCATAATTAGGGGATTCTGAAAAGGGGGGATGTGTATGCTCCCTTTGATACTGTAGGGAACAGTGATGTCTTGATGTATGTAGGGATGATTATTTTTGAAGTATGGTCCATGCAAAAATAAACATCAAATTCTTTTTCAAACAACTATTACTAATGTTGGTATTCCCCTCCCCCACTCTGATTTCTTTCCTTTTAACCACTGAACTTTTCACTCAAGCCAAGATAATAAATATATTTGTAAAATCATAGGCATTTGTCTTCAAATTGGTTTTTTTTATCATTTCATCTATTTCATAATTTTAGAGCCGAGGTGGCGCAGTGGTTAAATGCAGCACTGCAGGCTACTGCTAGATCAGCAGTTCAGCGGTTCAAATCTCACCGGCTCAGGGTTGACTCAGCCTTCCATCCTTCCGAGGTGGGTAAAATGAGGACCCAGATTGTTGGGGGCAATATGCTGACTCTCTGTAAACCGCTTAGAGAGGGCTGAAAGCCCTATGAAGCGGTATATAAGTCTACTGCTATTGCTATTGCTATTGCTATTATTTACGAGCTCTCACATCACCAATTGAACTGTTTCTTCTAGAATAACATTTCTGTTTTCCTATGCATAATAAATGTATAAATAGCAAATTGTAATTGTCTTAATAATCTAAAGATAATTTTCAGAATAAAAAATTCTATTGCTGTAATATAATCAGATATGTTTCACAGAGATCATGAAAACATTAATTTCTATAATCATTATTATATATTAATAATTACCACAGATTTTCTCTCAAAAACTGCATATGTGACTTTCTTATATATATTTTCATATCCATCAGTTTAGGTAACACTTAAGATTTATTAGGATAAATGTATTGCAGCATATCCGTTTCAGAACCTACCTTTCCATTTACAATTTCCAGCCCAATGGCATCTATTTTAGCACTACTGATTCCAAAAAGAATTCCATTCACAACATTCGTACGAAATTCAAATGTAATGTTAACTTCAGATCTGACTTTATAGCCTTCCCTAACTACAAAAGAGAGAATGAAATAATGAAGTTAGAGGTGCAGCAGCCAATCCATCCCATTGCGTGGCGTCGCCATAAGCGGCTGCTTTTGCAATTAGCCATCCACCTCCTCTGACCCCACCGCTGTGAAAAAAGAAACACACACACAAATTCCTCACAATAAAAAATTACAAATCCCCTCCCTCCCTCCGTCCGATCCACATATCTTTTCCAGCTGTGGAAACTCTCAACTCTCCTCTTGTCCGTCCAACGTAAGCGTGCTCAACATAAACGTGCTCATAAGGCATGATTCGCTGCTCCCAGATCAGGAGGCGGGAGAATCAGTGCCCCCTTTGCATACAAATTTTTTTGCTTTTTAACCCTTTCTTAACTTTTAAAAGACGAAAAATTCCTTATGCAAAGGAGGCCTACAGTTCTCTGGCCTCCTCCTATAGTTAACACTAAGCACTGTTACAAGTCACTGTGACTTGGAATCTGGTAGCAACTACCTTGGCTTTAATTATTTTTAAAAAATTCTTTAAAATTCTTTCCTTTTCCTCAGGGGATTGGTGAGGCACCGTCTCCCCTGCCTCTAGTGACTGCACGTTCCTGGTACAATGACAATAAAGTAATTCTAAATCTTGACCAAGTGAGCAGACCAGGAATCACCCAATCAAATGATCATTTGACCAAAGCAACAATAAAGACATAAAAGATAAACATAACAAAAAATAAGATTAGCAAAACCACTAAGAATAAAAACCTCTTACACTAGTCATCGCTACCAACTTCAAAACTAAAGCTCTGTCTAAATGACAGCTCAGTTAGCAATTTACAGAGAGTGATAGGCCTCCATTTTAAAGAATTTTCTACTTATCTTTTATACATGAAAGTTACTGTAAGAAACACAGCTATCTAGGTGGGAAAGTGTGCTCACTTTAAGTGTCTCCTTGAATTAGACAAGTGGGTTGGCTTTATTGGAAACAGAAGTTGTCTGCAATACAGAGTTTTCCTTGTTCTTCAATGAAGCCATTCTATTTCCAAGTAAGGGAAATTATATGATTCTTACCACTACCAGCAGCTACAATAACTCAGAATTGGAAATAAAAGACCAAGAGTAAAACATTTAATGTTATTGGATATTTTCTATATTTCATTTTACACTTATATTAGGGGTGGAGGGGGGGAGAATAATACTTTACTTACCAAGAACAGCAAAACCACTTCCATCAAAGTAAGTTCCTTTCTGGATTGCAGCATAGCATTTATTCACAGCAAAAATTGAAACCAGACTATCTAATTGCTTGCTATTAATGGTTACTTCACTAATACATGCAGGAATGCTGTGAGTAATCTGCAAAGACAATTTGGTAGTTACTCCTGTAGAACAGTGTTTCTGAATCTTAGCAACCTCAAGACTTCTGTACTTCAACTCCTAGAATTCCCCAGACAAGTTTCCAAGATTAAGAACCATTGCTATAGAAAATCTGTATACTACAGACATCTGTTATCACCCACAGAGATATATCATTCAGCGCCTTGCTACTTTATAATTATTAATCATTGAGAAATTCAGACATCTATTAGAGGAAGTCACTCAAACTTTGTGGTAAATTTACACATCATTTTATATAGCATTTTGTTTTCACATAGGTCCCATTGCAGCTTGGTGGCCTGGCTGGGGGGAGGGAAGAGGGGAACTGGGCTGTGCAAGCGGCAGGCCAGTGCATGTGCACACAGCTCAAATTGATTGACTGCCTGCCGGCCCACTGCTTGCGCACATTGAGCTGCATGTGTGCACGTATTCCAGTCAGCCACTCGTGCAGCCCAATTCTGAATAGGCCATGGACTGGTAGTGGGCCGCAGTCCAGAGACAGGACCCCTGAGGTAGCGAGCAAAGGATTAAAGTCTATCCCTTATACAAAGATCCAGGGCAGAATGGATATTCCCTTATATTCTTTTTTGCTTATGTTTATGCTGCTATAGATTAAAAATAACTTCAGAGGAATTTTTTAAAAAAAAAGCAGAATGGGAAATCTTAATTTTTGGGGGATGGGACAGAGAGCTGAACTATAACAAATACAGCAGGTACACCTTTGCATTTTATGATGGAAATAAGATACAATACAGAAAATCTATGACCAGGAGTCATCCACCCAGCCATTTTTCTATTGCCCTGTTAGTCTTGCTGTCATCTATCTGGAACTTCTTGTGGGGAAAACAGAAAAAAGCATTGTTGTTTTGACAGCATCTGTCGTAAATCTGAGTAGCTACTTTGAAGAAGGAGAAGATTTAGGACAGAAAAACAGTGCAGCAAAAGGTTAATTCTGCTCTTTTCCACTACCGCTGTGGAGATCAAAATCGGACTTACAAGAGTTGTTTTATTTTGAAAAAATGTTGGGAAATCCATCTGTTTTCCAGCTTAAAATAGTTTCTTTCCATAGAGTGCAATTTAATACTGCTATTGTTATGACTATGACCATGAGCCTGCTTATTATGGTTACTGGAGGAGCTGAACATGCGGTTTCAGATACAGACATGTTTGATATCTTTTAACAAATTTAGTAAAACAACAACAAACCAGTCTTGTTATTTGAAGTAAAATGCAAACAGAGGAACTGGAATATTTCAAATCAAATGTGGATAAGTAAGTAAAAAATACCAAAATAGCATGTAAGAAAATGAACCTATTATCAGCATTACCCTGAGTCAATTCAAATATATTACAGAGGGAATTCATTTCTTAAATCACTCTGTATGTTATCACTTGAGAGCTCATGGTAAACAGTTCCTATACTTCCTGCGAAACTTCCACACAACTAACAACAACCACTATTTACACTCCACAACTCTTCCAATTAATTTTAAACTGGCACAATTGCCCCTCTAGCTATTGAGGCTCATCTGAATAGTTCAGAACTCACTCCTATCCTCCCAACCTGGCTAAAGGCAGAGGGCAATGAATATGGAGGATAGCAATCTACTGCCCCTTCTCATCAGTGACTCGCTGTGTTTGCAAAAGAGTGTATATAGGGAAATCCCTTGGATTGATCAAGACAACATTAAGGAAGGAAAGAAAAGGGGCCTAAATATGGCACAAGTCCTATCAATGGAAATAACCAGTTGCCCACCAGAGGAAATGCAAAATTATAGCCTCACAAGAGCTGATGTGAGCTGTTCTATATACAAAACACACCACCCTAAAAAAACTTCGCATCCTGGTGGAGTCACAGCACTTCTTCAAATCAGCAGAACACTGATATGGAATGTAGTATGATATGTTTGCATACCTGGCACACAAATGATCAATAAGAAAATAAAGTGCTTACATTTCTAATGTTCTTTGTGAAGTAACCTAAGGGTAGACCTCCCAAATACAATTTCCCATCCACATCCAAGGTGCTTCCGTCACCTGAAACATTGACAGCTTCAGTTGCCTGCCCATCAACTATGATTACACCTTTCCTTTTAGCATAATCTGTTTTTACCTGTAAGGTAAGATACATTATTTGTGAGCAGTTATTCATAGTTAAGAAACATGCAACTAAGAATAGTATTCCATGTATTTATCTGTGACCAGCAGACATTTTTATTCTTGTTTCACAACTGTTTTAGGGTTATAAATACATCAACCAAATATGCCAAATGCAAAAACTATTGTGTACCTAATACAACATTTCTACCTTAGGCGTTAAATGTACCAAAACATTTATGTATCTGGGCAGTTGAATATAAGAATTTAAGAAATGTACCGTATGCCATTTTCCATCGCTGATCATTGCTTCATGAGAAACTATTGACTGTCCTTTTCCAAGATCAAATGCAAAACGAAGCTTTCCTTCTTGTAGTTGAAGGGCTGCATAATCAACTTGCTTCTGATGAGCTGTGTAGTATATTAGACCACTAGAAGCAAGGGTCCTGATGCTTAATTGGACAGAAAACCTACAAAATAAGATATGGAA
Source organism: Thamnophis elegans (assembly GCF_009769535.1). NCBI lineage: Eukaryota > Metazoa > Chordata > Lepidosauria > Squamata > Natricidae > Thamnophis > Thamnophis elegans. The sequence continues at coordinate 26,199,612 of NC_045548.1, read as the reverse complement.
CTGATCAAACTTTGGACATTTCAATACATGCTATGAAGACCATTGAAAATACTGACTTTCTTCCAGTTTGACATCATGACGAGACAGCCGAAGGAAAGCAGGGCTCTGCATTCCATGACTGATTTCTTTCTACCAGAGGCCCCTAAAGGCCTGTAGAGGCAACGATAAAAGTGGAAATCCACTTGACAGCAGTTGGCATGGTAGATCCAGTAAAAACCCTCTAACTGAAAGAAGAGCTCAGTTTTCTTTAAAAAAGAAAAGAAAATAATGTTCAATAAATATTCTAAGCTGAACTGTAGTTCAACTCTGAACTACCCAGAATTGTTGAGAGTCAGGTGGCATGCAAGTTCAATAAATTCTTGTCATTCAAGCATGTTGAGTAGCCATGGTGGTGCAGCGGTTAGAATGCAGTATTGCAGGCTAATTCATCTCACTGCCAGCAGTTCGATCCTCACCAGCTCAAGGTTAACTCAGTCTTTCATCAATTCTTCCCAGGTCGGTAAAATGAGATCCCAGATTGACTCTGTAAACTGCTTAGAGAGGGCTTTAAAGCACTATAAAGTGGTATATAAATCTAAGTGCTATTGTTACTGCTATGTTCAGAGAGAGACATTCACAAGGAAGTAAGATAAACCAATTGATGAAAGCTGTGCTGTGTTGTTGCCCTTCATTTTATTGTGTGGCCTATTATACTACAAACAAATATGAAGAGGGCAGAGTTTATGGAATAATGATTGAAGACCACTTTCACCATCTTAATGAAAGTAGATCCTGCAAGGATATTTGATTCAAATATTCTGTGATCCTTCTTCCTCCGACTCTAAATAATATCACCCTTGCTATTCTGGAAACTTGGCAAATCCTCTGGAGTGGCATCACAGATAATACTGGTAACTCTCCACTGGTTTCTAGTTCCCTCTAATGGGAAATTCCCCTAACATTAACTAGAGTAGTCATAAATGAAACATGCTTTCATTTTCTGGAGGTTTCTGAGAATAGTATAGTACGCGAATAATTATTGTAGAATAATACAGAAATTCTAGGAAGCTATTACCCATGAAGAAATCCATTGGAAAGAAAATAGTATAGGCAGAAACTAAGGAAAAGGAGTTATAGCAAACTGCACAATATTCCAATTTGCACTTTAAAACTTTGTCTATTGAAATGGGAAATTATTTTTAAAAAAGCTATGAGAAAGATCAGTGAACTTTTTTGGCTGTTTTTAAATGAAGCATTTAATGCTAGTTTTACCTAGTTTATATAACATCTATTTTACATATGACTGACAAGGAACAATTGTGGTTATTTTCAGGGTCTGCACAAGCCCCAATCTTTAATATTCAGAAAACTACTGTATATAGATGTAGGAGCAGGAAAACCATTTTAATAAATGAATGAAAAATAGATACTTGTTATGTGGCTATAGATAACCATACAGGAACGAATGGAATTTAACAGTGCCACATTGTTATCCCTTAACTTAATGTTTTCTAGCTGCACATTGGAATAATATTCTATCTCACTTATAGCAATTCTGTACAATAATGTAAGATATACCTACTTTTTTCTTACTGTAGACTGATTGAAAAGTAACATTAAATGACTGTTTTTGTTAACGCCAAACTGATGGGCATTGGAAATGTACTTCAGCTCTCCCCTTTTTGCACACTGTTTCTGTAAACAGAATAAATGAGGTAAATGAAATGAAATTCTCCATCCAATACTCATTCTCTTGTTTTATTAAATATTGATGTCACCCCAAACTTCATGCAAATTTCATGTTCAAATTATCAGAATCCAAGACAACACAAGCCTGATTCTCATCTGCTCAGGCAACTTTGGTAGTTTTATTTTTTATTCTTTTAAGAAAAAAGGGCCATTTTCATGCCTTTCCTGTGAGGTAGGTTGAACTCACCGACAGAAAGAAGGACTGTCCCTACATTACCCAGTTAGCTTTCAAACCTAAAGCGGGACTAGAATTTACAGTCTCCTAGTATATAGCCTGGTGTCTTAACCACTACACAAAAATAGTTCTCTTGCTTCCTTCAATTCCAGTAATAAGCCATGCTAATTTGAAATCAGGAAATTATGCTCCAGTGAGACTAGGTTAGAGAGCAGCAGAGTGGTACTTCCTCATTTTGATGATCAAAAGAACTGAATTTGTGAAATAGCCTCAAGTTTAAAAGTAAAACCATACCTACATTTAAGACAATCTGCAGCAGAACTGAGTACAGCTTCTATCATTTTTACTATGATTACAATGACACATAATTGAAATTATACATATCTAAATTTATATACTTATTGATCCAGTACTACAGTTGCAAAAACACACACTAATATTCAGAAATCAGACATGACTAAACACCAAATAAAAAATAAAGTAAAATTGATTTTATTTATGTGTATATTTAATGAAAAGTAAATGAGTTAATTCAATATGGTTAAGAGGATTACTTTCCCATGTATTTAATAAATTGCCCTGTAAGAGAGCAGGCTGCCCAGAAAATTGCCCGCACCTGTGCTGTTTTCTTTCCTTCTCTTTAAGCTCTCTCACCAGTAGCAGTACAGCAAAGCTTCCTATAAAAGGTTTATTGTGAAACAATGAGGGGTGGGGATGGGGGGGAGAGATATGTGAGGTTTGTATTGAAGTAAAGTAGCCTAAAGTAGCAGAAAGCAGTGAGAAAGCTTTTTTCCCCCTAGCAGTACTCACAAGATACATGAGCAATAGTGGAGAAGAATGAATAATGGAGAATAGTGAGTAATAGAATGTGAGTACTATGTGTGCTTGTGTGTGTTGTCTAGGCACTTGTGTTGTTGTTAACTCTTTTGTGTCTTGAAGTCACCAAATTGGGGCATAGTTAAAAGAACCCATTACAAAGTGGTGGCTTTATGATTTACCTATGGCGAAGAAGTGAATTATGAAATTGAAATTGGAAAATAGAAAAAAAAAGCCTTTCCTACTTAATTTTGCTTAATTATGATCATAACCACATATATAACCATCATAACATACTTCCTTAGTCTGTGAAAAAGACTTTAGAGAACTTGGCAGCATCTGCGTTTCAGATCGGATTTCAAAGTCTACTGGTTGAATAGCAGGCTTAGATGTTTCTGAATGAAAGCAGCTGTCCATATCAACACCTTCATACCTTACTGCAGTGGTGAAATCCAGAAATCTGTATTTATTTTTTTTTAAGGAAGGGAGGAAAGAAGAAACAAGCCCAAAGAAACATGAATTATTTTTCAGGCATAAGCTGAAAACTAAGAACGCAAAAATATTTATCAAGTACCAACTACTTTTCTCACATATCTTTGATGTGAAATTCTAAAGAATTATCATGTTTACTCCAACACTGTGGAATTTCATGATTTCCATGTTATATATCTATGGATCTTACTTTCTATCATGGTGTTGCTGCAATGTCCACAAGAAAAAAACAGAATTATAGCTATCAACTTGCACCAATTTTTTGGAGATATCTCTAACAACTTTTTGGAACATTATATTTACTCACATACTTATCAGCTTTTCACCCACGTAAACTAGGGAGTGACCCTAACAGTTTGAGAACATGTATTTTAATAGGGATGTTATTATACACTATTAATATCAGTACTACATTTTTTAATATATTGTAAAAAGTGATGTCTATTGCTGATCTATGATCGTAATAAAGATATATTCTACTCTACTTGCTATTATGTTCCATATAAGTGACATCTTTTATTGTAGTCAATAGTTTACAGTCTCAATATCTGTAGGCCAAAAATTATCCAACTAAGCATGACATTCTTTCCTATCCCACTGAACAACTAATAAAATCAGATATATTTGGTGTGAAAATCAGTTCTATATATGGACAAAGGAGAACAATTTAAAACCAAATCTGTCCATTAATAAAGCAAAACACATGGAAATCAGACCTCTTGTCTAAAAGAAGGGGCATTTTAGACAGGAAAAAAAGAAACAAGAATTTAAACACTGTTTCACTATAAATAGACTGGCACTTGATACTCAGCAATATTTGGAATTCTTTAATAATGGGTTCTTGGCTTTTCTACATAAAACATTGAATCAGAGTTTCTGGATTCTTCCATGCCTGTGAAGTGGTTTTAGTTTAAGCTTCTCTGACATTTGGCAGAGGAGACATTCCGATTAAAAAAAATGCAGAACTATCATATCATGGTAAAAACAGTAAATGATGCCCTCCGATAAAAGAATCCTTCTCCACCATGAAGATAGTATAGTAAAACCGAAGTAAAGGTTTTTTTTTAAAAAAAAATAATGTAACTTTTTGTCCATTAGATAATTAAATCACTTCTATTAAGTATATATTCTTTATAACTAAAGAAGCTTCTAGGATGAGAAGCAAAGAGTTTTCATAGGAAAAAAACCATGAAAATTCAATTGCCTTTTGGAAAAAGCACCTTTGGGACAACCAAGATGACTGAGAATTGAAGTGGACCGAGGAAGAATGAGGCAGGAGGCTCCTGAGGTAAGCTAACAGCGTTTATTCAAACTGGCTGTTGCTGGCTGTCAGTCGTACGTGCGAGGACTAACACGTCTTCCCCCGCTAGTGAGGGCGCATGTGGGAACATGGCACATGCGTACTCACAAAGATAGGTGGGACGGCGGTGGACACGCCCTGAACGCCTCAGTTCAGGAGGTGGCACCGGAGAGGTAAGATGTCCCTGTTGCAGCTACTCCACGGAGGGAGTGGAGCTCTGGGTGACATCACAAAGGCTTAGTCCGGAGGGCGGAATACCAGGAAAAGGTAGGCCGGGCGGCGGGGGCGCAGCCTGAACAGACAAACTTGCTGGTATGCGGCGAATGGTTTGGGAAGGCCTGGTGGTAAAAGGCCTAGGAGAAACGAACTGGGGAATGCGAGGTCGGGTTGAGACGGTGCATGAGATTGCCGGGAAATGGTAACTGGGCAGGAGAGGCCTGACTTGGGAAAGCCTCAGGTGGAACGGAGGTTGCGAGCGGCGGCGGGCCTGAGGCTGGCTGCTGGCAACGGTGGTCGGCCTCTGCGGGTCGGATTGAGTCGAGGCCTCTGGACGGTGGCGGCGCCTTAGTTGGTCCACATGGTGCCACCACTCAGTGCCATCTGGTAGGTGGACCCTGTAGGAACAGGGACCAGTTATTTTGGTGATGGTGGCAGGCACCCACCGAGGATCCCCAGAGTAGCTTCTGGCCCAGACCAGGTCCCCCACCCCAAAGGAGTGGGAAGGGGCCCCCAGGTTGCCAGGCTGATTCCCTGACTAGAGAGGGTGCAATCTATCCAGGGTAGTCCACAGGCACCGGCCCATCAGTAGCTCCACGGGGCTTTTCTGCGTGATGGGGCAAGGAGTGGAATGATGGCTCATAAGGTAAGCAGCCACTCTTGCTGGCCAGTCGCCACGGTCCATGAGACCCAAAGCCTCCATGGCCAACCAGACCACCCTCTCCACCCGGCCATTGTTGGCCGGATAGTAAGGGGCGACTGGCACGTGGCAGATCCCTTGAGCAGCCAGGAATTCCTGGAACGTTGTGGATGAGAATTGTGGGCAATTGTCGGACACTATGACGTCCAGCAAGCCGTGTGTGGCAAAGAGGCACCGCAAGACCTGCACCGTACTCTCGGCTGTGGTGGATGACATGAACACCAACTTCACCCATCGAGAGTACGCATCCATGACCACCAGGAACATCTCGCCATGGAAGGGACCCGCAAAATCGAAGTGCAGACAGGACCAAGGCCCCCTGGGCAACTCCCACTCCCAGGGGGAGGGGGAGGGGAGAGCAGGATGGGACACTTGGCAGGGAACACACCTCCCCACCCAGTTTTCAATCTTGTCATCCAAGCGGGGCCACCAGACATAACTCCGGGCAAGGGCCTTCATGCGCGCAACCCCCGGGTGGTCTGCATGGAGATGAGAGAGAACCTGGTGGCGGAGGGAGAGAGGAATGATTACCCTGTTGCCCCACAATAGGCACCCACAGTGCAGGGACAGCTCCAACTTAAAGGGGCAGAACTCCTGAGAGACGCCCCCTGTAGGCCAGCCCCTCAGGACTCATGCCATGACTTGCGAGAGGACAGCGTCAGCTTCAGAGTGGGCTGCCACGTCAGTGGCTGACAGAGGAAAGTCCGCAATGGACAGGACCGAGAGGCAAGGGACTGGCTGTGGGTCAGTGCAGGGAAGTGAGCAATGGCTAAGGGCATTGGCATGCCCCAGCTGCTTGCCAGGACGGTATCTCAGCGTATATGAATACACTGCAAGAAACTCCGTCCAGCAGGTCATCCTGGGAGACAGGATGGGAGGGATCGGCCTGTCACCGGCCAGAAGCCCAAGGAGAGGCTTGTGGTCAGTGTAGAGAGTAAAGGTAGTCGTGGAATTTTTGACACCACAGCCAGAGCCTCCTTGTCAATCTGGCTGTAGTTCCTCTCAGCTGAGGAGCGTGTCCGGGAATAAAAAGCCACGGGGGCTTCTGAGCCATTTGGGAGGACATGGCTCAGAACAGCTCCCAGACCGACAGGGAAGGCATCACATGCCAATGTCAGCGGCATCTTGTCACTGTATTGGACTAAGACTGCCTCTGACGTCAGCATGGCTTTGACAGCCGTGAACGCATGCGCTTCGCAGCTGCCCCAGCACCAGGCTGTGGATCGGTCAAGCAACCGATGCAGCGGCTCGGCTAGTAATGCCTTGTGCGGCAAGAAAGGCATCTAAAAATTTAAAAGGCCAAGGAACGGTTGCAGCTCCGCCTTGGAGGTGGGCGTAGGGGCATTCCAGATGGCAGTGACTTTAGAGGGTGTAGGGTGGATTCCCTGGGCATCAATCATGAAGCCCAGGAATTCTACCTTAGGAACAGCAAAGGAGCATTTGCTACACTTCAATTTGAGACCTGTGCCCCTAAAACGGTCGAGGACCTTCCGAAGTACTTCAATGAGCTCTGAGCGGCTGGTAGCAGCAATCAGGACGTCATCGAAGTAGGAGACGATGCCAGGGAGCCCATGAAGCAGCCGCTCCATGAGGCTCTGGAAGATCCCCCGGGCAATGGAAACACCGAATTGGAGGTGGCGACAACGAAAGTCCCCATGGTGGGTGACGATGGTCTGAGTGGCCGCCGCATCATCATCCACCAGGAGCTGCTGGTAGGCCTGCGCCATGTCCAGTTTGGCAAAGGTGCAGCCCCGCCCCAAGGAATGGAGCAAGTGCTACACCACAGGGACTGGATAGGGGTTTGCCTGGAGGCCAAGGTTGATGGTGGACTTGTAGTGCAGATCCTGATGGACCCATCGGCCTTGACAGGAACCACTATTGGGGTCTCCCATCATGAGTGGTCGACGGGTTCCAGGACACCTTGCGCCAAAAGCTTGTCAAGTTCCGCATCCACCTTGGGCCTCAAGGCAAAAGGCACCCTGCAGGCCTTCAGCCTAATAGGGGCAACCTGGGGGTCTAGGTTGAGGGAGATAGGGGTCCCCTTGTACTTCCCTAGATTACCATCAAAATCATCAGCGTAATCCGCCAGGACGTCTTCGATGCCAGGGGGCATGTCCGCTGTGAGGTGCACCCCAGAGAGGGAGAGGCCTAATGGGGAGAACAATCCAGGCCCAGCAAAGCCGACAGAGGCTTCTGGACCACCAGAACAGGCTGGCAGCAAACCACCCCTCCATACTCCACCCGCACCACATAGCAACCCATGGTAGAAATCTGAGTCCCCTGGTAATCCCGTAGAACAGTGTCCAATGGAGACAGCTGGGACTTTGGGATGCCAGGGCAGAGCCAGGAAAAGATTGCCCATGAGAGGAGGGAACAGGAGGACCCTGAGTCCACCTCCATCGTGCAAGGCGACCCCTCAATGAGGAGGGACAGAGTTATCTTTTTAGAGCTTGCCGTCGCCTGGCTGACCGACTCTGCAGGGGTGGCAGGGAGGTTCTTGTCAATGGCAAAGCAGTCATCACGCCGGCGCTGCTGGCTCCGCGGTGGTGCAGGTTGGCCATAGGACAGCAGAGGGACTTCAGGCTGCGGAGGTAACGGCAGGGTGGCCTGGCACACTTGCATTAGGTGCCTCTTCTTGTTACAGGGGCGGCACATAGACACTTTAAAGGGGCAGGATGCCCGGGCATGGTTGCCTCCGCAACCTAGGCAAGCGGCCCCTGCTGCAGCAGAGCAGGTCAGTGCCTGCGGCTGTTGTCTAGGGATGGCCATCAGGTGATCAACCTGGTCCTCCACATCAGGGTCAGGCAGAGGCACCAGCTTGTCAAGCCCGGTGCACAGGCGGAGGCAGGAATCTGGCCATCAGCAGTAGATTGCTCAGACAGCTCCACTGCCCTTTCCTCGTCCATGGCTTGCGGCAGGGTGATGTCAGCCTTCACCAGGAGCCACCACTTAAGCCGGATGTCCCGCACTCCACACACGAATTGCTCGGCGAGGTTGTCATCTAGGTCTGGAAATTCACATTGAATTGCCACGGTTCTGAGGGACTGGAGGAACTGGCTTACGGACTCAGTCTCTTTTTGAACACATTGCCGAAAGGCATACTGGTGAGCGATCTTGGAAGGGGTAGGGGCGTAGTGGTTCTTCATCCCGGCCATTAGCTCATCCCAGCCAAGCTCGTAAACTGGCCTCGGAGCCGCAAAAGTGCAGGCCGTGCCGAATATTTCGGGACCGCAGGCACTAAGAAAAAAACTGCACTTGCGTGCCTGTGAGTATCCCTGCCTGTTGTTCGCTATCAGAAAACACTCAAAGCACTCCAGGAACCCGGCCCACGACTCGCCGGTGGCTCCAAAAGGAGCGAAGGGAGGCATAGCAGCCATGGCTCGAGCGGCTAAGTCTTCTCAGCAGCGTGAGAGAGACAAAAAAAACAAATTCTCTGTCTCTGTCCTAGGCTGTTAAATCAGGGCCTGTGGATCCCGTCCTCGTCGCCAGTGAAGTGGACCGAGGAAGAACGAGGCAGGAGGCGCCTGAGGTAAACTAACAGTGTTTATTCAAACTGAACCGAATAGTAGACAGGTTAGTGGTAAATCGGGACTCCGCCCTGCTTGACAGCTATTTATATGGAGCTATTTATATGGAGCTGTCAAGCAGGGAGGCCAATAGGCACGCATCTGACAGCCCGTGCTCAGCCAGCCGCACCTTAGCCAATCAGGCACGGCCTGGCTGTTGCTGGCTGTCAGTCGTACGGGCGAGGACTAATATGAATCTCCATAGATATATATACTACAGTATAAGGTTAAATAAGAAATTTCCCATACATGGAAAATAATTTTAACTTACTCTGTGTTAAATATCACATTAGCTATACAACCATAGAAAGAATCCATGATTATTAATCCAGAAATGCTTTCTCCAGCAGGAATTCCACCAATGAAGAGCTTTGATATATTAATTGGTCTGCTTTCTGCCATTAGTCCAAGTCTAATTTCTTCAGGTTTACTCTCATCCACTTGTACATTTATTATTCTGGGCAGCAAAAGAAGCAGGGAGAAAACAGAGAGAGTAACAATTTTTTCAAGAGAATAATTTCAAGGAAGAGAAATCAAGTAAATGTTAAAATATTCATAACTGAGACAGACATGGGAACAAGGTCAGCCAATGAATAGTCATAGCAACTAAGCCAGCCAATGGGAGCTTAAACAGATCTGAGTCTGTGAAAAGAATTGAAACAGAAACTTAGGCAGTCTGCTGCTCTGAGAAATAAAGTAGCAGTCTGTCTCGGCTTGTCTGCTGATATGAAACTAACTGCTTGTGTTTGCCTGTAACTATCCTGCCTTGTGTTTATTTGGAAGAGCCACCTGTTGGTATTGTACATTTATTGATTTATTCTTATGTATATAAAGAAGTTAATGAATCCTGCTGCATCAGTTATCTGTGCTTCTGGATTTGAATTTATGCCAGTAAATTTTATAATCCACCCTAAATAACTAGAGCATAATTTTGTTCTCCAACATGTTTTGGAGGCTTGCTACTGTGAGACATCAGACTTTCTAATGACTTTCTAATTCATTTCTCTTGTAGGCTTTTTTTTTTTAAATACATAAGACCTGAAGGCTTCTTACTGTAGACATCTTAAAGTTAATTATGTATTTCTATGTTCTACAAATATTTGGTAACATTCCCTTTGGAAGTCAAAGCATCTACAAATTATAAAGGGAATAATCACACACATTTTAATCTGTAGCTGGACACAAAATATAATTAACACAGGAAACTGAACAACAGGAAAACATAACTGTGATTATTTTTCTGAAATAATGCTGGTCTCTTAGACAACATAGTAGAGAGCATAAGTGGTAATTACATTAGTACTTCAGCTTGTACCTCTTATTCCGAGTGAGGATAACAGAATGTTCGTTTCCATCACTGTAAGTTCCATTGGTAGACTTGACCAGGACCCTTTTTGCAGTTGCTCGGTCACCAGCAAGGACCTGCACAGCCAAGTGACCATTCACTAGCATGATGGAGAAAAAGGGCTACAAGGAATAGGGAAAAAACAAGTTCCATTATTGCTAGGTAAAGGTAAAGGTTCCCCATGCACATAAGTGCTAGTTGTTCCCGACTCTAGGAGGGTGTGCTCATCTCCGTTTCAAAGCCGAAGAGCCAGCGCTCCATGGTCATGTTGCCAGCATGACTAAACATCAAAGGCACATGAAATGCTGTTACCTTCCCACCAAAGGTGGTTCCTATTTTTTCTACTTGCATTTTTACATGCTTTCGAACTGCTAGATTGGTAGAAGCTGGGACAAGTAACAGAAACTCGCTCCATTATGCGGCACTAGGAATTTGAACCACTGAACTGCCGACCTTTCTGATCAACAAGTTCAGTGTCTTAGCCACTGAGCCACTGCATCCCTTACTCCAATATTGCTAGGCATATTAAAATGTGGATAGGGAGAGGGAAAGGACATCTCTCTTTCTTCCTCCGTCTCCCTTGGAATTTTATTTTATTATTTCAAATCCCATTGTCATTCAGAAAGGAAACTTCCTGCCGGTTTCCCACAACCAAAGTAGAGGATGCAACACAGTAAGGGTAAGGAAAATATGGCAAGTGTCAGGGACGTTATATAAAGTTGTAGGTCAATAATATTTTTTTTATTTATTTAGGGAATTTATATTGCTGCCTACTCGCACATAGCAATTCAAGGCGGCTTACAGAATATAAAACCTTATATAAAAATAATAAAATGAATAAGAGTCATATAGTAAATTAATATAATAAAATCACACCCCACCCCAGTGACAGAACCTCACATGAGACGTTTAATGGGCTCCGTCCCACTCTGGCTTCCCCAGGCCCGCTGGCAGAACCAGGTATTCAGCATCTTCCGGAAGAGTACTGGAGTGAGGGCCATTCTAATCTCTAGGGGGATGATGTTCCAGAGAGAGGGAGCCACCACGGAGAAGGCCCTCCCACCAAGTATATCTCCCTAGGGGATGGGACCCGCAACGTTCCCTGCCTCCCCATTCTGATGGGTTGGGTAGATGTGATTGGCAAGAGACGGTCCCTCGGATAATCTAGTCCCAAGCCATGAAGGGCTTTAAAGGTGACAACTAGCACCTTGAATTGCACCCAGAAGCAAATCGGCAGCCAATGCAGCTCCCACAGGAGAGGTGATACATGTGCACACCAAGTCTGCACAAAAAAATGTGGACCGTTGCATTTTGCACAACTGGAACTTCCAGAGGGTCTTCAAGGGCAGCCCCATGTAGAGCACGTTGTAATAGTCAAGACAAGAAGTGACTATGACATGAGTGACTGTGAGTAGGGATTGTTGGTCCAGGAAAGAGCATAACTGGTGTGCAACTGCAGTTGCGCAAAGACCCTCCTCGCCCCAACCGCCATCTGCTCTTTGAAAAGGAGTTGTGAGTGCAGGAGAACCCTGGACTATGCACAGTGTCTGTTTGGGGAAGTGCCACCCCATCCAAGACCAGAGGTGGCAATTCTCCCTGAGCCAACAAACCCCAAACCCAGCACCACTCGGGCATAGGTCAGAGAGGGTGTACAAGGTCAGGGACGGTATGCAGAAAGCACAGGGAGGGTGTACAAAGATATGGTGGGGAATGGGAATGATATGTAGGGGTGCACAAAGGAGTGGTGCAGTATGACACAGAGGGACTTGGTGAGAAAGCATGGGTGGGGAAGACTTAAACCAGCAATTTGTAACATTTCCTGCTAGCTTCCCCACTGGACTTTTTTGAAGTTCACAGGGAAGTTGCAAACAACAGTAACATGATTGCAGAATGCTGCAACCAGTCAGTAGAGATCGTTCTAACTTCAAAAGGTTACTGAATAAATGGCTGTAAGTCAAGGACTACCTGCTTGACGTAGGGATGTGCACTCTTCTACTCAATCCAATTTTAACAGAAAAAGGAAAGTTCTCTTCATTGTCTGAAAATGTTCTCAAACTTTACATGTTTATTGTGCTGACCAACCCAATTTTATTTGAAGAATTCAAACAGAAACACTCACGTATGAGAGCATCCTTATTTCTATTATGCCACCCTAACCTTTAATCTAGCATCTGATGATAAACATCTGTATTTCCTCTGAACTGAACTCAAGGTCTAGTGACTTCACAGGCTTGTAATTTCTTGGCAATAATGTAGAATGGGCTTGCCACTGCCTTCTTCCCAGATGGTCTGTGATTTTTTTCCAATCTAGACAGCAGCCCTGGCATTTTTGGTGGTCTCCAGCGCAAATATTACCTCAATCAGACCCTGCTCCGCTTTTGGAGATTAGTTAAGATCCATTCCAGAAATAACTAAAAGCATAAAATTAAAGGTGATGGGTACTCACAAGATGGACTTGCCTGCGTCTTCGTTTTGCTTCACCTTTGCTAAGCCCTACAAGAATGATTCCACTGGAGTTCTTTGTAGCAAAAGTAGCCATAAGTTCAGATTCCACCAAAAGGGGTTTGGGTGGCAACTCAATGTAACCATTATGTAAGATATTAGACCTGCGTATAGGCTAGATTGCAAAAGGAAAGGAACAACCAGTAAATATATCACTCTAAATCCCAAAAAGTAAAAGCAAAGCTTTTGATTATTTAACACTCAACATGCTAGTCATTATAAAGTCATCATGTATTATTCATTCATTTCTCAGTAGCAAACAGCTTAAATCTAGTGAACAGAACTGTTAGTATGTTTAATATGTCTTACCTCTAGGATGCAGCCTTTTCTCACACCATATGAATTTTTAAGCAAGTCAAAAGTAGATCTGGATATTTCCAAGTTCTTCATGCATCCCACGAAGGTTCTGCTTTGAACCCCTTTCCTAATAAAGGAAAATACTGAGCTGTTAAAATTGAACAAAATACTAAATTCTTCATAAAAGTCAGGATGGAGTCACTGCACAATTAGCTTCTGACAAATCAACACTTTTCCAACAATACCCAGAGACTACATCAATTACAAAATATAACAATAATTCAAAAAAATACAAAACACAATAGGCAGCTTTTCTTTCCATTTGATATTGGCAACCCTTGTGTTCTAAATTCCTATGATGAATTTGATGACTAAAACTGTCATTAGGTGTTTGCAATTTTTGTTGTTGTTGGAATCTAAGATAAGTCTCTTTAGGTATCAGGGAAGGGAAGCAAATGAACCACAAAGTATGGTCCTTCCTCTCCTCCTCCATCTCCAATTTTCTCATGTTTATAGGGAAGGTCTGAAGTGAGGGTGGCTGAATAAAGTTAGTTTCTCAACCAATGAGGAACCTTGATCTATGTAATCAGGGTGGCAGGTGCTCAGCCAATTACCGTTGTTATATTCTCTCTTTTCAGTTTAATACAAAGAGACAGAAATGAAAGCTATCAGATGGCATGGATATCTCATTTCCGTTCTATACATTCTTTTTCCTCATGCCTTAAGAAATCTCTGATCAAAAGAAAAACAGTGAGTGTATGCTCCATATTAAACATGAAAGTGAAGGATTGTAAGCATTTTTTTAAAAAAAAAATCCCTCACATTATGATGGGTACTCTTTGTTCAGAGCCATCACTTAAATCCTGTCTTTGCAAGTACGTATTTCCAAGAAAATCTGAAAAAAGAAGGTACCCTCCACAACTCCAAAAGAAAATTGTTCTATAGACCACTATGGAAGAAAACCACAGATAATGGTTAACGTTAAGCATATTTATGATAGGCAAGAAATGCCTTACTAAATATCCAAAACTCTTAAGATTGATTGTATGAAAAAAGACAGTCATATACATAATTTTGGCCCGAACAGTAGAATGGGTTTTATATACTTTATATATCTTGCTGAAATGGGCAAGAGAGTAACCAGTTTTTATCAGCATCACATCCACTATATTTAGAACCATATGCAATTTCAATATGAGTACACTCAAAACTGAAAATATGTGCCTGAAATATTTATCTTGGAATTATGCCTAACAGATTTGGATTGGCTCAGAATTCCAGATTTTCGTTAAATGACAACCTAGAGGAATTTTAGGGATAAATGACCTATCAGTCTTCTCAGAGACTTCCTTTCCCTACCTCCATTTAGTACTGCCAGAGATTTAATTGCTTTCATACACAAAAGAGAAAAGTAGAAAGAAGTTTGGCAGGGAGTAGGGAGGACTGGTTGGGTATGCTGTCCTTGGACTCAAGGCAAAAGCTTCTCTATCTGTTATCTTGGATTTTTTTTCTTGTACAGTGCCCACCCATGTATCAAACAGTGGAGATTGGTCCTTCTATTGCTTTTGAGAACTTAGATGTTTATGGAGATTCTCAGTTATCCAGGTCATTGCTGTCCCAAAGGTGCTTTTTCAAGAGGCAACTGGACTCGACATATTGCTTCTCATCCAAGAAGCTTCTTCATCCTTTGGATGAGAAGAGCTGAAGAAGCTTCTTGGATGAGAAACGAGATGTCAAAGTCCAGTTGCCTCTTGAAAAAGCACCTTTGGGTTCAAGAAGTTAGTTTTTCCATGGACAGAATGGTTGAGAACATTTTGTGAAATCTACTCTTAAGGATTTCCCTTGAGCATGGTTAATTGTACCTTACTGTCCTTGATCGTGGTAACCCTCCAATGTAAATTGGGTCTTTATCAGAACGATTCAGGTCAGAGGCAACACCAGGGGATTCTCCTTGCTTGATTTCTTTAGAATTGAGGCTATAAGCATCCATGACTGCCAAAATCCCTGAAAGATAAAAGGAATATCTAAGGTAAGCAAATAAGAATAGTTTGTAAGAATTCAGGAATTTCTATTTAAACAAACATTGCAGAAAATGTAACAGTACCAATACATTGTCTTGTTAGTGATTAAGCTCATTTAAATCCCACTCTCATATAGTAGAAATATGAAGCATATAATATTTCAGACAGTACTTTTCAACACATAATTTCACTTTAAACAAAATAGCAAGAAAACAATCTACCCTTCGCTATTCAACAATTGAAAGTATTATAAATATGTACAAAGAAGGTTTATTTTAGGGGAAATGGTTTTCAGCTAACAAAATGCACATTATTTAATATCTACCTAGGGTCTTCTCAGTATTATCAGGTAATTGTTAGAAAAGTGAAAACTTCAATGCTTTTTTTTTTGCTTCAAGGTAACCAACCAACTCTTGAGAGTGGAATATAAAGGCCTTGCTTTTTTCAGCCATATCTCATTCATTATTAAACTGATATAAAGATGTTTTTTTCATCCAATTAAGATAATTCCCAGATACTAGAGGCTCATACAGAATCCATTAAAAAGCATTATCCTAATTCTCCTTCTGTGAATTTTCAGTTGATTTTTTTTAGTGTGCTTGTAATCAGATACTGCTATTATGGTATTTGAATAAACCACTCAAATCAAACTTCTACCAAAAAGCAACGTGTTCATTTTAATTTTCAAAACTTTCTTGTATATGCAGAAATCATTGTTTGAAGTGAAAAAATAGATGAAGCAAGTCAGTCCTGCTATGTGCTTCTTAAGGCAATTCATTTCCATTTCAGTGACCACGTGGTACCTGATTCTTCAAAATAATAAAAGGATTGTGTCTAATTTTCATAGCCCTATGGTTTAACTTTTATAATTAAAATAAATGTCAAGGACAAACACACTCGGCTATATCTGGATTGACCTAACATATTTTACCTTCCTTTTTGTTTCGGCTGAATGAAAGTTTATACCATGTTCCATTATTGTAGCGGTTTTCTGTTTTAAGTGTAAGTGGACCTGAACCAAGCTCAACGGTTACTTTAATTCTGCCATCAACAAGCTCCAGAGACAAAAAATCCTTCTGCAGAAAAAAAAAAGTTAGGGAAATACACCACACTTAATGCTATAACCATTCAACTATACAAGTAAATAACCCTGGAAACTTCTAACAGTTGTATTTCATTTGAAAACTCAGAATGCGTCACATACATTATCTTGATGCAAATTCTGTATTATTAATTCTATTCTAAAAATGAGGAGCTGAGACTTAGTAAAAGCTACTAACTGTATTATAAGTCATGAAAGATTCAACAATGGTTTATCAAATTTATCATACAATACAATTTATGTAATTTATTCTTGATTCTTCATTGATGTCCACATTGGGTCAACAACATCCAAATCATTGGACAGTCAAATCCCACTCATTTTTATGAGAATGCTATGCATGTAACACATTGCACAGATAGTTCATTCTTATAAGGAGGCATTAGGCAGGGTTAGGGTTAGGATAACTTTGGGCCAGTCACTCTCTCTTAGACTCCCCCACCCCACAGGGTTATTATAGGGAAAATAAAGGGGAGGACGAAGGAGTAAGTTCATTGCCTCGAATAACTTATAAAGAAATAAAGGCAAGATAAAAATCTAATAAATAAATAAATAGCTTGTTAGGCATAGTGATTAATTTATTCATTTTTATTTAGTTATTTATCAAAAAATCCCCCCAATGTAGATTATGGACCTTATTGTATGTTTTTTGATAAATTGGGATTTATCCCAATTGGGACTTACTGTGCCATTGGAAGCCAGGTATACTAAGAGTCCATTAGTTGAAAAAGTGTTGAAAAATACAATTATCTGGGTCACAGTGGAGCGAAGTGCTTTCTCCACCACTGAATATCCACTGCCATCAAAATTAAATGAAGGATCTTCATACTGTGGGCTAGGGAGAACAAACAAAGGGAAGATTGAGACTGGCAGGATATAACTAAGTTCTTAACAAGATGCATTCTGCTCACAGAACTCTAGCTACTACACCCTGCAATGAAAATCCAATTTAGCAACAGTCAAAATAGACATCAACTGAGTCTATGTGTAAAATTGCTGAACTGCTCTTTTAGCCTAGGAATAAAAATAGTGCAAAGGATCCAGACAAAATTAATTTGATGTAATTTAATGTAGATCTAAATTTTAGTAAAACTGTATTAAATTAATTAAAGGCAGTTTAAAAGTATATACCAGTATAAATGATTTTTCTTTTGAATACTGGTTTAAATATATTCATGACACTTTTTAATATATTATTTTCCTTTTTCAGGAAAGAAGGCAATATATGAATTTGAAATATTTCAACCACATCAATAAAATAGTCACATTTAAAAAGCAACATAATAAATCCTTCTATAGTGTCTTTAGCAATTTAAAGAAGAGTACTCCATTTGTTTGGAGTATGTCTGTTAGTATTCTTCAAAACAGATTTATAAAATAGTCATCTATCTCCCTCTACTGGTTAAAACATACTTATACAGCTACGAGCGTTTTTTTAAACTGGTTTTGATATAAAAATGATCATTTACAGAATTATCTCTGAATCATCTTTGAGATCGGAGAAAATCCATAAGGTAATTTTCAAGATATATCATTACAACAATTTAAAAACAGAAAAACTACATTAAATTCCATTAAGCACCCAAAATGGAATATGGTACAGAGGTATTTGTAAAAAAAAAAAAAAAAAATCACCAAAAAATTGAATGTACAATGCTTTTACAACCTATCTACAAATTTGCTTGTCTTCTGAACAGGTGAATTCCCCATCAAATGGCATGCTTTACTTACGGATTGTGGTAGATGATCCAAACAATTTTAAAGATCACATATTTTTTAAGTTGCTTCATAGTGATCATGGAAACCCTAATTAGATTTATAAAAGCCTCAAGCAATTCATATATAGGCATACTTTTCAAACCCTAGATACTTGTAGCCCCCAAATTAAATTCCTTTATCTATTGACTGAAATGACGATACACAAAATAAATAAATTAAATGGATATCAGCAGCTGCTTTTCAGTTCTCACCTTCCAAAGCATCCTGTGCACTTGCCTTCTCTTTCCATAAAATTCCAAAGTCCCACTGGTCTGCCATTCAGGAATGTCTCCCCAATGCACCCCTTGAAATGTGTTACTTTAATTGATGGTGATTTCTATAGAATACAGAACATGTTTACTGTAAATAAAATAAGCTTTGAAATTCCTTCAGGTACATAGTTAGAAAGGTAAGTGAAAAAATAGTTTGATTTATTATTCCCTTCTGTGTGTGTGTGTATATATATATATATGTGTGTGTGTGTGTGTGTATACACATACATATATATATATATATTCATCCAAATGTGATTTAGTATAAGGGTAAAACCAAAACAGTTAATAGAACAATGTTTTATGAGCTCTACTGAGAAACTCTACTGTATTTGAGTAGTATGCTATAGTCCGCACTGCAAAATGAGACAACGGTATTTAATTCAAATCAGATTAATATTGACTAATATCATTAATCCCCATATATGTAATAAATTTTACCTATCTCTGGTGGTATCCTCAGGGGCTTGCTGGTTTTGTCAGTATTGCAGCACAACACTGCAAATTCTGTTCCTTTGTGTGTGAGTGCAACAACATGACATATGTCCAAAAGAGATGAATTTGAGTCTTGAAATTAATTTCATGAATTTGTCCCCCACCTCACACCGTTCCACAAAGATGGTGAAGTTTCTCACCTTAAAATTATAGGTAAAGATAAAAGTTCCCCTCGCACATATGTGTTAGGCGTTCCAGACGCTAGGGGGTGGTGCTCATCTCCATTTCTAAGCCAAAGAGTCAGTGCTGTCCAGACATCTCTGTGGTCATGTGGCCGACATGATTAAATGCCAAGGGCGCATGGAGCGCTGTTACCTTCCCATTAAAGTGGTCCCTATTTTTCTCCTTGCATTTTTTATGTACTTTTGAACTGCTAGGTTAACAGAAGCTGGGGCAAGTAACGGGAGCTCACCCCATTATGCAGTGCTAGGGATTCAAACCGCTGAACTACTGACCTGATCGACAAATTCAGCGTCTTAGCCACTGAGCCACCGTGTCCCATTAAAATTATAGTCACTGGCAGTTTTTTAGAGCACTCAGGTTTACAAGAACAAGCAACCTATCATATAGATGTCTTCCTTTTCATTTCTGAATACTTGATAGTTCTTACAGGTTCATTACAGTGAAGAGGAAATCATTTTCAATATTTGCCAACTGAACTATCACAATATATTACAGTAAACCTTTCACCTTGATTTGTCCTCCAAGTCCACCAATGAACATTAGAGTTGACGGATTTACATCTAGCACAGTGGCTGTTCCAGGGGACGTGGCACTTCTTCTGACGGGCTTCTGAGGAGAACTAGTCTCCTCTACACTCAGAGTGCCAGTTTTCGCAAACCTACGTAGAAGAATAATGAAGGAACTAAAATAGTTAAATCTGCTAACTGGTGTTACACATAGATGCAAATATTTATATAGTTCATGGCAACTGTTCTGAATGCCTTATCATTTAGAAGTTGCTATTTATTGATTTTATTTATATCCCATCGTATACAATGGAGCTCCAGGCAATGTATCTACTGCCTCATCCTTTTCCTTACAACAACTCTGTTAATAGATTGGACTGAGAGACAGCGAGCAACTGGTCCAAGGTTGTTCTGTGGGACTAGTCCAACAGCTTCTAAACCCACTACAAAAATTTAGTGTATTCATTAAATTCAGTTTATTTACGCAGACTTTCCCTTTTCCTAAAAAAATTACAGATTCTGTACCAAGGTATGAAAAGTTATATGTATAACTGTGAATAGGCTATAGTGAATTTACAGGATGGTTGAGAAGGACAGAAAGAAAATTTGTTGGTATAAATGAGGCTTCAGCTTTAGCCAAGAAAATGATTTGAAGATGATTTACAAAAACACCTCAAACAGCATCCCCTCTGCCTCTTAATTCCAAGAGGATACTGTAGCTGTTCTAATACAAGTAGTTTTAATACAGTAGTTCTAATATAAGCTGCACAATGAATGCTTCTTAGTCTGGTCTATCTCATATAACTGACACAGCCTTGACATAATAGTGATATTTTTCAGCTAATAAAGTCCCTGGGAGTCAACTTGCATTAAGCTATATAAGTTTCAAAGGCCATTTGAGTGCCTTTCTGTGGTTGAGAGGAGATTACAATGTCAGTCTCCCTGCTTCTAGTGTAACTCCTTAATGAAGGCTCCTGGGCTGAGAGAGGGAAATTGGTCCAGTGAGCTTCCTTATCTGAGGATGATTAAGAGTCTTGGTTTCCCCGTCTCATGGTCCAACACCTTAACTATTGTGCCACAAGGCCCTTAAAATATCTATGTCTGTGTCAGGTTCTGTGATTACGTGTGACTTGTCAGCATTCTTTCATGCTCCTCAAGTCAATATGCTTTAACATTTAGGAGAATGAAGAGGGGTTTTAAAAGGCAGAACAATTACTTTATATTTTACAAAGGCTTAAAGCATCACTTTCAACATTTAAAATTGTTGAATGTGCTGAAAAATTTGGTATTAACTAGCTGTTGGAATTATAAAACCAATAGTATCTATGTATCTCTGGTTTGTATCTGTTTATCTCTTACATCAACTTATGATAAATATCTTTATCAGATAAATTAAACTATTATTCTAAAAATGCTAATAGCTGTTTATTCTCAACACAACTTACCTTTTCTAGATATCTACATAGATAGTATCACATCCATAGTATTTTACCTTGTAGCGTGTATTCTATGCCACTTATTGTTGTTAATAGATAAATCAGGGTATTCCAGTCTTGTTGATCCAGACCCCAAATCCCACAGGAAGGCTACCTTGCCACGTCTCATCTCCACTGCCATGAAATCACTCTAAGAAAAAGTTTGTGAACATAAAAGAACATTAAAGTGTTCTAAAAATTTTAAAAATCTCTTAAAACAATCTTAATTGTTATGGTTCCATAAGAGAAACTATAATCACAACCATTTTAATTTTTACTTTTCTTTCTGGTCCTGTGAAGGAAATTTATTATTTAACATACTGCTCTGAAGTGGGCCATCTCAAATACAGCATCTTAAATATGAGATATACTATACAGTTGAAACTAGCCAACCACAAAAAAACACATGAGAGCCAAGGTGGCGCAGTGGTTAAATGCAGCACTGCAGGCTACTTCAGCTGACTGCAGTTCTGCAGTTCGGCTGTTCAAATCTCACCAGCTCAGGGTTGACTCAGCCTTCCATCCTTCCGAGGTGGGTAAAATGAGGACCCGGATTGTTGTTGAGGGCAATATGCTGACTCTGTAAATCGCTTAGAGAGGGCTAAAAGCCCTATGAAGCGGTATATAAGTCTAACTGCTATTGCTATTGCTACATTGGAAAACCCAGGGAAAATAATATAAGGTAATATTAATGCTGATTACTCTCATATTTGAAAAGTCATTAGTATACACAAGATGTGCTAAACTTTTCCAACTCTATTTTAAGAACTTAAAATAAAGTGAGGACTGTTAAGACATTTTGCTTGTAAATGAAGCATTCAAGAAAAAAAAACATTTTGAAAATGTAAAGGCCACATAAAATTATATAGGCTTAATTAACCACAAAATCTTTTAAATGAACATACTGTACCTCTAACTCTATATAAAGTACAAGCCATGTTTTTAAAGAACAAATTAGAATTACAGAACTATAAACTACTATAAAAATCAATCTAAATTAACTGTACCAATTTAGATACAATTGATTACAATTAACTGATTGGGAGAAATTGTGATGGTAAAAAATACAAAAAGAAAAGAAAAGGTAATATTGTTTTTTGAAATCCAAGTAATTTACTATTGAACTTCTTTTATCCAATTGGACAGCTACCTACTGCCAACTATAAAGGTTAAAGGAAATAAGGTTTCATTATTTATTTATAGTTTCTACTGACCATTATAGTTTACTTAATGTAAACGCAACAATGAATATTTAGATGTATTGAATTATGGTTTGTATAATATCTTGTCATTTGGCCATGCTTCTGGACCCATGAGAATTAGTCCATATTTAATATCCAGTTTTAAGAATTGTATCATTAAGAATGATCATTAATGTTTGAATATTCAGGATACTAAATTTAAGAGAATATTTATTATTGATCCACTGAAGTCTGATATACTTGAAATATTCAAGATATTTCACCCCTGCATTTCATAATAACCCCAAATATTATGCAACATTATTTCATTATCACATATACTAATAAATATTAAAGTTGCCACTATACTCATAAACATGTACAATCACTAAAATTGACCACTAAAATGCAACTTATTTGTTGTATGGATGTCAGATAATATAATTCAGTAGAAACCCAATGTAACTCAGGACTAATATTTGGTAAAGTACCCAGTCTATAGAAGAATCGAGTTATAAAGTGCTGTACTTACTTTACCATTGCTACCCAGATAGAACAAAAGATTGTCAGGTTCCATTGTTTTAACATTTAATGTTAATGTATTGTAGTTAGTAGATAATATCTGGGGTTGGTAGGCCCGAATACAGTCTTTTTCCACAGATACTGCAACTTTAATCTGACAAAAGGAAAAACAAAAAAATTATATAATGCAGGTACAATTTATACCCATACATCTAGAGACACATAGTGGATATCATAGAAATATTATTTACATTAATGAATAAAAAACTTGACATAATCAATATTCTGACTCTGTAAACTGCTTAGAGAGGGATGTAAAAGCATTGTGAAGCAGTATATAAGTCTTAGTGCTATTGCTATTGCAAATCAGATGTAGGAGTCATGAGATGGACAGCATATAAATTTATTAAACAAAAAATGAAATAAACCAACGGAAGGGAGCATCTTTCTCGATGTCTTTATATTTCACCAAAATCATGAATGGTATTTCTATATATTGCTGGTGGGGGCTGCTCTGTACATCCTACAATGCAAAACATATTGAGGAAATAGCAGATCGTGGAAAACAATGCATATTTTTTCAGGACCTTGGTTAGTTGTACTTGATTAGGGACTTATGTTCCCTAAGATGTGGAAATTAGATGTTTGAAGCAAAAGCCAAATGAAAAGTATGGCTTCTGAGAAAAGACTGGAATAAATGGATTAGGGAATGCCTAAAGTGATAGTTTTAGGAAGGAACTGGGATTTTTAAATAGTTGAAGACAGCACTATGCAGAATGGAGTGATGAGGGGTCCTTGGTGCTCTCTGAATTTGGTTACTTTTTTGCAGATGTTTCATTACCCAAACTATGAAACATCATCACTGTTAGTTATCATTTAGCATGGACAATGTTACCTAGTTCGGACAATGAAATGTCTGCAAAAACTACAAATTCAG
The DNA here is from genome assembly GCF_009769535.1 of Thamnophis elegans. Lineage (NCBI taxonomy): Eukaryota > Metazoa > Chordata > Lepidosauria > Squamata > Natricidae > Thamnophis > Thamnophis elegans. The sequence continues at coordinate 26,176,023 of NC_045548.1, read as the reverse complement.
AGAGTTCCAAGGATCTCTCATTTCAAACCTGAGCTATAAATATTTTCCTTTATTAGAAAGAAACGAAGAATATCCTGGGATGACATGCAGGAAGGCCATGGAGAGCTTTGACAATAGAATTAGTAGTTTGTACTAATTAGTAGTCTCATACATTGCATGAGCCTGTTCTCTTTGAAACTGCATTTTTGAAAATAAAAGATCCATGGAAGTAGCCATGGAAGTTTAATTTTATTTAAAGAAAAATACAAGTTCTTTCCTCCCTCACTATCTACCATAGTAATAGTAGATGCATCTATTTAGGGCATGTACTTTACATTGACGAACATATGTACTTTGTCAGTTATAGTTTATTACAATGATGCAACTATTTAGGATAGTTGCAAAATAGCAGTTTCTTTTCTGGAATACAGAAAAAGGTTAGATGCTTACAGAAGCCGCTTGTTTGCGAGCCTGGTTTATGAGCTCTTTAATTTCAGAGATGTTTCTGCTTAAATTCTCCTCCAGTATTTTCAAAGGTTTCAATCTTCCATATAACAGACCAGCCTGGATTTCAACTTCATTCACTTTTTTTTCAGCTGATGCTGCTGCCAAAACAGAAGTGGAGATATCCTGAAAAAAAGTTTTGGGGCAATTCTGCTAACTATTTATTCATGTTTTAAACTGCAAACAAATAATGAATACATATACAAAAAAATATGTAACTACATTTAATTTTTTACTGATTTTTCATTCAGCCTGGCTAGTCTGAAATGCCAACTTTCAATAAAAAAGATAGAAAATCTCATCACAAGTTCTCACCATATCAAAGTATACTAGTACAAACTGCTTTCAATATGAATAGGATAAAGAATTCTTTGGATTAAAAATTAATCCCTCTCTTGCATGAAGTAACATTTCTAGTAAGCAATCAAGCAGCAAACCTACCAGCATTTGTTGAGTCAATTATAAGTTCATTTGTTTTCTGCAACGTATCATTAACTTTAGATAATGCAGATGAAGAATTCCACAGCTTCTCACTAAAACCGTCAGTACGGCGTATACCATTAAGGGCAGTCAAATTAGCAGAAAGAGCTAGCCCTTTTATTGCCAAAATATTTTCATTAGTATCTGAAACAAATGATCAACACACATTTTATTATCTATCATCCTGCTTGCAAAGAATAGAAGACTCAATCTTTGAAACTTGGTTGCCATCTCCCTCAGGAACAAAATGAACCCAGTAGAGAAGATCTGTGATCAGAATCTCATATTTATTTTAATTCCTAAACTTAAATTGTACCCTACTCTGATAAATGCAGTACTATCTTATGTCTGTAACTGAACAAGTAATCACAGCATTAAAAACCCTCTGGGTGTAGAATTACAACATCTAAGCATATGCCTGCCCACTTCCTTTAGTCACTGATCCCCTATTGTATGGAGAGACTATTAAGATTCATATAAATTGAAATAAAGGCTTTCCACATGACTGTTCCCTATCACATAAACTGGTCGGTTTACAATTAAATGAACACAAGAATAATCAGACCCTGCTATATAACTATCAATTTCTGGAATTAGGAAATGTGTGAATCTGTAAGCAGTTCATTTGCTTTTGTACATAAAACAATTCTAATTATCTCAGCAACCACTCTAATGTGATATCTGTCAAATTAACAATTAAATTTAGGGTTCTTTTTAATCCATATTTCATAGTGTCCTGAATTCGTTTGGTTTCTGTTTTTAATCTTAAAGAATTGACCACCAAAACCAGAGTTAATGTGGAAAACTGAAGTTATACATATAGTTATACATATAAAAGTAATTCATATAAAAATTATATGATTTTTCCCCATTATGGTTTTCTTTTATCTTCAGTATATTAACTAGGTGATGTCTATTACAGTGAAGAAGTAGAAGTAGTACCATCTTGGTAAAAGAAATGAATAACTGATTGCTAATGCAAAAAGCTGCTACTATAAAGCTTAATACAATTGGTTATTACTTATACATGCAGTGTTAAATTATAGTTTGTTGGTCATGGAAAAGACCAATAAAATACCATTCAAATTTGCAATCCTATTTCAGTATGGCTAGGTTTCAGAGCTTTAATTGGCAGAAATCCAGCCAATGAATCTTTGCTTAGCACAATGCACAGGAATGTAAGTCAAATTATTTCTATTCATTTTCTTTTCTTTTTTTGTTTTAAATGAATGAGAACATGCTGAAAACAGCAATCATATATTGTCCTCTTACACACATGCCTTCAAAATCAATCAATCAATCAATCTGACATAAAAAGATCAGGTTTTCCTGTGGTGATGAAGTTAAATAGATTTGCTTTCTGGAATGAAGACAATGCTATCAAGATGAACTTCCCTTACCTCTGGGCAATGCAGTCAGCTGAAGTAGGGAATCATTAAACCTTTTAGCAATTCCACTGGCTTTCGCTTTAAGCCTTTCCACTTTTATGTTAATTTCATTTAACCCTGACCTGATTCCTATAGAGAAAAATAGTTGTAAATCCAAAGCAGTAGATTACTTTTTGTAAGAAACTAAAAGTAGTGAATTGTGCCTTATATAATCTGTAATCTATATGCTAAAAAGATGCCTATTCAGCAGAGGGCTGTATATAGGTTAAACTAATGAGCAAAGGCAAATGTTGCCAGGGATCAGACATAAAAAATGCACTAAAACATAATTGCAGCCTGTGCCAAATAGGTGACTGTTTTATTGCTTTCAGGAAGATAATTTGTAAGTGACCCAAGTTTATAGGTTCTTTGTTACAAAATTTCTCATGCTAATATACAGCAACCAATATTTACATCCAGCAAAGATCTCAGGTGGAGTAAACATCTTAATTTTATTAGCACAAGTGTCTTGTGATTATAAAAGATCTAACATCCCCCAGTAAGCTTCATTACTGAGCAAAAATTAATATCTCAACCTATATGTAATGAAACCTACCATCATACTTCTTGTGAAGATGTTTTGCATCCATTAAGACTGTGGAGCTAAGCTGAAGAACATTTTTCCCAGTAGTGTTAAAGGGCCCTCTTTGCTTAAAACAATCACACGAAAGAAAACATTATTTATGGGGAAAAGCAATATTAATATTACATGATTCAAGCAAAATATAATTTTGAAAAACCCTATGTGTCATGTGGATATAAAAAAACTCATCTATAATTTTATATCATTTTAGCTTATGCTTCCAATCTCACTCCTATGATTAAGCACATCAGATTTATTAATATGAGACAGAAAACCATAAAAACATATCTTCACATACATAACACACAACTATATTAGAAATAGGGTGTTGTGAAGATCATGAATACTTACAAAAATGTTTTGCTAAAATGGCCTTGTACAGATGTAGTTGACTTTTATCAACACATTCCATAGCAGCTGCTTGACTTGTTCAAAGAGATCCTGGAGTTGCACTAAATGCTTACATTGTGCATAATTATTTGGATTTCTGAGAACTTTGACCTGAAGAAGAAGGGTCTCATCCTTTACCCATTTACACAGTACGAAAAAAATATGCTAAGGTTTGCCAGGTGTCACATCACAAAGATTAGGTCTACCTAAAACTGAAAACAATTAAGCTTTCCAATTCTTTTCAATAGATTGAATTTCTTAAAAGGAAAACCTTGTACAAATAAGGAGATGCTTAGCATTCCTTGCTTTCATTAAGTTTTCAGAAGATCAGTTTTATAGACTCCAATACAGAGCTTTCAACAAAGAAAAAATATGATTGATGAACAAGTCAGAAGCCACTTTCATTGTATGCAGTGGTGCTTATTTTTTGTAATTATGCTTACATAATTTCATAATTAGAACAAAAATCTGGCCATTGTGGTTAGCCATTAAAACATTCCAAAACCTTTCATTTATTTGAGAAAGGAAACAAATTCATGTGTAGGATTTTTAAAAATCTGATATTGTGGTATACAAGCTATACATACTCAAGACACAACTGCTTTAAAGAGTCACATTAGAGACACAGGTATTTTAATGAAGCAACTCCATACATTTTTTTCAGGTTTACCTAGAAAAATGTAGTTCCTTTAAAGAGATAAAGGGTTTCATTCCCAGATGTTGCAAAACACGTCTACCATATAAGTTTTGAATGATGAATACCCATATTGAAGAATGTATACATGTATTGATCTTACTCAGACTTATTATGCACTCACCACATGTATTGGTTCATAGATAATCTTAGTGACATCACTTGCCAGATTCTCTGCACTTTCAACTAGATTTCTGATAGTAGAGTACACATAGACAGAATTTGTCACGTTCACAGTCACATTTCTAACATTCAAAAGGCCACTGCAATAGAAGGTGAAAGTTATATCTTTTGCATGGAATTTAAACCTATTAAACCTATTAAATTACGATCATCAAAGTAAAATAATCAGATTTTACTAGAACCTACACATTTGGAACAGTTTATTTATTTATTTTATTAATTAAATTGCTACAATGGCCATCTAGCCTAAATGACTCAGTGGTTTATAACAACATGCACTTGAAAAATAGCATTGTATTCTTTTAAAAACATAGAATATAAGTTGCATATTGAACAATACATTATGTTTCATTCCAAATGCAGTCATTAATTCCAGTGTCCTGTCACAATTGAAAGTTTATTTTCTTGAATAATTATATTATATTCTAGATGAAACAGCTTATGTATTTCAGTTCCAGTAATACTTTGCCTATCTATATGTAGCAATCATGTATGTTAGAGCTTATATGTATAAAAGAAACATATAAACTCAGAAGAGCTGTAGTACCACCTACATTGGTAGCTGATACTACATTGTATTGATTACAATTGCTGAAGAAGGAAATTGTGACCATTGGTTTGAAGCACTAGTTATAACTTCATGAATTATATGCATATAGAATCTATGTCCTTGAAATTCTATGTGTGCAGAATTAATAATCAATTTCTGGTTTGAATGTAAGGGTTGAATTCCACACTCTAGACTGGAAGTTTTGTATTTCCTATGTAAAGTTTTGGGTCTAATAATCTTTGAGGCACAAAGCCATTTCTAATAGACAGACATTTTAGGCTCTACGGACCGTCTGCAATCTATTTAAGTAAAGCATAATCTAATGATGACACTTTTACCTGTCTAATTCATGAACATTTTTTTCCAACTCAGCAGTATGATCTTCTGTCTTATAGACAAGTTCAAGAGCGCCTCGAGTAGACATCTGCATAACCAGGTCATCCACATGTTGTCTTAATTTACTACTCCATAACATCAATTCATCCTGGTGGATTTCTAAATCCTAAACATTCAAAATCAGTTAATATCATATTATGGCTAATTAACTATGTATAAATTAGAATTATGAGTATTCAATGACTTACAGACGTGGAATTAAATATATCCCTCGCAAAGGTGGCAGCAGCAGTTGTTTGGATTTTTCCTTCTTTTATCAGTGTAACAGAGAGCTCCTCGTCTTCTTTAACATTCAGCTTTTTATTCTGAATACAATATTGGGTATAATTAAAACTTTATATCAGCTATTACAGAGTAAGTATATCTTACATAAAATCCCTTTATACTTAAAGGGATGCAAATGCTAAGTGTAATATACTTTGCCTAATGCTAATGTGAAACCTAATTTTTTTTAAACACTATTTTACACACACAGAAAAATCTACTGTAAAATCACATGAAATGTTCTTACATTGAACTCATTGAGGTTGTTATTAATAGGAACAAGCAGACGTCTGGCCTCTTCAGTGTTACTCTTTGCTATATTAACAACATCTTGGGCTTCTTGATGTTTGATGCTATGGTCAGATAAGGCAAGTTTTGCTGCTTTTTGAAAGTCCTTAATTTTTTGCTGTGGTCTCCAATATTCTCTCTGGATTTGTGTCAGCAATTTTTCTGCATCTCTAAAATATATATATAAAAGACATACACAAAGTTATGTGATCCCTTTGAAAGTAAAAGCCATTCTGGATGAAGTTAAGATCTGTCTCATATACAGTAGCTAATGAGAAATTTGGCTTTGTTGTTTACTTACATTGTTTGTAGCCACCTACCATAAAATCATTGTCCTAGGATTACAAGCAAGTGCTTATGATATAAAGTGCAAAGTTGCATTTACCCTTGGTTTGTTTGGATGGACTAAAGTATGACCTGTGTTTGAATATCACAAGATGTTATTCTCAAAATATTTAAAGGAAAGGAGATAAAGAAACTATCTCCTATTTAGTGACAAGGCCATGAACACTAACATTCTGTGCATTCTAAAAGTGCTTTTTCAAATGGTAGCTGGACTTTGTTTGTTCCTTGAAGATGTTTTTTCTTCTTATCCAAGAGGCTTCTTCACTTCTGAAGAAGCACCTCTGGGGCAACCATGACCTTGATGACTGGGAATCTTCATAAGACATTCTGTGCATTCATATCCCAAATCTTTAACTTATTGTTTGGCATAAAGTGGTGAATGCACTTAACATTTATTCTTGCCATGGTCTCAAAAGCAGAAAAATCAGTGGAAAAATATCAGAACTCTTGATGGAAATCAAGACACTTTTTATTGGATGGCATCTTCTTGACTATAACTTAAAGAATATTTCTGACTTCTTTTATTTATATTTTAAGAAATTAATTTTATACATTAAATCACATTTCATTACTTTCTGACTGTTTTTTTTTTTTTACAAATTCTCATTTTGATATTTTATCTAAAGCCACATGAAATTACATTACGACACAGTTTTGGATTTTATTACAAGCGAAATCTTGGCTGTAGTTCTCAGTTAAATATCTTTGATATATATCCCAATAAGAGAAATTTTACCCTCTACTTCTAACACATTCTAAATCTAGTTTCTAAATCAATTTACCCTAAAGACAGCTTGAAACAATTTATCTGCATGAGGTATGAGTTATGTACAATAGACTATATAATTCCTGGAACTGGAAATTAGTGCTAAATTTAAAGCATATATGAAAATCAATGAATCATTCTACGCCTTTAAAAAATTAAGTATTCTAATTTTAGTGAAAATCCCCTGTTGTTTTATGACATTAAGCTTTTAATTTGATTTAATACATTAAGCATTTTAGAAATTACGTTTAGCAATTCATTCTTATAAAAGTCAGATACATTTTTCTTTACTTGTCTTAAATATTAATTATGAAAATTGCAGCAAGCCACAAAAGACTTACTTTAATTCATGTATACTATCTTGATGCAGTTGCTGGAAATATCTTCCACGCATTATGTCCAACCTCTTGGGAATATCATCTTGCAATTTCTGAAGTGTTTTATTTGATTGTGGGAAATCACTAGCACCTGTCATGTTAATAGTAGCTGCCATTTCCACAAGCACTTGGTGGAGAAGAAAAAAATAATTGGGAAAAAAAAAAGAATATTTTAAAAATCACTTTATACAAATGCAGAAACAATAGATTTTATTTAGCCCTCGCATCCTGGTCATAAATTGTTTCAACTCCTACTCTCAAAACAACTTTTTAGAGCATTGTACACCAAGACAACTAGATACAAGAACAGTTTTTTCCCGAACACCATCACTCTGCTAAACAAATAATTCCCTCACCACTGTCAAACTATTCACTAAGGCTGCATTACTATTACTATTAGTCTTCTCATCATTCCTATCACCCATCTTCTCCCACTTATGACTGCAGGACTGTAACTCTGTTCCTTGTATCCTTATGATTTATATTGATATTGTTTCCTGATTGCTTATTTGCACCTTATGACTATCATTAAGTGTTGTACTTTATGATTCTTGACAAATGTATCTTTTCTTTTTATTTACACTGAGAGCATATGTACCAAAGACAATTTCATTGTGTGTCCAATCACACTTGGCCAATAAATAATTCTATTCTATTCTATCTATTTATAAATATCTTATTCCTACTTCATAATATTCCTACTCCAAAACTATAATAGCCCCAAGCCAATCATCACATTACCTTTAATAGTTGCCTGAAATGTGTTGATAAATTTAGCCAATTCTTTACTCTTTTTCAAGGTACCTTCTGTAGCATTGTTGAGATGTTCTCCTCTTTCTAGTATTCTTGTTAACTAGTACAAAAACAAATATATATTTTTATGAAATACGCTATTGAAATTGTGGTTCGTAATTACCATAACAAAGAATGAGGAACACAATTGTCACTCAGTTATATGCAAAGCAACCCTTTTTATTTTGTAAAAATAGCGTTTTATATTATTCTTACCAAATAAATGCTGCAGAAAGAGTAAAATGTTCCAGATACTTAACATTTATGCTAAAAAAAAAGTTTAAGTGGAAAATACTTGCATAGAGGAGAACCGGGGTCTTGAGGCCGTTAAGAACTGGATGAGAGCTAACAAACTGGTACTCAACCCAGACAAGACCGAGTGGCTGTTGTGTTTCCCTCCCAACAATTTGGCCAATGTTCCATCACTCAGGCTGGGGGGTCAAATTTTACACCCCTCAGACAGGGTTCGCAACTTGGGAGTCCTCCTGGACCCACAGCTGACTTTCGACCATCATTTGTCAGCTGTGACCAGGGGGGCATTTGCCCAGGTTCGCCTGGTGCGCCAGTTGTGGCCCTACCTGAATCAGGAGGCCCTCACAACAGTCACCCGAGCCCTTGTGATCTCTAGGCTGGAATACTGTAATGTGCTCTACATGGGGCTGCCCTTGAAGAGCATCCGGCGACTGCAGCTAGTCCAGAATGCGGCCGCGCGAGTGATCGTGGGCGCACCGCGGTTCGCCCACATAACACCTATCCTCCGCGAGCTGCAATGGCTACCTGTTGATCTCCGGGTGCGCTTCAGGGTGCTACTTACCATCCATAAAGCCCTCCATGGTAGTGGATCTGAATACTTGAGAGACCGCCTTCTGCCGATTACCTCCCTCCGTCCCATCAGATCGCACAGATTGGGCCTCCTCCGAACTCCATCCGCCAGTCAGTGCCGACTGGCGACCACGCGGAGGAGAGCCTTCTCAGTAGCAGCTCCGACCCTTTGGAACGATCTCCCCGTGGAGATTCGTACCCGCACCACCGTCCAGACCTTCCGCACAGCCCTTAAGACCTGGCTAGCCCGTCAGGCCTGGGGATAAGATTTTAATCCGCCCCGCCCGAATGTTGAATGAATGTTGTGTTTTACTGTTTTGTTTTATTCTATTCACATTTATGTTTTCTCTTGCACCCCCTCCTACGAGTTGTAAGCCGCCCTGAGTCCCCTCAGGGAAAAGGGCGGCCTATAAATGCCAAATAAAACATATATATATATATATATATATATATATATATATATATATATATATATATATATATATATATATATATATATATATATATATTACATTCCCTAAGAAAATGTTAACAGAGCTAGTGAAAGGTAGAGGTAGTAGTTTTTACTGCAAATAATAGAAAAGAAATGATTGGAGGAGGGAGAAACTACCATGCTCCAGGAGATGTGTAAGTCACATAAGTGAGGTAGAGATCAGGATTCCATGAATGTAGACAAAGGCATTGAATTCAATAGCATTTATTCTAGAGTAAGCATGCCAGGATGTCCTTTTTGTTATTTTATTAATTTATTATTAACTCTACAGCCTAATTGAGCCTCATTCTTTTTAGAGCCAGAAAAATAAGACTGTTTTGATAGTATTCCCAAATTTCTTCAAGCTGCTAAGTAGACTGGACTCAGCAGCAACCAATGCTGGACTAAGCAGTAACTTGGGAATAAGAACTACTAAACTCTGTGCAACTTACTACAAAGTAAAGGGTGGTTAGGCCTAGGTTCAAACCCTTTCTCGTGGTTTTCAGACTTTTTTTCTTTCTCTTTTGTTCTTTCCCATGCCTATTTCAATCTAATTATAATTGTTGTTGCAGGGGGTAGATGTGATTATATTATATGTGAATTGAGATATATGAGAAAACAATTCTGCAAGTCTTTTTTTACAAGCGAATTAATTTTAATCAATATATTAATATTAGCTGATTTATTTTCTCTTAATTTTCCTTGTTTTGGAGTGCAGTTTACACACAGACACAAATTTTCCACATATCTCACACCTACATACAGGCACACTGCTAGGAAAAATATCAAGGATAGGTTTCAGCTGAATTAAATACCTAAGATGGCTAAAATTAAATGAAATTAAATTAATTAAAATAAAATAAAATACTTGTGAAGTCACATAATAATCATGGATAATTAGAACTGCAGAAAAAAACAATTGCTACCAACCTACCTTCAATTGAGGACCTGTATACTGCATGAGTGAAAAAGAGGGCTGTGAAAATATCTATAGACCGCCTCATACCCTGGGCATAAATTGTTTCAACTTCTACCCTCAAAACTATGCTATAGGGCACTGCCCACCAGAACAACTAGATACAAGGACAGTTTTCCCCCATGCCATCACTCTGCTAAACAACTAATTCCCACAACTCTGTCAAACTACTTACTAAGACTGTATTACTATTATTATTCTCATCCTTCCTATTACCTATCTCCTTTTCTACATAGCTATAGCTTTGTTGCTTGTATCTTTACAATTTATATTGTTTCATTTAGTTTCATAGTATGATTTATTTTGAATGCTTATTTAGTATCCTATGACTATCACTAAATGTTGTATCTTATGATTTATGATGCATATATTTTTATGATGACTATAATCATGATTTATTACTTATAGCTTTATGTACTGAGAGCTTATGCACCAAAGTCAAATTCCTTATGTGTCCAATCACATTTGGCCAATAAAGAATTCTGTTCTATTCTATTCTATTCTATTCTATTCTATTCTATTCTATTCTATTCTATTCTATTCTATTCTATTCTATTCTGATAAGCTTTACAGTAAATATACAGGTTTACCAGCTAAACATTTATAATTACCTGGATCCATTCAATGTTGTGGTAAATCTTCTACTTGCAGGTCTACTTTTACCAATTTTTACTTTACCTATTTTTCTAATAGGTAAACTTAAACTTGAAATAAAGACGCAAAATCCCTACCTCTTTGTAGTACTGATCTGAAACATTTGATATTGTATCAAGATTGCCATTCATAATTTTCATTAAAGAGTTTGAACTTTCTTCAATCCCCAAAGATTCCTGGAAATAAAATGTGTATGCAAATAGCTTCAGGACTGGACACAAGGATTTAAATTTAGACCTTTTAGCATGCAATTATTCCCACTTAGATGCTTTAACAGTCCTTTTTATTAAATAATGTTCCTAAAAAACTTCAAAATAACTAAGCAATTTGTTGGAATATAATAGAAAATGAAATAAAAACTATATTACATTGGTATGTAACTGAAACTGATCAACATGTGAAATTTTAATTCAGTCAAGATGTTAGTGAGACAGTCTAAAAATATTAAGTTACAGATTCAATTGATGAATCTTGGAAAACCTGAATCTGTAATAACATTTCAATATAAGTTTACAGTGCTGTACAAATTTGAAAGGCATAATGTGATTCAGAACTCGCATAAGCACATACTCTAAGGATATTAAAACAAATCAGTATTTCTTAAGAATCAGTGATGAAGGAAAGGGCACTGGGAGCATACCACGTATGCTCCCATTCATACGTTGCACAGTGTGTAACATGTGAATGGAAGCATATGTAGTGGTACAATGGTTAGAATGCAATATTGCAGGCAAATTTTGCCCACTGCCAGGAGTTCGATCCTGACCAGCTCAAGATTGATTCAGCCTTCCATTCTTCCACAATCGGTAAAATGAGGATCAGATTGTTGGAGGCAATATGCTGACATCTGTAAACCACTCAGAGAGGTCTGTATGGCTATATATACAACTATGGAGTGGTATATAAATCTTAGTGCTATTGCTACTGCATAGCTGCACATCTAACTACAACACTGCCCTCTCCCAGTTTTGTTATAAAATATTTGAAGACATTGTATAAAAGCAATTATGTAAGGAATTATATAAGTAACAACAACTAAATGGAACATTGTTATTAATTATCAGTAGTATCATTACTGAACATTAGGAATTTAACATGTGAAGTGATAGGTCTGTTTCCAGGAGATAACACATAGATTTATTTTGATACACTTTATATAGGATTTACAGTAAGACAGAAAGCTGTTCCTTAACCATAACACCTGAGAGAATCAGCCCAGCTCCCAACCATGGCTTAGTGGGTGGCAAGTTCAGAAGAATTGATTCCATAGAATTATGTCTAATTAGAAATAATGTTTTATCATAGAAGGCATAAGAACCAATCAAACCATACTTACAGTAGGCCAGTGGTAATAAATATATTCATTTTCAGCTACCTACAAAATAATATAAACTGCAATGTAAAAGATAAGCAATAGCTTCCATACCTTTAAATGTTTTGTGGCATTTTCCAAGTCTGAAAGTGTTCCATAAGGTGCCAAGATAGCACCAGTAAAGTTTACCAAAAGCACAGCTTTGCCAAAATTATCCAGATCATCCAACAACTGCCCTGTACAGTCATCATCACAAGCTGAAGAAAGAATTTCTAGATATTATTTTCAACTTAATACACATATTTGTATTGATGCTTACATTAAGGTTTGTATACTCATGAACTAAAAAAAATCTAAAAACAAAAAAAGGAGAGCCCTCACATTTGTATCCTTTAAACTAACACACGTATGACAACCTTTGTGATGTCTCTTTAGAGTCTCATGTTTGAGCTCCAAAAAATAAGGGAAAAAACCCAGACAACTTTAGAAACTATTTCATGGTTATATTATCATCATATACCTGGTTACAATTTTTTCTCTGCAATACTCAGTACTTTTTATTTATGTACACTATATAAAATTTACCATAGACACTTACTCCTATAGTTTTGGATATATTTTTGGAGTTCTTAATTGCCACTTTTCTTCTAATTATACTGAATTATAACTCCAGGTAATATGCATATGTTGAAAATCACCAGTTCACTGATCGAATTTACATTAATTCTTCCACTCTGTTTTTTATTCCTCAATATTTCTTTATTGATCAGAAAACAGAGTTCTTATCTCCTAATTTTTTTAGGTGGTCAACTTTTGTCAAAATCCAAATAAATATATTGAGTGGATATGTTTAAATGTACAGCATTTTATTCTTCTCTATATGTGCATTTATTTCTGTAGCTATTTTCCTTTGTACTCTCTACAGGAATACATACAGACATTCAACAGCTTCATCTATTTAGTTGGTCCTATCTAAAATATAGACAGCATTTTTTAAGAATGATATTTTTTGAACAAGTATGTTTCATGTTGCAGTATCTTGCAGATTGAATAATATTAAGCTGCATTTATCAGTTCCCATTCCAGGCACACTTCAACTTAAAAAGCAAAAGGGAAAATAAAAATAAAACACTTACAAACACATTCATTCTCCACAAGAATGTGTCTTGAATCACACTGATCACACAACTGTCCTATTACACCTTGCTTACAAACACACTGTCCAGAAGTATGATCACAGTGGTGATGGAGAGAACCATTTGGGTTGCACTGACATTGCTGACATTTTCCACCTGGTACTGTAGGATCTCCATAGTAACCTGGAGAACATCTAGAAAGAATCAAGGCAAGTTAGCCTTTCTTAAATGTCAAATAAAAAATACCTTATCATAAAATCACAATATTGTCTCTATTCTTTCGGGATTTCCAGTCTTTTATTAACGCACGCTACAAATCTCACAATAGTCTGAGACTTAAACATACAAAATATTTCCCATGTTGAAGGGCATTCTACATTCTATAGACTGCAAATGAATTCTGAGAAATTGCAGAGGTAATACTTCATTTTTTTTAATAGCATCACAGTCTTATTGAGAAAATGTCATACTAGGATTGGACCAGTGTAACATAAAAAGTAAAGGCATACTTTTGGACTGAATGATGGCACATTACAACATGTAGAATAGCCAATAAATCAGGTTTAATAGTCACTAGATGTTTATGTTAATACTTTAATTCTACAATGAAATAATATAACGGCAACTTGTTATCTACAGTACTATATTTCTAATAAGGTAAGACATGGGTTTTTGCATTTCTTTTGCCTAGTGCTGTCTGAATCAACTAAAATTAAGCTATGTCAACTCTTCTAATAATAATACAATAGCAGAGTTGGAAGGGACCTTGGAGGTCTTCTAGTCCAACCCCTGCCTAGACAGGAAACCTATACCATTTCAGACAAATGGCTATCCAACATCTTCTTAAAGACTTCCAGTGTTGGGGTATTCACAACTTCTGGAGGCAAGCTGTTCCACTGATTAATTGTTCTAACTGTCAGGAAATTTCTCCTCAGTTCTAAGTTGCTTCTCTCCTTGATTAGTTTCCACCCATTGCTTCTTGTTCTACCCTCAGGTGCCTTGGAGAATAGTTTGACTCCCTCTTCTTTGTGGCAACCCATGAAATATTGGAACACTGCTATCATGTCTCCCCTAGTCCTTCTTTTCATTAAACTAAAAATACCCAGTTCCTGCAACCATTCTTCATATGTTTTAGTCTCCAGTCCCCTAATCATCTTTGTTGCTCTTCTCTGCACTCTTAATGTAGGTACATTTGTTGCAAAAGTTGTAATGACCTTACCTTTCACAATACTGCCCTTCATATCCAGTGACACAATTATTGCAATGGAAATCCTTTATATCTTTTGCAACACATGTTGGACTAAAGCTTGAAGAACAAAATAATGATGATGATGATAATGACAACGACGACGACAACAACAACAACAACAACAACAATAATAATAATAATAATATTTAAGAAAACATATTTATCCAAGCTGGTAAATTATTAGAAAGGCTGAGCACCGAAGAACTGAGGCCTTTGAGAAGTGCTGGAGAAGACTCCTGTGAGTCCAGGGGATGGTAGAGGACAGAAAGGCCTGGGGAAATGTTGTCCATGAGGTCGCAATGGATCAGACACAACTTTGCAACTAACAACAACATTGTTTCATTCAAGGGTTTAAGGAAATAAACAGCCCTTGCTCTCCTCAATTTTTTCAATCCAATAAGCTGCAACAGATGTGGGTGAACTGGAGCCTGACTCTCCCCATTATCACTCCAACATCTTGTACAGCCATAATTAGGTATGTTGGAACATTAAGTCATGTTTCTTTTGATGCCTAAAAAAACCTACAGTTCCAGTACCATTCAATTCTACTAAGTATTCAACATTATGCATATGGATTCAGAAAGTCTCACTGATTTCAATAAGGTTTTTTCATAAGTAAACAAGATTGTTAATTAGCTACATTAATACATAAATACAATTCTGTTCCTTGTTGCAGTCTTAGTGTAGCATAATACTTTTCCAAAAGTGTTGAACTGTTATGTTTAGTCATTGTGAAAGGCTGATACGATGTAACCACAAGATCAACCACTAGACTATTATAATGTTTATTGAATTATCTGTCTAAGATGAATTACAAATCCCATTTTAGTCGACGATTTTAAAAAGAAAATAGAATCACTTAGAAATATAGCTATTGTATTGAAACACCAGCTCTTGTTGATCTAATACTATATTAAGTATAATAATTATTAAGACAGCCAGGTTAATACTTAGCTACCTTTCAGGACTCATTCTTGGACATGCACATGGTGAACAATCATTGATGGATCCTTTAATTTTGCCGTAATAACCAGGGGCACAAATATTGCAATGATCACCAACAGTATTATCTTTGCAGTCCTAGGAAGCAATAATTCATGAATTTTAAAATTAAAATAATTATAATAAAAAGCTTTCCACTTCATAAATACAGTGCTCTCACTAACTACCTAAAATGTCAAGAGATAGACATGACAGATAATATATTTATTCCTTTAATTATAAAAAAAGATTGATATTTGTAGAAAACCAAAGGAGTAAAACTGTAGAAAATTCTTGCCATTTCAATATGGTTAATCCTTGAAGTGAAAGTAATTAGTTCTATTTCATATTTTAATATTGCCCTAATTTCTTCAAGCCATCTGAGTCATCTCCATCAGTGATTCATTTTTGATGATGTTTCAATTAAAATTGTAAAATTTAAGTGGTTAATGCCACTATGCTAACCTAAACTACTGCAGCACACGTCATACAAACAGTTATTTTGAATTCAGAGCATTTTGAACCATTGTGTGCCTCGGTTTAATTTATTCTTTCAATCCCTTGCTCCTTGTACTGGTTTCTTTCAAAGAATAACCTCTTAGACATAG
This sequence comes from Thamnophis elegans, assembly GCF_009769535.1. NCBI lineage: Eukaryota > Metazoa > Chordata > Lepidosauria > Squamata > Natricidae > Thamnophis > Thamnophis elegans. The sequence goes on along the minus strand of NC_045548.1, from coordinate 26,159,795 downwards.
TCTGTATTGTTTGTTTGTATTAGCTTTGTAAATACTTTTGTGAATAAGGTAAGATGACTAAAAGTAATCTTGCAAAAGAATTACAGGTAGTCCTTGACTTATGATCACAACTGAACTCAAAATTTATGTTGCTAAGTGAGACATTTGTTATATGAATTTTGTGACCTTTCCTATCACAGTTGTGAATCACTGCAGTTGTTAAGTTAGTGACAAAGTTATTAACTGATTCTGGCTTCCCCACTTTGCTTGTCAGAAGGTTGCAAAAGTTGATCACATGATCCTGGGACACTGTAAGCATCATAAATATGAACCAGTTGCCAAGAATCTGAATTTTGATCGTGTGATCATGGAGATAACTGCGGTGATCATAAGTGTGAAAACGGTTTTAGTTCACTTTTTTCAGTGCCATTGTAACTTCGAACGGTCACTAAACAAACTGTTGTAAGTTGAGGACTATCTCTAGCCCATGCTAATATTGCAAAGTTTACAGCATGAATATTATTACATATATACCGTTTTTACTAAAAGTTGTTCTTGGAAGGTTTGCATTTCTAATTGTGACCATCTCATTTTCCAGATCTTTTTTATCTTGAATTATTTTATTTATTTTAAACATTTATATAACTGCCTTTCTTAAAGCAAATTGGCCAGCTCCCAAATATTGATACAAAAAGAATTTATTCATAGGAGTTTACATACCGAACATTTCCCTGTTTCTGGATCACAAGCACTGCTGTGATTGTTGCACTGGCAGGGCACACACAGTGAAACTACTGAGGGCAACACTTTTAGGTGTGCGTTTTCATGCCTCTCCCTATAGTATCCTGCTTCACAGTCCTATACAGAAAAGAGCTTTATTAACATGACAGACTTCTTTTTAAATAAGGCATTTAACGTTATGATAAGATGTTACCCTAAAATATTTTTTCACTAAGTCATATCATACCTGACAGGATAGTCCTGCATAACCTCGAGGGCACAGGCATTTTTCAATGTGATGAGCTGGTTCCTTGGCCCAGGGCATGTGATCAGCTTTCACTGCAATTTCCATGGAGACATTTGAGATTCTTAAAGGTGTTCCATAAAAACAAAGTAAAAATGAGACAATCTTCATTTATCAGACAAGAGATAAAAATTTCTTATTATTTCCTACCAATTGAAATGGCTTCTGCAAATATTTTAGTCAGAGTTATAGGTTACAAAACTGAATTGTAGAAATAAATGTCAAAACACAAGATTTGGAATTCTGAGGTACTAGCAGGTAATAAAAATTAATAAAGCTTAAAGGAATGGGCCTCTTGGTTAGACATTTCTGGAGGTTTTCATCCCAAAATATTTAGAAGGACCAGAAGAGCAAGGCTGATCTGCATAGCAAACCTTGTGATAATAATTTTCCTGAATATGTTAGGTGTGCCCATTAAAGTTTCTCTGAATATGCACTAATAATTTTTCATATAAGTTATGAAGAATTGCTAAACTGTGTATTGATTCACTTGGGACTGTCCGAATCTGCACTATAAACTTTAATCGCTTTAATTCAGAGTTTCTTAAGAAAAAAATGTGTTGATTTTCAGAAACATTTTTAGAAGCATAACCATCAAAAACAGCACAAAATAACTTGATATAATATTTATATTTATGTATACTGAGCAGTAATATGCAGTGAATTAATAAGATGGCTCCATTATTATTAACCATTATTTTTTAAGCTGCATTTTTAAAATGTTTTTAATAATAGCAGTTATTTGTGAACTCTTATTAACTTCATTATGCACCACCTATTCACTTGTTTTGTGACATGGATGACTATATGAATTTGATAATAAAATAAAATAAATAAAAACAAAAGTTTTAGCACTTTACCTGCTTTGTTGCAACCCTTGACCATATGAAGCCTTGATAAGAATATATTCAATATGGCTCAGAACTGACATGAAGTCAGAATGTGAAACAGATTCATCTGAAACAGCATTAAAGTATTTCCAAGTATTCTGTTAAAGACAAGAAAAAAATAAACATAAATTAATTACAAACTGTTAATAATATGTACTAGTTTAATGAAATTGCTTTTAGTTTTTTTGTGTATCAGTATTCCCCATTTAGTGACCACAATTGGGACTGGCAACTTTGTCAGCACTGTGATTGTCTTTATGATTTTACTTCAGCTTTCCTTTGCTTTACAAATCTGCAAAGGTCATAAATGCAAGCATTGGTTATAAACTTCCTTTTTTATCGCTGTGGTAATTGTAAATGGTCACTGAATGAGTATTATCAATATTGCCCTCAACACCTTAGCTGCAAAATTAATTGTATATGAAATGTGAAGTGCTTTTGCATTTAATAAAGCTGATCATAAGAACTAGTCATGACACTTTCCTAATTAAGTCTTCACTGGCTTTATGAGCCCAGTGGACTAAAATTAATAACCTAGAGTAACAAACATTAAGCATATTCTAAATTACTATGCTACATTTGAAAGATGTTGAAAGTTATTTTCAGAGACAGATGCATCCTGACAAGGCTCTAAGGAGCAAGACTGATGCAAGAAAATCTCTTCAGCTCAAAGTATAGTAGATACCTCCAAGAGCGGTGGATAGTATCTAGCAAAAGAATATTATTTGATAGATTTAAACCCATTGCTTATGCAATGACTGTGATAATATTTGTGCACTCTTCAAGTCATAAAATGTATACACTGAAAACCTTATACTTTTTATTTCAATGTTGCTCAGCAACAAGTCTTTCAGTAATGGTTGTGCAAGAATTTGCAAACCAATTCTGACATTGTATTCCCGCTTTTGGTTCTGTGACAGTTTATGTATGAATGTATGTATTATAAATGCATGTATGTACATTACATATATAACTTCTAATACACATTTATATTAAAATAATTCTAGAGTGATATAGTTTACAATCTTGGATAGAATATTAGCTCTTCAAATTGGGTTTCATTCACAGTTTTATATGTTGCCAATCAATATTTGAAAGAGAATAAGGACATTTTTCTTGGACATAAGATATTTTAGTATGTCACATGATGATGTCATACAACTTATATTATAAAAGATAAATAACCTGAAAAAACATGGTTGGTGATTTTTCAATTTTCACACAAAAAAGTAAAGAGCAAACAAGGCCTCTTTTCAACTGTGAGCAAAAATTCTAGATACATTTCTACATATATAACCAAAATTTTAGTCTCACCTCCATCATTAGTATCTCTTCATTTTGCCTTAATCCATTTTCTGGAGCAGGAATATCTACGTAGATGACCTGTTTCCTAGGGTGACCTCCCTTAATCAGAACTTGTGGTTCAAGATTTGCAGTTCCAAGACCATCCAGAGCATAAAAAGCTACTGAATATTTCAATTTCCCACCATATGCCATGAGCTGTTTGGATAAATAATTATATTGTTAATTTGAGACATTTTTGAAGTATTTTAGCTAAAATCTAGATTGATAGCAGACCATCTTTTTCCTCTTGGTCTGCTCCAAAATCTGATATCCAGAATCATCTTTTTTTTCCTAATACTTTTCATGTATTGACTTCATTTACAAATCAAGCAAGAATTTCTTATTCTCCAATATAGTCAATATAATTGGGTTTTGTTTTTTGCTTTCCATTTCATCTGAATCAAGAACTATAATCAACTTAACCTACATTCAGTTTTTTAAAAACCAGTTCAGGAATCTAAGATTTCAAACAAATATGTTTAAAATAATCTAAAGTTAACAATTGCATGTCCTTCTAGAAAAGTAAAAGTAAAACTTTAAAAGCTTCTCCACCTGAGAATATGGGGGGAAATGAGGTGAAGAATTATGTTGCAATATACTGTAATTTGGTACACACAGGTAAAAACTTATTTTAACATCTGTTACAATAAGATATGTAATTTAACAGAACCCAATAATAGTTTATATCCTTGCTTCTCAACTTCTTGGATCATTTCATTTTTTTCTCTACCTCTTAGTTTTAGTCACCTTTTAATCACTTCCTTTCATTATTTGCTTGCTTGCAATAGCAACTTTTCTATTACCGTATTCTTAGCAAACAGAAGACCTTAAACGTTTTCCATCACACCTCCCTTTAGTATAACCTTAATATACACACCTTCTCTAAAAATCCAAATACAAGAATAAACACAATAAAGAATACAATGAAACTTAGGAAATATAGATTATTGTAAAAATGTACAACTAAAAGATTCCCCAGGGGAAGTACAGTTCACATTATGGTAAACCTTGTCCCCAAAACACACCATATTCATCTTCCTTGCAGAAAAATAAAAAAGTAAATACAAAGGCTCCCCCCGCACATATGTGCTAGTCGTTCCCGACTCTAGCGGGCAGCACTCATCTACATTTCAAAGCCGAAGAGCCAATGCTGTCTGAAGATGTCTCTGTGGTCATGTGTCTAGCATGACTAAATGCTGAAGGCGCATGGAATGCTGTTACCTTCCCACCAAAAGTGGTCCCTCTTTTTCTACTTGTATTTTTACATGCTTTCGAACTGCTTGGTTGACAGAAGCTGGGACAAGTAAAGGTAGCTCACTCTGTTACATGGCACTAGGGATTCTAACCGCTGAACTTCCGACCTTCTGATCGACAAGATCAGTGTCTTAGCCACCGCATCCATGCTTTAAATGCTTTAAAAAGCATGGACTTTTTAAAACCATGGTTTAAAATCCAGGTAGCAATTATGTTAAACAACTACCAACACATCAGACAGGTCAGCTAAGTCAGCATCAGTTCAGAAAACCTGGGCATTTTGTTAAGCCTTCAATGACAGTACTAGCTACAACCCCAGAAATATGCCATAGTCTCTGTCTCTGAATTTTCACTCTGATTTTAGATTCTATTGAATCTAGTAGCTTTCAAAATTCTGCAAGCAGTCTTACATATATTATGTGATCTCAAAAAAACAAAGATATATAAAATGTTAATAGTTTTGCTGTGAACGTACAGTGAACATATATGAATGAATGTAAGTAGTCAGAAATACACAGTGAATTCTCTTCAGAATTTTAGATACTCAGTTGCGGACTTATCCACAGGGGAGACAGAAAAATAAATATTTACCTGGTTTCCCTGGAACTGATCTGGTAATTTCCAGTAAAAGGGTTCTGCATTCAAGTATTGGCGGACTGTTGCCGCATCCATTACTATGTCTGGAAATTGAAAAAATACACCTTCACTTGTTCCAGTAAAGTTACTAAGAGAAACCACGTGTAATAGTTCCTGTTCTGGAGTCAGTGTTACCTGCAATACCAAGCCAACCAGTTATCCATTTAAAATGAACTACATATGGGGTCAGACTAAGAAAGGTTTCACATGCTTCCTGAAAACAACTAACAAATCACCCATCCTTTGAAATTTGGGAGCAATTTTATTAATGCAGCTTACATTTTGTATTAGAATAAAGGTGCTTCCCTGTTCAATGCACATTGATATTTTTCTCCTTCTAGCTATAGTTATATAAACCAGCTGAAGCTAAGGATGCAGGAAAAGAAAGCAAAAAGAAACAAAACTTAGATAAACTGCATTCCTTAGACAAAAAGCACTGGTTGGGTTTAAAGATGCATAGAGAATCCTACAGTAAAGACAATTCAACACAGTATAAACTTGCCTGCAAATGAAATGCATATAAATAAGTGCAGTTGAGTTATTTAAGATTTGTATTGAACTTTCAATCAACCAGGACAGCTTGCAACAAATTTTAAGAAAATTAAAAGTAGCAAAATAAACTAACTAGGAGTTGGATATGTCTAAATCAAATTCTAAAATAGAATAAAATAATTAAATTCTTGATAGCGGCAAAATTCTAAACATAATATTAGGAAACATTAATACTGTTCCAAACATTCTAGTCAGTGGTAGTATTCAAATTTTTTTACTACCAGTTCTGTGGGCATGGCTTGATGGGCATGGCAGGGGAAGGATACTGTAAAATCTCCATTCCCTCCTGATCAACTGGAACTCGGGAGGCAGAGAATAGATGGGTGCTGGGCTAGTCAGAGGTGGTATTTACTGTTTCTCCAAACTAATCAAAATTTCCACTACCGGTTCTCCAGAACTGGTCAGAACCTGCTGAATTCCACCTCTGATTCTGGTGTATTCCCACCCTAGCTGCAATCCAAATGGTTTACAAGAAGACGTGTGATCACGTGAGGAAGAAATTAGAATAGCAAGAAAAGACAACTAGTACACTTTACTAACCGGAACTCGCACATAACCTTCTACTTCTGCACAGAGTTCTGTCATGCCAGAACAGAAGCAAGGGGTGCATCCCAAAGGATTTACAGCATGTAGAGCAAAGGTCCCGCTTTTGCATTCATTGCAGTGCAATCCAAACACATTTTCCTGAAACAAGATCATGATCAGCATCAGACAATAATGATTTTAATATTTTTTGTGGCCTTAATAGTATGTGGACAATAGATATATAGTATGTATGCCTTCAGGAAAGCTGTAAAAACTTGGCTGTTCCGGCAGGCCTGGGGCTGTTGACCTCACTTTTGTAGTCCAGCCCCGATTATCATGAATGTACGAGGTGTTGCTGTTTTTAAACTGTTTCTTTCGTTACGTGTTTCGTTATGTGTTTTTCTCTTTATTTTTGTAAGCCGCCCGGAGTCCTTCGGGATTGGGTGGCATATAAATGTGTTTAACAAATAAATAAATAAATAATTCTATAAGATACTGATAGGAGCTTGCAATTATTCCCCATATATTAGTTCTAGCCAACTCACTTTTCCATGAGGACTCTGCCCCACTTTAAAAGAAGGCCAAACTTCTGTGATCATATTAAATATATTTATGGCTCAGTTCAGGTGTATCTAAACTGGACAAAAACTTTTTAACCTGCAAAGCTGAGTCTTGAAAGAGATTTAGAATGTCCATGTCTTCAATTTTATATTCCCTTAATTCTTTAGCAGGTCTCTTAAGAGAAATACTTTGGGTAAAACTGACAACGGTTCCATTGGTTTCCTCTTCTCTTTCACCAGAATTGTGGCATGAGGTTGTTTGGGGTAAGTTTTTCATTTTTTTAATTCCCTTTTTGATGTAATGGCAAAGTGAATAAGGAATTTTGGGTTTTTTGCAGAAGTACCTTTACAATGCTTCCCAATTCCTCCTGCTTCAAAAGATTACCGAAAGTTTCTTTAGACTTTATCTTTCTCTCTTTTGTACAGTATACAACCATGATTAGAAACAATAAGGGCCATGATGGTGCAGTGACTGCAGGCTATGTCTGCTGACTGCTGACTGCCTATTCTTCGGCAGTTCAATTCTCACCAGCTGAAGGTTGACTCAGCCTTCCATCTTTCCGAGGTCGGTAAAATGAGGACCCAGATTGTTGGGGGCAAGAGGCTGACTCTGTAAACCACTTAGAGAGGGCTGTAAAGCACTGTAAAGTGGTACATAAGTCTAAGTTGCTATTGCTATTACGAAAATCCTAATAGGCCAATACTGGTGCAGTGGTTAAATGCAGCACTGCAGGCTGACTGCTAGATCAGCAGTTCAGCGGTTCAAATCTCACCGGCTCAGGGTTGACTCAGCCTTCCATCCTTCCGAGGTGGGTAAAATGAGGACCTGGATTGTTGTTGGGGGCAATATGCTGACTCTGTAAACCGCTTAGAGAGGGCTGAAAGCCCTATGAAGCAGTATATAAGTCCACTGTTATTGCTATTATTATTTATCTTATTATGCTATACCTTGCAAACACACACACCCGTTTCCTCTTCACAGCTGCAGATTCCTTGATTGCACATCTCTGCTTTACTCCCACGGATATCACAGTCACAAGGGATACAATCAGGATAGTCCCTGTAACCTAAAGCACACAGGGAACACCTGTCCCCTCCATATCCTTGCTTACATTGGCACTGAGAAGTCAACTGGTCACACTGGAGACTGAGAGAACCTAAATGACTACAATTGCAAGCCTGAAAAAGAAAGGATAGAATCCTGTAATTTGAAAAGGCCATGTTTACAAATTACTTTTGGCAGTCATTAAAAACTCATCAGTATTGTGTTCTTTGACAAGACCCTTTGTTTGTTTTGCTATAAGAGAAACATTCTCTAAAAATATTATTAGAACTCATTTTAAAAGTTGGCTCAAATTAATTTTCAAATATACCTTTGTAGTAGTGATTTTAAGGTGCAATACAGTTGACTGTAATGAAATCAGTCAATTGAAATAGGAAGAGGAAAAATACAGTTTCTTGAGGTGATCCATTTAGAAAAATTCCCTAGGTTTTAAAATTGTAAATCTAGGATGGAATTGGGCAAATTCAGAAAGTTTCAGGAAACATCAAAGGATTGTTGTTGCTCTACATTATCTATTAAATTATTGTAATTGTAATATGGTTAAAATTGCTAGATAAATTGCTTGCTTATACAATATTTTCAATGCGGGTTTTAAATGAGAAGCTATAGTGTATTACAAAAAGATAATATACTATACAATGTGAAAAATAAAATTTTTCTATACAATCTTTTTTATAGGTAGTGTAAAAGATTGTGATAGCAAGATTTCTTACAGTTTAACTAGCATATTAGAGAATAATTTAGAAATTCAGTAATTGAGATATTTACATTTGCATTGTATAAATGTTAGATTAGCAAAAATAAAATTGTGAATTGACCATTTGTACTACAGTAGAAAAGGGATTCTCAGGTCCAGTCCTTCTGAGAAATCTTACATTAATTTTCTTTCATCAGGCAAAAAAAGCCTTATTACACATAATGTAGCAACATTTTGTATAGCAGATATGAATGTGCCCAATTGATCTACAAGAGTCATATCTTTGTATTTGCTCCAACAATCTTTGATCATGTATAAATGATCACCTTCAACATATTAGTATTTTAGATTATAAGATTTTGTAAAATATTTTTTCTATATCCTGAACTTGATTGATTTTCTATTTTTAGAATTCATTTATAATTTTAATATTTTTTCTTAACCTTAAGAATTAATTTTAGGTGAAGCCTTTGTGCTGCATTATTTTACTTATACTCAAGTATTTTGTGGTTTGTATGATAGATTTTATCTTAGTTTAACCTGGTCATCCATCCATCCATCCATCCATCCATCCATCCATCCATCCATCATCTAACTATCCATTTAGATGCATTTGAAAAAAGAGGAAACTTCTCTAAAATAACACATGGTAGAAAGAAACATAATATGTATATTTTTATATAAAATAATTCATTAAATTTCATTCAACTTTTCAAAAATTCTTGATTTCCTTTTTTAACATATTACAACAAGCACATTACCTTGCATCCCTTTTCTGTATCATGACCCCAGAAATTTTCTTCACAGAGTTCACATTTTTCTCCAGTTGTATGAGGAGGACAAATGCATTGTCCCGAATCTTTATCACAAGTATTGTGAGTATGAGCACAATCACAAGCTGCAATTAGGGCAGGACAGAAACAAGTAAACTAGAAGAATTATTAGTTCTTTTTTTTTATCTAGGATTTAAGAATTCTGAAAATCAATGCCTTGTGAAATCCTAACATTTATTTTTCAATTTTTATTAAAAAGAAATTTCTTCCATCCACTATTGTGCCTGTATCAAATAAATGTTTTGCAAGTAAATGTGATGTGTTTTTTTCTTTATTAACTAATATTTTCCATCTGTATTCACTATTAAAATGGACCAGCTTCCTAATATGAAAGAGAAAAGAGAGAGGCAGAGAAACTCAGTTTGGTATAGTTTGGTGCTGGCCTAGAAACCAGGAGACTATGAGTTCTAGTCTAGCCTTGGACATGAAAACCAGCTGGGTGGCTTTGGGCCACTCATTCTTTCTCAGGCCAAACCATCTCACAAAGTCATTGTCATAAGAAAACTAGGAGGAGGAAAGAGTGTTAAGTATGTTCACTGCTTTGAGTTACTTGAAGAGTAATAAAGGAAGGATAAAAATCTAATAAATAAATATAAAATAACTATATTGTAGCTATCACAAGATCTAAAAACAGGTTAGATAGAACAATTCTTCATGTTAAAGTGACAACATGAATATCTTCAAAGAGGCATTTTATATTACTTTGATAGCCTTGTTTGCAGCTCCTGGGCAATGAGCTGTTTTCACTTTTAGAACAATTTTAGTTATTGCAAGCTCTGCTAATGAGCTAAAACTTACGTTTGCAACCACCCTCCTGAAATGCATAAAACCCTGGAGCACAATTATGACACTTGTCTCCAGCCACTCCTAGTGCACAGCGACACTGTCCTCCTTCATTACAATCTTCTTCAGCTGAGCCAATTTTACTGCAATGGCAGGGAAGGCAACTACCTGTAGTACTGAGGCCATAATAACCAAACTGTAAGAAAGAAAAGTATTTGGGTACATTTTAAATCATCTTCCTCCTCTTCTAATACCACATTTTTTATAGACTCTTGCTTGGAAGCACATTAGAAAGGAGTGTTTATCCTCTCTACTTTTTACAGCACGCAAAAATTTAAAATAAAAAGTATTTGGGTACTTCTAAAAGTAATGCCCTGGGATTCTTCTAAAAAAATAATAATGAAACATTTGAACAGTCAACCATCTACTAATATATGTCAAAATGTAGAAATACATTAAGATCAGGTTGATTAGCCAAAACCAATTAAATACTGTCAAATTTAATATTTCAAGGGAAAGTACAATCTTTTACTAGCATATAAACAGCTCCTAAACGTGTTAGGTTATTAATATTTTGATAGCTAGAAGTGTTGAAACATCAAACTACTTTCAAAGGTGTATTTAAGATTGGTGAGAGAAAAAGCTTATTTAATTCCTAATTAATGCCAGATCCTCTGGCTATATAATTTTAGCCTTTATATTTTTAATGCATGGTCAATTCTAAAATGTGACAAGAGGATAAGACACTATGATAATAAAGATTTTGATTACACCAATTCAAGTATGACTTTCTGGAGGTGAGAAGGACATCTGTTTCTATTTTGCTCTTTTTCATTTCTTAATTATAAATTAATATGAAAAACACCTAAAGTTTAATGATAAAGCGATATTTCGATTATCTGAAGCTTTAACTTTAGCCAACAGTCTTGCTGCATTCACACAGACAATATGACTATCATTTTAAATGTTACTTTTTTTTCAATCAACTTTATTTATAAAACTGGTCTCAGAATTCCTTGGAGGCTGGGAAATATGTTTTTGTCACTTCCCAGCATTCCTGCCTTGCAGATGCCAGCTGTATTTTGAATAAAGAAAAAAAAAAGACAAATGTAAATTATGTAGGGTGATGAGAAGGCTCTATTCCACAAGATATCTGGAACTAAAATTAGGCCAGTCTGTTATGATCTCTCGATGGGCAGTATGACTTCAAGCAAAAAAGAATAAAATCCCTTTTTGGTGTATCAAATTAATTTGATTTTACCTTTCAGTAACTATGAATTACATCTAGATCATTTCACCATTATGCTGAAGTTTAAATATATGTGTATATATGTACATTGTTAGATCTTTTGTACAAACAATTTGTAAAAACATAATGTGTTAGTAACGTAATTGCTGGGTTTTTTTTACCAAGCATTTATCACATCTCTTTCCGACTACATTGGCTTTGCATTGGCAGAGGCCAGTTTCATGATGACAGATGTTGGAAACTGAGCCATTTATGTCACATTCACAAGCTTAGAAAACAAAGAGAAAAGATGATTATTATTGTGACAAAATACATAATAGTAACTATAATATACTTTTCCCCTCCAAATAAAATGCAGAATTCAATTTCTTTTTTTTCTATAGTCTGGGCATTATTGTTTTAAATTTATATCTTTGGAAAAAGAAATTAATGTTGCAATCCAAGGAACTCCAACTGTATTTCTACTCGAAGGAGAGTTCTCTGGTTTTATTAATGGGTACCATATTTTTTGGACTATAAGATGAACCTTTTTCCCTCAAAAAAGAGGGTGAAAATCTGGGTGCATCTTATAAACTGAATACAGCATTTTTGGCCTCCTGAAACCCCACCCCCTTTGCAAAAATGGCCCTGCATAGCCTTTAGGAGGCTTCTAGAGTGCTCCTGGGGACTGGGGAGGCCAAAAATGAGTGAAAAATGTGTCATATTTTGCCCTCCCCCCCAGGCCCCAGGAGCACTCTATAAGCCTCCTAAAGGCTATGCATGCCCTTTTTTTTGACAAAAAATGGGCCCGTTTTTGTGAAAAATGGGCCTTTTTGGGAAGTCTGCAGAGTGCAAAAACTTTTTTTAAAATTTGCCTCTTCAAAATCTTGGTGCGTCTTATACTCCAAAAAACACAGTAAAATGTGTTTATGATGCCTCACAACCTTGGGGTGGGGAGAGCTCAAATGCAGAAAAAGGACATACATTGTTGATTGGTCATTATTGATAAGAAACTGAAAATAAGTACTGTATTGAAAACCGCCACACATTTTAAAATTAGAAATATGTATTCTTCACTGTAATCTTAAGATCAACAATTGTAAGAAATTTCCTTGTTGTAAAACAAAATGCTTTGGCAAAGTCTATGAAAAGTTCATCAGTTCAAAACAATGTATGATGCCCCCAGTGAAAGTGTTTAGTATCAGGGGGTCAATCTGGTCAACATGGCTGAGTCAACTAAAAAATACTTTATATTTAATTGATCATGAGGAACTCACCATAACAATGTTTGTTGGTCACTGCATCCCCATAATAGCCATCAGCACACCTTTCACAGTGACGTCCCACAGTATTTCCAATGCATTTCAAACACTCCCCTGTAACTGAATGACAGTGGCCATCTTCCAATGGGTTTACATTGCCATTGCAGTCACAAGGAATACAAGGTTTTCCTGGCAATAAAGGATTGCCATAATATCCATTTGTACATCTGCATATAAGATAGGACAATTGCATCAAAGTAGAAGTTTGTTGTTTGGTTTGTTTATAATGCCACCCATCTTACTGATACAGTGAATCTTTTTAGATCAGGGGTGTCAAACTCAAGGCTTAGTTGAGTGCTTACTGCTTAGATCTGGCCCACGGGGCCGGTCTGGAAATGGCAAAGGACCGGCCCACTTTGCCTCTGCTAGCAAAAAAAGGAGTGAGGGCAGGGTACATGCACACTCCTATAACAGCTTTTGGACTCCTGAGTGCCCCAGGAGGCCATCCAAGCCCAAAACGGGGTCTCCGGAGTCATCCAGGCTCAAAATGAGGCCTCCAGAATGGCCCAGGAGGCCTTCTAGGCCCAAACCGGGGCCTCTGGAGTCATCCAGGCTCAAAACCGAGCCTCCAGAGTGGCCCAGGAGGCCTTCTAGGCCCAAACTGGGGCCTCCAGAGTCATCCAGGACCAAAATGGGGCCTCCGGAGTGCATAAGTCATTTTTTAAGCTATTGCAACTTCACTAAATGGTCACTAAATGAACTGTTGCAAGTTGAGGACAACATGTACTTGATAACAGGAATCCCAAAAGTATTGAATATGAATAGTGAGGAGTTCACAAGAACTAATATGATCATAATAAAGATAAATATTGTCATATTCCAAATGCACTTCTGTCATGGAATCTCTATCACTATTACAATTAAAATGCATTTCAAAAATGATTTTTAAAATAGGATAGAAATAAAGCTGTAGTTATGTTTAATTATATTTAACTAAACAACAATTTCTGCTACTCCATACCTTTCACATCTGACTCCTGAATAACCTGGAGCGCATTTATCACAGACAACTTCACCTCTGCTATCCAAATGACAAGTAGGACTGAAACTAAAAATAAACAACTTATGATATAGATTATATAAAGTTAATACATCAAATACATGCATAGTTCATGACTGCACAATGTAGTAATTAGTGGACAATACAAGCAGTGTGCAATCCTGTATGTGCCTATTCAAAGTCAAGCCACACTCATTACTGTTTCAAATTGTGTTATAACTATGTAAGTATATACACAATTTCATTCTTAGCTACATGCATGTCTATCTGCTTAAAACAACTTTATAGTATCTGAAAGATTCAGTACTTAAGAGAGAAAACCTTTAAAATCCTTTAAAAGATAAACTCCTCCAGAATGCTTGAAACAATTTACTGGACTGCTACCAATCACTTGGCAAGACTCAGCTTAAATTACTATTATTTTATATAAATAGCAAAATGCTAGCAGGTTTTTTAAAAAATATGAGCAGCAGCACACAACACTACTGGATTTTAACTTTAAAAAAGCTGAGAAAAACAAAACTTCCCCATTTGGGCCAACAAGAGCGATCATTTCAGAAGAATGAAGTGGAATTTTTGTCTTGACTTTTCTTCTCCCCATTCTTATTCTCCTTCCTCCACTCCCTTTTCCCTTAGTGGTCCCGCTTGTCTGAAATTGCTGTAGTTTTCATATATCATTTCCAATAAGCAGTTTACTTGTTAGTAGCACTTCTCAGTGGACAGGCACATGGCTGGCAATCTTCTGTGGTTCCCCTGGAAGGCATTCCGTAGAATCCTGGCAAACACTGCTCACAAGATTGCCCTGTGGTATTATGCTCACAAGCCTATAAACACACAAGAAGCCTTTTGATACTTAATTTGGATGGAATTTTATTCCCAGAGGGAGCTCAGTATGAAAAAGCATGCAGATTTAGTATTCAAAGAACAAACACAAAGAAACAGGGATGCCAGTGGCAAAAAGCTTTTGTAAACTCACATTAACAACTTATGCAGAACTGATATGCACATTTGATTTTATAAATTAGTCATGTTACTTTGATGGGGAATGAAAGCAAATTAAATGTATTTTAATTTGGCAATCATACAATTCATTTAGATGTTTTTACTCCATCCTTAAAGAAATAATGCATAACAAAATATTATCTGGAAATAATGTCCACATTATTTAATACTAACTTAATTACCAGTTAGGAGCCACCCAGAAGAGCCACTTTGATGAGACGATCGGCCAAAAAATAAAATAATGTAGTAAAATAAAATGCTCCAGTATTTTTCCATCCAGATCTATAGGAATTTGGCCATTGACTTGAATGGAAAAAAGCTGTAGCCTTTTTGGATGGATTTCTTTATAAAATATGTTTTACATTAGTTATAACTAAAGACAGACTTCGAAGGTACTTTAATGTGCACAAAGAGCAGGCTTTAAAGGTAGCAGAAATGGTTAGGAATATGTGTATCCCTTCTTGTTTGATGCATGTTTAAAAATTCAACATTTTATATACCAGAAATGGTAGAAACAGGACACAAACTTACAATACAAACACCATGACTATCACACTCAGTTGCATGACCATTGCAATCACACGGCAGGCAAATCCCTCCGAAAAGTATTGCATCCACTCGATAGTACCCAGGAACACAGGACTAAAAATAGCATAAAAAAGGAATTGCAACAAGCATGTTAATTATCATAAATCTGACCTTATGGATTCAATAATGTGATATTTTGAAAACCCATTAACCCAAATCAAACGATGTTGCCTATAAATAAGACTTTACAATTTTGGATCTATAGGGCTTTTTCAGGAAATTTAACAAAAGCCTGATTGCAGATCTCTCTCTATGTCTGACAACAATTTCAAAAGTGAGCTAAACTCTCTGAATTCTTTCTTATCAGAAAGAAAATATAAAAGAAAATATTTTCTAAAGATATTAATATCCTTATCAGTTTCATTAATAAATAATAAATTAATAATGACAGTTTTCACAAGAGAAAGAATAACAATTATTTTAATTTTAATTTTAGATCTAGATCTAGAATAGGAAATGGTATTTTGGCACTGCATTTTTCAAAACTACAGGTCAAAAGGCAGTTTGTGTGAGGACTAATTGTTGTAAACTTCTAATAAATTTATATAGATTAAGGATGTATTACAAAACCAAATTTGAAGGAAAAAAGGTGACGGTATGCACTTTGGTGTCCATGAAATGCTTTAAAAATCATATTTTTCCCTTTGGATCATACTGTACTGTCCTAATATGCATGCTAAGTGGCTATGTTAGAGTCAGTTATTAGAATTATCTTAAAAGCCAGTTTGGTGCAGTAGTTAAGGTGCTGCCCTGGAAACCAGAAAACTGTGAGATCTAATCCTAATTTAGGCATGAAAGCTGACTGGGTGACTTTGGGTCAGCCATTTCTTCTCAGCCCAACCCATCTCACAGGATTATTGTTTTGAGGAAAATAGGAAGAAGTAGCATTGCTGCTTTGAGTCATATATAAAAATAATAAATGAGGTAAATCAATCAATCAATTTTTGAAAGTCTTATTCGCTGAGGAAAAGGACATCTTTATGATAAATGCTCTACAATTTTGGAAATTCCTGAAAGAAGTAAAGACTGCACATCATTGTACCATTTTGGCAATGCTGGCAAGTAACATTTTATTCTCTAATCTATTTAATTCTGATCATATTTATTAAATATGGACTTTAAACACATTTGTTGGGGAGGGGGGTTGTTTTGGTTTTGCTGCTCAGTGGTCACTGACTGTGCTTGATGATTTTTACTTCTTACCACTTGATTACATGCTGATGTTTTTCAGTTGTATTTCTATATATGGGTTCACTGATATTGATCATGTGACCCCTTTGGAAAACCCATTTTTAAAATGAGGCAATATTATTACATAACAAACAAATAAATAAAATATTGCAATTACTTCACAAGATATTCCGGAGTAACCCTGTGGACATTCACAATATTCTACATGTACAGCTGAAGACAGATCTATGAGATTAGCATTTGCTGTATCCAAAGTCACAGAGTCCAACCTGTAATAACATAAAAACTGGAAATTAATGGTGTAAACAATGTATTGGGTTTTTTTCATTGTGTAAAATAATGCATATCCACAAAATACACAAATGTACAGGTAAAACTTTGCATTCTTTCTTGTTCTGAATGCATATTTCCACATAAGATACATTTAGCAATCTATTATACATTCAGTAGTTCTGGCTTGTGTTTTTCCCTCCCAAAGATTGGCCTTGTATTCCATCTCTCAGGCTGGGGGGTGAAATTATACGCCCCTCAGACAAGGTTCGCAATTTGGGAGTCCTCCTGGACCCACAGCTGACTTTAGAACATCATCTGTCGGCTGTGACCAGGGGGACACTTGCCCAGGTTCGCCTGGTGCACCAATTGCGTCCCTACCTGAACCGGGAGGCCCTCAGATCAGTCACTCACGCCCTTGTGACCTCAAGACTGGGCTACTGTAATGCGCTCTACATGGGGCAGCCCTTGAAGAGCATTAGGAGACTTCAGTTTATCCAGAATGCAGCCGCGCGAGCGATTGTGGGTGTACCTCGGTACACCCATGTTACACCTATCCTCCGCGAGCTGTACTGGCTGCCTGTTGGTCTCTGGACACGCTTCAAGGTGCTAGTCGTTACTTTTAAAGCCCTACATGGTATTGGACCTGGGTACTTGAGAGACCGCCTCCTGCCAATTACCTCCCTACGACCAATTAGATCCCACAGATTAGGCCTCCTCCAAATACCATCCGCTGGCCAATGTCGACTGTCGACCCCTCGGGGGAGGGCCTTCTCTGTGGCTGCTCCAGCCCTCTGGAACGATCTCCCCGTGGAGATTCGGACCCTCACCACCCTTCAGGCTTTCCACAAAGCTATCAAGACCTGGCTGTTCCGGCAGGCCTGGGGCTGATGAGTTCCCAGCCCCACCTGAATTGCTGCAACTGTTGCGTTGTTTTTAAGCTGTTTTTTGTATTTGTTTTTGTCTTTGTTTGTTGTTTGTATTCCCCCCTCCCCACCTTGTTTGTTAGCTGCCCTGATTCCCTCGGGAATAGGGCGGCATACAAGTGTAATAAACATACAAACATACATACAAACAGTTCTAAATAAAATCCAATTGTAATCAGTATGAGCTGTACAACATTTGTAATACAGCCAGGATCCTGGCAAATATGGGTAATGGATAATACAGGAAACTGCAATTTCAAGTCAAATTATTTGTCTGTTATTCTTTTAAATTCCCTACCACTTAATCCTATTTAACTACAAAAAATTGAGAACCTGATATTATCCTATGGAAAATTAGGTCTTTGCCCAAACGTTTGAATATTTTAATAAAGGAGCACATTAAATCCTCTTGAGATTCTTTTGTTATTCTTTTGGTATGGCTTAAGTATATATATTTTAAACAAATCTTTACATTACCTATATACAGATTTTTCTGCGGTGTTGTAACTGGCCCTAAGTAGAATATGGGTCACATTAACTAAAACAGTCATCAGGGTGTCACGATCTATTGACTTCTTCGTATTAAAATCAACAAAGTTTTCAGATATAAGATGCACTGTACTGGAATATTCCTCATATGGTTGTAAAGACAGCCCTTCAGATCTTGTAGAGAGAATATGTCCATTGCCCTGAAATGACAGGTATTGTTATTTTATACATTTCTAAAGTAAAATTGGAAATCGTTTAAAATTACACTTAATGGAAACCATACTAGGTTCCCAGGATTCCTCTTTTTCCAAAACCCACTCTATCTTTTCCAAACTTTACATTTCTTTAGGAGTGTATAATATGTTTTGAATCTGAACTGTACTTAATGGAAAACATCAGTTTCAAATGTCATCTCTCTTTATCTATATGTCAATTATATTGGAAGTTCATCAAGATTTGAAAAAAGTTATTTTTCGAGTGCAAAACCTTCCACTTTCTAAAGTCTGCTCAAATGGGGTGTTTGGGATTTAAAATAAAGTATTCTGAACAATCCAAATTCAAAACCTTTTGCACGCCATTAATTTCTTTCAAACCATCTTATACTATTTTCCAGGTGTAAAGTAATATTAAGAAATGCCCAGATCATAAATTTAAACACATTTTCATGGAAATAAACCCACTTAGCCATAAAAACCACTTAACATCTTTACTTCCCCATCCAAACCAAGTCTCAATACAACTGGAAGACCCCATGATGGAGAAGACATTCTTGTCCTTAAGTATGATGCACTGACAGAGTACATAAATATCACCACATTTATATATATTTTTTTAATTTTAAAGAAAATTTTAAAAACCAAAAGTCAAAAGTCTGCATGTTACAGGAGGTTTCCAAGTTCATTGTTGCAAGGGTATCTTTTCTCAACTCTCCACTAAAGGACCATCTGCAGAAATTCAGAAGACCCTCTAGGAAGCACTTCCAAAGGAACAAGAACTGCTACCAGAAGAAGGAGCTACAGGTAGTCCTTGACTTACAACAATTCATTTAGTGACCGTTCAAAGTTATAACAGCACCGAAAAAAGTGACATGACTTTTTTCACACTTACCACCTTTGTAGCACCATCATGATCATGTGATCAAAATTCAAAGGACGCTTGGCAACCGGTCCATATTTATGACCGCTGCTGTGTCCCAAGGTCATGTGATCACTTTTTCCTGACCTTCTGACAAACAAAGTCAGTGGGGAAACAGATTCACTTAACAACTGAGTTACTGACTTATCTACTGCGGTGCTTCACTTAACAACTGAGGCAAGCAAAGTTGTAAAATGATGCAAAACTCACAACAGATGTCTCACTTAACAACAGAAATTTTGGGCTCAATTATGGTCCTAAGTCAAGGAGTACCTGTACCAAGTCAGGAACTTTCTCCCTCAAGAGCATTCAGAATACTTTATGCATTAATACTTTGTATCCTTATCCATTTAATACGATTACCTGGATAATAACATCGACACTAGATACCAAGTCACTATCTGTACTGTCCATGGGAATATCGTATGACACGGTATACTTTAAATAGCCACCAAAGGCAGTGAGCTGAAAGCATAAAATGCAAGAAATCAAAAGTATTATTTTTTAATCTTCTTTTTCATTTATAAATATGAAGATGAAATATAAATTTTGCATCCAATGACAGTTTTCACCTTTTTAAGATTTCTTATTAAATTATCTGTAAAAATGCTACATTAGACTCAAAAGAAATAAATCCTAAGAAAAATCTTATTTTTCATATTAACCTTACATTCTAACATCTATGTCTAACTTGACAGTTCTACATTTACTGATTTTTTTTAAATTCTGAACTTCTTTTTAGTTTCACTATCTTTCCATTACATAAAATCATAAACTTTCAAAACCAATTCTTAGTTTTTGAAATAACTGCAGTGCCTAAATGTAATGATTGTTTGGAATATAAATTGTGTCTTGCAACAGTTCTCTGATTATTTCTTAAATCAAATCTTTCCTGTACAATGAGTAAATAATAAAGATATAGACATGGAAAAACAGCTACTATATTTAAATGCACATTCCTTTTTGCATTAAGATGTTTGCATCTTAATTCCAACACCAATATTTCTTGGGGGGGGGGGGAGGCAGAGGTGACATATTCCAGATATAACTTTAATGATCCTAATATGGTAGGATTCCTAGGAAAAGATACCATATGCATTTTTAAACATTACATTATATACATAATAAAGTGAATATGCAACACATAAAACTTTATACATACACAGAACACTTAAAAAAGACACATTTCCTCCAGACTACTTACCTTATTTCCAAGGTATGATTTAGGTGCAGACCAGTAATAAGGAGGGTTTAGTACTTTTGCAACCTCAGTGTCATTAATACTTATTTGATGAGATTTATCAAACTGATCTTCTTGAGGTTTCATAGTTTTTGAAGAATATGGAATTGTCATCTCCCACCCAGTCATAGAAGACACCTTAATAAAACAGAAACATGATCAAGCATTTAAGTAATCAAGAAACAGAGAGAAAGGGTGTGATTGTGTGTGTGTGTGTTGCTTTAGCAAAGCTCTATTTTTATTTGGCCCACCATATGATATTATGTTATGGCAGAGTAATCCAAGCAAAATAGAAACCACAGGATATAGTTTTTTCCACAATGAAAGCATTAAAATGCTTTATATAGGAATGTGATTTCAGAATAGCTGTTTATGAGGCAGTACAAAGACTTCGTGTGGCTTTCCCAGGTCATGTGTAGTATGCCATGCACAGATTTTTAAAAAAATGTATTTTATTTCATCAAGCATGAATTAGATAACAGATATAAGTATAAACATGAATATGAATACATGAAATGAATACGAATACAAGAGAATAGTAGGACAGGGATGCTTATGTACACCCCTTATAGACCTCTTAGGAATGGGGTGAGGTCAACAGTAGACAGTCTAAGGTTAAAGGTTTGAAGAAGCTGTCCATCAGATTGCCATTATGTGATGTTTCATAGCATTTTTCCTATTTGCAGAGCTGGGTGAGGGTGGCCTGCGTGTAATGAATCTGGCCTCTGGGCTGCCAGTTTGACACCCCTGTACTAGAGATAACCTAGGAAGGTTTGGACACATCTTCCGAAGATGCCTCATACTTTTATAGGTTTATACATTTAAATCAATTCATAGTAATATATGAAAGTAGCAGCATATATGTAAGTTAGCAATTATACCCATACAAAATATAAAAGCTACTGTGTATGTGTGTGTGTATGTATGTATGTATGTATGTATGTATACACACACACATATATATATATATATATATATATATACACATACATACATACATGTGTGTGTGTGTTACCAAGCATATATGTTACCAATTACACCTGTAGAAAATGAACAATTTTCAGATCTTACTAGAATAGCAGCATGAACAATATTATTGCAATTCTCACTTGCAAAACTAAATATTTTAAATTCCTAATACTTAAAATTCTAGCATCTCTTTTACTTTAACTGTTAGTGCTTGGTTTTCAACAGGGAAATTGCATGCAAACCTGTAACTGATCAGTATTTTCAAATATTATAATATATCTTTAGATAATTTGCTGCTTTCTATAATTTAAACACATATAAAATAGAAGTATGAATTATGTTTTTCTCATTTGAGATCCAATCTTTTATGTTTATCATATTCTATTTCTTAGATACACTTTGGCTTTTTAGTTTGACCCTATTTTATTTTTATTAAGTGAAATAGTTAACAGAGTAAAAGCATTTATGGAAATTAATGTGAGAAGGAATGCCTGCCAAGCAAAATTAACACAAGAAGGGTGTTTATGTTTGAGGAAAATAAATGAAATACTAATTGTAGAATATTACTCATAGTATACCTTAGTAGCGGACCAAGGAAGACTTTCACACACATCAGAAACACCAAAACAGAAGCATTCCGTGCAACCCTGTGGGTTTCTTTCTTGGAGATTATAGAATCCAGATTTGCAACGGTCACAATTTTCTCCTTCTACATTTTCCTATGAACATAATCAGAACCAGCATACAATAAAGTGGACTTAGCAATTTTACCTTAACATTTTCTAGGATTTTCTTCTGACATAAAGTATTGAACAGAAATTTTTCACTGCTTATATATTATGTGTCAAAAAGTACTTGTATTTTATACTAAGAATATCATATGACAAGCAAAGATACCAATTATGATGCTGGCTATGAATACTGAGGCCACAGGCTCCACATAACTGATTTAATGTCTGGTTCAAAAAAGTCAGTCTACTTCATGTTCGCAAAAAAGTCAAATTTTGCCCTTATTGGTTTTTTGTTTGAATTTCATTAAATCCGTTTTTATTTTGGCACTTACAAGCTAGATATTGAGCCTATGCTAGATAAATGAAGTTTTTTGAAGCTTATAAAATCATATTAGAACATCAACTTCATTATACATAGAAGACTTTTGCTCATCAGTAAATAATGTGTGGGTGAATGTGAATGGTTTTAAAAAAAATCAACTAATGTATTCACAAACATCCCTCCTACAATATTTGAATTTGGAATTGCTTTTTCCAAACCAAGATTTACTCACAGTCTCTGATACATAATTTTGCCAATGTAAAATTATACCTGCATCATGAATCTTAGTTTAAATCCCCATCTAAGAGATTTTTGCTTAAATTCCACTTGTTAGATATAGGATTGCTATTAAGAGAGAAATTTCCCAAAATAAATAAACGGACAAGTTTCCACTTTAAAGTGTATTATTATTAAAATTTTAGTACGTGATACCTAGGTATCCATCATTAATTAGTTCCAGGAGGTGGATAAGTACAAAAAATGATGAGTACCATACAAATTTTTCACATAAGGAATAAGGTAGTGAGTCAACACCCATAAGTTCAAAGCTTATACATTGAGTACCAAACAAATGATGAGTGCAAGGACAGTTTTTTGACATAAAATACATTTAGTACCAAATTTGATGTGTTTCAAAGCAGTTGAGTATCAAGGTACCACTGTATAGTTAGTCAAAGTAAAAATCAAAGCTGTACTTACTTTGCAAAGGCAAGGTTCAGTACATGGATCATCATTTATGCTGCCAACAAGGCTACAATTACAGCGTATGCAATTTGGATAACCTTTGTAGCCAAAGGCACAATAGTCACATTTTTTTCCAGCATACCCTTCCTTGCAATGACATTGACCAGGCTGAATACCTTGAAAAAAATAAAACAAATACAAGAAAGTTGCTTATTCGTTATATAAATACTAATAAGATCCAAATAAATTTAATTTAATTTTATGTTTGGTTGTTTCTTACACACCCAAAACCTGATTTTGTAAATACTGCCTAGACCATTATCTCTTACCTCTTTGGGGGTCAGCATGATTATTATCCTTAACACAGTCAAAGCCAAAGGACCCAAATAAATGACACTCACATGGACGGCAAGGATGGTTGTCGTAAGGAGACACCTGGAATATTTTAATTTTTATTAATTGTTTGATGCTACTGAAAATGAATTCTTGCTCCTGTTTAGGAGTATATATGAAGACATACATCTCAACTGGCAAGGATGGTTAATTATTTCATGGGATGAGTGTAAGGCAAAAACTAGATAAATGCAAGCATAAATGAGGTAATGTTGAAACCAGCCATTATGGCACCGGGAAACACTCTGTATGTTACAAAAATGAACGGCTGGATCCAAAGATGGTTTCTTCAGGAGGGGTCTCACCACCGCCGCTTTAAGTGCGGGGGGAAAGACCCCCTCCCGAAGGGAGGTGGTAACAACCGCCTGGATCCAGCCCCGTGTCACCTCCCTGCTGTTGACAACCAGCCAGGAGGGGCACGGGTCCAGTACACATGTGGAGGCACTCACAGCTCTCATGGCCTTGTCCACGTCCCCAGGGGCAACATCCTGAAACTCAACCCAGCGATGGTCTACCAGGTTATCCCCTTGTGCCTTGGCTGGATCTGCAGAATCGGAGTCCAACTCCGACCGAAACCGAGCAACTTTGTCCGCCAAGAACTGGACGTAGTCTTCAGCCCTACCCTGCAGGGGGTCCCCCGTATCCCTCCTATTTAGGAGGGAACGGGTTATCCTAAACAGAGCGGCTGGACGCGACTCAGCGGAGGCAATCAAGGTGGCAATATAAGATCTTTTTGCCGTCCTAATTGCCCTGATGTAATCCTTGATGCACGATGTTAAAAGCGCTCGGCTCGATTCGGATTTGTTGGATCTCCACAAGTGCTCTAGGCGTCTCTTCCGGCGCTTCCTCTCCCGGAGTTCCTCGGTGAACCAAGGGGGCCTCCTGGATCCACAGCCTCGGAGCGGCCGTAGTGGCGCAATCCGGTCAAGAGACTCCGTCGCTGCCGAATTCCAGGCAGCAACCAGGGTCTCCACCGGACTGTGGGTGAGAGTATCAGGAATAACCCCAAGCTCCGTCTGGAACCTCAAGGGGTCCATAAGTCGCCTGGGGCGGAACCACCTGGTCGGTTCCTCCTCCCTACAGTGGAGGTTTGGCCTCCGAAAGTCAAGCCTCAGTAGGCAATGGTCTGACCACGACAGGGGTATGATCTCACTACCCCTCAGACCAAGATCACAAGTCCACTGCTCTGAGAGAAATACGAGGTCGAGCGTGTGACCCGCTGAATGGGTTGGGCCCCGAATATGTTCTCAGTGTACATAAAGAAAAATAAAATAGAATACATTCATCAAGAATCATAAGCTACAACACTTAGTGATAGTCACTAAAGCCTGGAGGATTGTTCCCTCTGTGCTTCTTTAAAACAGTATATGTTAGAATAGAATAACAGAGTTGGAAGGCACCTTGGAGATCTTCTAGTCCAACCCCCTGCTTAGGAAGGAAACCCTACATCATTTCAGACAAATGGTTATACAATATCTTTTTAAAAACTTCCAGTGTTGGAACATTCACAACTTCTCTCCTGGATTAGTTTCCACCCATTGCTTCTTGTTCTACCCTCACGTACCTTGGAGAATAGTTTGACTCCCTCTTCTTTGTGGCAACCCCTGAGATATTGGAACACTGCTATCATGTCTCTCCTAGTCCTTCTTTTCATTAAACTAGATATACCTAGTTCCAGAAACAGTTCCTCATATGTTTTGGCCTCCAGTCCCCTAATCATCTTTGTTGCTCTTCTGACTTATGACTGTTTTTCTCCTTTATGACCACTGCACCATCCTCATGACCACATGGTCAAAATTTGCTTGGCACCTGGCATGTGTTCATGATAGTTGCAGTATCCAGGATTATGCAATCACCATTTGTCACTTTCCCAGCTGGTTTCCAACAAGCAAAGTGACCGGGAAATGCCAAATTTGCTTAATGACTACATGGTTCACTCAACAATTGCAGTGACTCACTTAACAAATGTGGAAAGAAAGGTCATGAAATGAGGAACCGTCTTGCTTCGCAATGGAAATTTTAGGGTCAATTGTGGTTGTAAATCGAGGTCTAGCTGTACAGTATATGGAAATAATCCCAGTCCCTTAAAATTGAAGTATGCTTGCCTTGCATTCTAAACAACAAAATATCCAACCATTTTTTTCTTAAATATTTTAAGCAAATGTTGTACAAAATCTCCCAATGCAATAAGCTTAACACTGTATCCTGAAGTGTTGGAATATAGTATATGAAAATAGCAATGAATTTAAATGTATGAATTTAAAACTAAGTTTGGAGCTATTGTTTATTAGCCAATGTTGCACTCTATTTTATACAAAATGCTTCCATATCAGAAAACACCCATGTTCGTCTATTCCAGACACCTGTAATGACCCCAAAGGACAGCTATTTGTCTATGACCTTCTATAACAAATTCATGGCTTTATAAAGAGATACAATAATATCAACAGCCAACTATGCTCACTGGGTAGTTTCAGGTAACTGCTATTTGAGGAAAAGTTTTAGAAGTTACTTGCAATCTTGTGGCGAGTTTGCTGTTTAATCTGCTAGTTTTGCAAAAGGAGAAACTACACAGCCGTAAAAATAATTCCTGTTGCTCAATGCAGCTGTGCTGAGCTGCTTTCCTGGCACGATTTGGAAGATATTTGGTCACAGTAGATCAAATATGGATAAGACAGCCAGTTTGCCTAGTAGTGGTTCAGGCACCAGACAAGAAATCAGGAGTTTCTAGTCCCATTTTAGGCATGAAAACCTGCTTGGATGAAATGAGGCCAGTCACTCTTTTTTCCCCTTCTTTCCTTCCTTCCTCCTTTCTTTCCTTCCTTCCTTCCTTCCTTCCTTCTTTCCTTCCTTCTTTTCCTTCCTTCTTTCCTTCCCTCTTTCTTTCCTTTCCTTCCTTTTTCCTTCCTTCCCTAACTTTCTTCCCGCCCTCCCTTTCTCTGTTGTGGGGAGTCAGAAGGAGCATTAGATCTGCTCAACGCCTTAAAAGTGGGATTTTTTTTTTAAATGGCTTTTTTTTAAGTGATTTCAGCCGGGATGCCTTTAGTACTGGCCCCATCCGTCCTCCCATCCATCTTCCAAAAAGTTGATTTAAAAAGCCAGCGATCCGCGCCCGCTTCTCCAGCATTCCTGATTCAGGAGCAGAGTCCGAGACAGTTGCCTGGGCACGCCCTGTTCCCCCCTCAAGACTTCATGTTAATGCCAAAAAGGACCTCCACAGAGACGGCTCTGGGAAGGCAGGGCAGGGACGGGATGCTGGAGAGCAGCTTTCGCCTACAGCCTTGGGGGGAGGGGGTGTTTGCAACCATGCCCTGCTTGGTGCCCCTTGTTGCTTGAAATGGGGTGCACCGTTTGGGGGGGATGCAGGAGGTCCAAATAAGAGGCAGGCTCAGCCTCTGCTGGGATGGAGCAAGCAGAAGGAAAGGCAAGAGAGGGGGGGAAATGGGATTTCGCTGGCGGTTGCAAAGCAGCCTTCCCCCAATGCCCCCAACCCTTTCAAAAGCCACCCCCATCACCAGCCTCTCCCAACCGGATCCCCGCCTGCCTCCCCTTGGCTCACCCGGAGGCTGAGCCGCTTGGCCCAGGACCGAGCCTCCTCCTTGCCACGGTGCCGCCGCCGGAAAGCCGTCACTCTCCCTGCAGAAAAATGGCACGCGCACGCACAGGAGGGGAAGGAGGGAAACCACTGCCCTCTAAAGGCCACATTGGGAATGACACTTCAGAGAAATAAAAACTTTTTTTTAACCGCATCCTTTTTAAAATTGATTTTCTTTCTTTTGGAAAATCAGGACTTTTTGAACACACCGCGGGACACGGGATAAATTATTAAAAATCATGACTGTCCCGCCAAAAGCGGGACGTCTGGTCACCTTATACTACTTCTATAAAGAAATTCCTTTCTTTTGATCTAATATGTATTTGTAAATGACCTCATGGCTGGACAGACTTCCTAGTTTTTTCTCAAAGACAGAATCCTTTCCATTTTCCTTTCAGTATAAATTCACATGGTTTTAATCATATTAAATGAACAAGAAGTAAGGCTCAAAAAAATAGATGTCAACTTTTAGCATTGCCATTAATGATATACAATATTTCAGAATCCTCTTACTTTTTGTGGTCTGTAATAGCCATCACTACACATATCACAGTTTATTCCAGTGGTGTGTTGTGTACAATTTATACATACTCCACCTCCTTTGAATTGACCAAATATGTTTATACTTTTTTTTTCATCTGCTACACTCTGGTCATAATAACAATCTTCTGTTTTGTTGTGACAGTTGCATCCTAAAAAGAACAATACTCTTTTAGTATGTGTGTGTGTAAAAATAAGTTATTCAATCAGTTAAACAGAACACATTATATTCTACACACAAATGATCCTTTTACATAACACTCAATATTAAACACTGATGGAAGATTTTAATCTTTATAGCCATGATGGTGAACCTATGGCCCGCGTGCCACCCATGTGCAATATTTGTTAAGGCACACGAGGCATTGCCCTGTCAGCTCCAGCGCGCATGCACATGCTGGCCAGATGAGTTCGACCTTCATTTGCAGCCATTTTTTGCCCTCCAGAGGCTTCCTCGAAGCCTCCAGAGGACAAAAAACAACTCAATGTGCAAACTGGAAGTTTGGGAATGGACTTCTGAATTTCCTGTAGGACCATTTTTCGCCCTCCAGAGACTTCAGGGAAGCCTCCTGAAGTCTCCGGAGCGGCTCTGGGGAAGCGGGGGAGGCTGTTTTTGCCCTCCCGATGCTCCTAGAAAGTCTGTGGAGCCTGGAGAGAGTGGAAAAGGGGTCCATCATGTGCCAAAAGCGGGGGGAGGATGGGGATAGCATGTGCAGGGGGGTTGTCACACTTGCATGCGCACGTAGGGGTCATGCGCATAGAATTATGGGTGTGAGCAAGCCCGCACACAAACACCCCCCCCCGTGCTTCCCATGCTTTTGGTATGCGATGGCAAAAAGGTTAGCCATCACTGCCTTATAGTGGAAAAAATAGTATTATGCTGATAGTGTTTATTTAGTATTCCCAATTTTATTCTAATAAGATTATTTATGAATTCACATCTAATTTTCTAGAATACATTTATACCTAACATGAGATATTCAGTTTAATAAATGCATTCTTCTCCTCAAAACATATAGATACTGTATTATATCTTTTATGTAAAGATTAGAATGAAAATTAAGATTATGAATAGCCAAATTTTGCATGAAATAGGGTGACAGACTAATAATTTATGATCCAAATAAATAATGAAAAGTTTATAGGTTTTACAAGCTTTGTTTAAATTTTGCAACTCCTAAATTTTGAGTGTTAGAAATACATTTATGCATCATTAAAGAGAATTCCTTTTTCAAACTCATGGCTTTAGTGATGGATGGATTACTTATCTAATCAGTAAAGTGGTAAACTTTAAAGGAACTATCATTTAGTACCACATACTTTCACATTTGTTGCCAGCAGAAATAGTTCCAGGTCTCCATGGTGTCTGATGGTAGCCAGGACAACACTCATTACAACTTTCACCACAAGTATTGTGTTCACACTGGCACTGTAGTTTCTACATGAAAATAAATTATAATACATTTCTATTACCAATCACCTTAAAACAAAACTATTTACCTTAGATTTATGAAATACCTGAAATATCCTCTAAATATTTAGGGCTGAATATATTCTCGTGTATACTACAAGTCTGTACAAAACTATGGTGCAAAATCTTATCTGTAAGCATTGTAGGAATCCAATAAAGAAACAACAATAGCTCAAGGAACTGATAAATACAATTAGTTCAATAGTATGAAAAAAAGAAAAAGAAAAGAGATAGGAAAGGAAAAAGCTTCTTTTAAAATCCAGATACAATGATGACACAGACATTCTACAGGTGCAAATGTGAATGTTATTTAAATGTAGATATGAGAAACTGAATGACTTAATAAAGAATTGGAGAAAGTTACAGTTGTTTCTACCAATATAGGCTGTTCTGAAAAAAGTGGAGAAAGGGTTAGCCAGGTTAGTATTTAAAAGACAGACTATATGGACATCCAGTGCTTGAAAGCTGGGGGAAAAGTCCAGTAGAAGCTGATATGCCAATGTAGTCATTTGAAAAGTTCTTTACTGCTGCTTCAATCTTTTACTTATCTGGTTCATTAGAGCTGAAAACAAAATTCCAGACAATGTTTGTTTTCCACCATTTGTTTTCCACCTAACAGAAAACCAAAACATTCGAATATTGCAAATATTGCAAAATAAACAAATTACCAGAGGTAAATTTGCTAGAAGGCAAAAAGCTAATAATACATTAAAGCATAATATGGAAAAATAAGCTGTAGTATATATTTCATTTGCAAAATAATTTCTCAGATGCTTCAAGCACTTAGCTATGAAAATAATTACAGAAAAATGTGAAGAGACTTTAAAAAAATCTAAGACGTTTAATGATTCAGGTCTTAAACAAGTTTTCACAAGGCAGTGTGCTTGTGCAATGCTTAGGCATTGTTAACACTTATCACACTGCACAGCTGTTTGCTTGCACGGAGATGTTATCTATATATGAATATGTAACTGTGTATACAAAATAGTTTTATTTGGTAAGGAAAGATGTCCAGAAAAGGAAACATAATGCATTTGAACCGGGTCTATAAATTCTTATGTTCCATATTTTCTTAATTCCTACTTAATGTTAAAGCCACTGGATATCCGTTCCTATTCCTGTAAGATTTTTGTGATTTGTATGTATTTGTTCACTGATTTAAAAGGTCCTCTAGTTCATGTAAAGTTAATATGATAGAAAGTGAAGAAAAATGTGAGAAATACTATCATTTCAATAAATAGCAGACAACTATATTATCTTTCTAAATAATCTTGCTTTTCAAAAAAGGCAAAAATGTATATTTCTCTGTAGAAAAAATATTAAAAAATACTACCTTTGTGTCTTTATCCAAAGGACAACTTTGAGCATGGCCATAGCAAATGCACATGCCTCCAACAGAGATGTCTTTTATTGAATAGTAATACTAAATAAAACAAAGTTTGATTCATTAAGTTTAATGCATTTAATATTAGAAACACAATAGCCAATATTCATTAGAAAATAATGATGCATAAATATTTAATTATAATTTTTTTAAAAATCCAGTTTCTAAATTGCAATTAACTTCAGTTAGAATTTACATATGAGGTTTACATGAGAAAGTCTTCATGCACACCCACGCACACCCACAAATTACATTGATCAGTCAGGGCACTGGAGTCATTCTTATGCTAGATGTAAAGATAACATAAAACTGTTCAAGGACATACATATACAACACAATACAACACATTATATTTCTATGAGCTCAAATTTACTTGTGTTCAAAATAAAAATTACTTTTATATTCAGAAATATTTTTAATAAGATTGTTTTTAAAGAAAATTTAAAAAATAATTATATGTCTTCCTTCTCACAGAAATGAAACAAGAATAGTTTTAGCATGGTTATGGCACCTGTTAGATTAAGCTAAATGTAAAATAGTATTAGAGCCTTCAGATCAGGGTTGTCAAACTTCCAGCCTGCGGGCCGCAGGCGTCACATGCTGGCCATATCCACTCTCATTTTAGCAAAAAGGAAATGTCATGATATGTCATGTGACGACAACGTGACTCCGCAAGTTTGACACCCCTGCTTCAGATAATACTACTTCAACACTATTGTTGCTGCTCTACAACAAAATAATGTTCACAATATATAACGACATCAAGATACTACCCGTATTTTATATAAAAGTATACTTGGTATATAAATTGAGTATGTGATCTTGATTTTTACAGAACAAGATTTATGTGCTAGAAGTCAGTGTTAAAGTAGTGCATTTCTAACATGGTATCATGCTCCTTAACTCACACGTTGGCTTCAGCAATCAATTCTATATTTGAAGAGCAATTCTTGTTTACTAACATTTAATTACCGAGGTGATAAGCAAATTGACCCTAAAAGAGCTCTAAATTCATACTTAAATTTCTTGTCATAGTTACCAAACAGATAGCTGGCTAATGTGAAAGGTAGCTGTTGTAGCCTGTCAGCCATCCTAACCCTCCAGCAGCCGAATCAGATGAGGAAGAGGTGTGGGAAGTCGGGGTCAGCATCAGGGCAACCCTGAGAGCTACGAGGGGGAAGAGGGAATGGAGCTGTCAAGAGTGAGACTGAGGTGGAGCCTGGGCCATCTGTCAGCCCTCAAATGGAGAGTCAACAGAGTCCAGGTCTGGAGGTGGCTGATAAGGAAGAGGAGAAACAGCTGGGTCCAGTGCCTGGCGTGAGGACCACAGAAGGCAGAGGAAAGGAGAGCAGTGGAAATCTGTGGGCCGATCCTTGGGACGGAAGAGCCACCGCTGCTAGTAAAACCCCACCCTAGCTCTGGAGATAAAAGGCAGGAGGTGGAGATGAATAGATGTGGCAGACAACGATTCAGCTCTCTGCTGGACAGACTTGTTAGCCTGCGGTGAGAAAGAAACTTATTGTTGGGGCTGCTGCGCTCTTAATAGAGGAATCATTGATTTAACTACAGAGGGTTTGTCATGTTTGGGGAGCTGGGTCAGAACAACAGACCAACTCTCATCAAATCACCAGATACACTATTTTAGCATATTAGTAACTCTCCATTCTCCTAATTTCCAGGAATATTATTTAAAACGCACATCATAAGACAATAATAAGCAAGTGTCTTCATTTTTCCATGCTGAAAAATTAACATTTTTCTTAGCCCGTTTTAGGAAAAATTCCCATGGATCTTAGCCTGTTTTAGGAAAAATTCTATCAACCAGAGATAACAGGTTTCCAACACACTGATAAATGAAAAACACCTGCTTACCCTTCTTGTAACAATAGGATCAACATCTTTAGGATCATGGTGACTAAGTGTCATGAGATCAGCATTAAGAGTTCTTATCCGCTGCAATCGGAGACGGATATATCTTGCAGAGGTAAACTCCAGTAATGTTGGTGAAGGGTCATCAGCACTGGGTCTCCCATTGATCAGTGATGTGTGTATCTAAAAAATAAGACTAATTTGATTATAAACACATTGTCCACATGTGTGCAAAAATAACTGTGGTGTTTCCTCATTCATAGGCTTCTGTAAGAATTTAGAATAATTTACCTGAGCCAATGAGTACAGAAACTTATAGTACAGAAACAAAGCAAAAGAAAACAAGCTTTTGTATGCTAGCAAAACAGGTCAAAAGAAAAATGGCAAACAAGCAAAGTTTTGTGAAACTCAGGCCAAATAATGCTTTATTTTCTTATTTGCAGTTTGTTATACATAAAATTCCTTCTTGTGTCTATATTTACTTATCTAAAATTACTTTTTCAAAGTTTTTTATTTTTATTTATACATTTTTCTTTAGCATATATGGGTGCTTAATAAGCAGTGTATTGTCTGAGTCATTTTTTTTTAAAGCAACTCAAGAATACAATAACAGAACTGGACTGATCTGCACAAGATTTAACAAATTCAAATTCTAGTATGTTCACTAAATACCTACACACACACACACACACACACACACACACACACACACACACACATTCCTTCTTAAAGATGTTGAATCAGCTGTCTGCATCTCATACAAACTCTTTTTTTCTATGGGGAGATAAACTCTGCCAAGAGTGGAAATTTGTAACTTACAATCCTGACAAATTTCTGCTTTAGAAGTTTGAAAAAAGCACAGGAAGATCAGCAGTCCTTGACCTGTTACTAACTAACAAAGGAAAATCAAAGAAATAAACAGTGTGGAAATGCAATCATGCTGAACGTATGGATTTTACAGGACACCAAATGTGCTTAAAGAGGCATTTTGAACTTCAAAAATATAGATTAAAAGGAACTCAAGAACAATCTGCAAGACTGCAGGATACCACACAAAAGAATATAATGGGAAAAGGAGCTTAAGGTAGGTAGCAATTCCTGAAAAGTAGGTACTAAAAGCAGAACTATAAAAACTTCAAAAAGGAAAAAAAAAAATGAGGAATGGCAATAGAAGCCAACAGCGCAAAAACGTCTAATGCAAAGTTGAAAACGAATGATATATGTGAGACAAAATTGGACATTGGAATAATCTATATTTTCTTCTTTGTAATAAAATAATGGAATGTATTCCATCTGTGCATATGTTTGCATGTGTGCGTTTCTGTACTCCCCATCTGTTACAGCGGTATTTGTGCCTTGGGAAGTTCAGGGAGAGCTATACTTAACAACAATTCATTCAGCAACTATTGAGAGTTACAACAACATTGAATGAATGTTAATCTTCGAAGTTCTGGCTATTGTAGTGCCCTTGTGTTCATCTGATCAGAATTTGGGGACTTGACAGCTCGCCTGCCTTTACAACCACAGGAAAATTCAATGCCCTCAACCTGCTGTGAGCTGCAGAGCGCGCATTTGAAGCACCCTAGACAACCAATCTGCGGATTTCAATACACTGAAATTGCAGTCCCTGCAAGACTTTGTAGAATGAAGACTGGGCCAAGATTAGATTAGATTAGATTTATTAAATTTATATGCTGCCCTTTCCCCCCGAAAGGGGACTCAGTAGAGGGCCTGAAGGTACACTCTGCTGTTAGTGGGCTCACCTCCACCCATCACTGAAGCCTGCTGAAGCATTTCCAATGTGAGGTGCAGAACATGCGCTGGCCCTCCAAGAAGCCTTTGTCCCTCCGCTTCCTCCAGTTCTGCCACTACTCTTAACAGTGCCTTCTTCATAGCTTCTACTTTCACCCAGGGAAAAACTACAGCCTCTACAGCAATGGTTCTCAACCTGTGGGTCGGGACCCCTTTGGGGGTCAAATGACCCTTTCACAGGGGTCACCTAAGACCATCGGAAAACACATATTTTCGCTGGTCTTAGGAACCGAGATACCAATTTTATGGTTGGGGGACACCACAACATGAGGAACTGTATTAAAGGGTCACGGCATTGGGAAGGTTGAGAACCACCGCTTTACAGCCTTACCTGCAATAAAGTGTGCCATGCCTCACCATCCTGTCCCACTCCCTCAGTCCCTTGTTGGGCACAGCAATCTCCCTTTGACAGATGAGATTCTACTGCCCTGCAGGGCTTGGTGTTCACATCTCAGAGCTGCCCCCTTATCCATTGCCTGAATCCCTGGCTAGCAACAGCAGGATGAAGACAGTGAAGTTGACAGTTGGATTTTTGTTTAAATAATTTGAGAACTTAAACCTGCCTTCTCCTACTTGGATGTTCTCCAGATGTTGACTTTAATTCAAAGAATTCTCCATGATATAAAATCTGTCTGGAACGTATAGACGGTAATTCCATTTAACTATAAAATGTTCAAAGTCAGGAAAGTATTAAATTCAGTTAAAGTCTGCTAAAATTTCCTAACATGCTTTATTCTAAATTTCTTTCAATTATGAGGGTTAGAACAAATGTTTCAGCTCAGGAAACATCAGAAATATCCAACAATCTGGTATCTCAATTTAATGTTGGACCATACTTGTAACTGGGGCTAAAGCAGTAATTTAACATTTACTAAATTAATGTTAGTAGTGGTTTTAGTTTCAAACACATACCCTTTTAAAAGAAATTTTAGATTTGTTTACTAGTAACTTGGTACTGAGGTCACAGTTCTATCTGCTAGTATATAAGGAAAGGCATTCATTGTAGGTTAGTTTTCAATGCACAATTTCCTTATAACATGGGTTGCTTCTCTGATCTATGCCAGACAGCAAGTATGAATAGAGCTGCTTAAAAGGAATAATAATCAACTGTTGACCTGCCAATTCCAGCTCTTTTGATCAAGCTCTCCTTGAAATGATGCCAACAATTATTCAAGCTGCATTCAGTCATTCAGATTTTTATTCCAGTGTGTTATTTTTTTTCCTAAAGCAATTAAAATTAGAAACTTTCTCTACAAAACAATTGAGATCCAGCTAAAGGGGAATACACATTTTATCTATTGTGCTATTTCATTATTTATGAAGCTTATTAACTGTCTTATTTTTATAGGAGCAAAATACAAAAGAATGGCTACCAGAATGAGTCCCTTCTTCCCATTTATAGAAATAGATACTGCCATCTGGTCAACATCTTCAAAAGGGCTCTCTAAAATATTGATCAGGTTCATGGAAGAAGAGGTATTTTAACCTCTCATAAACACCTTAAATTATGCCTAGAAATCAACTAGCACCCATTTTAGATTTTTCTATAAAGATATGTGATCCCTGTACCATTCCTTTCCTGGGTTAGCAGCCTAATGTAGTACTTTGCATTAATTTCAACTTCTAAACATTTTCCACTTACAATGTGTTGCACTAGTTTAGTATCAAAACAAAGAATACTTGCCTTGTTCAGATACTATCAGATCTGTGGGATTCTACCCATGAGTTATATTAATGTACTTCCCTACTGGTTCGCAAATGTGAGTGCACGCATCTGTGCATGCATTCCTTCTTCTGCGCATGTGCTTTACCTTAAAAAAGGGACTAAATGGGATGCTGTAGAGCTGGGGCGGGTAAGCAGGGCCGCATGTGACTTCTGCTACCAGTTCAGGCGAACTGGTCAGAACCAGCAGAATACCACCTCTGATTCTACCTGAGAGGAGACTAAAAGTGTTGTACTCCCTCCGCCAGAAGTGATTCATAAATTGGAAAGCTTCAAATCCTCAGAAATTAAACCTGTCTCAGTTGCTACTAATGACAGATAAAAGATGGATGGAAGAAAAACAGGATTAACTTTTCAGCAGAGAGATATTTGTTATCACTATATCATTTTATTCCCTCCATGACCACAAATAATAAGCACATGAACTAAAAGAAAACATACCTCTCCATGCTCAAGTGGAACAAGTTTAGAATAATAGGAAGTGCATATAACTTCATTGTCTTTCTTGTATGTAGGAGGACCAAGTCTTGGTGTCACGTTGTATCTAGTTAGACACTCGGTATCACTAATTGCATAGTATTGCCAAGGGCTGAATTCAATACCATTCACAGAACGTTCCAAAATCCAGTTTCCAGGCCTTGGAGCATTAGCAGCTTTTATGATGATGTAAGCAACTTGAAAGGTCTAAAAATAATGTTAACAGAAAGGACAATATTTTACCAGAAACATGCCCAAAGTCAGGTTTACAGGCTTCAACAACATGCAAGGTTACTTCTTTTGATTATATTGCTTATTATACAAATACTTTGCATTCATTTCAATTGCTGATTCCACGAGTGTTCTTTGTACAGAGTTCAATTTAATTTTCATCTAATTTTCAGACTCAAAAGTTACATATTTTTCCCAACACATAAGAAACCCTTTAAAACCAAGCATTGAGGGATGACAGAATTAAAATGTAGCATCATAAATATAAAACCATTTTTGCCACAAAAAAGGGTTTTATAGTAAAGCTGAAAAATAAATTTTAATTAGAATGTAAAAAATATTTTAATACTGCTGGTTTGTACTAGCCTATAGATCCATGCTAAAGGGTCTCATTCAGATTGAATATATACAAAAATAAATCTTGACATTCCTAACAATGTAATTTAATTTATAAGATTTATTTTAATTATTTATTAAATATACCTGTATACTGCCACAATAAAAAATAATTCTCAGTGACTCCATCAAAATACAATGTAAAATAAGTCAATACAAAAATAAAACACAACATTTACATGCACTGGTACTTAAATCATACAATTTTCTCTTTTAAGTACTACAGCATACCGTATTTTTTGGACTATAAGATGCACCGGAGTATAAGACGCACTATGATTTTGAAGATTTTTTTTTAAAGTGCTTGCACTCTGCAGGCCACCCAAACCCTCTAAATTTTTTGCAAAAAAGGGGGGGCATGTAGAGCTTTGGGAGGCTTTGTAAAGTGCTCCTGGGGGCTGGGGGAGCAAAAATTAGCATGAAATGGCCCGTTTTTTGCAAAAATGGACCATTTTTTGCCACAAAAAACGGGCATACAGAGGCTTTGGGAGGCTTGTAGAGTGCTCCTCGGGATTGTGGGGGCAAAAATGAGCAAAGATGGCCCATTTTTGCTCGTTTTTGCCCTCCCCAGCCCCCAGGAGCACTTTGCAAGCCTCCCAAACCCTCTGCACGTCCATTTTAGCAAAGGGGAAGGGGTTTCGGTAGGCCAAAAATGCTGTATTCAGTGTATAAGACGCACCCAGATTTTCACCTTCTTTTGGGGAGGAAGGTGCATCTTATACTCTGAAAAATATGGTATTTAAAAAACCATGATCTAACAGGCTACCATTTAAGGATAAAAAAATCTAATGAGAGCCATACTAGTTCTCTATCCTATTATGTAAGCTATTTGTGTGATTTAAGACAATTATGGGTTTGGTAAATCTGTAATTAGGTCTGTGTAAACTGCAATTGCTTATTTACATAATTTCTAACATAATCAACAAATTGCAAATAATACAATATCATAAAAGTACTACTTTAATTTTATATTAGCTTCGGGTAATATACATAGTTTCTAGCACCAATATTCTTACATTACTCAGGTGCAGTATCTGAGTTTAAAAACATGCATAATGCAGCTGTAGCATTTAAAAATAAATTTTACTTCTAATGTCTTTCTATTATTTGTGGGAAACTGAGATCCCTTAGGTATCACAACCTGTCATAATGTAATTATTGCATGGAATGGGGGGGGGGGAGCTTGTATTTGAGTATTTGCTTCAAAATAAAAATTCCTAATCTTAATAGATTTGATACAGCTGTGCATGCCATGATGTATCTTTTTTCAGATTTTTTTAAAGTACAGGTGTACTTTAATGAATAGTCTAGAAATGCCATGATTGTGCAATGATGAATATTTTTTTTCCTAATAAATTTTAAAGTGTGCATATGGCTAATATTTAGGAACCATCAGTTAACATTCCAGATGTCGTATGTTAGAACTAATTAAGGAAATACTTGCAAATGGTGTTTTTTAATTCTACTTTTCAGAGGACAGCAGAGAAAAACAGGCAAGAATGTAAGTTCGGTGAAGTTCAAGCAGTAATATTTTTATGCAATCAGGAGTTCTTTGAGCTTGGTTGTTTTCTTGCAGAAGTTTCATTACACAGACTAGGTAACATCATCACTAGCAGCACTGATAATATTAGCTAATTTGGGTAATGAAATGTCTGCAAGAAAACAACCAAGCTCAGGAAGCACCAAGACCCCTCATTTCAATCCTGAGCTACAAATATTCTCCTTTATTTGTTCTATGCAATCACCACATATTTTAGGACTGGGTTTTTGTACAGTAACTCTGAACTCATCTTTTGTCTGTGTATAAATTTGCTGAGTTAGTTATTGATTTTAATATTTACCATTCATCAGGAAACAGTTGGAACTGAAGTGCATCACTGGATCAGAACATGTTATGAATTCACATGTTATAGCATCTTTCTTTCCCATTCCCATGTTTGTAATTTTCTGAGTAACTTTTGTCCCACAAAAAAATCACGGGTGCAGTTGGTCTGTTTCCAAGCAAGAGTATAGGCATAAATTTTTTCTCTATTCTTCATAGAATCAGGGAATATATTAATGATACACATGAAGTGAAAAATGAATGGAACAAACATATTTTGGAGCAGAAGTTCAGCAAGACCACTCTTGGTAGACCATTATTTTAACTCTCCTTAACCACTGCCATGTTTGTTTATTTGTTCACTCACTCACTCACTCACTCACTCACTCACTCACTCACTCATTCATTCATTCATTCATTCATTCATGTACAGCTAAGAGATCTCTCAACTGCAGATATCCCAGGTGACAGACATTAAAAGCTAAGAACAATTAAAAAAAGGAAATTTAAAAGATCATAAACTTTCAAAAGAGAAACTACATATAACAACAAAACATCCTATGATGGCTCAATCAATACTTTGACTCAAACACATGGAAAACAAGCATGTTTTCAGCAACTTTCTGAACATCATCAGAAGGGAAATTAAGTGTGCCATACACTGGATCTATCCATACTACCTGAACTTCCCTGTGCCACTAGTGTCATCCTACCCATTCTCTACTACTGCATTCTTTCCTTTCCCACTGCCACTTCATTCCTACTGTTGCATTCACTGGCTCCAGGCACCTTACCTCTCTAGCAACACAAAGCTTTCTTCCCACCCACCTCCTATTTTCTACTTTCCTGGATGCCACCATCTTTCTATACCCACTTGCTGCTTTCATTCAACACCACCTATTTTTCATCTCCAATGCACACCTTCCTTTCCTCTTCTCATTGTTTAGCACCCACCTGTCACATACATTCTACTTCTCCATGTTCACATGCTATGAGCCTTCCTTTTGTCATCCCCTCTCTCTTCAACTCCAGAAGATCTTTTCCAGAATGCTCAAGTTCCAAGTCCACACACAGACCTAGCACAAATGCTTTGGATTTAAATCTATGCCTGAATTGTCCTATACCCTTAAGTCATGCATAGAAATTGTTGCAGGTTTTCTAACTTAGATGAGATGGAAATGATCCAATAGATAATCTGATTCAATTTCCTGCTGGATACAGGAATTCACAAAACCATAATCAACAGATCAGTCCCTGTTTGAAAACCTCTAGTAAGTCTAGGTCGAACACTTTTCAAGACAGATTATTCCTTACTATAAAGAAACTTCTGTTCAGCACCCAATTCTCCTTGAATCAATTAATTTTAATTAAAACAACAAAAAAGAGTTTTTCCCTTTAGGGAAACATTACAGTCTTTTGTATAAAGTTAGCTAACAATTCCATTACTAAAGATTGCATTTGCCTCAAACCATAATGTTCTAATGATAAATAATGCATGACTAGTTCGGCTGTAGGAAATAAATGGAGGCAGCAAATGCAAAGAAACCTTTTGTTGCATTTCCCATCAACAGTTGCCCTATTATTCTCCCTTCACAGCCACGTGAACAACTGCACAACTACCAAGGCACAAAAAAATCCATTAATATGCTCTTGCTACCCTCCAGGTCTTTCCGCTTTTCACTTTGTTATTCTTTTATTTGTTCTGTTTTCTCATGTATGTTACTTGGAAATATGAAATGGAAAGGGAATGATGGAAATTCTTGGAGGTGTGATATAGCTATTAAAGCCATTATCTGTAGCTAAAGAAAAGAAAAATAAACTCTTAATAAAGTCCACCAGAAAATATCAGACTTATAGACTGGACTCGAAACTAAATAAAAATGCAGATACCCAAATAAGGCAATTAGAAATCATTTCATTACTGTAGAACAGAAAACAACAAGTACATAAAGTTATGAAAGATAATGACTGACTCAAAAGAGATTTTACCTGCAATTTTTCTTTGTCCTGGTCTTATAGCTACCAACCTGGTTTCATAGACCAGGTACAACAAACAGTTTGCACACAATTGATTAAGGACTATAGTTTATCTTAACCATAATTAACTGAATATATTGTCATTGTGATTGAAATTCCACCCCTTTGTACCTTTGTGTGATATCAACCAGGGCCACTGCAATCTGTGACTACCATCTTGCCTACTGTGATACTCCTCCCAGAAGATACTGCTGGGACGATATAATATTAATCCAACGAACAAATTATTTCATAAATTTCAGATTTTACCCAACAGGCAGAACTACTATTAATAGGTAAGATCACAAAAATTCAAGAATTTCTGCCAAGCAAACTTTTATCAGGGCAAAAAAGAAGCCATTTTGATGTGTCATTTTGTTTCAAAAGATAATGAATAAATAACTCCACATCTCTTGCTCTTTTCTGCCCATTCTTGGCAGTTTATTATCTTCCATAAAAGTGGACTGATTTTCATCACCTTGTGTTTTACAATGGGCAGATTAGATTTACTATCAAACTACAGTATGTTTCACTTACTGTGTATAAACTAACCCTCTAAAACTAATATACTATTAATGTATGTTTTAATTTATATCTACTTGGAAAATGGTTAATAATTCAAGATTAGTTTTAGAAATTAAGATATATATATATATTCCCCTTGAGGCAATTCAAACAGCTGAAGAACTTGGAACACATTCAGCAATTTCTCCATGTTAAAATTAGTAACTGAGAAGTAATCATTCACAGAACCCAGGCAATCTTTATTAAGCCAAATGCTTTCTTACTGAAAACAAATGTATTTTGGTATGAAATGCTTTTTTAAAAAAATAAAATGCTGTAAAGCAGAAAGAAATAAGGAAAAAGGGACACTTGATGGTGAAAGGTATAAAATCAATTTAATGAATGCTGGAATGCCTTAAGAAGAAAGATGCAATGCCAATTTGGAAAAAAACTTTATACATATAAATGATACGATGCTTCTTTTTAAAAAGTTAATTAAAGTCTGAATAATACGTTTAGCAGTGAACTGCAGATGGGCCAATGTTAATTTTGTCTCTTACAAATTAAATTTTAAATCAAATGCCATATAATGAAAGGCTAGTTCAAAGCTGATAAAATATATATCAACTGCAAATTACTTAATCAGAGCTACTTCCATATTTATGTAACTGGCTAGGTCAACAGCTGTTTCATATTTTAAGTTATCACTTAACTTTTCATAGAAAAGTGATCCTTTTTACAAATAATGGCTTAGTATTGAGACATAAATTGCTCTTCTGAGTATTCTTTCATCTTTAAAACTCTCTAAAGAAATAGTTTTCTTATCTCATGATGGAGTTTTGATATATAATTTCAAAATAATCCTTTAATCCTTTTTCAAAAGATAATCATTCAATTTTAGCAGATTAAGAATGTATGTATGAGTGTCTATCAATTTTGCTCACTTATTTTAAGTTCCTTCATTTATAAGGTGACCAGACGTCCCGCTTTTTCGCTTTTTCCTGCGTCTCGCAACATTTTTAAAAAGTCCCAATTTTCATGGGTGA
Source organism: Thamnophis elegans (assembly GCF_009769535.1). Classification (NCBI taxonomy): domain Eukaryota; kingdom Metazoa; phylum Chordata; class Lepidosauria; order Squamata; family Natricidae; genus Thamnophis; species Thamnophis elegans. Next base: position 26,117,280 of record NC_045548.1, on the reverse strand, counting down.
GTAGACAAAAGGTCATCGGCAGTGCTGCCAGGACCAGCTGTGCGAGGGCGAGGGAAGAGCAGGGCGGGGCCTGAGGGAAGCCAGAGGGAGGGGGCTCGGAGGGAGGGGGGAGCCAAGATGGCGGTGGCTGAGGAGGAGGAGGTCTCGCGGCCGCCGCTGTCACCGACACCACCAAGAAATTGCAGGACGATAGTGGCCATGCGCCGGGAGGGCGGCCTGCAGGGCTGGAGGCTGCGCAGTGGCTGCATGCTGCCGAGCACTAACAGGAGTTGGGGGCAGGCTGGGCGGGCTGGCCGAGTGGCCTCGCCAACGTACGGAGCTCGCCTCGCCGCCCAATGGAGGCTGCCCTGCTGCTGGCGCTGCTGCGCCTCTGCTCCACCGCGAAGATGCCACCGCCACCCCCACCGTCTCTTCCCACCCGGACACCCGCCAGCCAGGAGCCGCCCGAAGCCTTCCTGCCCACCACTGGCTGCACTGCAGCCGACTCGCCCTGCGCAGGCTGGAAGGCTTCGGGCGTCCGAGTGGGAACAGCCAGCGAATGGATGGCAGTGGCATCGCCGCCCAGGAGCCACCCGAAGCCTTCCTGCCCACCACCGCCCCGGGTGGGCTGGAAGGCTCCTAGAAGGTGAGCGTCCGGGCGGGAAGAGCCGGCGAGGGGGTAACGATGGCATCTTCAGCAGCGGAGCAGAGGCGCAGTTGGGCCAGCAGCAGAGCAGCCTCCATCGGGCAGCGAGGCAAGCTGCGTGCGTGAGGCCGCTTGGCCAGCCCGCCCCGCGACTCCTGCTAGTGCTCGGGCTGGAAGGCTTCAGGCGGCCAGAGGGTGAAGATGAGGCCAGGCAAGAAGAAGGACCTGGGCACACTGGGTACGTGTTGGGCACCCCTTCGATTTCTTCTCCCCCCCCCCCCCGGTCAATGGTGTTCCGATTTACCAATTTTAAAATCTGGTCACTTTATTCATTTAGTACAGAACATTTAGCTAAGCTGCACTAACCAAACTGCATTTTTAATATAATAGTAAGCAAAGACAACTACTACGTTTTCTGTAAGTTGTTAAATACAAATGAAATTACTTTCGTTTCATCTTCGTTCTCACCACATTTTTTTAATGTTTCTTAGCACGCTATTCAAGATCAAATATTGCACTCAATCCAGAGAAAGCTCAGCACTTCTTGCTGAATTCTAGTAATCAAAGGCTTTCAAAAGAAAGGATGAAAATTTAAGTGATGTGTCATATATGTTGTTTATATATACAGCCAATCAACTGAGTGTCAGCTAATTTACACTGCAATAGTTTAGAGCAATTTTGACATTTATTAGTACAGTGTGTCGATATATACATGAACAGAAAAAAAATAAAATGTAAGAGTCAACTGGATATTGCATGCATTGAGTTGCTATGGGCATTTATTTATCTCAATCCAATCTACTTCACAGAAATGTTATGGAGATAACGATATAGGTGACTTTCAATGTAGGTTATTTCTTCTAATAAACATGAGATAATTTTCCAATTGCCATCACTGTACATTAGAGCAATAATAAAAGATATCAAATAGTCCTTTAGGAATGAAAACAAACTGCCTCTACCTACCTGTCTTAGGTCTAGAGTTATTGTTACCCAATGGTATTCTCTTCCATTCTGAATGCTAGGACTTTGCCACCAGTGATTAGTACCATCTATAGCATTTGAGATAGGATGTTGTTCTAAAATAAACACAAATTACAATCAAATTTTCCCAGTTTCTTTTAATGTATTATTGCCATGCTACAACCACTCACATATATTAATGTATACATGTTACAAAAGAAAATAAATCAGTTCAATCAATCTAGACTATGCTATATAAAGACCAGCCCACAAATCTAAGATTAAATACAACTCAGAATTCTGTTTTAATCTAAATTGGAGCCTTCACATGACATGCTCTACTCAAATAGTTGTGGGTGTAGTGAATAAGAATAAGGACCTTGATGGAAATATGCAGGTAGTTACTTAGCCGAAAATTCAGAACAATGAGTTAACATTCAGAAGCACCTTAATTAATAACTTTAATTCAGTCAAATACAAGAACAATATACTATGTAGCATTCAATATAATCAGAGTTGCAAAATTCTATTATAGCCAATCTCAATAAAAGTCATTTTAGCCTTCCTGTAGAGTTGCCTTCCTGGTCTGATCTACTTGGTAGACAATGATTCACAAAATGTCTAGAAAAAGTATGATGTAATAAACTTGCCTTTGGAATTTGCACTATTGTAATCACAAATTCGACACTGTGCATTGCGTAGGGGTCGGCCTGGAACGTGCTCCACAAGTTTACAAAACATTTCAGGGCCTTTTTCACCACAAGTAGCATTAGTGCTGATATGAGCATTACTAGCTAGGTTTAGAATGGCAGGAAATAAACCTGAAAGAGATTAGATATGAATCTTTATTAACATTTTATGGCAGTCTTTATCAAATCCTCAAGTAATGTCTTATGTGTCAGTAGCAACATGCTATAAATTTAGTACATTAACAAATAATTGGTTTACTATAATATATCACAGAGAGAATCACTATATGAAGAAAAGTTCTCTGAAGTTCAAGAAAAGATGTTTCTCCCCCCACCCCATCATAGACCAATTTAATGAATATTTCTGCCAACAAATAATTTAATAATACATGGCAAAAAGAAATTGCTATGCATTACAAAACATCAGTTCTTAACACACAATTCAGGATAGCTGAATATAAACTTGCACCAGATTTATTCAATGAAGCAGTAACATTTAAGGACCCTTAACCTGTAAGCTTACTTAGAGAATACTTTAAAATAAAACAAAAAATAAAAGTCTTCCAAATAAGTTTAACAAAGAATAGTCAACTAACACAATACCTTACTAACTCAAGGACAATATAAAGCCTTGCATGGCACGATGAAGTTTGTATCTCAAAAATACAACTTCTATTGACCCAATACTGAGTGTGGGAAGTGCTGTAGAAGTGTAATGAATATCTTTAATCATAAATGCACTTCCATTTTGCTCCCTAAAATTTTTCTCATAAAGCACAATAAGTGTGATTATTTGGCAAAATACAGTACAACCATTTGTTTAGTGACTGAAGTTACAATGGCACTAAAAAAAGTTATTTGTAACCATTTTTCATATTTATGAACACTGCAGCATCCCCATGGTCACATGATCAAAATTCAGATGCTTGCAACTGGCACATATACTGTATATATAGGGATTGCTGTATCCCGAGATCAAACTCAAATGGGGAAGCCAACTTCACTTAACAGTTGTGTTACTAACTTAACAATTGCAGTGATTCACTTAATAAGAAAGGTCATAAAATGGGGGGGGGGGGGCGACAGACTTAACCACTGTCTTGCTCAGCAATGTATATTTTAGGCTCAGTTTTAGCCATAAGTTGAGTACTACCTGTATGTTATTTTTATTGCAACAGATTAATAAGGCTGCTCCCCAAGAAACTGCAAATATATTTATGATTTGGGACTACCAATTTCCTGTCCTTTTTATCTTTAAATCTAGTTAGTTGAAAAAGCATTAATGGGATAAGAATGCTAATCTGTGCTTAGGAATATAAACAAATGAGGCAGTACTAATTTAAACAAGCAAACTGTAAAGAATTGGAATTCTTTCAAAACTTTTACCTACCATAACAATGTGGCATTCATTTTGTGCTTTTTTACCCTACTGTGCATTCTTTCTTTTAAGAGCCAGATATATTGTCTCAGTTTTTTTAAAAAAAAATGATAGAAGGATATGCAAGATTATTTCACTTTGGAACAAAATTGTACCTTGAACATAAAAACCCCTTCTAAATGTAGCATGAAAACAAATCTCACTGAAGTTGGTGTATGCTTGAATAGACCATATTAAATATTATTGAGGAATAATTAAATTTATAGATTGTTGGTTATAAAACTGACTTCAATCACTGATACATTTTTCATTTTAACATTTAAATTTAATTTTGCAAACTTCTCCTTTATACCTGGGAAAGTTCATCTGATATTTATAGTTACAATACTGAATTTTTAAAAGCCTACCTACTTGAGAAAGAAGTGTAGATTTTGAATACCATACTATTCAAACAGAAGAGTACACCGGTATGTGTATATTTTATTTCAGAACAAATATTCTGGATATCTTTTACTTAATGATAGATCATAATAACACCCTTAATATAGACATTTCAATGAGTTAGGGGGTTAGAGAGGCTGAATATTTCCCCAAGTATGAATGACATTTGAATAAAAAGTAATGAATTTTTCAGTGGGAACATTAATATTTAACAGTCTTTCCCTGTCCTCTTATTTAAAAAGGGCAAGCTGTTGTATTCGGTCTACTCATTTAAGAATTGCCTTATAAATTCTGGAGAAGGTCTGTGCTTTGGTGATTAAAATCCTACCAACATGTGATGGACTAATCCAATCACTTGCCTCAGCTTCTTCCAAGCTTCAAAACCATGTTACACATAAACTACATGCTGATAAATAGATATCACTTAAGTGAGAGAAATAACAGCATGTCATGAGAAAGTATGATCCCAACCGGTACCGGATCAGCCCAAATGCCAAAATGCGAGGCAATATCTGTGGAGAGAAAAGCTCCAGATGACACTGCAGAATGCTGTTAACTAGTGGTGGGTTTCCATTTTTTTTACTACCGGTTTGCTCGTGTGCGCTCACATGCCATTTCTGTACAGAAGTGTCTGGGTGGGTGGGTGGGTGGAGCCTCCCGCCACCGCCACCACCAGTTTGCCCAAGCCGGGCCCAGCCGGAGCAATTCACCTCTGCTGTTAACCATTCTGAATGTGGCGCTAGTTCATTCTGTGATGCACCATGCACGAGCGTGACAGCTAAATAATTACTCTATACTAACACTGTAGTCTCCTAGTTAATGTCATACCCTAAATAAATAAATACTTTCAATCTTATCACTCTATTGGACCTTCTTTGAGGGAGTGTGTTAATTGAGCATTTATTACCTGCCCCACTTCTAAATGAGTTGAGATCTACTTCTACAAACTTTTTCATTCTCCTGAAACTAGTAATAAAAAAAATTAAATGGCACATTGTCCTGCCATAGAATAGTTGTTCTACTTTATTTAATGCTACAAGTTTGCTTACAATACTTCTCGGGGGGGGGGGGGGGAATTATAACCAATTAAAGTATAGCTTATTCAAAAATTATAAATATACTTTCCTCCTTAGTATCAAATATATCTACATATTCAGTAGAGATACCTTCTGAATAATTAAATCCTTAGAGTTTTTTACATCAAGTAGATAACAAATATACTTTTCTGCTTTTAATTTTGAAAAAGGATATATACTTAATAAATACAGATTAATAGTTTTTGGGAAAACTGCCAAAACATGTATTTGTTATAACTTGCACAAAAAAAAGTCCCCCCAAAAAGTTATATACCAAATAAATAAATTCAACAGTCATTGCATAATAGCTGATATATATATATATATATATATATATATATATATATATATATATATATATATATATATATATATATATATATATATATATATATATAAAGTCACAGCCCCTGGTATGCCCAAATATGGGAGGAAGTTCACTGCTTCCATTCTCTGTCCATCGGCTCGTCACAAGAGACCATTCAGACAGAAACCCAATATTTTTACTGTTGCCTTTTGTTACATTTGTGTTGTATTTGTGCCTTTATTTATTTATCAGGACAAATACAACATACATACATACATACATACATACATACATACATACATACATACATACATAGATACATACATACATACATACATACGTACGTACGTACGTACGTACGTACGTATGTATGTATGTATGTATGTTATATTTATGCTGATAAATAAATAAAGGGAGACTAGTATAGATCTATTTCAAGCTATTTAGCTCTCATCAGCTAGCCATACCCATGTTTGGGAATCGAACCTGTGCTCCATTGCCTCCCAGGCAATGACAACATAACAAATATAGCATAACAAATGTAACAAAAAGGCAACAGTAAAAAATATTGGGTTTCTGTCTGGATGGTCTCTTGTGACGAGCCTAATGACAGAGAGTGGAATAATTTTATATATATATATATTTTATATATATATATATAAAATTATTAAACTATGCTGTAATTTCAATATTCTAATTTAGTCAATTACATTTTTTTAATATATATTTTTAATATAGCATTAGGACAATGTGATGATTTTTTTATCACATATTCTAGGAAAACTATTCATATCTCTCTCTCACCCACACACTATCTCTCTCTCTCTCTCTCTCTCTCTCTCTCTCTCTCTCTCTCTAGATAATAAATGAATTTTAAGATGTTTCAACTAAAGAGACATAATTACATTATTTTTGTTCTCTCTGCAAACAAAGATTGCATCCCTGTCTTGCAAAGCATTTTGCAATACTTTGGACATTTTGAAGCATTAATTCCAAGAGGAAGTAATAAATAAAACCATCTGCTTTGCTGCTTGAATATTTCAGAATATATGTGATCTCATTAAAGCTCACAATCCCGTAAACTCCTTCAAGTTATTGCCTACACAAACTTCACAGATAATATTTCTTATCAATTTGGCAGGAAAAAAGAAAACTTCCTTCCAGAAGATAAAAAGTGATGTATACATAGAAATCCTAAAAAGATTGGGGCAGTTACAGTATATTATAAATTTATTGGAGAAAAACAAGATTTTTATTTCAGGGTAATACTAAAAGAGTCCCCCTTTGTGAGATTCACAAAGTAATACAACTATCAAAATAATTCACCTTCAGAAACTAAGCTTATTTATAGACACAGCTGTCATTTAGTGGCAAATAGTAATCAGAAGTTTTTACTACTAAATTATTAAAACAGAATACCAACAAAAACTCAAATGAATTGGTTCTACCTACATTAAATAAAATATAAGAAAAACTCTTCCTAATAAAGTTTGTTCTCAAAAATTTGTTGGGATTTTTTTTGTATTCTTTTCCCTCCGATTCCCCCCCCCCCAAAAGAAACAGAACGTGGACAAATTTACATCTACAAAATAATTGTCACTAACAGCAAACTGCTGTTTCAAGAAGCACTATGAGTTGTAGTATAACCATTAAATATTTTTAAGACTTTTTGATATTTTATTTGTAAAAAATAATTAAGTAACCTCTTAATATATCATGTTTTTCTAACGTACATAGTATTTCAAGTATTTCGTTATCCTGTCAGAATGATAAGAGCAAGGAATATCCCAAGGACAGCAGCTGTTGAATCCTTACCAAAGAACAAAGAAAAGGGAACTTTCAGAAGAATCCTTCCCTCCTGTAAATACCTGCAACTTATCAGTACATGCTGATAATTTTTTGGTACACAAAGGACAACATTTTCCAAGATAGGCAAGAGTATTTGTTTACTAAACTTAATCTTTATCCTATTCAGAACAGCTTCACAAGATTTGTATGTGTCATCCCTTTGTGAGAAGAATAAGTGCTACATTATTCTAGCTGGAGTTGTAAATATAGGTAGTCCTCAACTTACAACCACAATTGAGCCCAAAATTTCTGTTGCTAAGTGAGAAAGCTGTTGAGGGACATTTGCTCCATTTTACCACCTTTCTTGCCACAGTTGTATGGTTGTTAAGGGAATCTGTCTTCGCCAATGACTTTTTTCAGAAGGTCGCAAAAAGTGATCACGCAAATTTGAAAGACTGGAACCATCATAAATAAGAGTCAATTGTTAACCATCTGAAATTTGATCATGTGACTGTGGAGATGCTGCAATGGTCATGTGAAAAACGGCCATAAGTCACTTTTTTCAGTGTCATTGTAACATTGAACAGTCACTAAATGAACTGTTGTAAGTAGAGGATTACAATGGGACCTCCGGTCACAATCGTAATCCGTTCCAGGACTTTGGTCACAACCCAATTTGGTCATAGCTGGAGGCAAGACTGACTGCGCATGCACATACAAAAAAAATGGTGCAGAAGGGGAAATTGCCATGGCAGGGGAAATCGCCACGGCTGTGTTTGGTTGCCACCCAAGTATTTGTTTGTGACCAGATACAAAAAATTTGTGAAATTTTTGGTAGGCACCCGATTTGGTCGTGGTCAGAAGTGTTCATGACCCGAGGTTCTACTGTACCTGTAATAACTGACTTATTCTGCATACAATGTGTGACCATCAGATTAGTGTGCAATTAATTAGAAAAAGAAGTGGGGTTATTCATAACTGCTTTTCATCTATTCGGGGCAAAATATACAAGTCAAAACGTTTGAATTTGGGGTCTTTACCTGCTACATTCTGGGTATGGGAAGCCATAGTAATAGCACAAAGAGGAAATTGAAGGATGAGAGAAAGGTGAAGATTTGGGCCAGTTCCTTTCTCAAAAGAAATTCTTGTTTGCCTTGGAGATGCCAATCATAATATTTGGGTTGGGGAGGAAGCTTTAATAAAAATTGGGGGCTGAGAAGGATTTCCTGTGCCCTTTATCCACTTTTATCCTGGGCAGCTTTGTGATGATGTTTTATCAGCTATTGCTGATATGACCTAGTGATGTATTTATTTGTAGAAAAGTCAATTAAATTCTTCATTATATTTCTGACTCATCAGTCATCTTCACTGCACTCAGGAAAAGTAATCATCTTTTCAGATAATTTCATCATACTCTGATGAAAAATAAAATTTGATTTTCAAACTCAAGACTCCGAGAGAATAGAATTTCATTATTTGCTGCAGGTCCAGGCATCAGTGGGACTAAGCTATAATCAGAATGATCCAGAACAGACTAGTCCATTTCTAGAGTTCTGGGTCAGCCCAAATTAGGCCCCGAAATCAGATTTGTCATTGTATAATCTACTGTATAAAAATTACAAAAAAATAATTAAGAAAATCTTAACTTTTAGCAAAACACCAAAAGTATTGGATTAATCCTGGAATCATAATTAAATTACATTCTGGTGGTTTCATTATTAATTTATAACTCAGAATAAACTTCTGGATGGAATTAACAGAGTTGTTACCAAATAAATCTGAAATGTATCATATTGAAGAAGGATGAATCTGAATATAGTGAGGAAACTTTTAAATCATCTCTACACCTTATACATATTAGGCTGAACTGTTTTTGTGTGAATTTGTTGCTAAAGTCACTGAATACCCATAGGCGCATCCTGCAGAAAAGTAATTGTAAATCTTTCACAGCCTAACTAGGATCCCCATGTATAGTATATCAGCAGTAAGCCAGGCCACAGTTAACTGTGCAAGACTACTACTCCTTTTAGCATATACATATGCATATAAAGATGTTCCTCTTGGCATGAGATTTCCCTCGTGTGTCCTACTCTTTCACACACAAAAGAATCTTCAGTTTTTATTTACCATACTCATTACTACAAGAATTTTGATTAAACTACTATCAAAATAGTTTTGAAGAAATTTATCGTTTGGATTAGATAAGGCAGAAGGCACATTATTCCTAGATCATTTTAGATCAATAAATCATTATTTTTATTCTAATCAAATTAATACAAGAGAATTATGTATTTCTTTTCAAAATGTTAACAGCTGCATTCTCAAAGGATTTAAGGTTTTTTTTAAAAAAAAAATTCAAGGAGTTGGAGAATTCAACATAATAGGAAGAGAAAAAGCACTTAGACTTATATGCCATCCCATAGTGTCCCATTGTTGGGGATAAGATGCTGACATTGGGCAGTTTACAACGTTAACATATTACCCCCAACAATCTGGGTCCTCATTTTACCAACCTTAGAAAAATGCAAGGCTGAGTAAACCTTGAGCCTGTTAGTATCGAATTCCAGGCTGTGGGAAGAGTTTGCCTACAATACTGCATTCTAACCACTGCACTGCCAGTGCACTGTCAGCAAATTTTTATAAAGCTCTTCCTAAAACAATGGGGCAAAGGTATGTTTTGAGGGCATGTAGTAATAGCTATTTAGTTATATGTTCATTATCTTTATAGAGGCTCTGCTTCTCACAACATGCTATGTACAGCTAATCCTTGACTTATGACTGGTTGTTTAAGTGTTCAAAGTTAATGACGCTTTTAAAAAGCTACTTACAAATTTCAATCCCAATTGTAATAGTAAGTTGAAGACTACCTGTATGCCATGTTATGTTGTACAGTGGAAAAGAGGTGAGATATAAAACCATTAGAAATTGATTTTGCAGAGGACCAGTTTTCATTCATTCCTTCACATTTCTATCAGATGCTTGCCAATACATTCATGTAATAGTAAAGAGATTCGTGGCAAAGAAAATAGACAGATATGTAATTACATAATGGTCATGACATTTCTGCAAAAAAAAAATGTCCAGTCCAGTCTCTTTTTGAAAGAGTAATGTTTAGTTTTACCTTATTTTTTCAGTTTAAATTTTTTGAAATGAAATCTCGTCACTAACAACAATAGGGACTGACTGATGGTTAAGCCCACTGAAAATGTATTTACTGCTTAGAATGAAAGGAAATAGTATCCCATCCAGCAGGTCTGTCTAGAGCATGAAAAAATGCAAAGTGCTTTAAATATTGACAATAACTTATAAAGCCTATCTTACCATTTAGTATGTAAATACCATGCTACATGTATTATTAGTGTGTGGACAGGTATTATGGATTTTCAGCAAACCATAGCTTAAAACATGACTTATGTCCCTTTTTTATTTCTTGGTACTGTCTAGATCACAAGTGTCACATGACATATTGTGACATTTATTTCCCTTCACGGTGGGTGTGTCCTGCGCATGACACATCCGGCCCATGGGCCACCAGTTTGACACTCTTGGTCTAGATGGCAATACTAAAATCTCTCCTCATAGAAGACGATGATACATGTATTTTTAATACAAGGACAATTCCAACTGCTTATACCAAACTGGCAGGAATGAACACTTTGCCCTTTAAGATAATTTTAAAAATCTATATAATACTACAATCTCTGCTTCGTAGTCTTTTGTCCAAAATCTTATTATCTCAGAACTAAATGATATGGAGTTACCCTTATACAACTGTAAAATGCTAACTATAAAATGCTTATAATACCACTGAGCTATTAACAAGTCATTTTTTAAAAATGTGTTCAGGAGAGAAATAAATTGTTTGCAATCTGCTGAACAAGTAATTCAAACGGTATTAACTAAAAGTTACTGTAGAGTTATTCTATTTTTTGCACATTTTCTATAGAAGGGAATTACAGAAAATCGGGTGGAAATTAAAGAGCACTTAAAAATGAAAGGAGATATTGTAAAAATTGGTGAATGGAGCACAGCATTTCCAATACAGTAATGAAAAGCAGGTCACAAATTTGCAAGTAAAGAAAAGTCTTGTTTTGCAGCATCTAGCAGAGAGAAAAGAAAGACGTAGATAAATAAAACACACCAACCAACTCATGTTCTTTTTTAACAGTTTGCTTTTTTCATCATTGCATGTTATAAGAAATCCAGTATTAAATGTAATAAAGTAGAATCTAGATACTATCTATTATGTAAGCAACTATTACACCATATCAAAATTATATTTAAAATTATTTTTCTACCATGAAATATCAATATGTTGATTTCTCACAATTGAGTTTATCACATCCATTTACCTATCTCTAACAGTGACTTTTTGTCAGATAAGTGCATTTCTTGGAATACATAGAAAGTTTCTGTAACAGCAAATATGTAATGAAATCTGGATGATCATGCATATAATCACAATGAGATTTAGGCAGAAAACCAAAAAAAAGTGCACAATTTCTCTGATACACATAGTAAATACACCTCACATACACATATCCATAAGCTGTTCTCTCCAGATGTAGTATGAGTAAAAGTTACACAATTCTCAAATAATAAATTCTGGTATGTGGAATTCCAGCACTTCCAGAAAAGAGAGATTAGAAAGAGAAAGATTGTATCTATACACCAGTGTACTGGTCCAAAACAAACACCTACTAAAGATTTCTTGGGATTTCATGCTTTTGCTGTACCAATCTTCTCCAACCCCTCCAAATGTACCAGATTATAATTATCATTCTATAACACTGTGGCTAGGAATTGTAATCTAGCACATCTAGAAAGCACCAGGAAGCCTGCTAGTCTTTCCTTTGCGATAAACTAACAATATGTGGCAATCAGTCCAATTTTCTAAAATTCAAGCAAAACTTTATCCTACTCCTGGGATAATCTAGGACCATTTGGCAAAAATGGTCCATAGATTACTTCAGAAAACATTATTGCATACTTAATAGATGACAGAAATGGTTTACTCATAACAAAAAATTCCACAGTGATCTGCAGGAAATGGTGATTCTCATTTAAGGAAATAATTGTCTTTGTCAAGAGTTTCTCAATCTTAGCAATTTTATGATGTGTAAACTTCAACTTCCAGAATTCCCCAGAAACCAAGTAATTCTGGGAATTGAAGTCCACACATCTTAAAAGTCGCTAAGGTTGAGAAATCTTAGTGTTATCAAGGGACAGAGAATCATGCGAACAGAAGGCAGGACTTTAGGCCATCAAGTCTAACCTTTTTCATCATTTAGGAATCCAAATTAAAGCAACCCAGGGAGGTGCCTGTCCCTCTGTTTGAACATATCCACTGAAATGAGTCAATCACCTGATTCAATAGCTACCAATACAGGAAGTTCTCAACTTACATCCACAATAAAGCCCAAAACTTATGTTAAGCAAGAAATTTGTTTAAGTGAGTTTTGCCCAATTTTACAACTTTTCTTGACACCTTTGTTAAGTGAATCACTGAAGTTATTAAATTAGTAATATGGTAATAAGTGAATCTGGCTTCCCCATTGATTTTGCTTGCAAGAAGGTTGCAAACAGTGGTCACATGACCCTGGGACACTGCAACCGTCATAAATATGAACCAGTTATAAAGCATCCAAATATAAATCACATGACCATGGGGATGCTGAAACAGTAATACGTGTGAAAAATGGTCATAAGTCACTTTTTTTCAGTGATGTAACTTTGAACGGTCACTAAACGAACTGTTGCTAGTCAAGGACTATATATACTGTTAAGACATATCCAGTTCTTCCATGTCTCTTCATAAATCTTAATTCAGTGTTCTTAAAACCAGGTTTAGTTACCAGGATTGGGGGAGGGGCACTAATTTGGGCATCTCCTGGATGTAATGGAGTTTGTGACTTGAGGATCCAGTTTCAGACTGCCACTGCCTATAAGAACTTCAAATGTATGCTGACAGCAGCAAGAATACTTCATGCACAAAAACTGAAAGATACTTTAATTCCCACAAAAGATAACTTGCTGCAAAAGCTGATGGAGTAAGCATAGCTGGACAAATTGACTGCTTCAATTAAAGAGAAGTATAAAATTAACTTTCTTTTTACTTGGAAACTGCTTCTATATTTTGGTGTTTGAGTTGGGGGAAAAAAGAAACTTATTAGGTAGGTTTGTTGTTATAGAAATGGCTAGTATATATTACTACATAAAAGTAAAAAGTTGAGGTTGTATGTTATCTTATTCTACTGTGCTCAAGAGTCTTCTTCTTTCCCCTTCATTTTTTCCTTTTTCCTATTTCCTCCACTACTTTCCCATTACTTTTGTTTGTATGTTATATGTTGATAAACAAATAAAATATGAAGTAAAAAGAGGCTGACATACTGCCATGATGTGTAAAGCTACAAAATCTTTGGAAAGGAGGGGCAATGACATTGACATCAGGGAAGGGGTGAAACGGTTTAAGAACCACTGGCTTAGTTTCTAATTCTTTGATCATCTTTTATTACTGTTCACTTAACCTGTTTCAGTCTCCCTGAATCTTAAAATAATTCCTAATTATAAAATTATGTTGATTGACTTTTAAATTGAAATGTATATGATTATGCTGTTGTTTGCTACACACACAGAAAGAGAGAGAATTAAGACATGATTTCTCCTACCAAATAATTTTTAAAAACTTTTGGCATTAATAATTGTATCTTTATAAAACAACATGTGTTTTCAATCTTAATAGTTTTATTCTCTTCCTCATCCTTCCCCTGATTCAGAATAGAGATCCAGCTGTAATCTTTACAGACAATTTATAATGTGCTTAGAATATATTTTTCCACCTACAGCAGTTCTGCAAAAAAAAATTTAATTTCTAGTCTTCAAGGTACAAGATATATTCCAAAACTTTGTTTCTCCCATTCATCAGAACCCACAGTAGTATATGCTATCACCGTTATCTGTTCTGAATAGCTGATTACACACTTGTTTCAGTCCCACAAAAGCAACTTCATGAAATCCAGCACTCCCCTGGCGTGGTTCATGGGTCTGACTAGCCCAGGATGCAAGATCCCCTTCATAGCCTATGAAATCCCAAATTCCATTTTGCTAGGAATGGAGTTTGGCAAACTCCCAGGGGGAATGGGGGGGGAAAAGGGGGGGGACCAGCAGCCTTCAAAGTTTCGGTGGCTCTAGAACCCCTAATAGTTCTCATGTCTGACTAAGCCACTGTTCAAAGAAAAAGCATCTGTAGGCTGGAAGGGGAATACTGTCAGTCTAGCTATATATTTTTGTTGGGAGTTAAGATGCCAGCCTTGAGGGCAATTCCACCAAGCCCACAAGAAGACAAACATCTCTAAACTTTTTAAAAAGTATATTTAATTTAATACTTTTTCTTGTTTTACCCAATTGAAAACAAAACAAAGAATACAAAAACCCTACTTTTTAAAGCAAATGGGCGGGGGACCTTCAACCCAACCGGCAAAAGGCGAAAGCCCCTTCCCGCAAGAAGATGAAACAGCGGAGAAGAGTAGAGTGGAAGGGAGTTGTAAATTGCAAACAGGATGGCCGGCAAGAACAGAGGGGCGGATGGGATACTGGTAGCACCAAGCCGGTGGGGAAAAGCGAATCGAGGCGAGGGGTAGCAGGGCTGCTCTCGAGGCCAGAAGAAGGATCTTTCCCGGATTCAAGAACCGCGTGATAAATCAATGAAGCCTCCAGCCACTTTGGGCATCTTAACGCTGGCCTTTGTGTTTCTTCTCCCCTTCGGTGGAGACCGAAAACTTAACTTTTAGCACGTGCTACCGCCGGAGCAAGAACTCCGGGGAGCTTTTCCACCTTCCCCGTCTGAGCTGGGGGGAAAAACCACGCGAAGAAATTGAAGGTGTTTCTCCGCCGCCGGCGCATCGCGCCCCGCTGATTCGGGCGCGCTGACCTCCCTCCCCTTTAGCTCCGGCTCCACGCGCCCTCGCCTTGCGCGTCCGGACGAACCAGGCATGCCGTCTCCGACTTAAGGGCCGGGGCCGGGGAGATCGAGGAGAGGAACTCCCGGACTGCAGCCCTCAAGACGCGGACCCATCCTCACGGATTTGGTGACCAGGGCAAAGGGTTCGACCGCCGCCACTCTGGCCACGGCGGTTGGGCAGAGGCCCGGGGTTCAACCCTTCGGGATTCCCCGTCGCCTCGTCGGAATGGAGCGCTCACCTCGAAGCTGACCCTGAACGCCGCCGAGGAGCAGCAGAGCCGGGAGCAGCAGCTGCCACCCGCAGGCGCGGCCGCCCATTTCTCTGCGATATGGCTGGAGTGGCTCCACAGGTGGAAGGGCGGAAAGTCTCAGACTCCGGAGATGCCTTTTGTTGCCGCTTTCTACTCTGCCGCGAAGCAGCAGTCCGGCTCCGTCACGCCCGCCCCTTCTTGTCACCCGCCCTTATCTCGGCCGCCCTCTGCAGTACGTGAGCCTTCCAGCCCTTGGCAAGCCGCAGGTCCGGCGGAAACCATTCCCACGAGGATGGGGTCCTTCCCTGGGGCTTGGGTGCTCCGGGGTGTAATTCCGGGATCCCCCGGGAACCCCTAAAGTGGAAATATTTCTGTCTGCATTCAAAGATGTCGGGGACAATCTGCTGGATACCTGAGACTCCCGCCCAGGGACGATGCTATTTCCCAAGCGTCACATCGTCACCCTTGCGGGTGGTTCGCTCCGGCAGTAGCTGTGGTAGCGAAAGACCCTGAAATGGGGATGAAGGGGGGGGGGTTGCTGCTGCGGGAGGGAAACATTCCTGAGCCGTTCAGAACGATTTTAAGCCGCTTCCCCCGAAAACGTGGACGGTTTCTAGTAAAGGCAGCTGATTCAGTTTCACAGCAATCACTACGCTCAGCTTCAAAGGTCTTAGCGTGCATCTTTAGAAAGGAAGAACGTGACTCGTTTTCTATATAAAACGCCCCAGCTTGAGATATCCAGTGATACAGAGGAGTGTCCGGTGTTAACTTTTTATTTATTTATTTATTTATTTCGTCAAGCATGTATTTGATAACATATATAAGTGTAAACATGATTTTGCATACATGAAATGGGTACTAATAACAACTTGTTCAGATGATCTTTTCTATTGCCCAAGAACATAATTTATTGTAAATACAGGGAAGCATCCGAGTTTCAAAAGATGGATTTTCTCATTATCTATAATGAATCGTTTTCTTTTGAAACTTTTTGCTCACTTTCTTTTAAGGGAAAAATAGCTTTTTGTCATTGTCAATCACAATTATGTGATTATAATTTGTTAAAAAAAGGAAAATACTGTGAAAATGCAGCTATAAATCACAATTTTGTCCATAACAAATAAGCCTATAGTATTTTAGCATGTGGTGCTGCAAAAGTGTATTGAGAATGTTAGGTGAATTTAGAAAAGTGGATTCTGCAAACAAGTGGTAAATCAACTATGGAAAATCATACTGTGCTTCATATTAAAGCCCTAACTATTGGGTTCCTAATAATAACAGGCAGATTTTGAACCTATTGTTTATATTGTTCTTGCCATTGGTTTTTTTGTATACAGTCTTGTAAATACTCATTCTAAAGAAAGGTTATACATTTCCTAGTACATACATATAAATCAATAGAAAGAAACCTATGCTACATAAAAGGCGACTTAGTAACAATAATCACTAATAATTTTTGAACAAGTACATTCCACAAAATATGAAATACGTCTAACAAGATATAGACAAGGTAGTCAGGAATCAGTATAAGCAATATAAGAACATTCCATTTAATTAAGTATATTGTTTGGAGTTAGTGCATGTCAGAAAGCTGCTCCTCTGCTCATTCCAGCAGCTTATGTTTCAGTTCTGGCACGAAAGAAGAAAGCAAAACATCCGCAGCAGAAAAAGTCAACATATTTCCAGAAACAGCATGTCAGTGGGAAGAATCTTCTCTGTAGTGACACAAAGCCAGATGGGGAGCAAAGAACAAAAGGCAAAAAAGTTAGAAAAGAAAATATGACCATTTGTGTATCTTTGGAACACAGTCAAATCTTACACTTAATTATTTTTTTAAATCACACATCAATCTTAAGGATTTCTTTCTAAATGCTACATTACTGTAGCAGATAGTTAAGACCTGATGAATCCTTTGGACTCAGAGAGATAAAGGGATTAGGAACTAGATGCGGCAGAACCTCCAGGAAATTCCTGGGGTGTAGGCTCAATGGAGAAGAAACATCCCTGAAAACACTCATGCAAAGCGCTTCCATGCTGTTGCCAAGAAAATGACATGGATATGACTGTGCACACCCCAGGAGTCAAGTTCAAGTCAAGGGCATTTTTTGCCTTTTGACTGTTTCCAAGCCAATAAAAAGTTAGAAAGAAATTATTAAAAGAGTCTCCTTACTCTGTCCATCTCTATCTGTCTGACTTCCCATAAGCAGGACAGCTACTATTTCCGAAAACAGAACAGAAACAAACCAATGATGTGCAAACTTGATGTGCAGGTTTAGGCAAATAAATAAGAATTAGGCAAATAAATAAGATCATGTTACAAAATGGGCTGGATTAGTGCAGGGGCAGCAGAGAGAAAAATATTCCAGAAAAATGGATCCAAATGGATCCCTCTGGGAAAGGCAGGCGGAAAACAGTGGTTCAAATTTTGCTGTTTGTTCATTTATAAGCTTCCTCTGCCCATTATCTCCTTCTGCCTCCCTTATTGCTTGAACATACACAGAGAAACTACTGTACAAGAAGGAAGAGATGCAATCTGTTACTTTATTACTCAAAAAAAAAAGTTATATCCCATGGCCAGTGTTGGCAAAGAGATTAGAAAAGCCATTTTCTGCATGCTTTCTCTATTTTGCTTTTTATCCAACCAAAAGTAACGTGGGAATGAAAACATGTAAAGAGAGGCCACATTTGATGACAAGGGATAAGTTGGCAAAAGAAAGATTGAGTTTGAAAATTAACTGGATCAGGCTGGGTCAGCAGAGAAAACACATTTCCAGAAAATTGTTAAATTTTGTAAAGCAGCAATTTAAAGCAGCATTTCGCAAGCTTAGCAACTTTAAGATGAGTGGACCTGAACTCCCAGAATTCTCCAGCTGGCACGCTGAATTCTGGACTTGAAGTCCACATATCTTAAAGTCATTAAGGCTGAGCAATACAGCTTCAGGGCATTTCTAGCATTTGAGAATGCTGCTACTCCTACACTGTAAAACTGTAAATTTCAGGTCATGTGACTCATAGTGGAGCAGTTATTAAGGGATTTGAAAGAGTTTTGCACAATACATTTTGCATGCTTTCCCTATCTTCTTGTACCACCACATTACCAAAGGCCATTCCATAATGTAAAAATAAGGAAGGGAGATATTTTCTTCTGGAGTGTCTTGACTTTGGCACCATCAGCAACGTCTGCTGACCAGACACTGAAGCTCTCAAGTTAGAGCCAACCATGGTGTTATGTCATAATGTCATTTGCAGTAACTGCACTGTGCCTTGGCTAAAAATTGAGCAATGCCACAGTTAGGGAATAGTGAAGATAGTCACTGACATCCATGGAAAAGAGAAGTGAGAGACTCTTTGAAGTCTTTAGATTCCATCTCTTAAGGTCAAAAGTGATAATAATGTCAACAATTATCCCAGGAGGATTATATTTTGCATTCCAAGGGATCAAAGCAGCTTACATGCATTATTTTAGGAACAAGACACAACACACACAAACCTAACATTAGTGGTTGATTAAAACCTGTATATTAATCCATACTAAGCATAAATATTGGTGTGCATGGTTTCCTTGAACAAGCTGGGCTACAATTGGATGCTGTATTGTGTTTCGAAGCCACTTTGCTGCTTCCTAACATTCAGGGCATAAGTGTTGAAAGTCTTTCATTGCTAATGGTGGAATTTGAGGGAGGGGGACTATGTCACCAATGCCTTCATAACTTTCTACTTAGATCATTGTCACATGCTTTACTTAGGGTTATGCTTGAAGAAATTTTGAAAGCCATATTAATGCAAACAAGCTAGAGTTTATTTAGGAAAATTGCAAAGCTCCTTTACACATTTTAATTCCATTTCAGTGGCTGCCAAATTAAGGAGATCAAAGCATCATCTCAAGGATAACTTCATGGTTACCTCTTATCTGTTCTGAATATTCTGCCATCCTTTTAACATGGCATGGCCTGAAGCAATGTCTTTGGGCTACTTAATGGGAATTATAAATACTGTATGTCACTTATCCAAACTACAATGCTTTTTCTTTTTACAATGAACAGGTTTCTTTTTTGAGTTTTCTCAGATAAATATTTGTTGTAGTTAAAAAGACAACAAAACGTTTCATGCTAGAAAAGGACATGAAAAAAAACCTCCTACTTGTGACATTTCATTGTACTCCTCTATATTCCATTGTCACCACTCAAATAATTAGATGACACAAACTAAGGAACTAGAACAAAGAACAAACCACACTAAATGTTTTAGAGAAAGGAAAGGAATATAATTTAAGACTATCATTTTTGGCAGTCACTTCATAAGGTTTATAAATAGACCTGCGCTGAGCAAATCATGAAGCGCAGGGCAATAAAGAGACCAAGCCCCAAATGAATTGAGTTATGAAGCTTATGATAATATTTGGCAACCTGGCATGTTGCTGTGTTGATTAAAAGGAAAGACTTGCAAATGTTTTCAGCATAAACTGATATTTGGATAAGAGGCATTTACTAATTTATGAAGATTGTGTTTCTGTGTAAACAAGAGCTGTTGATTAGAGGCATGATGCTGAGAATGAGAAATATGTGGCATCACAACCTAATTAGGTATCTCAAGAGATAAGCTCTCTATCTAGCCTTTATCATCAAAGACTGTGTTTAGACAAGAGAGGAACTTTTCAGGTTCATTTGTGTTGCTGTTGCTGACTCAACTTTAGTTGTTCAGTAACCAGGAAAATACTCTTCCATCCTTGATCTTCTGCATAGCTGCTCCACTCCTCTGATAAAGCCTTTTGAATTAATGGAGTCTTCTGCTGGGAATTGAAGTAATGAAAATCAACTTTCAATTAAAACGTTATTCGTGTGTGTGTGTGTTTTGTTGTTGCTGCTGTTGCCACTTGGATGTTTGTCTGTGATCTCAGGATCACCTGAGTAGTGCAAATGGGTATTGAGCTGCCTTGGAACTGCTCAAACTTCTTGGATAAAAAGTTGGGGAGGGGAGTTAAAAGTAAAAAACAAAGAACAAGAAAGTCCTCTTGAAAAAGCACTTTTGGGATAACCATGACCAGGATGACAGAAAATTGCCAGAAACATTTAGCTATGCACTTTAGGACAAACACCTTTCAAATTGTCCAGGACTTTAAATGGGTTCTCAGAAAAATTGCAGAATACAGGAACCATTTGTGCTTCAGTTTGAGATACAGACAACATGGATTCACACCCAACAGCCTGCACCTGTGTTCAACAGCGAAGGGACACGGGGCAGAAAACATCCTGCAGAAAGCACAGCTCCACAACATAGTCCTTTCAGCAGTTCCAAGAAGGCTCCACACCCATTTGCACTACTCAGGTGATTCTGAAATCACAGACAAACATCCAAGGGACCTCAGCAATTCTCTAAAAGAATGCAAATGACCAGCTGCATGCAAGGAATATAAACCCTTCCATTCCCCAACATCCAGTCAAATTGGAAGAAGCTTTTTGAATGAGAAGTAAAATGTCTTCAAAGAAAAACAAAGTCCAGTTGTCTCTTTTAAAAGCACCTTTGGGACATTTTCCTTTATTAGGTGTTTTACTTGCAGACATTTCATTACTAAACTAGATAAACATCATCAATGTTAGTAGGGAATGGAATTCTGCTCTCATTTTATATTCTAGTGGTTTGACTTGTCAGTGTTGGTGAGAATGGCCTGGATGTTTCTTTGATTAGGCTGTTTACTGTTAACATGTTTGGAAGTTTCCTGATTGGGGTATTGTTTGCTTTTTGATTGTGATATGTTAATCTTGGTGTTAATCTCTGCTCATCTGAGCATTGATTGCTGATGAGGACGTGTTTTGGTCTTTTTGTTCTCTTTTTGTTGTTGTTGTCTCTTTTGAGTAGTATGTAGATGTTGTCTATGTCTAACAGCCCATTAATGGCCAATTTGTCTGAGTACCAAGTTTCCAGGACTTCTCTAGCATTTTTGGATTTGGTTTGGTCCAGGATGCTCACAGTTTTCCAGTTAAAACCAGAGGTGGACTGCTGCCGGTTTGCACCGGTTTGGGTGACCCAGTAGTTAAGATTATGCACAGTTCAGTGAACTGGTAAATCCCACCACTGCTCCTGCTCATTTTTTGGCCTATTTTGGGGTCATTTTCCAGGCCATTTTCAGGTTGTTTTTGGCCCGAAAAATAGTCTGAAAACAGCCTGAAAATGCCCCCCCCCCCAAAAAAAAAACCAGGTGGGGTGGGGCCAACCAATGGTGGGATTAACCCCAACTGGCTGAATGCTACCTTTGCCTTTGAGGCAAGTGGCCAGGAGGTGGGGCTGGGTGTGATGAATGAGCCACCCAGCCAGTCACATGACCAAGTGGCCATGCATACCCAGTCAGAGAACCAGTTGTTAAGTTATTCAAGTCCCACCACTGGTTAAAACTATGGTTATGTCTGTCCATATGTTCTGAAACTAAGGAGTTTTCATCATGTTTTCTGATTGTTAGTTAGTGTTCATGGACTGCTAGTTGCTATCCATGGTCATCTTCTATAAAGTCAGCATCCTGACTACATACTGTGTAATAGTAGTGTATATTTAGAAAGTAATTTAAGGCCAGTGTCTTATGGTATTACTCTTTTATTTTTAAGGACATTAGTGTTATAACATTATTTTTAGTTCACAATATTTTATAATGTTTTTTACAGTTTTACCATTTATGCTTTAAAATGCAATAAGCTATTTGAAATGAACTTTAGTTAATGTGCATGCTGCATAATTAGCAGTGAGAGGTCTATTTGTCCAACAGCATAAATTAATGTGATGTATTAAAACAATTTAAGCCAGTTGTATAAAATCCAAAAACTATAATTTATATTTAAAATCTCTCTTAGTATTTAACCCCCCAAAATCTCAATGAAAAAAGGTTATTAAGAGCTGGGAGACATGAAAAAGATCTAGTTAAATTATCATTTATAAAGAATAACATGTAATAGATGTGCAATCTAGAAAAGGTGTAAATACAGTAACGTACTATATGGTTTAGGACTGGCTGGAATAAAATTGCATGTGCTACTCATAAAACTTCAGTTTCATATTTTAGGTTTGCTCTCTGATCCGGCACTTCTTTTAAATGGAGAGAGATTTGCAAAGAGCTTCAGACATTCCATGACTATCTCTAAGTATCTAAAGCATTCTATTGGGAGCTACTTTCCTTTTTTTAAAAAGAAACTTTGGAAACTATTTAAAAGATAAAAATACTGCCAGGGTGCTGATTCTAACTAGGTGTTCAGAATGTATTGCAACTATTTATTACATGAACACTGGAATTTGTTTCCAGGCTCAGGTCAAGATGCTGGTTTTAACCTTTTAATCTCCTGGGAATGTCAAGGATCCCTTCGTTCTCCATTCAATATCTTGCTCCAGCTTTCATTAAAGTACAGTTAATATACTGGTGTTGGATTTCACAGCCAATCTCTGTTAGGCTGGGCTGTGGTTCAAGGAGTCACTTTGCCTCTGAAGATGCCAGCCAGTTTCCAGAGAAATATCCATAGTCACTGGAGCCCAACAATGCCCAATGTAGAGTTAATTTCTAAAATTAATTTTAATACCTCCTTCTGCTTCATATAACACTTAGCTGAGGAAACATTGCTCATTTCTCCCTTTTTGTTGGCTAAAACAAGTAGAAAACCTGTTACCCTAGCTGAATCTTTTGTGGCCATAGAATCCTTCTAACCATCATAGATGAACACAGAGTTTCACGAGACCCAGCCTGCCTGTTAGCCCTACACACACACATGGGATAAGGCAGGGGTATCAAACTGGATTTCTTCAAGGACTGAATCACCGTTGTAGTTCTCCGGGGTGTGGGGGGGAGATGAGATGGCCACCTCCTGCAGCACCCTGATGGTCAAAATGGGGCAAAGGGAGCCATATGCAGCCCCCCTGTGTCCCATTTTGGCCAGCAGAGTGCTGCAGGAGGCCGTCCAGGCTGAAAACGGGACTAGGAAGTTGACAACTACCTGTATAATTTTCATACCAGTCATTCCTCCAAAAGTCAAATGTGAACCTTAACCACCTACCTCAGCTAAAATATGAATTTTGCAAAAGTTGTTAATTTCTTGCTGTTACTTTAAATTACTTCATTAGTGACATTTTGTAAGTGCTCATTTTTTTGTAATTTTTTGGATAGGAATTGTATTCATATAAGTGTGGCATTCTTGTAGTGTAAATCATTTTCATCACAAGGTGATAGAGTCATTGCTTTAATAAATAAATCACCTAGTACAATCAAACCAGTTCCGTGACACTCTCAAGGAAAGTATTCAGCTAAGAATGTCTTCAGGGCTTCAAAAATATTTTTCACTCTTTGTTGTATAAATAAATAAATGCAGTCGAGAAATTTAAGAATTCCCATCTAGTTCTTCTTGTGCAAATAGTCACACATCAGTAGGATGATTTGTTATCTTATTCTCACATTCCTAGATTTATTTTGATGACTTTGGTGGGTGATCATGTCTTATGGAATCTAAGGCTTAATTTCAAATAATCATGCAGAGAATCAGCATGTATGCATAATTACAGAAGAGCTATTCAGAATGAATGAAATCAGTTTTTCAAGTAAAGATTTTTTAGCATTATTCAGAAGGACAGAAAAAAAAAGAAATAAGGGGAAATAGACAGAAAGATGGCTAATTTAAAACAGCAAAGATATGCAGAAGAACGCTTACTTAAGCTTTCCTTTTAGTACCCAAGAAAATATTTTGACAGAGATTTTAATGAGTTTATGATAGAAAGCTAATATGTACTTCCATGTATGTTAAGGTGACCAGATTTTAACATTGGTAAAGAGGGACACCATTGACCGGGGGGGGGGGGCTGTTCTTGATTAAAAATTTTAAAAAATCAGGACTTTTTAGTTAGAGAGAGAGATTTAGAGATTTATTAATATTTGTAGGCCGCCCTTTTCCCTGAGGGGACTCAGGGCGGCTCACATAAAATCGGGGAAGGGGAGATACAGACATTAAGATAAGACATATAATAAAATAATAAACAACATACATTCATCATTCGGGAGGGGAATTATCCTTGTCCCCAGGCCTGACGGGCGAGCCAGTTCTTCAAGGCTGTGCAGAAGGCCTGGACGGTGGCGAGGGTGCGAATCTCTACGGGGAGCTCGTTCCAAAGGGTCGGGGCTACTACTGAGAAGGCCCTCCTCCTTGTAGTTGCCAGCCGACACTGGCTGGCCGATGGAATACGGAGGAGGCCTAATCTATGTGATCTTATTGGTCGCAGGGATGTAATTGGCAGAAGGCGGTCTCTCAAGTATCCAGATCCACTGCCATGTAGGGCTTTATGGGTGACTAATAGCACCTTGAAGCGCATCCGGAGATCGACAGGTAGCCAGCGCAGCTCGCGGAGGATAGGTGTTATGCGGGTGAACCGAGGTGCACCCACAATCACTCGCGCGGCCGCATTCTGTACTAGCTGAAGTCGCCGGATGCTCTTCAAGGGCAGCCCCATGTAGAGCACGTTGCAGTATTCCAGCCTAGAGGTCACAAGGGCCCGGGTGACTGTTGTGAGAGCCTCCCGATTCAGGTAGGGTCGCAACTGGCGCACCAGGCGAACCTGGGCGAATGCCCCCCTGGTCACAGCCATTAAATGGTGGTCAAACGATAGCTGTGAGTCCAGGAGGACTCCCAAGTTGCGAACCCTCTCTGAGGGGTGTAGAATTTGACCCCCCAGCCTGAGTGATGGAATATTGGTCGAATCTCTGGGAGGGAAACACAACAGCCACTCGGTCTTTTCTGGGTTGAGCACGAGCTTGTTAACCCTCATCCAGTCCATAACAGCTTCGAGGCCGATTGAAGTTAATGCTACCTTCAATCCTCATGAAGGAATAATCCAGTTGAATTGATTAGGAATAAGATGTTCTGATAGAATAAATGGTCTATGGTTCATTTATTTTTATTTTTATTATTTATTAGATTTTTATCCCACCTGTCTTATTTTTACAAATAACTGAAAGGCGGAAAACATACCTAATCTTCCTTTTAATATTGTCCACATAACAACAACCCTGTGAAGTGGGTTGGGCTGAGAGAGAACGACTGGCCCAAAAGCAGGACTCGAACTCATCTTCCCTTGGTATGTAGGCCAGCCCTTTCACCACTACACCAAAAGGCTCTCATTTAGTAGGAAGACACGGAAGAGGTTTTTTTTAGTGTAATGAGGGAAATGGGGGGAAATTCGGCTTGAAGCAAGATTTCTGGGATAGGGTCTTTCTTTTTTGGGTTGGCTTTAATGCCCATTTCTTGGCATTCTGGGAGTTCTCCCCTGGGAAAGAAGGTTTGACAGAAATATTATTTTTGCTCCATTAGAAAAGACCAAAGTGAGAGGGAAAGGCACTGATGGTGGAACAAGATGAAAAGTGAATTTTAATCACATTTACTTTTCATCTTTCTCGCCTGCTTAATTATTTTTATTAGTTTATCAGAATATAAAAGACAAAAAAATGAAAATAAGGGGAAATTAAGAGTGGAAAAAGGGAAAAAGGAGAAAGTGTGTGGTAGAAGGGGAAAAGGTTGCGGGGAGGCATTGACTTCTGACTCTTTTTTAGCACAGTAGAAGATAATAACATTACAACCTCAACTTTTTACTTTTACACAATAATATATACTACCCAATTCTATAACAGCAAACTACCTAATCAGGAAAACCAAAATCACAATTTCATTTTTTCCACCGCAAGCATATTTAAAAGTGGTTTCCACATGGAAACTAAAATAGATATGTTCTTTTCTTTGAATAAAGCAATCAGTTTAACCATCCCTACTTTTCATCTTGCTGTGATAAATAACATATAATTCTGTTCACACCTATTAATCTTTATAGACTATCATCATTTATATTAAAAAGGGAAAAACCTTTTTTTTATATCCATTTTAAAACTCTAAACTTTTCTTTAAAAATATTTAGCAAGAGGGAAAGGCAGAAGGAAAATGCCCCCTTTTTCCTGTGCCTCAGTTGCTATGGGGAATGAAAGGACCAGGGTTCCCCACACACACACATGCTGAAAAGAACCCCTGAACAACTTTGTGCAGTGCACAGCTCCATTTCGGTGCCTTTTACTGCTCAGTTTGGTGCTATTTCCATCAAAGATTTGGAAAAGTTTCTTCTTCTTTCCTTATGCTATAATTTTGACTCTGAGAAGGGTTTGCTGTTCTTTTTGACCTTTAAAATGATACATTTCAGTGACTCTTTCTCTGTGCTTGCCTTTAAGAAGCACTCCAACTCAATCCAGAATGAAGTAGATGTTAATACAAAGAATTGAGCAAATTAAAATGGTGAAATTAGTCCCAGGGAAATATTTTTCAAAGAAATAGTGATGAGGAGAAACACACACGCCACCATTTTTCCCACACGAGCCGACCTCCAACTTCCATGCCCCTTCCTTCCGGGAAATCCAGGAAGGAATAGTCACTACTTCTCTAGCCGAAGTATTTCCTGGAGTTCTATGGTACAGGGTCATCTTTTCTTATAAAAGAAAGTAAAGGGGTGGGGGGGGTTCCGTTTTCTTGCTTTCACATTTTAATATCTTCAATGAAAGTACTGAGACATAGAGAGGGGTTAGACAGAGTGTCTTTTGTCTTGCCCCGGTTAGGATTTCTTAAGCAAATCCACTGAGCTTTCAACCTGAAGCCAAAATCGGGACTTTTTAAAAACTCCGTGGGACGTGGGACAAATTGTTAGAAATTGGGATTGTCCTGCCGAAAGCAGGACGTCTGGTCACCTTAATGTATGTCTATTCAAAACTCAGCTAAACCAGGTTAGCAGCAGTGGAATTCCAAAACTTTTCCCACCTGTTCTATGACAGTGTGCTTTGCGCATGAACGCAGTACTCAAAGACTGCCCTCGGTGTCAGCGCTGGTGAGCTGAGCTGTTGTTTAGCTCACCTGAGGCGCGGCAGTCTGCTCTGCTGCATGAATCAGCTGAGCTAAAAAAAAAAAAAGGGAATATAGGACAGGAAATGGTGGGGGTGGGAGGGTGGAGCCAACCAGAGGTGATATTTGCCAGTTCTCCAAACTACTCAAAATTTCTGCTACTAGTTCATCAGAACTGGTCCGAACCAACTGAATACTACCTCTGCAGGTTAGGTTAGAATAATTTTATTCCCATGTAATATGTACTGTTAGTGTGCTGCATAAATCAGTGTTAGCAATAGGGCTAAGTAGATTTTGGAAGGGCTATCTTTACAGCATAGGCACAGAATCTGTTTGAACTCTGGAAGAGCTATCTTTACAGCATAGCCTCAGGCTCTGTTTGATTGCAACAAAGGCTTCATCACATGCACAGAAACACCAGCAAATAATCAAGCAAAATGTCTCAGCAAGCCCTTCCCTACACCTTGCCTCCAGGAAGTTATGGACCTCACTCCGATAGTACACCCCAATTCTCCAGCATTAATAGAAAATAATTTTAATTAGTCAACTGAGACGTTATGGCATTGCTTTTATATGAATCTACTCATTAGCTTATTTCTCTAATGATCAATACTTGTGGCTTATTATATCTCAGAAACATTTAAAAACACAATTTGCTTATTCTTTCCTCTATTGTCTCTTGATTACAGGTGGATACAATTTCAAAATCTTTTGTTTTTCCTGAACTTATTTTTATACCCACTAGATGGCAGTGGTTGATAATACCACAAAACGGGTCAAGTAACAAATATAATTCATAATCACTGCTATTATTCAAAAGGAGAAAAAAGTCTAGCAAGTGCCTAACAGTAGTGTTTATAAATGATCCATTGAAAGGCTGAGATACTTCTGTCTCAAAACATACATACTCAATTTTCATTTCAGCAATTGGGATTGCATAAAATGCAGTAATCAGGTGATTGGTGAAAAAAGTCAGGGCTTTAAAAGAACAGCTTAATCTTCACAAAACATTACTCACACTCTATGTAAGTTTGTTTTTAAAAAATCAATAGAAAGATGTTCTTGAATCTTATTGCAGACTGTTTCATTCTAGTTCTCCAAGCTTGGCTTTAGTGTTTAGCTTTTAATTCTGTTAGATAACATTATCATTGCAGAAGTTTGGAGAGGCACAATTCATTTGCTGACAAAAGTTATGTAACATTCCCTATAGTTATCCTTTAATATTCTTGGATGCCATTGCAGATATTGTTTTGCAAGTAAGTCAGTGGTGGGTTGCAGGCGGTATGCTCCAGTACGGGTGTACCGGAGCCTGCCTGGAGCACTGGGTACCGTTCCGGTACGGTGCTCCAGAGGGCACACCCTCCCACCCTCGTTCCTTACCTATCGTTTAAAGCCTTCGGCGCTTCCGCGCACGCACATGGTGTGTACAGCGCCTGCGCGATGCTCCACCTATCAGCTGGAGCGTCACGGAGGTTTTTGGAGGCGTCACTGGCAGGTAATACGCATGCGCGCGCATTCATGTGGAGGACGCTGGGCCTTGTTGCAACCGGTACAGTACGATCCAGAACCCAGCACTGAAGTAAGTGATGCCTTGTTGATAGATTATTTATTTGTCTGACAAGGTGGTGGCTTTGTATGATCTTATGTTAATTGCTGTATGGTTCGTGGTGTTGATACCAGTGTGATGGTATGGCTTATCATGAGGATGTTATTTTCATGTAATTGTGAACTGCTTTTTTTTTTTTAAAAAAAAAAAGATTGATAAATAAATGTTGATTATTGTGTCACAGAAAGTTCTGCAATGAGCTGATAGTCTTTGGTTATGTCTTTTGATAGGTCCATAGAGAGAGTTGGAGTCTATATGTCAGTGATATGTCTGATCATTACTTGATTAGAGTACTTTACCTCTAAGAATTCTCTTGCATTTTTCAATCCAGCTTTGTTCTATTAGTTCCAATTTCCCTGCTGAAATCATGCTGAAGGTTATCTTGAAAATAATTTCTCTGGAAATTATGCTATGTCTTTTGACCATTAGTTGATGATTACATTCTGCTAGGTTTTTAAAAAAAACTTATATTCTATGTCACAGGTGTCAAACTTGATCAAGTCATGGATCATGATGGATCATAACGTTTTTTGCCTTCGTGGAGGTGGGTTAGGCATGGCGTATCTGGACGGTATGCCGCCAATTTGACAGAGCTGTTCTATGTAGTGGTGTTTGCATTTTATTTAATAGATGACTGCTTTGATACTGGGTCTTTGAATTTACTTAGGATGCTTTGCATGGACTTTGTGAGTTTCTATGCCATGGTTTGTTCAAAATGGAAGACATGCTAGTGCAGGTGTCAAACCCGCAAGCCGGATGCATCATGTGCTGGCCACCCCCACCCCCGGTTTAGCAAAGGGGGGGAAAGTTGCAATATGCCACATGATTGACACCCCTGTGCTAATGTATTTTTGATAAAGATGAGGCTTGTCCTTTTGTGGGTTGAGATGTTTCTGTCTGTTAATTGTATTGCACTTTTGCATAAAATTGCTTTCATTGGAACTGAAAAACATCATTGTTGCTGCTGAACTGTAATCCGATCTCCAAATATTGAAATATCTTTCTCTTCATATAGTGTATTGTTAAAAGATAATCCATAGAGATCTTTCAGATGAAGATATGTTATTGTTAGTAAAAAAAAAGTAATCAGTGCGAAATGGTGATCACAGTGTTGGTTTAAGATAAATACCAGATCAAGGCTGAAAAACTTTAGATAGTCACTAGATGGCAGTCAGGTCTTGTTATCATCATCCATACACCTGGTGTTTTTTTCTTCTTCAAATCTATTTGAGCCATACTGTAGAATGTCAGTTGGTCTTACCTGAACTGCATGTCTCGAAGATGGTGTGGGAGTAGTCACAAATGGGTATTAACACAGCCCTTTTGCCCTGGAGACTGAGGTAAATCTTGAGGCCATACCTCCGTTCCTCCTTCTGACCTCCCAGATTAATCGATGATTCGTTGCAGAGAAACCTGGGAAGAAAGGGACAGAGAAAAAACACACACACACATCCTTCCTGCCCGGTCCCTGACTGACCACTGAACTAGCTCAAGGCTCCTAGCACGGGGCGCCCTTACGGGTGGGAAGTGACTACTCCCACGCCATCTTCGAGACATGCAGTTCAGGTAAAACCAACTGACAGTCTCTGAAGTGAGGCGTGGGAGGAGTCATGAATGGGACATACCAAAGCTAGATGTCCTTGGGAGGGAATCACTGGGCCTGAGCCCCCTGAGAGTCCAGGAGTCCCTGAAGAACCCTCCTCCCAAAGGCCACCTTCGCGGAGGCGTATGCATCCAACCGGTAGTGCCTGATAAAAGACGAGGGAGAGGACTAGGTGGCAGCCCTGCAGATCTCCTCGATGGGAGCCTGGGTGGCCCAAGCCGCTGAGGTGGAAGCACTTCTGGTGGAATGTGCAGTGATGCCCTCTGGGACCTGGAGTCCTCATGCCTCGTAGGCCTTGGATATGGCCAATCTGATCCACCTGCTGATGGTGGCCAGGGAGACCTTGGCTCCCTGGGTGGAAGTCTGAAAGGAGACTGTTGTGTTCTGAGCATGCGCTGAGTTAGAGTTTAAGCGGGAAGCGCTCGACAGCTGATTGGCTGATCGTTTGACAGCTCCTGTATAAATAGGGAGCTGTCCAAACGAGCAGTGCGCGTTCCTATCTAAGCCGGTTCTGAAATGTTAGCTTGTACTATAAGGGAATAAACTTGTTAGCCTTTTATTCCTGTCTCCGCCTCAGTTCTTCTGGCTACCCACAGGTCCTTGGTACACACCACTGGCGACGAGGATGGGATCGCCAAACTGAGGTGCGAGAAGCTGAAGTCACTTACTGATGAAGTCACTCGCTGAGTCACTAGAACCGCGCTTAATTCTACCGTGATGAGACGTCGCTGGCTCTGACAGGAATGGCCACGTTAAATTTCGCGCCATTCAACTATGGAGCTGAGACATGGGAGTCTTACACGGCTCGGTTTGAAT
Source organism: Thamnophis elegans (assembly GCF_009769535.1). Classification (NCBI taxonomy): domain Eukaryota; kingdom Metazoa; phylum Chordata; class Lepidosauria; order Squamata; family Natricidae; genus Thamnophis; species Thamnophis elegans. The sequence goes on along the minus strand of NC_045548.1, from coordinate 26,085,889 downwards.
GTTTTTTGGTCGCACACGACCTCACCGAGCTGACGGACGAGCGGAAGTGCGCGTTTTTCTTGTCCGTGTGTGGCTCAGACGTTTTCCACACAGCCAGGGCTCTGACAGCTCCTGACCCCATCAAGGCCGTTCCGTGGCCTGAGCTAATGGCCAAGCTGACGAGCCATTATGCTCCGTCCCCGTCCAAAATAGCCCGCCGGCACGCGTTCCATCAGCGCAGCCAAGCTGAGGGGGAGTCCGTGAGCGCATACGTTGCTGCCCTAAGATCCGCCGCCCTGCACTGCGAGTTCCGGGATTTGGATGAAGCTCTTCTCGACTGCCTGGTGTGTGGCCTCCGAGACCTCAAGCTACAGAAGCGGCTATTAACTAAACCAGATCTGTCGTTCCAAACAGCATTTGACGAAGTTCGGGCTTCCGAGATGGCTGCTGCCTCCCTAGCCACCATCGCGAAGGCCCGGTCCGCCAATACCGCGCAGGCTGCCAATGTCTTTAACACAGTGACCAGTCAGCCAGACTCAGAAAGTGAAGATTCCGATGCTGAAACCTTTAATGAGGACATTAACCGCCTTGATGAGGCGAACAGAAAGAGCTGGCAACGGCAGAAGGGCAAACCTAAATCTGCATGTAGTGGTTGCGGAGGTAACCACGAAAGAGCTGAGTGCAGATTCAGGCAAGCACTCTGCCAGCGTTGTGGCAGAAAGGGCCACATCGCTCGGGTGTGCCGAGCAGCGCAGCCCATGTCCTCTTCTGAGTCACAAGCCGAGCGGTCGCAGCAATATCGAACCTGGACAGAGGGCCCCAAGAAAGCAAAAATGGACTGCCATGCCATTCTCCGAAACTCTCACCATGGTCTTTCTTGCCACCAACTTCAAAAGAAAATCCAACTGACGGTTACGGTAGAAGGGAAGCCCTGCGCGATGGAGCTCGACACCGGTTCTGCAACGTCTATAGTGTCGTGGAGCACAATCAAACGCCTCTTGCCGCAGCTGTCCAAACGTCAGCTACAAGACTGTCATCTCACATTGAGAGACTATCAGGGCAACCTAATTCCAATAATTGGCACCCGTAAGGTCAGAGTGCAGTTCAAGGGGTTTGACGGCCGGCTACCCCTCATCATAGTCAAAGGACGGCTGCCCAGCCTTCTTGGTCTTGACTGGTTCCAGTCCCTAGGTCTGCAGATCAGCAGAATCCACCACCTCAGCGCAAATGCACTCGATTGCCTGGTTAACGAGTTCCCAGCGGTATTTGATGGCAACCTAGGCAAGTATACGGGCACACCAGTTTCCTTTAACCTCGACCCGTCCGTACAGCCGGTGCGAATGAAGCCTCGCCGAGTGCCCATCGCACTCAAACCAAAAGTGGACGCTGAATTGGACAGACTGGTGGCTCAAGGCGTTCTGGAGCCAGTGGACCATGCCAGGTGGGAAACACCCATTGTGTTACCCATCAAGCCAGATGGCAGCGTGAGGATTTGCGCTGACTACCGCTGCTCGATCAACCGTGCCTTGCCGTCCAACGCATACCCGGTGCCAGTGGTTCAACATTTACTGCACACCTTGGGCGAGGGGACTGTGTTCGCGAAGCTCGACCTCGCCCAAGCCTATCAACAGCTGGTAGTGGACGATGAAGCAGCGGAAGCACAGACGATTATCACACACCGGGGCGCTTTCCGTTGCCGCAGACTGCAGTTTGGGGTCAGCATTGCCCCAGGACTGTTCCAGAGTTTGATGGAGCGGTTGCTCCAAGGACTCCGAGGCGTCGTCCCCTATTTTGACGACGCCCTCGTGTCAGCCACCTCCATGGATGAACTCATGGCCCGCTTGCGCATGGTTCTCCAACGATTCCAACAGGTGGGACTGAAGGTTAAGAGAGACAAGTGCCAGGTTGCGGTATCCCAGATAGAATTCCTTGGGTTCCTTATCAATGGCAGTGGCATCCACCCCACGGCTGCCAAAACCAAAGCCATCGTGGAGGCCCCTGCTCCAACTAACAGAGCTGAATTACAGGCCTTTTTAGGCCTACTTAATTTTTACGCTGTCTTCCTTCCCCACAAGGCAACAGTCGCTGAGCCACTTCATCGCCTCCTAGACTCGGGTGCCCCCTGGGTGTGGGGCCGCCGGGAGGCCTCCGCGTTCCTAGCTGTCAAACACCTGCTTATCTCAAACGATGTCCTAGTGCAGTACAGCGAACACTTGCCCCTTGTGCTCGCTTGTGACGCTTCACCCTATGGGGTGGGCGCCGTTCTCTGTACCCAGCTACCCAGTGGGGCAGAGGTGCCAGTCGCCTATTTTTCCCGCACGCTCTCTGCCTCTGAATGCAACTACGCGCAAATTGACAAAGAGGCTCTAGCCATTGTGGCCGGGGTGCGCCGGTTCCATCACTATTTGTATGGCCGCCCCTTCCAAATTGTCACTGACCATAAGCCCCTACTGGGTTTGCTGGCAGGAGATCAGCCTGCCCCACAGGTCCTATCTCCACGCATGACTCGTTGGTTCGTGTTCCTGGCTTCCTATGATTATCAATTGCACCACCGCCCAGGGAAGCAGATCGCTCATGCCGACGCACTCAGCCACTGCCCCCTGCCAGAAGCTGATGAAGATCCTGCTGCTGTGGCCCCAGTGTTCCTTATCGACTACCTCAACCTTCCAATCTCTGCCGCCGACATCGCCCGGTCGTCCGCAAGGGATCAGGTAATATCCCGGGTGCTAGATTGGGTTAGGCGAGGGTGGCCGAAAGACCCCGTAGACCCCATATTCCTTCCCTTCAAAGCACGCCTGACGGAGCTCTCCGTCCAGCGCGGCTGTTTACTATGGGGCCATAGAGTAGTCGTACCTGCCTCGCTGAGGACTACTGTCTTGCGGCAGCTGCATTACGCACATCCCGGAATTGTCCGGATGAAAGCCCTAGGCAGAAGCTACGTCTGGTGGCCCAAGCTTGACCAAGACATAGCCGACCATGTCGCCGGGTGCTCGCAATGCCAGAGCGCCCAAGCGTTGCCGCCAAAAGCCGAGCCTCGTTCATGGGATCCCCCATCCACTCCTTGGTCCCGGGTTCATGTTGATTTCTCAGGCCCCATTCAGGGCCGGATGCTATTCATTGCTGTGGACGCCTTCTCGAAATGGGTCGAGGTCGTCCACATGTCCTCCACAACGGCAGACGTGCTCATCGCGACCCTGCGCCACCTGTTTGCCACCCATGGCCTGCCCGACGTGGTGGTCTCGGATAACGGGCCACAGCTGACAGCCGCAAAGTTTGAGGCCTTCCTAGCTTCCCTAGGCATTCGACATGCCCTCACCTCCCCGTTCCACCCCTCTAGCAATGGCCTGGCGGAGCGCGCCGTGCGGTCAGTTAAAGAAGCCCTATCCAAAATGGACCACCTCCCCTGGCAAGAACGCATTGACGCCTTCTTGCTGGCCCATCACTCCACACCCTCCCCGGAATCCAATACGAGCCCAGCCGAGCTCCTCATGGGACGCCGGTTGCGAACAACCCTTGACCGTTTGCACCCTGCCTATTCAACCCCAAAACCTCTAGATTCCCAGGGTGGGTCTCGCTCCTTCGTCCAGGGGGAGGCAGTGTACGCCCGGAATTATGGGGGGCATCCCTTGTGGCTACCGGGCGTAATAACTGACCAGACCGGGCCCTGCTCCTACAGGGTCAGGCTCCTCGATGGCAGAGTCTGGAAACGACACTGCGACCAGTTGCGGGACAGGCGCCAACCACCAACAAGCCCAACAAGCCAGCAGCCGTCAACCGACCTACCCATTCTGACAGCTCCGACGGACAACGAAGGGGCCAGAAATGAGGAGGCCAACGGAGGACAAGCAGCAGGAGCCCAAAACCGAAGCGGCGACTTACTTGGTGGGCCAGCTCCGTCCTTCGCTCTTCACCGGCCAGGGCGATCTCCGTCCTCCGATGCAGAATCCTCGGCCGAACAATCAGAGCCTCCAAGCGGTGCAGAAGGGCCTAGGGCATCCGGCCGTATCAGGCGGCGTCCAGCATACTTACAAGACTACGCCTGCGCAAACTTAGGGGGGAGGAGTGTTGTGTTCTGAGCATGCGCTGAGTTAGAGTTTAAGCGGGAAGCCCTCGACAGCTGATTGGCTGATCGTTTGACAGCTCCTGTATAAATAGGGAGCTGTCCAAACGAGCAGTGCGCGTTCCTATCTAAGCCGGTTCTGAAATGTTAGCTTGTACTATAAGGGAATAAACTTGTTAGCCTTTTATTCCTGTCTCCGCCTCAGTTCTTCTGGCTACCCACAGGTCCTTGGTACACACCAGAGACGAAAAGCGCCTCTGACCGCCTGAAGGATGCCATGTGCTTCAGAAAGATGCGCAGGGCTCTTCTGACGTCCAGTCAATTCCAGGACCTTTCTCTATCCCTGGAGGGCTTCGGACAGAAGTCCAGCAGAACTATCTCTAGTGCCCTGTGGAAGGGAGAGTTGATCTTGAGCATGAAAGCGGGGTCCAGTCTGAGGACGACCCAACTGTCTAGGAAGGTGCAGAGATACTCTCTGCTGGAGAGAGTGTTAAGCTCAGATACCCTCCTGGCTGAGGTGATGGCAACCAGGAATACCACCTTGAGAGTCAGGAACTGGAGAACCCTCAAGGGTTCGAAGGGAGCCTTCATCAGGGACTGGAGTACCGTGGGCAGGTCCCAAGTCGGGAATCAATGGACCAAGGGGAGTCTCAGATTCGCCGCCCCCTTGAGGAAACGCCTTAGAACCGGGTGCTGGGATAAGGGTGGCGAGTCCTCCTGCCAGGTGCCATTTCGCCTGGGATTCTGCCTGCCAATAAAGTAGCCACAGCAGGCACCTGGATGCTACAGGGGAAGATAAAGCTCTAGAAGAATACATTACCACGTCCAGGGTGGCATCTGCTGAGAATTGGGTGGCTGCCATTACTTTGGAGATGTCCTGCAACAGTCTCACGTCTGAAACCAGGGTCCTGTCCCACAGCTACTCCAGCCATAGCAAGGTGGACCTGTTAAAAAAGGAGGCGCAGCCACCCTAATTGCCCATGCTATTACCTGAAAGGTCTTGCACATCATCATCTCTGCTCTCTTGTCCTCTGCTTTGAGGCAGTTAGAGATGTCTCCAGTCACAATCGCGGAAGATGAAGCCAGGCTATCGACCGGAGTGTCCACCGGAGGTACCTGTAGAGCTTGGGCGAAGGTAGCATTAAGGTTATAAAATCTGCAGTCATTGCCCCCTGGGTTGGGGAATGAGCCTTGTTTAACCCACTGAGACTTAAGCACCTCTAAAAACAGGTCTGAGGTAGGAATCTTCTCCTTCTCCACCTGGGGCCTGTGAAAGGGCCCCTTCTTGTTCCCTCCATTTGTGCCAGGGGTGGCAGTCACTGGGTTGGGCTCTGGAGGGATGTCCAGGTCTGCCGTGGCCCTGGCCTTACATAATAAGGAGCTAAACAAGGAGGGAGGTAACAGACTGGTGATATTGGGCGCCTCAGGGGCCTGGGCGTCCTCTGAAAACCCCACTTCCTTCAACTCCCCCTCCTCTAGATCCGAGCCCTCGCTGGCAGTGGATGGGGAAGATGACCTGGTGTCACTGGGGGCAGATGACCTGGGAAGATCCTGATGACCCCTGGGGTTATCCCGGGAAGTCTTTCTCTTGGAACCCTGGGACTGGTGTTTCATGCCAGAGGCTATTCCCTACGCTATAGCTCTGGCTAGGACCTCCTGAAAGCTCTCAGGAAGCTCTGGAAGGGAGGGGTGAAGATCTGGGGTTTGCAAAAAATTCCTTGGGTCTGGAGATTGTGGGGTCAGCTGGTGCCTGGCAGGGCCGGGTGCCCTGCACCCGAAGGGATCTCCCCGTGCCTCTGATGGATGGGCAGGAGATAGGGGGGCTGATAGGCGACTACGCCCTCTGCCCGAGCCCCTTGGAGAAACTGGGGGTTCAACCTGGGCCTCCTCCAGTGTGGGAAGCCTGTGGGGGGAGCAAGATCTGGAGGGGGATGGGCTGTTGGTGTCCCTGATCCTTCTCCTGGAGGCCCTGGTAACTCGCACCTCTTTGCCAGATGTTTCTTTCCTTGTGGGCCTGGGGGTGCTTCTCTTGGTGGGAGACCACCCTCTGGTGACTGGGGGAACTCCCCTAGAAGTCCCCTCGCCCAGGTCTGAATCCCCTGGAGATCTAGGCCCCGCTGCACCCCCACTTCTCACCGCCTCTGCCATACTACTCACGGTTGCGCCATTCACCACCTCCTCCTTCCTGCCGGCTTCAGCTCGGCTGCGCATCCTGCTGCTTTAAGGCTCCATGCTCTTCTGAGCTTGCTGCCAATCTGCGGCCCGAACGCTGGCCCACTGCCAAACTCTGGGCCCTCTCCAGATTGCTGGCAGAGTTTAGGCCCCTGCGACCTTCCTCTGGCTCCAGCGGTGAATTCTGAGAGCTCACGGCATCCGTAGCCAGGCACACCGACCACACACTCCACTCACGTGCTCCAAGATGGCTGTGATCCAAGATGGCGACTGCTGAGCCTGCAGACCAAGATCCCTGCTCTGATCCTCTGGAATGTTGCAAGAAGTCTTCTGCTGGGCTCTTCTGGTCCCTCGATGCCTGGCTCTCCATGGAGCTCACGACTAGGTGAGTTTCCCCCGTTCCGTGCAGGAGGCAAGCACAGAGAGGAGGGGTGATTGGAAAAACTGCAGGAAAAATCTTCGAAGTGAGGGAGAGTCAGGAAAAACACTCCTTCTGGGCCAAAGACTGAGGTTAATCTGGGAGGTCAGAAGGAGGAATGGAGGTGTGGCCTCAAGAGTTACCTCAGTCTCCAGGGCAAAAGGGCTGTGTTAATACCCATTCGTGACTCCTCCCATGCCTCACTTCAGAGACATGCACTGATTTCAAGCCAATCATTATTTTCCATTATGAATCCCAATATTTGACAAGATTTTCTTGCATCGATAAAATGGGAAATGATCACCATCTAGCTGGTGATCGAAAAAGAGGTGGGAAGGAAGAAAGGAAGCTACATTCTTAGAGGATAAACAGAATACAAAGAAAATGAATGCCAGGAACACGATTTCTTTAGGTCAGCTTTAGCTAAACCATTGCCCCCTGAATATTTTTTTATGCATCTTATATCAAACCTGCCGACATTGCTAGGTAGTTGGAAGATGTGAGTCAACACATCTAAAAGGGACTAGGACAGGGGTGGGCTTCAAAATTGTTAGCAAGGAGTTTCCGGCCTTCTCAAACTTCTGATATGCCTAAGGTGACCAGATTTTCAGATTGGTAAAGACGGACACCTTTGACCGGAGGGGGGGGGGGGGCTTGATTAAAAATTTTATACAGAACAACAAACATTTTCATACAATGCAAAAATAGTATTGTAATATTTTTTATTTCAACATAACTACAATTTACAAATATAAATTGTAACTGTTGCCAAACATCAAAATTTTGATCACATGACCATGAGGATGCTGCAATGGTCGCTAAGTGTGAAAATGGTCACTAAGGGTGAAAAATGGTCATCAGTCACTTTTTTCAATGCCATTGTAACTTTGGTCACTAAGCCCATTATACCACCTTTCTTGCCATAGTTCTTAAGTGAATAACTGCAGCTGATAAGTTAGTAGCATAAGTGAATCTGGTTTCCCCATTTGACTTTGTCAAAAGGTGATTATATGATCCCAGGACACTGAAACCATCATAAATACGAATCTGTTGCCAAACATCAAAATTTTGATCATGTGACCATGAGGATGCCGCAATGGTCGCTAAGTGTGAAAATGGTCGCTAAGTGTGAAAAATGGTCATCAGTCACTTTTTTCAATGCCATTGTAACTTTGGTCACTATACCACATTTCTTGCCACAGTTGTTAAGTGAATAACTGCAGCTGGTATTTTGTATTTTGGATAGAATCTTTTTTTTAAGATTTAAATTTTCTAAGACAATTTAAAAAAAGAATCCACACAGAATAAAAATATTTTAAAAAATCCTATGCACAATAAATAAAATATTATTTTAAAATACATTAAAAAAATAAAAGAAAAAAACCCAGCTCACTTACCAGCAGGCACAAGTGAGCACTCCAAGTCAATTCAGAATGATGTAGATGTTAATACAAAGAACTGAGCAAATTAAAATGGTCAGGGAAATATTTTTCAAAGAAACTTTGCCACCATTTTTTCCACACGAGCAGACCTCCAACCTCTGTGCCCCTCCCCTCTGGAAAATCCTGGAAGGAACACTCACTACCTCTCTAGCCAAGTATTTCCTGGAGCTCTATGGTACTTGGTCATTTTTTCTTATAAAATGAGGTAAAAGGAGCACGGGGAGGGGGTCCGTTTTCTTGCTTAACGTTTTAATATCTTCAATGAAAGTACTGAGACAGAAAGAGAGAGGTTAGACAGAGTGTCTTTTGTCTTGCCCCGGTTAGGATTTCTTAAGCAAATCCACTGGGCTTTCAACATGAAGCCAGAAAATCGGGACTTTTTAAAAACGCCCCGGGACACGGGACAAATTGTTATAAAGCGTGACTGTCCCGTTGAAATCGGGACATTTGGTCACCTGAGATATGCCTGTTTTTGCCCTCCCTGAGCCTCTATGCACGCCCTGCACTTATCTGCATCCAAAATGGGCCGCAGGGGTTTTAGGGGAGGGCGGAGTGGGAGGGGAGGGGCCAGCCAGCAGTGGGATTTGGGGGTTCTCCGACTGCACAGAATCTTAGCTAGAGGTTCTCCTGAACCCCTGCGAACCTCCAGCAGCCCACCCCTGGTCTGGATAAGGAAGGCCTTGTAAGTTACATGTTAGATAAGATATATTAATCTTTACCGGATATAAATTACAGTGAGATGCAAAACTGATGCTGCTAAGTATCATCCCTGATTCAGTGGCTTATAGATTGGCAACTGTTTTTGACTTATAAGGAAGTTTGATGAAAAACATCTCATTAAATATTGTACTGTGTTCTGACTGCTCTTGTTTTTTGTTTTTTCCCCAGACTTCCTTATAACTGAAATTGATTCTGATAATCTTCTTAAAGGTAAAATGTAAGCAATCTTCCTAACCTGATATTGGCAATATATATATATATATATGTATGTATGTATGTATGTATGTATGTATGTAGATAGATAGATAGATAGATAGATAGATAGATAGATAGATAGATAGATAGATAGATAGATAGATAGATGATAGATAGATAGATAGATAGATAGATAGATAGATAGATAGATAGATAGATAGATTAAATTCCACTCCCAAAATAAAAGTAAAAATGAATAGTGTAATACAGGTAGTTTTCAACTTATGGCCACAATTGAGCCTCACATTTGTATTGTTAAGCAAGACATTTCTGAAGTGACTCTTGTTCCATTTTATGACTTTCTTGCCACAGTTAAGTGAATCACTGCAGTTATTAAGTTAGTAATGCAGTTGTTAAGTGAATCTGGATTTCCTACTGACTTTAATTGTCAGAAGGTGACAAAAGGTGCTAACATGACCCTGAGATACAGCAAGTGGGTTAGTTGCCATGCATCTGAATTTTGATCATGTGACCATAGGGATGCTGCAAGGGTCACAAGTGTAAAAAACAGTCATAACTCACTTTTTTCAATGCCATTGTAACTTTGAACGGTCACTAAGCAAGTTGTTGTAAAGTGAATACCACCTGTATATACAAGCAGAGGGTCTTTAGGCTATAATTTATACTTTGATTTAAAAAAAACCAACAACTTTTAAGTTGCATGAATAAGAGGAACTATGTATGTTTTTTTAAAAATAGTTGTCTTCGTGCCATATTGCAAATTGCCTTTCAAACTAATATACATTTCAAACACAATTTGCAGTATGACATGATAACCATCTGGTAAGGAAAGTGTCCAAAATAGACCAAGTGAAGAGCTTTTATCCCAGCTCTTATAAGTTTGTATCTTATAGTATTTTTCTCTTAAGCAATTATAAACTAAATATTGATCTATAACTGAAATGAATTGTATGTGTACATTCCCTTCCAGTCAGAAAAACACAATTATCAAGCTGATGGGCATATCACAATTTTGTTTTGTTGCTTTGTGAGATGGATGGACAAATACATATATACACACATACACATACAGAGAATACGGTGTGAGTATAATTTGAGCAATTATAGAAATACTCCAGAAAATCAGACTGGTGCATTACTTACAGGTTTAATTCAATGCAGGGGGAAAAACATTCCATTTCCAGACTAATCATCAGATTACAGGTTGCCAAACCAAAATAACCATGTTAGCTCAGAATTCTGAATTATATTCTCAAAACATCTAGAGGGCATGAAGATAATATAAATTGGTTTAGAAATACAGTATATTACAGCACTCTGCTAGAACATTATTCTGCCTTTTTTGACAATTCTCATGATGGGATGCCAAATTCTTGAACTTATTCTAGTTGTGAGCTCATAAAAGTATTCATGAGACCTGTCTTTCATGTGCCATCATTCTCGTAGTAGTCTGCTGTTCTTTTCCTTCCCATAATTCAGTAAAATCCCCCCCTCCCCCCCAAAAATCATCCTGGGCATTTTCAAGGTAAAAAGCATGCAATGCCGAAGGAGTTTCAAACTGTTGTGTAAAAATAATAAAAAGAGAAAACTGCTTTGCTACTGTTTAACAAAAGAAGATCAGAAGTAGTTTATCTACATTTCAAGTAATTCAGAGCACATAGATCAGGTTATATTACTCTATGCCCAGTTAAGCTAAGGGTGATACAAGCAAAAGCAAGTTCTGTGTGTTTCTGTGTACTTGAAAAGGGGTATTTATAAACACAACAGTACAAGTAGATACTGGTGATAGAGTTATGTGTCTATCATTTTATGTGAAAGACTAACATTAATAGTACATGGAATCTTTGCGCACCTTTTATTCTGCAGCTGTCAAGAGGTCAAGGAGTATAAATCAAGTTCTTATTCAGCAAGAAGGCATGTAGTTGGCACACAAGCCTGTTACATGCCAGTTCCAAGTGCTCTAGCTGATCAGGCAAGGCCAAAGCTTTTGAATCTGCCAGTCAGTGGAACCTGCTTCCAAAGTTCTCTTCTGAAATGTATATGGTTTTCTCCACATATTAAAAGTAGGCTTTGGTAAACTACTGACTATAGAATTTTCCTACATTGTTGTCTCTTTAAGTTACAGTAGTAGAGATCTTTAGCTTACAGTGGTTTCTGTTTTGTTGTAAGAATGTAATAGCAATCGGGAAATAAAGAAATATGAGCTACGGTTACTTAACAGTAGATATTTGGTAATATCAAATCTGACTTTTAGAATCAGGAGTAAAATATGATTCATCAAAATTTAAAGCATGGCTCATTTTGAATAAACATACAGGTAAAGTTTTGCAGAATCATACCATAGGTATTTTTAATCCATCATCTTATTTGATAGAATATTCTAGAAAATACCTCTAAATATCACTATATGAGTCCTACGGGATTGGGCGGCATATAAATATCACTATATGAGTCCTACGGTATTGGGCAGCATATACATTTATTAAATTACAATTAAATTTATTAAATTTATTAAATATCTTCTGCGCTGCTGCTGCTTTTTTTTCTTTTTCTTTTTAACCAGACTAATTTTTAGCTGTTTTTCTAGAATCACTCTTGCACTAACTGTGCAAGTTAGTTTAGCTGTGATAAAGTTGCATTCAACAGCAGAAGCCTCAACTTTAAAAAACACAGGATTTTCCCATCACACTTAACTGGATCAATAAGGATGCTATTGTGTTGTTAGTATATCAAAAAGGAGTCACATTAGTTAACTACACCTCCCCCCCCCCATTAACCCGAAGAATTTAATCTCTTAAACCCAAACAAAGTTAAACTAACTCTATCTGTTGGTCATGTCATCGGAACACATGAACTCAATCTATTTTCCATACTTATTCCAACATACAAAAGAGCACTCCCTCCCCCCCCCAAATCTTTTTTGCCATTATACAATCTAGCAGTAAATAACACATATCTAAACATTAATTACCTGGGTTGGCCAAATGTACTTTCTGCTACCTGGTTTTTGTTCTGGAGAAGGACTAGTGACATCACAAAGTTTGCCAGGACTTTGCTAGTGCAAAGGCTTAAGGGATACCAGGTACTCTCTGAGGAAAAAAGTGATGGATTGCAAACAGAATATGAGTCAATATTGTGACAGAGCCACAAAAAACACAAATCAATCAACAGAAATCTATCATGGGACATAGCACTCAGTGGCTTAGTTTTTATCTTGCATATTGTATGTAATTCTGGACATGACACTAAGAAATTAGGCATGATTAACATAGAGCAGGGGTGTCAAATTGGTGGCCCATGGGCTGGATGCATCACATGCATGCCACATCCATTAAAGGCAAAAACCATCATGATACGTCATGATATGTCACGATGCATCATATTGTACACAATCAAGTTTGACACCTGTGATGTAGAGTAACATCTATCAATGTTTGAGGAGTCCCAATAGGGGCAAATTTGGTCATGCAATGACTCCTGGTGGTCAATGTAACTGGAAATACCATATAGGATATATATTACGCAAAATTAGAGATCTCCCCCCCTCCAAGAGCTGTTGTACTTTATCTAGTCAACTAAAATGAGAAGGGCTGTGAATTCAATTCCTAGGAGAGGACTTGAACCCCATGGAATAACATCTGGGTACCTGTGCTTAGGAATCCCAATTAAGACAAAAGCAGTCTGTTGGTGCCTGTTGTGGTCAATGTGACTTGACTTTTCCAGTTTAGAAGGTAAACTTTTAAAGAGAACAGGAGGAAGGAGATGAAGATAATCATTAATATTTATGGATAAATCTTCATTAGCTAATTTTTACATATAAAGACTTGATTTTTACATATAATTTATTGTCAAGATTGAAAGTTATAAATAGTTGGAAGTCAAGGAAGTTTCATTTATTTACATGTACCATACCTATGCTTCCTAGGTATCTCTAGGGATTCTTCCAATATTTCTACTTGTGCCGTCCAACTGAGTTTTAATTTTACTGTGAGAAAATTCTTCAAGCTCAGGCTGAAAGGAAGACTTAAGGGTTAAAAAAACTTAACTCAGAGGGGGCCAAGTTTTTAAAATTTGAACTGGAGAAAAGTTATTGTTTTCTTTTCCCTCTCTTTAGCTGCCTTCTCATTATTAAATCTTTCACCCACCAGGTATCAGTCTCCCAAGGCACCTATTTTCTTTAACTTATTAAACTGGCTGCATAGACTGTAAACAGCAGGAGCCCATTGGGCACAATACTTCTTCTCCATCATCCATTCGGTCTGGGCTGCCATTCCACAACATATCAGTATAATGGAGGCAATGACAAAGAAGCAGAGTTCTTTTCCTTTCAGACAGACTTGGCCCATTCTTTAATTCTTTTTTTAACCAATTCCACATTAAAAATAAGATAAGCTAGAAAGAAGCATGTCTTTAAAGCAATAGTAACAACAACAGTGCTACTACAAATATATGTTGCACTTTTGTAGGTGGGGAAATAAATCCTAAATCAGATCTATTTTTAGATGTATAAAATAGAATGATTCATTGTAAACTCTCCATTAAAAAAACATTGCAAATATGTATTCTTTTGTGTATATGTGTCCATGCATTATGGTTTGTCACATAGTCAATATAATGTTTAGACTGGACTTGCCATTTTTATTCACCTATCAAGTTTTTCCCAAGGACATTACTATTATTACTTATTTAATTACATTTATTGGCTGCTCAACTTCAGTAGATTCTGAGTGGCATGTATGTGTTCCCTTGGAACCCCAAAATAAAACACCATGAAAGAATTCAAAGCCATTACAATTTTTAACTCCACATCAAAGTTACTAGGAAAGTTGTTCCTCAGCTGAATAAACATTATGGGGTGGGGGGGGAGAATGGGGTGGAGGGTGGGGAACAGAGATTATCCCCTATCCGTGGTTTTTTTTAATAGTTACTCTTCCTAATTGTCTTGCTGCTACCTCATACACCAAATATTCAAGAAAGCTGACATGGTAAAGTTATATACAGCGTTGAAGTGACCTCTTTGCAATGAGGATGCTTATCTATCCAATAAAGCCCTAGACAAAATGACAGTGACAGCTGCCTAGCAGCATTCACTTTGAATGGAACAGGATTGTCAGTATTAAGCATGTCATGATAGCATATAGCATCAAGACAAACATCTCAAAGCCCGTTTTGGAAAAGGGGATATTCTTTTCTTGCTTGCAAAAGTAAGTTGGAATGCAAGGTTTTCTTCTTGTGGGATGCATACCTTTTTGGCTTGCTCTTGTTGCAGGAGTCTTCTGAAACCTCAGCGGTTTAACCAGGTGTTAATTGTTGGCAGCTACAAAACATAATTTGGGCCAGCGGAAGCAGCAAAAGAGAGAAAATTATGGGGGGAAAGAACTCCAAGGATCAAGGAGAAGAAAGCACAATGCCACTAAAGAGAAGCCAGAAGCTACCTCTTTGGGAAGAAACTCTTCTTTCTGGAAAAGATCCCAAAACACTGTTAAAGCGTGGGCTGCACTATGTCAGTCTGAACCTCATCATGAAGGGGATGATAAAGACACCTAACTTTTTATGGGGACTACCACAAGTCCAGAAATTGAATCTTTCACACAACCAGCTGGTGGTCCTTCCTCCCGCTTTGGGGAAACTTGACCAGCTGGTGGTCCTGAACTTATGTGGGAACCGCATAAAGTCCCTGCCTAAAGAAATTGGACTGCTTAGGAATCTGAAGGTTTTGTTTGCCAATATGAATTGCTTGACTGAAGTCCCATTGGAGCTTGGACACTGTAAGAAGTTGGAAATTTTGAGCCTCTCACACAATTACATCTCTTGGCTTCCTTCTAGCATTGCAGAACTGGTTAACTTAAGGAAGCTGAATCTGAGCAACAATCGGTTTGTTTATATTCCCATGAGTGTGTTTGCTTTGAAAAATTTGGATTTTTTGCATGTCGGCTGCAACAATCTTGAAAACATTGGAGACAGTGTCCAGTATCTAAGCAAACTGCAGATCCTGATTGCTGACTCTAACAACATTCATGCATTGCCAAGGTCTATCTGCTCAATCACTACTCTCGAATTGCTAGATGTTGATTACAATGCTATACAAGCACTTCCGTATGAACTTTATTTGCTGAATCGATTGTCCAAAATTGCTTGGAATCCTTTGGATAAGGGACTCCATATTTGGCACAATCCTTTGTCAAAACCATTGCCACAAATTATAGACGGAGGAATAAATGCACTCTACAAATACCTTAAAGAGAAAAGTCAACTTGCATAAATATATACCTTGGTTTGGAACTGATCTGGTAGTAATTCCTCAATTCTGCCATTTATCTTTTTCTGCTCAATGGCTTTTAATATACAAAACAGATACCGGAATACAGTTATAATTGGGTTTTTTTTCTGGAAACAGGTACATTGTCTATGGAATAATGTTTTTTTTAAATAAATGTATCATTTGAATACTGTTGTATGAGTCAGAATAACTCTCTCCAATAATTTAAATATTTATTTGTATTTAATTATCAATGAAAATAAGAGTAACAAGATTTAAAAAGTTTTTTCTTCTTCTATAAGGCTTCACTGGTGTTATTCTAAAGAGCGTGAACTGAGTTATCATGCAGTTGTGACTATAACTCTTATCCAATATGTTGTACATACAACTCACATGTATATGCTATTGCTACTGAAATACCAAAAACTAGAAGATGAACTGATATTTTAGGAAGCTTTTTCTGGTATAGAGTCACTGAGTAATTGTTATTGTTATATCACCTGTCATGATTTGCACTTATTCTATTCTTCTAGTTTATTAGAAAACCAGCTTCCAAAAATCATTATAGAATTAAGTTTGCTACTATTGAGACAAATGTCCACATTCAAAACTTCTAAGAATTGCAAAAATAGTTTTAAAACTCAGTACAACAGAAATTGGCAGGATGAGAGAAACAGAAAGAAACACCACAGAAATTTGTTCCATTGCAAATACTAGGTGGAATCCACACTTGGTTGCATGTGATTTGAGAATGGGGTCATTCTTCTAAGGTATGACCGCATGATTGTGATACAGCTTATAGTACTGAAAACCAACTGCATTTGTTTCCACATAATCCTTCCAAGATTTTTTTTTTTAATATGAGCTGCAGATTATTTTTCCTAGTACAAAGCCCACTACTGTTCTTTCCCTTCATTTCCCTTAATTGTGGTGTGACTTGTGCATAAAAAATGCCCCAGGTTGAGTCAGAGATGTCAAGTACTGTAGAGTTCTTTTTATGCTTTAGGCCTGGACACCTGTAATACAGTTCTTGCATTATACAAACTGTTTCATGGAATTATTTGTGGCACATAAAGAATGCTGTAAATAATTACCCTGCCTGATTCTTTCTTCTATTCATTTTCTTAAAACTCGAAAGTATGTAGTAGCCATTCCTACACTCAAATGTTTAAGTAAGGAAGATTAAGGGGTGGGGGAATTTAGTTGTGAATCTACTTCTGTTGCTATCAAAATTAATCTACCTGGGAAGGCTGTAAATATGAATACAGTAAAAGCCTTGGTAATCATGTGGTGTATGTTGTATCGTCATTCTAAGAAAATGCAATGCACTCTTCAAATATTTCCATTTTTATTTCACATTACAGAGAAATAAGTTTTTCTCGCTGTTGTGCTTTTCTCACCTGTCACCATTACAGAATAACCTCCCAAGGGCTGACATTAGAGTTGAAATCCTGACAGCTTTTTAAAATAAAACTTTACTTCAAAAACAAAACTCTAACTGTGGAATGCACTTTCAAAACGCTAGTGCTAGCAGTTTTAGCAATTTCCCTGTGTGAGATGTATCAGTGCAGAGCAAAGGGTACTGACAGATAATTTGGGACTAACAGCATATTCAAACATAAGCAGCTGCCTAGTTTATAGAGGGTGTAAACTTGATTTGTATCTCACTTGGAGTTATATATGTAAGAAAATTAATTCTAATATGAATATATCAGTTCAAATTCTGTGGATACTACTAAGAAAATAGGAAGACATACAACAGGTATAATAAGTAAAACATAAATCTAAAAAGAAATATACTCTTTTTAAATAATTTACTCAAGTGGACTCCAAAGCTAATCCTATGAGGAGTATGAGCATTGAAAAAAATAGAAGTGATGGCAAGAGTATATTAAATATTCTATTGTATGTCAGAATTCCAAATAATTTGAAGAGTAATGAATAAGTGACCCTATTTGAAACAAATACCGAGATGTTGGGTCTTTTAAGCAGTTGTGAATTGTGTGTATGAGTCAGCATTTAATACTGTTGGAAGAAATGTCCTTCTGAGTTCGGCTCCAAGTGGGGAAAAAGGCACTGGAGACATGGAGGCTGCTTGGAAAGATGGTTTTAATGGTGGACAGGACCACATGGCTTGAGTCCTGAACAGAAAAGGTGATCACATGCTTCAATGTTGGAGGAGAAGAGAAGAGAGGAAGAGAAGCTGAGTCCCTGGTTTTATGCCCTCTCTGGCCTTTGATCTTGAGCTTGTATTCTGATTGGTTGTCAGACTCCCATGGGCCCATGCAGGGGCAACTCTCTAGGCTGCGTTTTGAATCCAGGTTTGGTTGAGTTCTCAGATGCCATGTGGTGAGTTGGGTAAAGGGCCAATATTATCATGCCTTAATCCCATCACTCTGGAGCTGAAGGGGAGAATTCTTTATTATGTAAAGTGGACTAGCTCAGGCTTTAATGGCTCATTGACAAAGTGGGATGGGCAGGAAGCTATTCCATCTTTTAAAACATGTTTCTTCCTTTTCACATCAGAGAAATATTCTGCCTTTTCAATATTTCCTAAGATATTTCATTTTTTTCTGGGAGAGGGCTGGGTAATAACTTCCTACAATACTTTAAATTCTTGTGATATATATCACTTCCATAGGAGGAAATATCTATGCATGAGTAAATAAGAATTGGATCATTGCAATTAGTTCTGAGGTTAGTCACATTTCAATTTGTATAGATTTTAAAGAAAAAAAATGGCATTCTGAGAATGTTTAGGTTCTGTTTCACAAGATAAAAACCACAGATGGTATAAGGGAAACATATCCAGATGGAAAATGAACATTAATAAAAATCAAAATAGGTTGGGTGTGTTGGGAAGAAAAGAGAATATAAAATAGAACAATTGAAAACAGTAGTGATACTGAAAATGATGATACTTCTCTTGTCTAATAAAATTATTGCGAGATGAGCCAGTTGATCTACCCCTTCCTGTTACCCAGGAAGGCAGCAGAATTAATTTTCTTCAGGGAAACAGGCGGCATATTTTGTGTTTGTGAGGCACCTGCCTCATCTCATCCATGTTTTTCTTTAATTCTACTTTCAAAAACTTTAAAGAAGTTTTTGCCAACACTACAGAAAGAGGAGAAACAAAGCAACATGGAAATGTTATTTGCTTTTGGAAGAGAAATAACCTTGGTTCATAAAACAGCTTTGAGGGGGTGATAGGTTTGAAGGGTTGATTGAAAAAAACCAGCCCTCAAAACTTTAAAATCCATTTAACTAGAGTAAACATTACATCATTTTCTGGCCAATTTCTATTGGAAATAAAAATCCTTGAACACCAAATATGGCCTTCATTAAACCTTCCATAAATTCTATAGAACTTACTTCCAGATGCACATACATAATTACAAAATACAATTAGATCTGCAAAGAGGCAAAGTATCTCTTTTGCAACCTATTTTTAATCTTTACCTTTGGGATTGATCTGTCCAATAACTTTGTCCTGTCTTGAAGGAAATGCTCTCTAGGAGGCATCTGACATAGGGCAACATTTTGGGTTTGGTTCATAGATGGTATTCAGCAGTTTCTGACCAGTTCTAGAGAACCGGTAGTGGAAATTTTGAATAGTTCTGAGAACCTGTAAATACCATCTTTGACTGGCCCTGCTCTGCCTCCCAAGTCCCAGCTAATTGGGAGGAAATGGGGATTTTGCAGTAACCTTCTCCTGAGTGGAGAGGCAATGGAGATTTTACAGTGTCCTTCCCCTGCCACACCCACCAAGCCACGCCCACAGAACCAGTAGTAAAAAAATTTGAATCCCACCACTGGTTTGGTTGTAGCAATAACTGTGTCTAACATTACAATACTATAGATCAGTGTGAAATTCAATTTTTTTTTACTACTGGTTCTGTGGGAAGGATACTGCAAAATCTCTATTCTGTCCCCACTCTACGGCCATCCAGAGGTGGTATTGCCAGTTCTCCGAACTACTCAAAATTTCTGCTACCAGTTTGCCAGAATCTCTCAGAACCTGCTGAATTTCACCCCTGCTATAGATACAAACATCAGTAGCAGAAAGACATCATTGAATGCCACCCAAAGTCAATTACTTAACAGTAATCTTAGGAAGTAAACAAAACTAGATGTCATTTGTGTTTTCATTCAAAAAAGGAGAGAAGTTTTGATTTCATAATTTACTCACTTTGATCTACTCAAAAACCTTTATAACAATATAATGTTTTATATCTCTCAAAGGCTTCATGCTAACCACAGCAATTATTTAGTAATATTGTAATTAAATATGACTATTATTTCTTGTTATTTTTTATGGATATGTCACATAATTGTTCCTTATTTTAAAAAATGACAGGTATATTTACCCAAGCACCTGCAAAATGCAAGATAAGAAATTTTGTGTGTGTGTGTATGAGCTCCTGGGTCTGCTCAATTAAACTTTAGCTCCCTTGATTTCATTGTAATTTAAGGAGCACAACTTTATGTTAAATTGCAGCTAAATCAACACAGAAATCCTTTAGCATATAAACAAAAATGGATTTCAAATTTCTTGCTTCCTTCAATATCTAGGATATTGAAATTCCATTTCTTACCAAAGAAAGAATTTGAATGTTTTTAAGTGACCTTGGCCTAGTCATTTTCTTTTAGACCTAGGAAGAAGGTAAAGAAGGAAAACCCACTTCTGAAAAACCTTGTCAAGAAAACGTCAGAACTTGTGCAGGTGGTCTTCCAAAATTGGACATGACTGAAAAGAAAAAAATATAAAAGAATAAAGCAAATATTTATATCCCATCACAATTATGTATTTCCCACAATTTTATCATCCCATTTAGTTCCAAAATGGGATGCGGTGGCTAAGATGCTGAGCTTGTTGATCAGAAGGTCGGCAGTTCAGTGATTCAAATCCCTAGTGCCGCATAACAGAGTGAGCTTCCATTACTGGTCCCAGGTTCTTTCAACCCAGCAGTTCGAAAGCATGTAAAAATTCAAGTAGAAAAAATAGGAACCACCTTTGGTGGGAAGTTAACAGTGTTCCGTGTGCCTTCAGCATTTACTCATGCTGGCCACATGACCACGGAGAACGTCTTTGGCTCTTTGGCTTTGAAACTGAGATGAGCACCACCTCCTAGAGTCAGGACCGACTAGCACAAATGTGCAAGGGAAACCTTTACCTTTATTTTAGTTCTAAAATAATGGTGAAATTATAAATTAGCTTGCTTCCTCCTAAATATAACTCTTATGGACTGATCTGAATATGATTCCTTAAGGGAGGAACAATAATTAGGCAATTACAGAATTATCTACAATAGCTCAGGCCCAAATCTAGAAGTTGAGCCAGAATCAGGCCACTGTAGTCTTTTCCTTCTGAATTATTGAGAAAGGTGTTGGTACCGAGTAAATATTACATAATACAGAGACACTGAATTTCTTCTTTGAGAAGAAGAAACCACACTGGGAATGATGGTCTACTTAAGGGTAGTTCAGCATGCTGAATAACCTTGCAATTACATCAAGCTTACTGAACATTTGCTGAGTTAATTCTGTTAACTTAATACATGTGTATCACTTTGCAGTCAAATCAGGCTCCATGAGCATCAGCTGAGTAAGGATAAGGTAGATAAGGCTCTCTGCTGGAATGTCTGATGCTTGACAGCCTGTGCAACAACTGGTTATTCTTGAGTACTGATGACCCTTGGTATAAGATTTGTTGCTTTGTTGCCTGGATCGTGACTTTTGCTCACATATTTTTGCCTTTTGAAACCTCAAGTAAGATTCAGATTAATTTATCTTTAGGTTTCTGGAATCATGTAAAAATATTATTCTATTGGTTTGAGGGTTGGTTTTTTTCTGCAAAAAATTGATTATACAGCTACTATTTTGCTTCTCCTAAGCTCTATTAATGCCAATATACATTTTTGGCACTCAAATAAGAAAAAAATCCTTTTTGTGGCTGTCATTAAATAATTTTGATTTTTCTTCTATTGATATTCATAGGTGTTAACAGGCTTTGTATTTTATTCCCTGCTGAGTGGAACAGAATAACTTTACCTGCAAACTCTTATTAGTGATGTGAATAGATGTTTATAAGTTGGTTTTATGGTGTGTGTCTAGACAATATTTAAAACCTTACAAATTTTAAAAGGAAATGGATTACAGGTAGTTGTTGACTTACATTCAAAGTTAACCAGTGCTGATGAAGAGATTTAAGAATGGTTTTCCAATTTATAGTTTTTGCAGTGTCCCTGTGTGATCACATGACCGAAATTCACACACTTTGCTGGCTATTCATTCCTGCAACTACAGGGATGCTTCAACACCCTCCACCCACTTATCTTCCCCCCACTTCGTGCCCTTTTGGTCCCCTGCATTCTGTGGCCCCTGTCACCCTGGCTGACCTTTGCTGTCTCTGCTCCCACTGCTGACCAAGCATGTGCGCCTGGCTCTTTGCAAGGTAACTGATGACCATACATGGCTTTCTTCCCAAAGGCGGCGCTGCACTTTCCTCATGAGACCTGATAAAACCTCATATCCAGTATCTGCCTCATGAAAGGCTAGGTTGGGCCCACCTCATCAGCTGTGGGAGCAAGACGACAATGAAGGTCAGCTGTGATGGGAGGGCACAGATTAACGGGCTTCAGAATGCAGGGTGCCATATGTGACTATGGTTGAGACTGGGATGGCTGAGACTTTGCACCATGCTGCTGGGTCAGCTGAGCCTGGGCTTTGCTGGAGCTTTTTCTTGCAATCCTAGAGCCACAGCACATGAGAAAGGCCCTTAGTGCCATGCTACTGTCCCGGGCTTCACACTGTGAAGGACTTCATGCTGCACTGCAGCTCAGAGATGTCTTGGGGTCACAGAGCCATGGAACATCAAGAAGTCCCTTTCCACTGTAACCACTAGACCAGGGTAGGGGCTGGGCTTGGTGCTATGCTATGGCTCAGGGGCTTCTTGCAGTGGCAGAGCTGTAGCATGCAAGAAGTCCTTTGTGCAGCATTGCTGGGCTGGGCTGGAATGTCTGTCCCTTGCGCAATGCTGCAGTTCAGGAGTTTCTTGTAGCCCCAGAGTTGTGGTGTGCTAAGAAACCTCAGAACTGCAGCATATTCTACTCCAGCCTCTCTGAACTTGTACCCTACTACAGTACTCCTTCCCACAACTCATGCATGGCCTGTGCTGAGCCTTCCAGAGCCTTCCCCATCATGCTGCAGCCCTCCTACCCTTTACATGGGGCCCCTGCACTGCCTGCTCCATTACCCACAAGTTTGGGCCATTGGGACTGCTGTAACATCATGCTTTATGACTGCATTGCTTAGTGATGGAAATTCCAATTCCAAATGTGGTCATAAGAACTATCTAATGTTTTTTTTTTAAAAAAAACGTTATATTAAATTACTCAGTTTATCCATGCATTTTAACTTCAGTGTTTTCCTTCCCTGATAAAAAATTCCTAGTTCCCAAATGAGTGGAAGACTCCATCATCCACTGAAGAAAACTCTACTGTTAGGTTACTTCATTGTTTAAATGGAATGCTAGAAAGCTATTTTGTTATTTGCTTTAAGGAGACAGTCTCTGCTGATTTCATTTCACTGCCCAATTAACGATAGACAATCCTTTTGTTCAAGATATTTCCTTAATAATTGAGTGATATGCTGGGAACGTCTATCCAAATCAATGCAAAGAAATCGTTCAAAGTAAAAAGTAACTATGATTTGTTTTAATATCAATTTAGGTTTAAGTTGACAGTAAACGTAAGAAATACGATATGTTTAATGATTATTTCCCTTCTGTACCATTTAGAATTAAAATTTAATTGCAAATTTGGAAAATAGTCTAGAAATCTTATGCAAGACTGTGGATAAAGAAGGTAGAAAATATCACACACAACACAACATACATGCATATCTCAAATAAGACACTGCTGACAGCAAAACTTTCAAGATTACCTGGACATGAATTACATTTTCCCCAGAGTTTTAACCTTATCTTATCAAGGTTGCCAACCCCAGAGTTTGGGGATACAAGGATTACTATGGGGAGTACAAAGATCAATCCTATATGAACACACTTCTGAGGCCTTTAGATTTGTTTAGCATGCAAACTATCACAAATTCAAATCATAACATCCCTATACAGTGGGAAAAAATGCTGCCACAAACTCTGACAAGCAGTGCTGGTTCATGTTCATAGCGCTTAGCTAGATTGACCAAGAGCCTTTCTTAGTATAGGCAGCTTTCTAAGTTCCCTTTGGAGCTACTTTAGGATGTCATCCAAGGCTACATGAGGATGCTGCTCATGTTAATTATAGCTACTTCAGTCATGCATTTGTTTGGTACACAGTCCCTAGAAACTAGGTATGCTGTTTTCAAATGTCCTTAAATTGTTTGCAAGTAAACAAATTCAATTTCAGAGTCAACTGGTATGCAGCTCTATAAATAGTAATAGATGCTCGCTGATCAAGGCTCTAAGCAAGTGTTGCAAAAGAATCTCATCACAATTACAAATTGATTAATTCAATTTTGATTAACATATGCTATCTCCCTCTGCATGCTTCTCAGTACATATCAACCTTGTCCATTTTGCAATACATACTGGATTCTTTTCTATTTGGGAAATAAAGATGTTCAGTATACATTTTATCATACTAAGAATTTATTCAGTGCCAAATGTTTCAAATATATAGGAACCTTGGAGACTATTAATTTAAGCATCTATTTATTTACACCAGCCTAAGCATGTTCATATGGCTATAGTGCAGCTTGTCAAAAGAACTGTGTTACTGTTTAAAACGTGTTCTCTCCTGACTGTTACTCAGTAGATTAACAGAATATTTTAGTCTTATTAAAGGATCAATAAAACTACATATCAGCTAATCTTAAACAATTTTAAGACTTTTGCTTCTTTACATATATTGATTTTGTTCTAGATAAATTTATCTTCTCTCGCATCTAGAAGCATTAAATAGGATGTAATCAATTGTTTGCAGCTGATAGGCCACTTTGACTCTGAAAGGCTTGATCTAAATAAGCTCATTGGCAGTTCCTTTTGCAGTAAGTGCTGGAAATACATTTCCTAGGAAATACTTTCTTCATGGTTACTCTGAAATGAAAAATCCTTCTAGCAATAGAGTTGAGGTTTGTTTGTCATGTACCATTTTGACAGTGTAGTCTGGTCTCATGGCTGGCATTCTGCTAAATTGCATATCACAAGCTGACAGCTTGACATCAAAAATGGGGAGGGGGAGGGAGCAGTGGGGTTGGGGATCTGTGGAGGGAACTCAGAGGAATCGAAATCAAACAGTAACATCCTGTGGGAAGGGAAACACCAGGCATCTCAAGGTTATACCATAAGAATGCGGAGCCTGAGATCACACACCGTTTCCTAAACAATTTATTGATCCCTGATTGGACATTGACTGATAACCAAGGGCTTGACCAGGAACAAGGAAAAATAAATTGTATATTTTGTGCGTGAAAATCTCAGATGCAGCTTTGCCTCTTCTGTAACCACTTTGGATACCAAACTTGGTTACTTTAGCCAAGAATACTTTTGGCTAATCATGGACCAGGAGTATTTCTTTCCTAACTGACCAAGTTGGGACAGTTGACATCTGATTTCTTTTCTAGATCCTGAATCATTATGTTGACAAGCTTGGGAAGGCAATGGTTAAAGGAAAAGGTGCTGCATCACTAGAGTTTGATGAAAAGAAGCCAAGTTCAGAACAAATATTTCTCAAGTTCTGCCTCAATTCAACTGACAGAATATACTATCCAAGTGCTTTCAAATATACCAGAACCGCAAAGAAATAAAATTTGGCAGCCATTCATAGGGTTTTCTTTCTTTTTTGTTCATAAATTTATCCTGGCAAACTGGGCCAGCTAAGCAGCTTTTGCATTCAAATCTGTCAATCACACCTCAAGAAAGGAAGTTATGATCAGCAGGTGGGCCAACAGGCCAGGAGTTGACAATCAATCATGCTGTGCGGCATGATTGAGTCTTGTACATTTCTAAATGGGAGAATTCAACCCATACAGGGAAACGCCGTATAATACAATCTTTCTTTTCTACAACACTGCTTACATTAGTCAGCGTTATAAACTCATCTGCTCAGAATCCACATATGAAGTATTTTATATATTTATATTTTAAATTATGTATCTACCTGTAAGATAAATGGTAAAGTTGCCTTTTCATGCACTTTGAACACTTAGTGACTATCCAAATGTATATAATTTTAATATAAAGGGCAAAATATTAATTCAAATGTGCTAATCTGTTTTGGAATGTTAACCTCAGCAGAACACTTTGGGGGACATAAAAATAGATGGAACTGATGGATGAACAAAACACGTATTCATTTATGAAAACATTCAGAATCATTTTAGCAAGTTTGATTATCTATTACCCACTATGGACATTATCTATTATACCTATTTACCCATAAATATAAGCATCATATATTTATTATATGATTGTTGAATCTTGCAGCTTTCTTCTTGCCCCCTCCTCATCACTATACCACACATCCATCCATTCTTTCTTTATCTTTCATTCTTTCCCAAGAAAGAAACCACTTTGAACAACGTGGAAGAAAGTTTACTATTTCTTTCAGCGATTCTATCCCAGGTTTATCAGAATGCTTTTATTATTGATGGGGAAGTAGTGCTTTTGGTCACAATCAGTTGATTGTTCATGATTATTATTCTCCACTGCTATTAATAATAGGAAATATAGTTGTTTCTTCTTTGTTACTACAATCAGAGGCTTCAGGGCAGTGGTGAAATTCATTTTTTTTTTTACTACTAGTTGTGTGGGCACGGCTTGGTGGGCATGGCAGGGGGAGGATATTGCAAAATCTTTATTCCCATCCCACTCTGGGGCCAGGCAGAGATGGTATTTGTCAGTTCTCCAAACTACTCAAACTTTCTGCTACCGGTTTTCCAAAACTTGTCAGAATCTGCTGAATTTCACCCCTGCTTCAGGGCCACAAATGTGTTCCTCAGTATCTTCATCTTTTAGGTTTTCATCTTAAGAAGCTTTGAGGCTGAAGAAAAAAACACCTATTTAATAAAATTAACTAATCAGTCTTAGTGAACTGAAAGAAAATACAGATAGTCCTTGATTTACAACAGTTCATTTTGTGACCATTCTGAGTTACAACAGCACTGAAAAAATTGACAAGACCATTTTTCACACTTCTGACCATTGCAGCATCCCCTATGGTCACATGATCAAAATTCAGCCGCTTGGCAACTGGCTCATATTTATGACGGTTGCAGTGTCCCGGGGTCCTGTGATCACCTTTTGCAATCTTCTGACCAGCCATCTCAATGGGGAAGCCAGATTCATTTAACAACTATGTTACTAGCATAATAACTGCAGTAATTCACTGTGATAAATGTGGCAAGAAAAGTCATAAAACAGGGCATTTAACAAATTTCTCACTTAGCAAGATAAATGTTGGGCTCAACTGTACTTGTAAGTCAAGGATTAACTGTAATATACAATGGACCTTATGACTAAAATTTTATTATGTAACCATGGCAGTAGAAAAACATGTACTCTTTTGATATCCATTGTAAATGTATTGAATTTAAAGCTCCACACAATTATGTTATGAAGATTACATAATCCAAATGATGTTCATAATGTGGCCATGTGTTATCTCACTGAGGAGACTCCCCTATTTGGAAGACTCTAGGATTGTAGGATAATGAACTATAGGGAGCATCTTGATCAAGGCTTCCTGGAGCTTTTGCCATCACACCTCCTCTTAGCGTGATCTTAAAGTATATACCACCTCTAAAAATCCAAATACCAAAATGAACACAAATGAGCAATGAAAACAACACAATGAAACTTTGAAAAGGGTTAGCATGACTTATAATATAGTATATAGTATAATATAATTAGTGAATTATATCTCTCTACAAATATAGGAATTATTTCTAAGCTTGCTGCATAAATACCAGTATGTGCTAATTTCATACAACACTATACTGGCGTCCTCCTTTCTTTTGGGAGAGTCATGGGTAATAACTATATAGCTATAAATTTTATTGTTTTACCCATTCTACTAATGTAAATGATGTAACAATGTAAAAAGAACCCAGATGGATTAAGCAATAAAGTATTCAAAGACTCTGCACACACAGGAGCCTACTGGATTATTTGGGAAGCTCACAAGCCTGGAATGAGGACAATAGCCTCCTCAACTCTTGCTTCCCAGCATGTTGCCTTTGATCAGGAGGTGGTAAACAACCCTCAATGTTAGCAGCCATTTAAAGCTTGATTCAGCATGAGCCAGACCAGTCCTCTTTTAAAGCTATCCTGATCATCTGCCTTTATCACAACTGCTGGTGGTGAATTCCACAGTTAAACCATGCCATGTGTGGAAAACAAATCTCCCGTCAATCCTGAATCTCCCAGCATTTATTTCAATAGTTAACCTTGAGTTCTGAGATTGTGATAGAGAGGGGAAAAAACCTTCTCTCTGTCCACATGAATTATGCCATATATGCAGGGGTGGGCTGCTAACGTTATGGCCGGTTCGGAGAGCCTCCAAATCCCACCCCTGGCTGGCCCTGCCTACTCCACCCTGCCCGCCCCACCCCACCCCTCCCTTCCCTTCCACTCCCAGGAGTCTCCATGCGGCCATTTTGGATGCGAGGTAAATGCAGGGCCCGTGCGGAGGCTTGGGGAGGCGGAAAAACCAGCCTCCTGGAAATTCTGGAAGGCCACAAACAGCCCTGTTTATGGCCTATAGAGGACCAGAAATGATTTTACATATCTCTATCATGTTTTCTGCACCACCAAGCTTCACTCCAAGTTTTGTCTCTCCTCTCAGAAAGGTGTTTTGGACTCCTAATAACTTTATTGCCTCCCATTTTCAAGTTATTGAACAGCGTTTCTCAACCTCAATAACTTTAAGATCTATGGACTTTAACTCCCAACAATGCCCAGCACACACATTGGCTGAGGAGAATTCTTGGAACTGAAGTCCACACACCTTTGCTGAGGTTGAGAAAACACTGTTCTGGAATAAGGATTCTCAATCATTTTGTCCCATGGATAGAGCAATGAAACTTGCAGATTCCTTTTCAAAAATGTATTTAAAGGCATTACATAAAATGTATATAGATTGTATGATAAAGATTGCTCTAATACAATTACCAAAATAATATAGTAACGTGATTTATTACTCCATTAAATCAATAACAAGATAATATTTCTTTTTAGGGTATGACAGTTTTAGATAGTAAAATTTATTAACAGCTTCGGAGTCTGGGTGCCACAATTACTTTGTTGTCCACTACACATACTACTGACTGAACATAAACTTTACTTAAAGTTTAGTAAAAACTGAAATTGTCCTTATTCTGATCCAAGTTTATTGACTCCCTGAAATCAAGAACCCCCTGCTCTGGAATATTTATTTTAAAATATAGTAACTCTAGAATGGTATGTTATACTTCCTATTGTTATAGATTTCTGTTATTTTGTTTAATTATTTCTATTTATATCCTGCCTTTACTATGCCATTATTATATCAGCAGTTCTATTTTCATGTCTCTTTCTAATAATTCTAAGTACAGAATTGTATTTTTTTAATAGCAATGAACCTTGAGTTGACATTCTGATCAATTTACCAAAATACTCGCCTGCTCAGATGACGTTTGGAATTGTTCTGCTAACCTAATTCCTTTAGAATTCTCTATCATACATTTGCCATTTTGAAGTCCATTTACCCAGGAATCTGTTTTGCTCATCTAGACTATGTAGGAATTGTCCATTTTTATTTCTATTTTCTACTTCCTGGTTTTTAATCAGTTGCCATGGCACTTCTCATCAGAAAATTGAGCAAAACATTCAGTGCAGTGCTTTTTTGAGAGAGAGAAAAGAGCTAGCTGAAAGCTACAAGGTACGTGATTTCAAGGGAAAAAGGGGGGCACTGAAAATTATAATCCAATTTAGAGCAAACAATAATAAGAAAATCATGTTTTCAAAAATGCTTGGATGTAATATGCCCAGAAGTTTATTTGAATGAGTGAGTGACTGATCACAATTGCATGCTAGTATTCAGGAGGACATTGTGGCAGTAAGACAGTGAAGCATGTTACTTCTCTGACTTACTGTGTCTGCAAACTACCATCCAGCTACTTCATCCAGATTTTGGAAAGCTACTAACCAATCTCCAACAGGCGTACACACATACACACACAAACGAAAAAAAAAGGTGATGAAGCTTCAACCTCAATCAAACAATCAGAATAGAGCTGGAAGAGACCTTGGAGATCTTCTAGTCCAACTCCTATACCATTCCCTACAATTTTTGAAGGCAAGCTGTTCCTCACTGTTAGGAAGTTTCTCCTTAATTCCATGACAGCCCATTTTCTAAATGGGAGAGAAGAAATTTAACAATGTGGAACCAATGTTACAGATACTGCACTAGTTATTTGTTCACTTCTGCTTCCAATTCAAAGTGTGGGTTATAGCTTTCATGTACATGACTCAGCCTCTTTGGCACTTACAACTTCATCTTTCCCAGCAAGATCTGTGCTTTAAGGGAGTATGTTTCACATGAAGTGAAGAGGTAAGAGCCCAACTTTCTTAGTGTTTGCTCCCAACTCTGGAACCCATTGTTCTCTGTCTCAAGGTTAATTCATCCTTCCATCTTTCTAAGGCTGGTAAAATGACGATCCAGTTTGTTGGGGGCAATAGACTGACCCGAGGCCGGTTTCACATAATTTTACCACTTGTTCACCGTGCACTGAAAATGTGATTGTACACACATGTGACTTCTGCACATGCACACAGCCTTATGCACATGTGTAAGGTGACCAGACGTCCCGATTTCAGCGGGATGGTCACGCTTTATAACCATTTGTCCCTTGTCCCGGGCCGTTTTAAAAAAGTCCCGATTTTCTGGCTTCATGTTGAAAGCCCAGTGGATTTGCTTAAGAAATCCTAACCGGGACAAGACAAAAGACACCCTGTCTAACCTCTCTCTCTCTGTCTCAGTACTTTCATTGAAGATATTAAAACTTTAAAGCAAGAAAAAGGACCCCCTGCACCCCTTTTACTCACTTTTATAAGAAAAAAATGACCAAGTACCATAGAGCTCCAGGAAATGCTTGGCTAGAGGGGCCGCCAGTGTTACTTCCTGGATTTTCCAGAGGGGAGGGGCATGGAGGTTGGAGGTCAGCTCGTGTAAAAGAAAAAATGGTGGCAAAAGTTTCTTTGAAAAATATTTCCCTGACTAATTTCACCATTTTAATTTGATCAGTTCTTTGTATTAACATCTACATCATTCTGGATTGACTTTTGCCTGCTGGTAAGTGACTTGGGTTTTTTTCTTTTATTTTTTTAATGTATTTTAAAATAATATTTTATTTATTGTGCATAGGATTTTTTAAAATAGCTTTATTCTGTGTGGATTCTTTTTTAAAATTGTCTTAGACTATTTAAAAATTGATTCTATTCAAAATACAAAATACCAGCTGCAGTTATTCACTTAAGAATAGTGACCAAAGTTACAATGGCATTGAAAAAAGTGACTGATTACCATTTTTCACACTTAGCGACCATTTTCACACTTAGCGACCGTTGCAGCATCCTCATGGTCATGCGATCAAAATTTTGATGTTTGGCAACAGATTCGTATTTATGATGATTTCAGTGTCCTGGGGTCATTTTAATTGCCTTTTGAGAAAGGCAATTTGGGAAACCAGATTCACTTATGTTACTAACTTATCAGCTGCAGTTATTCACTTAAGAACTGTGGCAAGAAAGTGGTATAGTGACCAAAGTTGCAATGGCATTGAAAAAAGTGACTGATTACCATTTTTCACACTTAGTGACCATTTTCACACTTAGCGACCGTTGCAGCATCCTCATGGTCACGTGATCAAAATGTTGATGTTTGGCAAGAGTTACAATTTATATTTGTAAATTTTATTGAAATAAAAAAATTACAGTATTATTTTTGCGTTATATGAAAATTTTTGTTGCTCCGTATAAAATTTTTAATCAAGCCCCCCACCCCCGCCCCGGTCAAAGGTGTCCCTCTTTACCAATCTGAAAATCTGGTCACTTTACACATGCGCTTTGCTTATGCGCACAACTTGCACGTATGTGTGCAGCTTAGAAAATGTGGCTAAATAGGACAGCATAGCGCTGGGGCAGGTGTCACCACTACCAGTTTGCCTGAACCAGTCTGAATCAGCTGAATATCACCACTGATGCTGACTCTGTAAACCACTTAGAGAGGGCTGTAAAAGCACTGTGAAGCGGTATATAAATCTAAGTGCTATTGCTATTAATATTGCAGGGCATTTTGATGCTGATGATGGAAGTGTTGCCTTCACGTAGTTTTCTTTCCAGTTGTAATTATTGTAAACTGCCTTGAATCCTTCCAGTATATAAAAACTTGTATAATCTGCTCCAATGTAATTTGTATTTCTGTCATGAAGTCTGCTGGCTATTCCATATATTATAAAATACAAAGAGGAAAATACTTCCACATAAAATAGAAATATGTGGATATTGTTGATGCAATATTTATACATGTTGTTTTTCATTCTGCATAAATATTAACTGGGGGATTGTAAACAACCAAGGTTTTTCTGAGTAATTGATAAGCTAAACACCTCACTAAATCAGGGCCTTTTTAAACAGAAAACTGTACAGCTGGGTGATGTCAGCGGAGTAAGATCCATCAACAAAAGCCACCAGAAAATCAATGGATGTTTCTTGCAAATAAACAATTATTTATCCTGCAGTTACTGTTTTTCACATTTCCCCCCAAAGGTATCTTTCTATAGTACTCTTTTTCGGCGAACAAAACTATAATATCCAATCTATCAACCAGACAGAAGTCCCTTTGTTATTTCTATATGCTTTTGATTTTATTTACTTTATTGCTCAAATACTTCACTGTGGTTGTAACCTTGTTTAACAAAAATAATATATTTAGAGACTCCTGGAAACATATAATCTTTTTTTTCATATCATTAGCACAGCATATAACTTCTAGCATTATGCGAACACAGTACTTTTGATGAGGTCTCCCACTGATTAAATACAGTACATCCTGGATGTCCATTTTATATTTCTGGAGTATGGTTTCATATCTTCCCTGGAACAAAGCTGCACATTATGAAACACTTTCTGCAACTACATTGACTTTCATAACTGCAGGATCACAGTAGGCCATTTTGTCTTATTTTCTTTGCAATAGAGAAAAAAAGATAATCCTGGATTCACACCTCCAATTTCCAGTATATGTCATCTGAAATTTAAATGCATGTTTCAATATCTGGAGCATTTTTTGTTTTTTATGGGGGGACATGTTTCATTCATAAAATAAGCATCGAACAACTATGCCAGAATGGTGAGAAAAAGCAAGACCAAAACGAGAGCTGCTTAGCAGCTCATCCATAACTCTTCAAACTACCTTTTCATGTTTTGTATGTATACATGTTATTAAGTTATGAAGAGAATATAAAAAAGAACTCAAACTAATAAAGAAAAGAAAGAAAGAAAGAAAGAAAAAGAAAGAAAGAAAAAGAAAAGAAACAAAGAAAGAAAGAAAAAGAAAGAAAGAAAAAGAAAAGAAACAAAGAAGAAAAAGGGAGAAGAGAGACAAAAGTGAAAAAAGAAAAAAAGTAAGAAAGGAAAAGCTTCCAATTTCTTTTGCAGGCAATATAATTATGATTACAAAGTTATCACTTTATGATTACACAAAAACTCTCTTTTTTCCATTGTCTAATCTTTTTTCTAATCATGAAAGCCACAAGTTATAAGTGAATGTTTTTCCATTTGATGCAAAATGTCTATAAGGAGTTTCCAATCAGCCATAAATGTAGAAACTATCTTTTCCCTAATCAAGGAAGTCAGTTGAGTACCTCTGCAAGATCCAACATCTTCACCAGCTATTTCTCCATTGCGCATAATGTTGAATCTTTCCAATTTTGAGCATGTAGTAATCTTGTTGCAGTTCTCATATATAAAAACAAGTTCCATGTTTTTTCTAATTGTTTTTCCATTAATTCAAAATGAAAACTCTCTGGTTTTAGTCATTAGTCTTACATTAGTCTTTAAAATCTTTATCTATATCCAAAAATGTTTTTTTTTTCATGGCTCCATTTACGATAAAATATACTTTCATTTTGTTCACATTTCCAGCAAAGATTTGAAGTAACTTTATACATTCTAGACCAGTGGTTCTCAACCTTCCCAATGCAATGACCCTTTAATACAGTTTCTCATGTTGTGGTGACCCCCAACCATAAAATTGGTGTCTCGGTTCCTAAGACCATCAAAAATATGTGTTTTCCAGTGGTCTTAGGCGACCCCTGCAAAAGGGTTGTTCGGCCCCCAAAGGGGTCCTGACCCACAGGTTGAGAACCACTGTTCTAGACAATTTCTCTGATGACAAATGCCAGCCATACATCGTTTTATAAAAATTCTCCTTAGGCTAGAACATAATGTAAATTTCAGTCCTTTCAACCACATATTTTCTCACTGATGCATTTGTATATTATAGCAAAAACATTAAGCTCATTTTATCATATATTCTTTCACTTGCTCTTTCTGCCTCATATTTCATATCTCATATTTCAACAAAAATTATACATTTTAGCAAAAACATGTTCATCATTTATACATAATTTTGTTTCAAACACAGACTTCTACTGTTCAAAATTATAATATATTTTATCCAAATTTAAACCTTTCTGATAATTGTATACAAGAAAACCATTGGTAAGTATATTCTTCTGTTCACAACTCTCTTGATTTTATTTTACAATTCTCTTTAGAAAAGCCCAGTACATCACAATAAATTAACCATTTATGTTTACTTATCATTTCTTGAATTAAATGTTTCTTGTCCTGAGAGCCACAAAAGTGTTTTGGGGCACAAATTAGATTTATATTTATTCCATTCTCTAAGAATGGCTGATCTGAGATAATGATTTTGTAAAAATCCACATTAACTTTAATTTTATCATGCCATAAATATCAATGTCACCCAAATCTCATATCATGCCTTTTTAACTGCAATAGCCCTCTATTTCTGAATATTCTTTCATTCAAGCAACAAAGTGTAATTTCAAATCTGGTAAATCCAATCCTCCTCTTTCCTTTGCATCTTGTAATACCTTATATTTAACTAAGATTTTTCCCCCCTTTGCCATACAAATTTAGACATATACTTCTGCTATTATGGGTATGGGTAAAATTAAGGATTTGGGATCATGGCATTTGACTGTTCAGAGATCCTGGTTTTTAATTGATGTTATTTTTGTCCCACATAGAATTGGTTGCAATAGTTGCAGTTGATTTTGTAGATTACATTGTTTCTTTCATCCTTCTATATCTTGTCTTTAGTTCTGGATAATTCCTGGTGAAGTATGGCTGTGGGTTTGTGGGCTACTTCTATTCCTAGAGGCTGACTGTCATTTCTGACATCCTTTTTGTGTATGGTAGGGTTAATTTTGTGTGGTGGTTGGCTATGTGGTATGTTGTGGTTTGAATACTGTGTGTTGGAATATGAAGTTTTGGGGATAGCCATTACGGAGAAAGATGTCAAGCAGCCATTTTTCTTCCACTTTTCTTAGTGTTGTGCTACAGTATATCCTGCCTCTTCTGAAGAGGGTCTGCACACAGCTTCTTTTGTGTGCAGAGGAATAGTTGCTTGCAAAGTTGAGGATCTGATCTGTGTGTGTGTTTGCGGTAGACACAGGTTTCCAGTTTTCCATTATCTAGTCTACTTATGTTGAAGTCGAGGAATGTGAGCCTATTGTCTATTTTCTCTTTGCATGTGAATTTGATCTCAGGGAATATGTTATTGAGTAGGTGGTATGTTTCTTCAATTTGGGAGCATTTGATGATAACGAAGGTGTCATCGACATTGCATGTCCAGAATTTTTATTGGATGGTGGGCAGAGCTATGGATTTGAGTGGTTGCGTGACTGCTTCTGTTATTAGGCCTGATATGCGTGATCCCATTGGGGTACATTGTACTTGCTTATAGATGCTAGATTTTCTCATGGTTATATATCACAGAGCCAGCTGTATAGTTGAGATAAGATAAGTAAGAATGTAAGTAGCAAATGAGGAGGGAGGCAGGAGAAACAACCTAAAAGAACAACCACTGGTGCTGCTTTCGTAACTATGAACAGATGCTATCTGTATTTTAAATACTTGGATTTTGACTCTCTAAGCAGCATCACATGCAGTTAGACTGATGCTTATAACTCTATTTTACTTTTAATTACCATATTTTTCAGAGTATAAGATGCACCAGAGTATAAGACGCACCAAAGTTTTGAAGAGGCATTTTTTTAAAAAAGTAGGTAGGTAGATAGAGGGATAGAGAGGGAAAGAAAGAGAGAGAAATACAGTAGATAGGTAGGGCGAGAGAGAGATAGTAGTTAGGTAGGTAGGTAGATAAAGGGAGAGAGAGAAAGAGAGAGAAAGAGAAGGTAGGTAGGTAGAGGGATAGAGAGAGAGAAACAGAAAGAGAGAGAGAAATACAGTATGTAGGGAGAGAGAGAGAGAGTGTTAGGTAGGTAGATAGAGGGATAGAAAGAGAAAGAGAGAGAGAGAGAAATACAGTAGATAGATAGAGAGACAGTAGGTAGGTAGGTAGGTAGGTAGGTAGGTAGGTAGATAAAGGGATAGAGAGAAAGAGAAATATAGATAGAGAAATACAGTAGGTAGGGAGAGAGAGTACATGTGTGTGTAGGTAGGTAAGTAGGTAGGTAGGTAGATATGTAAAGGGATAGAGGGAGAGAGAAATAGAGATAGAGAAATACAGTAGGGAGAGAGTGTGTGTGTGTGTAGGCAGGTAAGTAGGTAGGTAGGTAGGTAGGTAGAGAGATAGAGAGAGAGAAATAGAGAGAGAGAAATACAGTAGATAGGTAGGTGTTTCTGCTGGACAGCACTTGATCAATGTAATTCTCATCAATCAGTTAAAGAGCTTTCCAAAAGGGGAAAAAAAAATTTGCACTCTGCAAACCTCCCCAAAACGGCCTGTTTTTCACAAAAACGCCCCCCCTTTTAAAAAAAAGGCATGAATAGCCTGGGGGGGCTTGCAGAGTGCTCCTGGGGGGTGGAGGGCCAAAATGGGCAAAAACAGGCCCGTTTTTGGTCAAAAAATTGCATGCATAGCCTTATGGAGGCTTATAGAGTGCTGCTGGGGGGTGGGTGCAAAAAATGGCCCGTTTTTTGCTCATTTCTGCCCTCCCCAGCCCCCAGGAGCTCTCTGAAAGTCTGCATAAGGGTATGCATAGCCATTTTGGTGAAGGAGCGGGGCTTCGAAAGGCAAAAAATGCTGTAGTCAGTGTATAAGACACAGCCAGATTTTCAGCCTCTTTTTTGAGGAAAAAAGGTGTGTCTTATACTCGGAAAAATACGGTAGCATTTCAGACCAAGTTTTGGAGACAGAAATTCAGACTCCACAACTGAATGACCAGGAAGCCCAACTGGGTTGACATGCAACATATAGAAATGCATATAATTTTGTATGGCTGGAAAGGAGACATAAGGCTATCATATTCAGATCTAAAGTTACTAAATTGAATGCCACATCACTGAATGGCCCATCAATCATTGTGATGCTATGAAGACACCACTGTTTACTGTTATTCAAACCTCAAAAAGCTGTAACACAATCCAAAATAGTAGTGATTATTTGTCCTCAAAACCAACTATGCATATGAAACAATGTAGTTTGGAAACTGCATGCTATTAAGTGGAGAAACACATGTGAGATTTGAAGACTTCAAACCAGTTGTAACTGAAACCAATCTCATTCCAGCAATTAGACTTGATGGGGAATGGTTCATTGATCCCCTAATCCCTCAAAAAGTAGCTGCCCACTAATCAACTTCCTGGCAGTTACAGTATAATCTTTTCATTTGACCTGAAGTCAAATATCTAAGAAAATTCCCTGTAAAATAGATTTGTGTATCAAATCTCTATGCAAGGAGAAAGGGGACCTGTCGGGAATCAAAATATTTATATCTAGCAAAAAAACCTTTTTAAAAGCTTTTATGCAATGTCCAAGTGTCTCTTATGGGCATGAAAATTACTTCTAAAATATTGCTATGCTTGGATGCATTCCAGACATCTCTATTAACCAGTGTCAAAAAAAGCCCACATGAATTTTGAAAGCTAAACTCGATCAGATACTACAACATGTATGCATATCAGCAATAAACCATATGCTTGGTCTCAGAGTGCTACCAAGATTCTACTATAAGCATTTGTACATTCTAAAATGTTCCTCAAAGGAATGGATTACAACTGGAAATAAGTTAGCCCATGTAATATATTTATTACAAATAAAATGGGAGGGATTTAAAATGTTCCCTTGCTCTCTCTCTCTAGGAGTTGTGTTTTAAAAAACTAACCCAAAACTGGAGTACAATCTTTTTAAAAATAAAAATAAAAACAAAAACTATAGCATAGGTTTATTTGATTTCTTTCCTTTCACAAACATCTTAAAAGTCTTAGGATATTTTTTATAAAACCGAAGGTCATAGAACTGACATGGGAGGTATCAAACCTAACAATCTTTTATGCATGTTAAATAATGTATGATAAATTCAGATCTTACACATCCTTATATCTAAAGAAATCCTGCAAAAAAAACCAAAACCCAACAACAACCCCAAGATCATTGAGCTGAAAGAAATCGGCAATTGCACCGAAGAATTGAGGCCAAAGGAATTCCATTTTTATGCTTGTGTTCTATTAGATACTGATTTTAAAGGGTGTTCAGGGACTGAGGGATGTGTTTTAAAATGCTTTTAAAATAACAAAGCAGTGTACTCTCTGCTTGTACCAGGGCGAGGGCAGGCCACCTACCATTTTGAGAGGGCAGGAATGGTTGACATCATTCTCAACCTGTTCCCTTGCTTAATAGGAAGATGATATTGGTTTTGCTTTGCACCAAGGTGGTATTTTTCTCTTCTGCTGTTTCAGCAAGGCAGTCTAGTCTTTTCATACCAGCTTATAACAATTACCTCCATCCCAATTGGATGGTGCATTCTCTGGTGGGTATGACTCTCCCTTGTCCCCCCTCCCCCTTTTGATTTTGACAGCCATTTCATGCTGGGCTGTTGGTTTGCCTGTCACAAAAATGTCACAAAACATTAGGCATCGGCAACCTATGGCATTGGCAATGGACAGTGGGTGAGTGGGAAACCATTAGTGGGTGATGAAATGCAGGAACTTTTGGGGTTTTCAGTTTAACATCTTCAGCATAGGAACAGAGAAAAGCTGCCTGTTTGCTTGATGATGGCTGTATGACACTGTTTTAATTGGATAAATTGACCAAAGATCTACCAAATATCCTCTTCTAGTCCAAATGACAGGAAAAGAGTAAAATATGATGGTTAGGATTTTTCCCCCTCCCCACTAAATTGTGTGTGCAGAATGGAAAACAATAGGCACTTGCTTTCTTGGCACTGGGGCAGTGAGAGGGGGAAAGGGATGGAACCCCAGTAGTCAGATCCCATGTTAATCACAGTCCAGAATCCCTGCCATCACTGTAGCCAAAGAGGAGGACGTGACTGAGATCCATTTGTAAACCAGCTGGTTTACATGTGGAAAATAAGCAGGTGAAGACTTCAGTCCTGAAAAGCCCAGTTGCTATTTAACTTTGGATGACATAAAAAATGCTAAGCAAGATTGGATCAGGTTAGTACTCAGATATAAGACTAGCAGGACTAGAGTCTGGACTGGGATGTAAAAATAAATAATATTATTAGATATTATTATATTAATAAATAATCAAAGAAAACCAAAGCAAACTGCCTCTGTATTTTGACAACAGTATAGGCATATTCATATATCTGCCAGGAGCTGAGCTCAGCTTGAGGTTGACTTTAATAGCATTTAGACTTATAGCAACAGCATTTAGACTTATATACTGCTTCACTGTGCTTTACAGCACTCTCTAAGTGGTTTATAGTGTCAGCATATTGCCCTCAACAATCTGGATCCTTATTTTACCGACCTCAGAAGAATGGAAGGCTGAGTCAACCTTGAGCTGGTCAGGATCGAAGGAATCGAACTCCTGGCAATGTGAGTAGAGTTAGCCTGCAATACTGCAATCTCACCATGGCTCTTCCAAGTTCTGTAAAGTATGACACTGATGGGAAATAATTTACAGTGAATTCAGGGGTCCTTTGTGCTCTCTAAGTTAGGTTGTTTTCTTGCAGATCAGTGCATTGATGATGTTACCTAGTCTGGGTAATGAAATATCTGCAAGAAAATAATCAAGCTCAGAGAGCACCAAGGACCCCTCATTTCAACCCTGAAATATTCTCCTTTATTGGTACAGTGAATTAAATCAAATACTATTTTTAGGATTACTTTGCGTCTGTAATCATGCAATATAAAGACATCAAGTTTTATTCATTGGTAACTTATGAGGTCTTTTATTATCAAGGTTTCCAATGCTTGAAGGATATCAACATGGGCCATTGCAACCAGCTTATATATTGCTTCTGGGATAAAAAAAATTGTTGTATCTGTACTAACAGTATCTTATAACCTCTTCTGCTATTATCTGTAGTAATTAGTAATTAAAGTAGAATTGTTCACCCTCTTTTTGGGGGGAGGGGGAAATTAAGCATATAATTACAATTAACACACAAGAATTCCAGGAACAAATGGATTATTTGGATCACTTCAGAGTTAATATCACTCCAGTTGAGGATTGCCTATAGCTTCAAGATGAGGGAAAAGTCTCATTGCTCCAACTCTGTTCAGCCCACATTTTGATATATTTGGCATGGGTCTATAACAAGGATTAATAAAGGATTAGCAAGTCTTTTACAGTCCTGCTTCAGGACTCTTTAAAAAAACTAGCTAAAAACTTCAGAAATCATCAGAACTCACAAATTTTTGGCAATCCATCTCCACACTCTTGCACAATAGCAATGTAATTTTCTATATGTACCATAATGTATCTTTGTTGTTTCACTTTTTGCTTATGTTTTTCTAGGCTTTCCACCCTTTTCTATCCTTTTCTTCTTGATCTTTTATATTTCCATAATATATTAAATCAATTAAAATGATTTTAAAATGGGACTGTAATGGGACCTTAGAAGGACACTGAGATTTTTGTTAGTGCTAAAAACAATTTTGTTGCTAGAATTTTAGATGCTCACTCATTCTGAGTACAGCTCAACCTCAAAGTGTGAAATGGCAAAAGATCTGGCAACACAATGAACTCTCTTCCCCCATGTGATCTCCCTGTACTTTAAGATAATTTGTTGTACTTCTATGTGTCATTGTCTTCAAAGTCGTGGGTCAATGACATCACGTTCTGAGCCATCATGGCCACAGTTCCAGAGAAACTGAGTCTTTTGTAGTCTTTGCCGGAAACTCTTTAAGTGTCTTTGAATCTAAGTACCATTTATTTCTTTTTTTAGTCTCTCTTTGTTACCTTTCTCCTTATTTGTGCCTTCTCTCATTCAGGAAAGTTCAAAATAGTAAAACTATCTCAATTCCATGTTAGAACCTGACAGTGTAGAGCAGGATTTAGAAGAAACTGAGGGGCCATCTCAATCATCAACACAAGGTGGGTCAGGTTAAATGTGTGGGTTAATGGCTCCCAATAATGAACAACTGAAACTCTACCTTTAAGCACAAGTTTTAAACGTTTTATAGAAAGATAGTAGAGTAAGAGAACATAAGAAAAGATAAGACTGTAAAGTTAGATAAACAAAGTGAAGGAAGAACAATAAAGACCGAGAAGGATAAGAAAAATACAGGGACGCAGTAGCTCAGTGGCTAATATGCTGAGCTTGTTGATCAGAAAGGTTGGCTGTTTGGCGGTTTGAATCCCTAGCACCGCATAATGGAGTGAGCTCTCATTACTTGTCCCAGTTTCTGCCAACCTAGCAGTTTTAAAGCACATAAATAGAGAAATAGGGACCACTTTGGTGGGAAGGTAACAGCGCTCCGTGTACCTTTGACATTTAGTCATGCTGGCCACATGACCTTGGAGATGTCTTTGAACAACACTGGCTCTTTGGCTTTGAAATGGAGATGAGCACCACCCCCTAGAGTTGGGAACAACTAGCAAGTATGTGTGAGGGGAACCTTTACCTTTCCTTTACCTACATAGCCCACTCCAAAAGAGTTTCTGAATGAACTATTACTATAAAATATATATCATGGGTTTTCTTCATCCACCATATCTCACCGAGAGGTTTTCATTTGGGATTACAGAGTCACCCTGACTTGGGAATGCCATTCCAGGATCCTGTATTTTCTTTCTCACTAACCAGATTCAATATTTATCTAAAATATTACCTTACTTGTTAAAAATAAGTATGAGAGTAACAAACTAAAATAGTCTAAATAATAGCAAATAATAACAGTTGTGTTAAATCAAATCTAAATCTGGTATGGTTCGCATTTGATATGACTTATATATCTGAAATATATATGCATATTTGGGAATATAAACCACACAGTTGCAGCAGTTGTTATATTATGTCCCAGTTTATCCATGATCTATTAAAAACAAATATCTCAGCATTATATTGTGAGATAAATTAAATGACAACAAAAACAAATCCATATGATTTATCCCAACCCCATTTTTTTTAAAAAATAATTCATTTTATTTGATCTAGGCACCATCCAATTCCAGAATCACTCCAGATGGCTCACAATATGGCAAAGAAAATAAATTACAATACAATTTAAAAACATAAACCAACACAAAAAACAAATAAAGAACAAGGTAAAAAATCTGGCCAGCAACACAAAACCAAAACATCAACAAAACCTATAAAGGACACCAATTACTTAACCAAAGGCCGGGAAAAACAGCCATGTCTTCAAGGCCCCTGGAACCCTATCAGGTGGGAGTAACCCAGATCCCAATACTCTAAAACAGCAGTTCTCAACCTGTGGGTCACAACCTCTTTGGGGGGTCGAACGACCCTTTTACAGGGGTCACCTAAGACCATCGGAAAACACATACTTTCGAAAAAATACGGAAAACAAAAAACAATTTTATGGTTGGGGGTCACCACAACATGAGGAACTGTATTAAAGGGTCGCGGCATTGGGAAGGTTGAGACCCACTGCTCTAAAATGTTTCACAGATTGTGACAGCCAGTCAGAGTAGAGTGATCCTTGGAAACCTTCCCAGGATTCAGAAAAATCATAATCCAGTAAAATGGGCAGCAGATGGTGCTGTTGTTCAGGTAAGAAACAGTGCCCTTCCTCCCCTAAACTGGGCATTTTAAAAGCTTTTACAAACTTATCATTTTTCCATGCTGATGTTCTTTCATAATTTCATTAATCAGGTTTATTTGCTTATTTTGCTTTTTTTTAATAATATGAAGTTATGTACAATTTATGCATTTCCACATTTATGGAACGAACATTGGTAGGAGGAAAGATACATCAGAGTGTTGACTCAAATCAGTCACTTTACAAAAGGAAAAGATTATCACCTATTTGCATAATGTTTCCCACTGGATCTTGTGTATACCCTGTTAAAATGAGATTCTAACATTTGAGAAACTCTTTTTTTTTCTTTTTGCATTTTAATACTAGTCTGGGGATGTTGGGAAGTCGCTGAATTTTATTAGACATTTA
Source organism: Thamnophis elegans (assembly GCF_009769535.1). NCBI lineage: Eukaryota > Metazoa > Chordata > Lepidosauria > Squamata > Natricidae > Thamnophis > Thamnophis elegans. The sequence goes on along the minus strand of NC_045548.1, from coordinate 26,042,983 downwards.
TCTGGCTCATGAAAATATTTGATCATATCGTTTCATTAGTAGCTTTCTGTCTGATGTCTTGATTGGGGTTGCTTATTTTGTTTCTGAAAGTAAAAATAGTGTCTAACATATGGGCTGTTCCTCAGCTGTACTTTAAAAGCTGATAAACAAAAATACCTTTAGTGGCTCACACATTGGTTAGTTCCTATAAGGATTTTTTTGGTATGTGTTGAGAAAAACAATATACAGTATGTATGAAAGCACTTCTAAAAGTGACTTCTATTCATCTTTTAGGTGTTACATGTAGCAGCAAAAATTGGGGATGGAGCAGTCTCTAAGCCCTCAGTCTGATGTTACCTTCCAGTTTTAGTGCAACCCCATCTTCTCCTATGTTGACCAAGTTTGGATTACATCATAACATGCAGACCTAATTCATGCCATAGAGATGGTGCTTATACAAACTCAGTCTAGCTGCTGGTTAATTGTGAGTGTTATCCCCATCCTTCATGATTTCATCATCAGCAAGGTTGAATCCAGACACATCTGGTAGGATGCTTCCTTAGAAGTAGCTAACTTGGGCTCATCTCAACAAACTCATCAGGATTAAATCCAGTGGTGGGCTGCTGCCTGGTCGGACTGGTTCAGGCAAACTGGTAATTGTGATCACTGGCTGGGCCGCCCATCCGCCCATGCGCTATCCTATCCATTTATAACTAACTTTCTGGCTCATTCCCCCTGCCCACATTGCCCAGTTGAGTTCCGTGCCATGCCTGCTGTATTCACCGGAGCTGACTGAGTTGATTAGCTGCATGTTTGAAGCTCCGTTTCTGCCCCGCGTGCTCACAACCAGTGAACCAGTTGTTAAGGTAAGTGCAGCCCATCTCTGATTGAATCTGGTTAGTTCTTGGATGGGATCCCACCAGGAAAACCTAGAGTGTTAGGCTAGACTACAGAATTTTAAAAAAAGAAGATAACCATACTGTTATCTTCCATACTGTTGCCAAGAAACTATGTTGTCACAAGACACTAAGGTTGATTTGAGGAAGTCTTTACTTTGAAAGTGGTTGGGTTGTTTTATATAGCTTTTGAATTATTGCACATTCTTTTTGTAAATTAAGAAATTGTAATCTATGAAGATTAATCTATTCTCAGTTGTGGATGTATTTCATTAAATATCCACATCATTATAAAAATTATTAAAAAGGAGCAAATTCTTTGGGGCTGTGTACAAAGCTTTCCTTAGCAAACACATACTTGAACATATATTTTAATTTAGTAATTGTAGTATATAACTTACCTACTCATTCAGAAATGAGATTTAAGATCGTGGCCCAAATTAATTTTTTGCCACTCCCTTTTCTAAGGATTATTATTAACAAGCGGAGTCACATTTGCCCTTCGTTAGTTACTTATAAGGTATTGCCAAATGTTTCTCTAGCTTGGTGGCATTATTATGGAGCTACACCCAGTGAAAGAGTTGGCTTGCGTGCTAAACTATATTTCCACCTTTACTTACCTATTTTTAGAACTGTAATTCACTTTCCCTTTATCCATCCAGCAAAAATCTCAATATAAAAAGTATAAAAAATGACTGGAAATCATGAAAACATTTTTAGAAAAGGCTAAAAACAGTAGCAGGCTAAAATTAACACTCTATAAATAAAATAAGCAACAATAGCATCAACTACTCATTAAAGAGGTACATGTGCATTTGCTACCAAAACCAGATAAAAAAGTGAGATGACCTAACATTTCCTAACAGGGAATTTCACTGCCCTCAAGAAAACCCTCTTACAATCTTCTGCCATCTGTGCCTCTGCAATCAATGGCACAAAGAAATGAGTGCCAGCCAATCTTAAAAGATCAGAGGATTTATGTTGGAGGGGATATCTGTTCAGCAGGATACCAGTTGAGAACAATAGCCTCAGTAATGTGCATACATTTTGTGAAACATTCCAGAAAAAGAATGTCAGAATGCTAATTGTTACTTGTTTTAAACTTGACACTTGTGTTGGATTTGAGACGGGCATAAATTAGACCCAATTATTCCACTGAGGTGATTTCTTTGACTTAAAATTTCACAGGGCGCTTGACCAAGCCCTGGTATACGGCCTCCAATAAGTAATTTATGTTACTCATAAAATGTGAATAACAGCACACTCAACTTCACAGAAAGGTGCAAAACAGATACTTGATGTAAATGTGTATTGTATCCATCCAGACAGAGGTGGGTTGCTCCGGTTCAGCCCGGATCGAGTGAACAGGTAGTAGCAGTGGCGGGAGGCTCTGCTCACCCACACAGATGCTTCTGTGCATGCACAGAAGCATTGTGTGTGCATTCGAGCACACCAGTAGTAAAAAAAATAGAAACCCACCACTGCATCCAGAGCTTTAAGCAAATGTTTCTGTCAGTACTTGAAGAGTTGGACATTCACAGAATCCTATGGCTAAGTTTATTCACTGCACCAAGATGTTTTTTGTAATTTGTTTCTATTTGGACTTAGCTTGATGTTGAATAAGGCCATTATACCTTGTTACACAAAACATGGCTTAAATATTGCAGCTTAGCAATATTTACTTGCTGTTTTATACAGCAAGTATGTATTAAGGCTATGCTGAGATCCTGTTTTTCAATTTCTCCCATTTTTTTTGCCAGCATAGAAGAGAGCATCACCTTCCTCTTTACCCTCACTTTCATCATGTTTTCCTCCTTTCTCATTTTCAGGAAAGGTATAGAATTTTCTTGTGATTTTTTTTGTGTGTGATGATAATTGAGTTCACTATATTGTTGCAAGGTGATCCTAGGTGCTGTCATTCTAGTTTCAGCTACAACATCTTCACTGTCTTGCAGTGCTTCTGGTTCTATATGTCTATTGTTCTTTAAAAAAAATCATGACCAATTTGTCTTCTGATGTCTCTTTTCTCAAATGTCATTGGCAGATGGAAAATGGGGAAGGGGGGGCTACAAACTCCTGAAGAGATGATGAGTCAAAAAGCTCTGTTAGTGCAAGAATCCTTTACTTCACCCAGGGTGCTATCACCAAAAATTATTTCCTGTAAATTAGAAGGACTGAAACATACAGGTTTAATTTTCAGTATAACAGTGGTCCTATCAATAGTGTAAGGAACAACCCACCATTGGCCCTTGCTTTGCCACAGCATTTATCCTTCAAAGCTATGTTGGAGAATACTCATGCATGGTTCTAGAAGCAGAAGGGAGGAGACATTTTGGCATTTGTGGGTAAAAATAGCATTAGGCCTCATGGGAAACAGAAGAACAGATTGAACAGCTGGATAAAAACCTAACACATCTGTCCTCCCCAGCTTTTTTTATCCCTTCTCTTCCTCACTATTCTCTGCATGCCCAATTATATCCTTCAGTCTGCCTGATTACTGGCTACTGTGCTGCCATACTATCATTATTACCAGCAGAAATGAATATAGCTACCTCAGTGCCCGCAGCTGCCTGGCCTTTTCAAGTCAGAAGGCTGATCTACTAGCGCCCGGAGCCATACAAGTCACTACTTGCCACTGGCACATAAGACACACTGCTGGAATGTGATGTTACTATCAAAGGTTCCAAAGAGTCAAAGAAAGCATTATTTTGCCATGTTCCCTTCATTAAGGCAGCCAGAAAGCATATGCTAATGGAAATTTATATTCCCTGCTAATCTAATACACTCAAAATTAGCATATCAATCATGAAAATTAGACAATAAAGTCTTACTCTTAAAAACCCTGCAAAAATATATTGCAAAAATAATTAAGAGATAATGTCATTTGGGCAGAGCTTTATAGTAAGACAATGGGTTCCATTTTATTTTAAATCTTGCAAATGACAAATCACAGGCATTTATCAAAAACTATCAAGTCAAAGGCATGTTTTTCATAACAAGCAACACATCCATTGACAAAATTTCATTACAATGACACTATTTCTATTAAAATGTATGATTGATGGATGCCTAAGGCAACTGAGAGACAATTTGCTCAGCTGCTTCAGAAAAAAGGGTGTTACTATGCCAATAAAATACCGTTGTGAGCAAAAATAGATTTGAAAAAATGAAACTATTCATATTTATTTGTGGTTCTGGACTTACATTAAACCATTACTGTAGATATGATGCCACATGTCCTTAGCAGCTCACCTTCCAAGTCTTTCCCCCACCCCTAAAAATGATTCTTAGATAGAAACTAGTCACAAAGCTATTGCCAAACTGTTTAAAAGATATTAGCAGGTTGCATATGTGTATTTTATTTTAATTTTATAATTGAGAGGCTGCACAATTCTGCTAGATTTTGTGCAGCTTATAGGGTTATAATTGAATGCCATAATAAAAAAAAATCAGGGACAATGGGCAATAAGCCTCTCCTTGGCCACTTTCTTTTACTCAGCCTATCACTCTTTAATTTTACAAGTATTCCTCAATTTACGACCACAATTGCATTCAACATTTCTGTTGCTAAGCAAAACATTTGTTAAGTGAGTTTTGCCCCAATTTACAACCTTTCTTACAACCTTCTCAGAATCCAACACTTGTCCTCAAACAATATTATTTACTGGAAGCTTTCCAGTAAACTTCAAATCTCAGTACTGCTGCAAATTATGGGAATTTCAATCAAATATGTCTGGGGAGAAACTTAGCTAAAGCATGTTTGTCTTTAAAAATACCTAAAGAAACAAATCTTCTCCTTGTACCATGTGACCTCATCATGGGGACTAATTCATTGAACAATCCATGAAATGTGCATATGTCTGAAAAAATGCCCTTGCCTCGTGACTCAAGGAAAAAACACTTATCTAATTCAATAAGAAATATGACTTCATTGCTTGAAGGTGAAGGGGCCATTATATTCTTTGAGGTTCGGATGCACTGGAACATACACAGATGAATGCTTAATTTAAAACAAACTCTAAGTGGAAGTTTCTTCTCCCTTACGCATTCACTTCTAACCAAGCAATGTTTCCAAATGCATTTTAATATAAAGCAACAGCTGTGCTAACATGGCATTATATAAGATAATGCGTATGAGATATAAAACTACAGTACTACTTTTAAGTTTTAATTAAGAACTGGAAATACATTTTTTACAATGTGAGCCATAGGGCTTAACCTACAAAAGCTATGTTAATGGTGTGTTATAGAAATTCGGCCTTTCAAGCATCAAGTAAAAAGTCATTGAATTTAGCTTGCTCTCATAGTTTTAAAAAACTGTTAAGGAGATGTTCACATTTATTCTTTTACTGGTAAAGTTACTACAATTTGAAGTAAAATATTTGTCAATATAGAACATCTATATATTAAAAAGTAACAGAAGAGAATGAATCACCCAACAGTTAAATGGTAATCAAAATTCCATTAAGTTTTTTTTTAAAAAAAGAACATTTTGGGAGTAATTATGCTATGATACGACTAAAACCTTGATATTTTTGATGTATTCAGTCTTTGGAGTGAGTTTGTACATGCTGCCATCTGTAGGAGCTTGTACATTACTAATTTATAATGATAGTTTTTGACATTGTATTGGTTCTCATGGGCTAGGTTTAGCAATACCTGCTCATCCAAATCCATGCTTTTTTGTAGAGATAATCTGATTATTCATTTTGTGAAGACAAAAGGAGAATTAACAAAGGAAAGTGACAGAGGTTATCTGGTCAGATCTGAGAGACCAGTAACAGGGTTTTTTTCCCACCTTTCTCCTAGCCTGGGTGTGTGGGTGTGCGTGGGAAATATAACAAAGTATCTCTTACCGCTAGAAATAAAAAAAAGAATGGATTTGTACCTGACCCATGAGGTCCATCTAGTTGATGGTTGTGGCTGAGAGAGGGTGGATTCTGCAGTGGAAGAACTTTAACTTTTATCTATTATTAGATTTCCCTAGCAGTTGACGTCGTTTACAATAAACATGAATATACAAAGCAGTGTTAAAGATGTACATCCAGAAGAATAAAATAACTAAACATGAAACCAACTAAAAATACCCTAACTTTATAATGCTAAGATAGCAGAGGGCTCAAGAGCCTTGGATAGGCCATCCTCTTATTTGGCTGTTAGGGTTTTTTGTTTGGTTTTTTGTTTGTTTGGCTTGTAGGTAGAGAAATTGTAAAGTAGGTTCCCCTTGTGCATATGTGTTAGTCGTTCCTGACTCTAGGGGGTGGTGTTCATCTCTCTTTCAAAGCCAAAGAGCCAGCACTGTCCAAAGATGTCTCTGTAGTCATGTGGCTGACATGACTAAACCAAGGTGCACGGAACGCTGTTACCTTCCCACCAAAGGTGGCTCCAATTTTTTACTTGCATTTTTTACATGCTTTTGAATTGCTGGGTTGGCAGATGCTGGGACAAGTAACGGGAACTCACTCCGCTATCAGCGCTAGGGATTCGAACTGCTGAATGCCAACCTTTCTGGTCGACAAGCTCAGCATCTTAGCCACTGAGTCACCACGTCCCTGTAGATGGAGAAATGTGGTTCAGAGGAATGTTCAGCTGAGCTCATCTGGACTTGGCCTTTTTTTATTGTCTCCTGGAGAAGAAACTTCTGGAGAACATGTTCATTGGAAGACTCTTGGGATGGCTCAAGGGTAACAGAACCATGCTTGTGGGAGGAATCTAGGGCTACCTTACCAATGTATGTTTTCCCCCAGTGAGCTTTCTTCTTCAGCAAGAGGTCTGTGGAAGCTTTTCACAAGTGGTGATGACTGGATTGATACCTTTTTGGTTGGCAGTGATGGATGGATGGATGTTTACATAGCAGGTAGTTCTTACATTGCCCAGTGGTAGCTGAACTCTTCTCACAGGACTGGCAACAGTGGAAGACCCAGTTGCATGCTTGTAATGCTTATGCCTTCAGATCTTTGGACTGTAGGGTTGTCAGCCCTCCCAGGTAAATCAGACTCAGAACAGAACTATGAACTAATTCTACTTTATTTATAAGGCTGTATTTACAGAATCTTGCAAGTCTGAAAGGCACAAAGTTCCTGTGGCCACTTTTAATTGTTTGATCCACTAGGATGGATCATTCTTAAGTTTCTTTCCCTGACCATTAACCAACTGCCTCTCCTGCCTGATTATCCCTACACAATATCGCTTCCTCTCTTTCCCCAAGGTCATTTACATATCCCATTGCATCAGCAGTGGAGGGCCCTGTCAGAACTATGCTTACTAGGACCTTATGCTGGGATTTACAAAAATATGGGGACTAGCTACGTGGAATGGGTTGATGGCTGATGTGCTCCCTTGCCTGTGGAGGACACTGCCTTTTTTCAGTCAGTTTCAAGGATGACAGCACAATAAGCATGAGGCTGATTACTTTCTATGCAGCCCTCCTTTCCAGAATATATATGTATGAAACTGGATGATTTGATCGCCAATGGACGTTTTTCCATTGAGGCACTGATTTCCTTCCCTTGGTGACAACTGGGGAGAAGGATTGGGAGATTGGATGGGTATTAAGAGGGAGCCTTGACCAGTCCGGTGAGAACAGCTGGCGGTAAATGGGTGGTTGTGTTGTTAAGGGAAGAGGAGGTGGTCATTAGCTCCCCAATAGTGCTGAGAGCTAAGGCTAAAGTGCTTCAGGGATTTAACTTCCTCTCCCTGGGATGTATGATATGGAGGATGGTAGATGATCACCCCAGCCTCAGGAACTACTAGGGGATGTATGTACCTTGGGAAGGTTCAGGTCAGGTTACATTATTAACATGGTGATGGACTGAGATAGGTATAGGGGGCTGAGACAGTTGTCTTGAAGAACCTGAGATTGTTGTCTGATACTAACTTTACAATCCAGCTCCTTGAATTCTACCCCAATATTTGATCAGCAGACCTGCAGAGGCCCTCACTGCTATTACTGAATGCCAGGTCAACCTGCAGTAAGGCCTCCCTCATCTTTTTTTAATCCTAGATGAGAGGCCCAATCAAGCATATATTACCAAGATCTGACTGGGTATGAAAAGGAGAGGGGTGACCCTTTCCAAATGTGCTTAGCTGGCATTCAGGTGTTGCATCAGCTGAGACTCCAGGGAAGTATCCCTTTCAGTCAGAATTCATGTCCAGATATGGGATGGAAAAGGCACTGGTTGTACTTTTAGATGATCTCTGGTGGAAGCAGAATTAGGATTGTGCATCCATCCTTCTTCTGCTGACTTCTCAGCAACTTTTAATACCATCATCACTGATATACTTCTGAACTTCCAGGAATTGGGAGTGGGCAGCATGCTATTGTGCTGGTTCTTCTTTTTATTTGGAATGAATAACAGGAAGGGGTGATTAGGAGGGAGGGGATCTCACCACTTTGTGAGCCAAAGAGTTCAGTGCTCTCTCTCCTCTCCTATTCAACATCTACATGAAGCCAGTTGGTGGGCTCATCCACCGTCTACCTTGAGATTATCAAGCATTCAGTTGAAACCTGTTATTCCATATACAGATTCCCACAACCACCAGGTAGGAGATTAACAGCAACTGCTTAATTTGGTGCACATATGGATATCATCAGAATGCTGATTATGATCTATCCTGGTACCTGGAGGTTATGGGGATCTGGATGAGGAACAACTGGATTAAACTGAACCCGATAAAACTGAGCAGTTTCTTGTTCTAGGAATATATCATCCTTGGTAATGAAAGACCTGGTAGCTGACAGACCTAATATGCAACGGGGCTCCTTATGGATTCACATGTGGCAGTTTGTACTAGAAAGACGTTTGCATGGCTTTGAGTTGTACATCAGTTGCATCTGTTCCTGGATCACTGGCCACTCTGAGTCATGGTTATTCTTGTCCTGGTCATCTCCTGGGTGGATTGTAGTGTGCTGAACATGAGGCTGCCCTTGAAGAATATCCACAATCTTCAGCTAGTGCAAAATGCAGCAACATGAACGGTGCTCCTGGAATGGCACATGTTACACATGTGCTCAGCAAGCTACTTTTTACTTCTAGATCGATTCAAGGTACTGTTTTTGACTTTTAAAACCCATGGGACTGGGTGATTTGAGGAACCATCTCTCTCCAATTACTTCCACCCATCCCATCGTGCCTGGCAGAAGTGTCATGATCCAAATCCCATCTGCTGAGGAGTCATGTTGCTTTTTGCTGTGGAGCCCAGTCTTGGAATTTAACCCACCCCAAGGTAAGAATTACCTCCTTTTTTATGTCCTTCTGCAACTCTCTTTAAAATTTGGTTATGTCAGGAGGTTTCATGGAAATGGAGATTTCATGTGGTAGCCACATTGTATGTAGAATCTATGCTCTCTACTTAAATAAAAACCCAATGTACTAATATTTATGTTTTAATCCTAGTATATTTTTGCAATTACTGATTTTTAGGGCTTTACTGTACACCACCCGAAGTCAGGTTTCTGTGTGATGATCTGCATAGAAATATGATAAATAAACAAACATCCCTAATACTGCAATGTACATACTTGTCTCAAACTTTAGACACAGAAAGCATGCATTTACATGATTACATCATTGTATACGTGTTATTTTAGCATCACATGGTTTGCTACAGACCTGGTATCTATAATCTTCAATATAGCATTGGGGTCTTTGATGAATAGAGGTTTTCATTGGAAGTGTAACTGAGTCTCCGGGACTTATAAACACTAATCATTGCTTAGATTAGATTCCTAACCTCAGGAACAGTCATATGAATACAAAAATGTTTTCTCTTCAATGGGGTCACAGGCTCAAGACTGAAGTTAATCTACAAAAAAGATTTCATAATGGAGAGGAAAAGGGTGAATCTCTTGAGCAGCTAAAGGAACAGTATGAAAAGAAAGCAAATAACTTTCAGAGTCAGGAAAGTTTTACCCTGTGGAGAAGCTAAAAGTACCAACATTTTCTCTCTGGTCTTTCAAGATGAAAATGCTTCTGAAGTCCTAGGGAATCACCTTTGTGTTAGACAAAGAAAGAATCATGGAAGTAGGACAGGAGATGGTGCAAACAATAGAGCAGATAAATCTGGCAGTGAATGATTTGATTCTTATGCATTTATGGGACTTGGATCAAGCCAAGCTTGTTTGAAAAACTATCTCAGATTATTGCAGAAAAGATCCACAGTTTCCAAAGAAGATTCCAAAATACATATTGTCAGAAAGATATGCAACAAACAGTTTAAGAATGCAGGTAGTCTAACTTTGCAACTAAATCAATATGAGAAATTGCAAGACAGTTTAAAAGGGAAAAGACAGCTATATGTCACTCCTTTGAAAGTAGTCCAGACAAAAAGCACCAACCATGAGTACTAAATTACCTTTATTGTAAGGTTATAGTAACAGAATCTTGCAAGTCTGAAAGTACCTCTCTCCTTTCCTACTTTTATTCCTCAGCAAAAGCTTTCTTCAACCTTATCCTTCTGTCAGCCCTTCTTCATTCACAAATCAGGAAAGAAAACCACCGGACTCCATTTGTTGAAATCAAGTGTACTTTTACTAATTATAAATGAAAAGAAGCGAAGCTAAGCTAAGTCTGATTATTTAGGCGCGAAAGCGAATAATATATCGTATAATTCATTCCCCTCCCCTTGGCATCCCGTATACAGTCCAATCATAATTCTCCCAAATGTCAGGTGTGAGATAACGTCGAAAGGCATCACCAGGATGGAATGCTGGACCGTTGGCCTTGGCGGGAAACACTCCTCCTCCACATGCGCAGTAAGGTGGTCAGTTCAAAATCTAGAATTTTCCTCCAGCACAACAATGATTCCCCTCCCAAACACCATGCTCCCCCCTCCCCATTTCAATGGCAGTCGAAGCAGTAGCAAAGCGGAGACTGACATCCAGCCCTCCTCCAGAAAAAGGTGGTCAAACTTGCAGAACAACAAAACACAAACAAACAGACGAACAACAAAACACACCAAAAAAAAGGAAAAGGGGATAGGAAGAGAGAGAGAAGAGAGAAAACTTGTCAGGAAACAGGCCAAACCAGGGCTTGTCAGGATAAGTGGAATAGAACTGGTGGAGCAATTTAGGGGCCCGAACATGGGACTTGTCCACCCATTCAGCATGAGAGGGTGGAAAATGCTTCCAAGCCACCAAGTATTGGATATGATTCCGGTGTTTACGGGAGTCCAAAATCTTGCGAACCTCAAAATGTTGTTCACCATCAATCAACAGCGGGGCGGGCGGTGGCGGAACAGGCGGACGTAAAGACGAAGTGCGAACAGGCTTTATGAGGTTAACATGAAAAACAGGGTAACCCAGTTGAGGTGTTTAGACAGTTTCAGCCGAACAGAAACAGAATTGATAATCTTGATAATAGGAAATGGGCCAACGTATTTAGGCCCCAACTTCCTCGACTTTTGTGGAGTCTGAAGAAATTTAGTAGACAGATAAACTTGATCACCAACCTTGTAATCATACGGCTTAGTCCGTTTCTTATCAGCATGTTTCTTATGTGCGCAATGAGCAGTGTCCAAAGTTTGGAGTGCTAAAGGCCAAACGTGCCGAAGGCGATCACTCCACTCAGAGACGCCACTTGAGGCTGTTCACGAGGAGCCTCAGGAATGGGTACAAAATCCTGGCCATACACCACCCGGAAAGGGGTGAAGCCAGTGCTGCTATGCACAGAATTGTTAAAAGCCACCTCCGCGTGTGGCAACAAATCCACCCAATCATCCTGCTGGTAGTTGATGAAACAACGCAAATACTGTTCCAGAACAAAATTAGTCCTCTCACAAGCCCCATTAGTCTGAGGGTGGTGGGCGGAGCTTAAGCCCTGGGCGGAGCCAATTCACTTCAGAAACTCCCTCCAGAACACGGAGGTGAACTGCACACCCCTATCCGAAATGATGCGGTCAGGTACCCCATGTAAGCCTCCCTACGACCAATTAGATCCCACAGATTAGGCCTCCTCTGGGTTCCATCAGCTAGCCAATGTCGACTGTCAACTACCCGGGGGAGGGCCTTCTCTGTGGCTGCTCCGGCCCTCTGGAATGATCTCCCCGTGGAGATTCGGACCCTCACCACCCTTCAGGCTTTCCGCAAAGCCGTCAAGACCTGGCTGTTCCGGCAGGCCTGGGGCTGATGAGTTCCCAGCCCCACTCGAATTGTTGTGGCTGTTGAGGAGTTTTTTTAATCCTGTTTCTGTATTTTGTTTTTGTCTTGTCTGTTTACTTTGTATCGTCCCCATTCCCTATTGGTTTGTTAGCTGCCCTGAGTCCCTTTGGGAATAGGGCGGCATACAAGTTTAATAAACTGAACTGAACTGAACAAAGCGGTAAATGTGGGAGATGAACATCTTAGCAAGAGTCTTAGCAGACGGAATCTTGGAACAAGGGATGAAATGGACTTGCTTGGAGAACAAGTCGGTAACTACCCAAATAACAGTGTGTTCCTGACTCTCAGGGAGTTCCACAATGAAGTCCATAGAGATTTCCTTCCAAGGGGCGACAGGGTGAGCTACAGTCTGGAGCAGTCCCTGAGGCTTCCCCAGCTGGCGTTTAGCAGCGGCATAAACGGGACAACTGGCAACATAACTTTCAATGTCCTTTTTCAAAGAAGGCCACCAAAATTGCCTCTTGACGAGATGGAGCGTCTTCACAAAACCAAACTGCCCCGCCATCCGGGAATCATGAGCTCGCTGAAGAACAACTAGTCGAAGAGACATAGGAATGTAAAGTTTCGCCCCAATCCAGGGCAAGTTATCCCTCATGGTACATTCACCCATATGCTGCTGGAACCAATCATCATTAGGGAGGGCTTTCTTGAGATTGGAAAGAAAGTCCTGGGACACCTCCACTTTAGAACGTGCTTGATGCCTAGTAACCACTGGAACAGCGAGGTTCATCGTGGGAATGACAGGCCTGGACGACGCTGAGCTTAGAACAGTTATATTGAGGAAGCCAGAACAAAGCATCAGCCATAAAATCCCCCCCCCCCAAGAATGTACTTCAAGGTGAAATTAAAACGATTGAAATGTTGAGCCCAGCGCATCTGTTTAGGAGAAAGTTTCCTGGGAGTCCTCAAAGCTTCCAAATTTTTATGGTCAGTCCACACCTCGAACGGGTGCTTGGCGCCCTCTAGAAAATGGCGCCATGTGGCTAAAGCCCAAAGAACAGCAAATGCTTCCTTCTCCCAAATAGCCCAACGTCTCTCTGTGTCAGTCAGTTTGCGAGAGGTGTATGTGCAGGGTTGTAAGTTACCTTGATCATTGGCTTGAAGCAATACGGCCCCCACAGCCACGTCACTGGCATCAGCCTGAACCACAAAAGGCGCGTCCATGTCCGGGTGCTTGAGGACCGGTTCTTCGGCAAAAAGGCGTTTCAACTTCTCAAAAGCAGCTTGACATTCCATGGTCCAATCCAACGGCTGGCTAGGCTTGGGCTTCGGCCCACCTTTGGACTTTAATAGGTTAGTTAATAGGTTAGCATGAAGACCGCAGGCGTCCCCTGTAGGCCAAACGGCATCACTCAAAATTGGAAACAGCCAAGGGGGCAGTTGAAAGCTGTTTTCCACTTGTCTCCCTCTTTTATACGGACTCTATAGTATTCTTCTCTCAAGTCCAGTTTAGTGAAAATGCGACCCTTTCCCAGTTGGGCCAGCATGTCCTTCATCAGTGGTAATGGGTACAGATTCTGGGCAGAGATGCAGTTTAAATTTTTGAAGTCCACACATAATCTGAGAGAGCCATCTTTCTTTTCTCTGAAGAGCACAGGAGCCGCTACCTTGGGTCTAGCTGGCTCAATAAAACCTCTTTCCAAATTCTTGTCAATGAATTTCCTCATCTCCTCCATCTCCCTAGGGGATATTGAATATATCCGATGCTTGGGAAGCTTCACCCCAGGCAAAATATCAATGGTGCAATCAGTGGGCCTGTGGGGGGGGGGGGAGTTTATCAGAAGATTTCTCACTAAATACTCCCCTTAGATCCCAATATTCTTTTGGAATTTTTTCCTCCCCTTCAATCCTCTCCTGCCCCCTGGCTGCCAAAGTGGGGTTAGAATCAGCAGCGTCTGGAGATTCAACCTCCCTTTCAGGGGGTGCGCTAGTGCGAATGTGTAACCACCCCTTCCTCCAGTTAATGTGAGGGTTCCATTTACAAAGCCAGGGGAGTCCCAAAATAAGGGGCCGGTCCATCCCAGGTGCCACAATAAAAGTGATTAATTCTTGGTGGGTCCCCATGTTCATCTGTAAGGGCTCAGTAGAAAAATGAGCAGGACCCCCTTCCGCTATAGAACCATCAATTTGGCAAAAAACAATAGGGGTTTTCAAAGTTCTCAATTTCAAGCCAAGTTTTTCCACCATTGCTGGACTAATCATACAGCGAGAACAGCCTGAATCCAGAAGAGCTAAAAGTTTTTCAGTCGCGCCAGAAGGTGGCACTCTTAGTTCAATTGGGATAAGCATGGGGCCTTTGTTTGAACTTACCCAACGATGAGAGTGCTCGTCATCTGATTCTTCAGACAAACTGGAACTAACGCCTCCCTCCTCCTCCGGCTGGAAATGCTGGGGAACATTTTCAGCGGCACACGCAACCTCTCTCTTCTTGCCTGGGGCCTTACTTGCTCTTCCCTCTCTTCGGGGAGGAGGTGGAGTGGTCTGCCCCATTTTTACGCGGAATTCATGGCACAATGGCCTTCCTTTCCACAGCGGAAACATGTGAAAGGTTTGGTTTTGCTGGCAAAGCTTCCTTTTCCCTCGCTTCTGGGGCAGAGGGGGGCTGTTGCAGCTGCTGGGGGGGATTTCTCTGCTTCTCTCTCTTTCATGTATTGAAGCCTGGCCAAATCCAACTCAACATCTGCTGCGTGTTCATACCAAGCAGTCACCCGGCGAGGAAGGTGTCTGTTAATGCATTGCTGGTATATTTTTTCATTCAATCCCTCAGCGAACTGATCCAACAAAGCTTCTTCTGACCACCCCCTCATATAGGCTGACAACTGTTGAAATTCCTGAATATAATCTGCTACCGATCTATTTCCCTGCTTCAGGGCCATAAATTTCACCCGCCTACATCTCTCAATCATCGGGTCATCAAACCTCCTCTTCATTGAAGCCATAAAGTCATTAAAATTCCTCAGGAGAGGGGAATTGCATTTGTGTAGGCCCACCATCCATTCGGCCACCTTTTTCTCTAAGGCCATCAAGACCATTCTAACTTTCATATCATCAGTCTCTAAATCAGGTCCATAAATCTCCATATAATTCCAGACCTGAATGATAAACAACCCTAAAGTCTGGGGGTCACCATCATATTTTACAGTTAAGGGAGGGACTTTTGCCATTCGGCATCACCTGGGGGCCCCCCTACTCTTTGAGCAGCCCTAGCTGGAGTGGGGGAGGCTGGTTCTGGGTTTTCTTGTCCCCAGCCCCCTTCGGCTTCTTCACCCTCGCTTAACCTATGCATTGAGTACCTTTGCTCAAGATCTTCAGCCTGCTCCCTTTCCACGGCTCTTTCACGGCTTTTGCGTTCAGACCAAGCTTCCTCGAGGAGTCTCATGGCGTGGGACAGTTTGTAATCCTCTTCCCCAGCGGCACCCCAATCCACTGACTTTTTTTGGGATCTCCTTCTCGTGACTCCAGCATCCAACTCCTCCGACTCCTCTTTTTGTCCCACACCCAAAGTCCATCGGGGACGAACAGCAGGCTCTTCCATTCTTAGTCCAGCCAGCCTTTCAGTTAAAGATGGTTCTGCCGTCACCGTCTCAGTTTCCTCTTGGTCACTCACTTGCAAAGACATTTCTTTTCTTCTTGTGAGGACACCCCCCTTGGTAGGTTGTAGCTCCGGGTGGGGTGAAAGTGAGACTTAGCTTAATTGTCAGCCCTTCTTCATTCACAAATCAGGAAAGAAAACCACCGGACTCCATTTGTTGAAATCAAGTGTACTTTTACTAATTATAAATGAAAAGAAGCGAAGCTAAGCTAAATCTGATTATTTAGGCGCAAAAGCGAATGATATATCGTATAATTCATTCCCCTCCCCTTGGCATCCCGTATACAGTCCAATCATAATTCTCCCAAATGTCAGGTGTGAGATAACTTCGAAAGGCATCACCAGGATGGAATGCTGGGCCGTTGGCCTTGGCGGGAAACACTCCTCCTCCACATGCGCTGTAAGGTGGTCAGTTCAAAATCTAGAATCTTCCTCCAGCACAACAATGATTCCCCTCCCAAATACCATGCCCCCCTCCCCGTTTCAATGGCAGCCGAAGCAGTAGCAAAGCGGAGGCTGACACCTTCCTTCAGACCTAGGTTTCATTTATGAAACCATTGTCTAGGTTATGGCTCGTCTTCCTTTATCCCAAGGTTGTTACCACATACCATTATAATATACAATTAGAAAGGCTGCCTGTTTTTTATTCTAAATTCATTGCGTATAAGTTACCATGCTGTGTTGCATGTAATAGAAATAAAAGAAACTGTTAATTGTACAATGAACCTTTTCCAACACTTTGATCTTCTTGAAGGCTAGGAGAAAAGAAAAGAAATGTTTCCTTGGCAATGACTTGGGTCATTTGCAAATCAAATATCCTAGGTGAGAAAGACAAGAAAAACCTCTTAGACTACATTTCAAATATAAAATCTGACTTTGTCTCAGTATAAGGAAAAGAGAAAAAGCTCTCAAAGCTAAAGTTCATGGACCACCAGATGGCATCATGAATGTCCCCCAACTTTATCAAAGAACAGTAGATATTTATTGATCTGGCCAACGAATATGTTGTGGTAAATATAATTCCTCAAGAAAGCAACAACTTTCTTGAGGAAGCACAAAATGATGATATCATTAGTCCAAAATGAACAGGTTACAGTGAGCTATTGTCTGTTGCATCCCAACAAAGAGCAGGGCTCAAAGGATTATGTAGCAATTATGGGAATTTGAGCAAGCCACTAGTAGGGGACCATAGCTACAAGGAAATTGGTTGACAACTGTCAAGGAAACCTAATAACCACAAAAAGGAGACACTAGGTATCCTTCATAGTGTGAAATTATTACAGAAAGATTCCTTTAAAAAAACACTCCATAGTACCTTTGATATATAAATGGAGCCAAGATTCTCATCGTTGTACTAACAGACTGTATTTATAGCAGGAATAGATAAGGAGTCATAGTATCATAAATCCTTGAATCTTTGAGGTTTCATCTCTTACAATCAATTAGTCATTACCAGGCACTGATAGGAACAATAATAAATTCCAGTCCTAAAGAGGTTATATGAGAGATATAAAGAAGGGCATCTATAAACTTAAAGAGATACATGACAGTACAATACTTCTAAAAGCAAAAATAAGCATGGCTATAAAATTGATTCATCCTGATATCTTATTCTAACTCACCACATTTATAAATCTAACATTTTACTTGTCATATGGATAAAAGATTACCTTAGCTGGGAGAGGTTCTGTAAAATTCTACTGAGTGTTACCTAAATTAGCAATTAAGGATTTCTTATATCTGGAATCAAGGCTGCCCTTAATAAAATATATAATTCAGAAGGCATATAAAATAAACTTAAAAGACTAAACATAGAGAATTTCTTATGAAATGTACCAACAAAGAAGTGCAATCAAAATAATTGTTTAAATTTATGGCACAGGAGAATGGGATATAAAGACTCAAATGCCATTTGTGAATTGGACTTTTCAGTCAAATAACTGTAAACCAATATTGCTTCACTTATTACATAGAGGAAAAACACATTAGCACAATAAATATGGAAATAAAAGAAAGGAACCACTAGACTAGTGTGCTGCGATATCTGTGTTCTAATGCTTGTCGTCATATCAAATGGGAACAAATAAATATTAGCATTAATATATAATTGTTATTGATATACTATTTCTGCTTACTCAGTGAAATGATTACTACAAAAATTTAAAGACTAGATAGATTTAGTAAGGGATTTTTGTAAAGAGCAGTACACAAACAATAAAGTCCAATATATATCAGAAAAACTCAAAAGTACATGAAAGAACAAGACACTAAGCATGAAACTATAGTGGTGTACATTCTGGAACAGAATGATATGACAGAAAGGACATTTTGTTCCATCAGTTAATGAAAGGTTACTGCAAAATATAGGACTAGTATATAAATAGCGAGACGAAGCAGGCAGCAAACAACTATAATACATTATTTTACATATTACAATATTTTGATATTGCATATTAAAACCGATACCCAGCAAAACTCACAGAATCAATGCTACACAGAAGGAAGCTCGGTTTGGTGCATGTAAAAGTATTTGGTTTTTATATGTTTGCATATGTGCTAAAATAAAGGAGAAACAAACTGAGCTGATGTGTAAGAAAGAAGTGATGGTTTAATACCTACAATAATGCAAGAGAGACATGATCCAAGATCCTGCCACACAAATCATTAAGATATACAGCTTATTTTTATGGGGAAAAAAAGAATATATAAAAAAAGATTTAAAAAGAATATAAGCATAGAGTTACAGCACCTGGAATTCCATGTAGGAAGGTAAGTTCAATAACCAAGGTAGGCTGATTTGAAGTCAAGAGGGTGTGGAGATTATTGTTATTTATTTTTATTATTATTTATTTGGTTTATATGCCGCCCTATTCCCGAGAGACTCAGGGCGGAATATTAGATATTCGATACTGTACTTAGAATTCAGATTGCTACCTAACCCAAAGCGGGGGGGGGGGGGGGTGTCTGGCAGCCACTATTGCCAGCTTCGCTTGTGGTTGCGCCACGCACTCGCACTTGATGCATGCTCTGCCTGCATGTGCAGTACAATAAAAATTGTTCTGCGCATGTGCAGAATCAAAAAACAGATAGGCGCCACCAAGAGAACCAGTTTGGGGGCGTGGCAGGCCTGGATCGCTTCCGGTTCCAGCAACCCAGGCCCCAAACCACTACCATTTCAGCCAAACTGGTCCGAACCGGTAGGAACCCACCACTGACCCAAAGTGGTATGATTCTTCTACTCCTTAAGGTGTTGATCCAAACAGAACGTAGAGAATTAAGAAATTTCTCTGTATCCTTTGTCTATCAGTCTACCTGTTCTTTGTCCATGAGATGGACTTCAGATTGTTCCCTTCTGCCTTTATTGCAAAGCACACATGCATAGAATGATTACTTTCTGAGTGCTCTTTGTGGTAAGGTTATGACACGAGGTTCTGCAAATTTCTCTAATGTAGTTCCATAAATAACTCTCCTTTCTGCTACAGCATTATAATAATTATAAACCCTGCTTTACAATTCATTGTTCAGATTAGATTCCTATAACAGGAATCTAACACTCATGCTTATGTACAAATGCTTTATCTCCAACATCTTTTGCTTGCTGCTTCTTGGACTGGTAAGAGACCACACACTTTGGTGTAGTCGCTTTCTTAATAATGAAACTCTGGGGAAGAAGATTGAATATTTTTTTTCAAATAAATATAAATATAGAAAAAATATCTCAGTTATCACATCAAATAAATTAAGCACAATTTCTACCTTTTCCTTTTAGTTATCAGGATTGACAGGACTTGATTCTTCTTGTAGATCTATTGGTATTGGTATTTTATTATTTGTATGCCGCCCTTCTCTGGGAGGACTCAGGGTGGCGAACAATTCAAAGGGGAAAAAAAAGAGGGGAACATAAAAGACAAAATACAAATAATAAAAGTAGACAACAGTCGCACAACCATACATGTCGAGAGGGGAGGGAACTCATCACCCCCAGGCCTGCCGGCAAAGCCAGGTTTTGACGGCTTTTCGGAAGGCCTGGAGAGAGGTGAGGGTCCGAATCCCTGCGGGGAGTTCATTCCAGAGGGCTGGAGCTGCCACAGAGAAGGCCCTCCCCCGGGTAATAGCCAGGTGGCATTGGCTGGTAGATGGCACCCGGAGGAGGCCAACCCTGTGAGATCTAATGGGTCTGTGGGAGGTAATTGGCAGCAGACGGTCTCTCAAGTACCCAGATCCAATACCATGAAGGGCTTTATAAGTTACGACTAGCACCTTGAAGTGTATCCGGAGACTGATCGGTAACCACTATTACAGTGAAATAAATACAATAGTCCTCAACTTACAACACTTCATTTCGAGACTGTTCAAAGTTAAAAGAGCACTGAGACACAGAAATTTTGAAATTATTTAACTTAGAAACAGAAATGTTGGGTTCGATTGTGGTCAATTGTGACTACCTGTAAGGAAATGTTTCCCATTGTTTCCCATTAAGCATCACTTAGGAGGTAGTAGACTTTCTTTTAGATGAAAACATGAGAGAGGAAAAGCACAGTGTAGCTGCATTCTTTAGTGAAATCCAACATTGCTAATACAACTTGTGTGGGGAGCTAAACAGATGTCTGAACTTTCAAAGATATGATTGTAGAACAGTCACTGGGATCAGCAGGAAGATGTTTAAATGGCCATGCCATGAGTTTTCCATCATCTATACTAATCAGCAATCTCTGCTCATTTTCAAGCTTCTGAAAATGACACCATACAAATAATTTTCTGCCAAGTGAAAGACTACCCAGGAAAATCCAAGGTTTTAAGGAATTATGGGAGTTGCAGTCCAACAGTTTTAGTGTCTATAGGGCCATGATGATGAACCTATGGCATGTGTGCCACAGGTGGCAAGTAGAGCCCTCTCTGTGGGCATGCGCGCCGTCGCCCCAGCTCAGCTCTCCGTGGTGTTTCTTTCGTGAGCTTCTGTTTCCCTGCAAACGATGAAACAGAAGCTCACGAAAGAAAAAGATCTCTCCTCTGGCAGAGCTGCCGGTGTTGGGATGCCCCACCTCCCACCGGCCAGCTGGTCTGTGGGTCTCTGTTGCGCATGCCCGCATGTTCGTGCATGCGTGAGCCTTGCAGTTTGGACACATGCATATACGCAGTTTGGGCAGTCAGTGCCAAAAGATTCGCCATCACTGCTATAGGGCATCAGGAGGTAGAAAGCCAATTATAAAATCTAAATCATAGAAGCAATTTGGCATTTGAATTTGGTATAGAGGATTTTTAGGGCAGGCTATTGTTCTTTTAAAAATAGACCTTGAAGTAAATATATGGCAGATTCCTTAACAATAGTCTGCTGTTTGATATACAAGCAAGCCCTGTTGCTGTACTTCTGGAGGCCTTGACTTGCAAAAGCTTCCAAAGTCAATTACAAACTGAATTTTTTGAAATATATTCACTTGATTTTGTTTCTTCTTTTTATTTACCTGCAGGTATCTCAGTGTATGTTATGCTACAACCTGATTAGGTTCTTCAATTTTTGTATTAAATCACTTTCAACTCAATTTGCTTTCATATCAAGACTCTGAAAATGACGGCTAAAGAGAAATGCCCCATTCTCTTTATTTTTAATATCCTTGCATATTATTTCTAGCTTTTATGTAGCTATTCAGATGCAGATATGGACTTTCTTTTTTTTTTAAAGCCCTTCCTTGCATAATTTTTCTACGCTGCTTTTAACTTTTGTCTTTTTCCTCACAAAGGAATTTGAAAAGCAGACAGTCTCCTCCACTGAAGCCTTTTAGTCGGTATTTTGTTTTCAATGGCTTTTTTTTCTTCAAACCATTTTACATTTGCAGCTTGCAGCATCTTTATCCTCTGCTCTTCACAGAATCTCTTCATGATATCTCTGGAGGGTTTTTTTTGCCCAATTTTTCAGAAAAAAGGATTGACACACATTCCTTTGCTGAACAGTCGGTGGAAAAGCAATGAAGGTCTTAAAGGGTTTGATGCCCAGAGCCAGGCTTCTGATATCCCCAAAGAATGCTGGAAGGTGATGCAGCGTGGACTAAGTTCAGAAAGAACTTCTGAGGTAATCTTTTTAAAATGCCACAGAAAGAACAAAAATGGTTTATTCTCTCTCACAAACAGATCTTCTAGTCTTAGGCTAGGATTATAAACAATCAACTTGATACTCCTTTAAAGCAAATGGCTGAACCTATACTAATCTTTCATGATCTTTTTTTTTTTTTTTCCTTTTCGGGGGTCTGTCAAAAAATTTCAAGGATATGAAGTGCAACTTTTTGTTCACTCATTTTTTATACACTCACTTTTATCCTGAGTTCAAGAGATGATTCCCCAGATGTTTTCCAATCAGGATCACTTTCAGCTCCCATAGAGTTTATTTTCATCAAGCCTGCTGCCAATTTTTCCATCAGCAGAGAGATTTTAAGGGGAACCTCCCCTCCTCAGCTCATGTAAGAAGTTATGAACAGACAAAAATAAATTCACTTTTCCATTAAAACTGGTAACCACACAGTTCTGCAAACAGCATTACAAAGAATAACTTTAAAGAACAACAGTTATTGAACTCAGTGGAGATGAATCCCTCGGTCCTGAGAGACTAGCTGACAGATAGCTTACTTGTGCTCACTCTCTCCTCTCTCTTTTTGCAGTCAATAGAGCTCCTTAATGGGTTCTATCTTTTAAATGCACAGTGCCTGAGCAATTCCACACTATCCCCAGCTCTCTTCTCCCCATCGGTACTTACCAAGTATCAGCCTTCCCAGATAGACCAGACAGGAAACCCAATCAGATCAGAGGTGGTATCCAGCCAGTTCTGACAGGTTCTGGAGAATCAGTAGCAGAAACTTTGAGAAGTTTCGGAGAACCGGAAAATAGGCTGGCTCCGCCCCCACTACCTCTCAGCCTCCCAGTTGATCTTCTTTTGTTATCCTGAACAGGAGAATGGAGCTGAAAAGCAGGTTAGTGGGGTGGGGAGGTAATGGGAATTTTGCAGTATCCTTCCCCTGCCATGCCCACAAAGCCACACATGCCCACAAAGCCACGCCCACAGAACCGGTAGTAAAAAAAAAATTGAATCCCACCACTGAATCAGATGTGTTAATATTACTTTATTGTAAGGCTACTTTAAGGGAACCTTGCAAGCCTGGAAGTACAAATTTGTCTCCTTCACTGTGGGGATAGTTGCTTTCTCAGTAGCTGGCAAACCACGCTGAGGAATGCAACGTCAGCACAATGATCCTTCCTTGATAAGTGTGAAACATGAGATTTGGTACGTAGGCACATCACACCGCTTGTAGCAGGAAACCATGAGCTGTTCATTAACTGTCCACATTGATAACATAGCCATGAGCTTTGTCTAGCTAATCATTACAAGTGTACTTTGATCAATGAATCAGCTTCTGCTACGGAGACAGTGTATGACAATAAAAGGGAGCTCCCACGAGCTGTTTGGGGTGCCTTCCCATTAACCTTCTTCCTGCCTGTGATTTTTTCTTCGTCACAACAACACTTCACAGCTCAAGAAGTTAGGGAGAGTTCCTTCTGAGTTTCTTCTTTTGCTATTATGGATCTGTGGGCTATGTCCCCTCTTATATGATTGTACCTAGGCAGCATCTCTTTTCCCCTTTTCTCAAAGTATTTCCCACAAACACTACAGATATTCCTCAGCTTAAAACCATTCATTTAGTGATTGTTCAAAGTTACAACGGCACTGAAGAACGTGACTTATGACCATTTTTCACACTTGCGCATTTTGACACTTGTAGACAGCCCATAGTCACCTGATCAGAATTTGGATGCTTAGCAACTCTCATGTATTTAGGATGTTTGCAGTGTCCCAGGATCATGCAATCACCTTTTGTGACCTTATGACAAGCAAAGTCAATGGGAAGACAGATTCACTTAACAACTATGCTACTAGCAACCACAGTGCTTCACTTTATAATGGTGGCAAGGAAGGTTTAAAAAGGAGCAAAACTCACAACTGTCTCGCTTAGCAACAGAAATTTGGGACTCAATTGTGGTTGCAAGTTGAAGACTACCTGTATATCACCCTCCCATTCAGACTCATCGCCCCTCCCAAGTTACCCAAGGAAACAGATTGTAAGCTGTGAGAATGAAATATTAGCTATGTCACCTTTTCCTTTTTCTCCTGGTAGCTCCCCAAGATAATGTGAGTTATCCTGTAAATCAGTTGTTCCCATAGAAGTAGAATCTGCTGGTTTCCCTCTGTCATGTCTTGTATGCCTGATTTGAAAGGAGATGGTTCATTTCCCATGTTCCCTACTTGGTCTCTTGCTATCCCCGAAGTTCCATATACCCAACCTCATCCTGCTTGTCTTAATCAGCACCTAATTCCTGCAAGGCTGTTAGTTGCAGAGAATGGGGTTGGTTAGGGTGTTGGTTGGGAAAGCAGTGCACCAATTGTGATGCAAAGACATCTGTTACTGCCTTCCACGACTTTGAATAGTCTTTCCAGTATATCAAGTACTCATCCCATTTCCATCTCTGTTTAGAGTCTAGCATCACTTCCCTCGTACTCTTCTTCCCCATTTACTGGTGGTGGTGGTGGTGGTTACCATCTGTGAACCCAGAGTCAGAAAAGAGCCACTTTCACAAGCAAAGACCAATGGAATACAAGGTGAACTTTTACTGATCCTGGAAATTACAAACAAAATACTACTGGATTGATTTGCTTAGTCACTGGAAAGGACAATATAGTCTGGGTTCTTGGGAGGTCTCACAGAATGTAGAAGTTTTGTAGAAAGCCTCACCAAATCTCCTTCTGCAATGTCTATGTTGCATCTACTGCTTTTTGTGTGGCCTTTCAAGCTATTTCTTTAAGAAGCTTTGAGCTGTTCTTGCCTCTCATACAGGAAATCTACACTGTGACGAATGGCAGATTTCTTGTTGGTAAGATGTGTGGCTGGAATCCATTAGTTGCCTGGAATGGGGACATAGCAAGGTGTGTATTACATTATTGTAGGTAAATTCAGCAAGTGGTATGAGATCAGTCCAATTGTCTTCTGGTAAGAAACATACATATAGCTTGTTAAATATTGCTGCAATATCTGCTTAACCTTTTCAGATTCTCCATAAGTCTTGGAGGAAAACAAATGAATTTTAATATTTCACGAGTACAAGAACGTCTTCCACAATTTGGAACTGAACTGACCTTCTGATCACATGATTGACCAATCCTCTATATATAAAGACCCAATATAAAAAGAGTTGAATTATTTAATGGATCATTAGGAGGCCATTGTATGGAATAAAATTAGCCAATTTGAGAAATAAATTTACTACCACCAAAGCAGTGGTGAGTTGCCATTTTTTTTAACCAGCGGTTTGGATGCGCTTGTGATCTGGGTGGGTGGGCAGAGTCTCCTACCGCCGCTACTATCAGTTCGCCCAATCCGGGCCAAACCGGGAGCAGCCCATGTCTGCACCAAAGGGGTAGTATATAGCCCTGTACTAGGGAATGTCTGTAATGAAATCTAGAGAAATCATGTGCCAGAACTGCAAGAGGATCTCGCTCAATTGCGATAATCCACCTGGTTTATCAGGGATTGGTTTTTCTCCATGAGACACATGACAAGAGGAAAAATTATGCTTAATATCTGTGTGGATGTGGGGTCACAAAACTGTCTGAGGGGGTCTGTGTTGGGTTTTAAATATCCCCCTATGTCCTGCTGTTTTGTTGTTGATGCACAGCTATAATACATCTTCCATTAGGGAAGAGGCACATATACAGTAACCATTCCTTGTGCAACAGGTACAATCCCTTCACTGTGAAATGCATATTGTTGGACTTCCTGGAGGTCATCCATCCAGGCCCTGGCATGCAGCTTCCTACTCCTATGCCCTGATTTAATAAAAGAGATCAAAGCTTTGTTTCTCAGCTTTTTGTTTTGGTCTGATTTATGGTGCAACCCAAAGGGGCATGACTGAATTATTATTGGGGGACCGTGTGTTGTGGCTTATGTGAGAGGGTGTCTGGAAGCTTTATCCTGGGAGCCTGGCAGTCTTGTTATATGAGATATAAAAATCAAACTAAGAAAAAAGTTGTGAAAACTATGACCACACAATTGGGTGTTTTGCAGAACCTCTAACTTCTTATGGTCTGTATAAACTTGCCAGGGATGGGCTTCTCCTTCCAGCAGGTGTCTCCATTGTTGAAAGGCATTTTTCACCACCAGCAATTCTTTATTGAAAATGTCATAATTCTTTTCTGCTGGGAGGAGCTCTCTGGAGTAAAATGCACATGGTAATAAATCTGCTCCCTTCCATCTTTGTATGGACTAGCACCTCTTCTACCACCAATCTGAGATATCTGCCTGTACAACAAAGGGGTGGGAGGGGTCAGGGCAGCAGAGGAGGGATTGGGAAACAAATAGTTGTTTTAACTCATGAAACACTTGGATTTCTCTTGGGTAGAGCAGGAGAACCACCATATTAATATAATACTAATTTATTATAAGTCTACTTTAACAGAACCTTGCAAGTCTGAAAGTACAAATCTTCTGCTTAGGAAGGGCCCTTTCATTATCTTTCTCTATCTGCTATGCAGCTGTGGCTCCTCTTATTTGATTGTTCCTGAGGTGTCAAGCATGAAAGACCAGGTCCACATGTGATTGTTCAATTAAATGTATTGCTAAAAGCCTATGCCCAGGAATCTTCTTAACCAAATAGTCAATTTCGGGTTAGAGTTAGATAACGGTTAACAACATTCAAAGGGGGTTGGACTTAGTTCCCTTGTGACTACATAAGGATTCTAAGTTGATACCTCTTTTCAACCCTCCCTCTTTGCCCCTTTCTCGAAGTCTTTTTCACCTACTATTACAGTAAGTCACAGCTGTCTTACAAGTGTTTTATCAGACTGTTTCTCTTCTTGACAGCTGTTCCATTGTTTTTGAACCACCTGCTTATTGGCTTATCCATACAAAACCTCAACATTAAAATCAGGAATCATTGGATGAGAATGATGATGGGAGGAGATAGAGTATTGACAACAGTACTTCTGGTGGGAGAGCTTATTGTGGATTCCTACCGGTTCAGATCGGTTTGGCCAAATAGGTAATATCTTGGCCTGCCACACCCTTGAACTGGTTCTTGGCAGCGCCATAGGTGCTGCCATCTTGTTTTTTGCTCCTGCACATGCACAGAAGCATTTTTAGTACTACACATGTGCTCATATCGCACATCAAGCACACGCACAGGACATCCCTCAGCAAACCGTCAGTACCAGCAGCTGGAATCCACCCCTGCTGGGCAACCACACTGCATTGGCACAAGTGCATCGCTAAGAGTTTAAGAGGAAAACAGTGTCTTTCAAAAACACTTGAAAAGCTTTCTTGGCAGTTTCTGATGAGTGACATGGAATTATTAGATTACAATAACACCTCATGTTGGCCATGCATCCTTGAAACCTGATGATCATAATTGGGAAGCTTTCATTGCCTCTAGTCCCCCCTTTTATATGGTAGTGATCAGTGACATGCGGTGAAACTTAAGGCTGGTGAGGCAAAAAAAAAAGAAAGTGGCTTTTGCCCACCTCACAGCAGCTATGTCCGAAATAGAAGTGCCCTGCGCCCCGCAGCTATGTCCGATCCAGCTGCAGGGCGCGGGGCACCTCTATGTCAGACAGAAGTGGCAGGGCGCATTCTTTTGGCTTTTGCCCGCCCCACAGGGCAAACACTTCCAGCTTGCAGGCACCGGAGCCGCAGGCCACCAGGAGTACGTCCCGCCTGCAGCAGAAGAGCGCCTGTTCCTGCTTCAGAGGGACGACTTGCTGCGACCTGAAGGGATGCAAGTTGTAGACCTGCACCATAGCTCCAGCTCGCCCAGGCTCCGCACCCAAAATCAACTGTCTCCTGCATAATCCTTGCCTCATAGCCGCTGCAAAGGCTACCGCTTCTGCAAATGGCCCCGCCTCAGGCCGTTCAGCTGGAAGGAGGCATCAGTCATGCCCCCAATCTGACCCAGGCTGGAGCGAGAGCCCCTTAGGCGAAAAATGAAGAAGGGGGGTGTTCCAAGAGGCCCCCTCCCCTTTTTGCACTCCACAAGCCAGGCCTGCAGTGGCAAGAGGCTCAGCTCCACTTCTATCGCCCCCCCCCTCCGCTCCAGAGAAGCCAGCTGTGGGTGAGTCTCCGCAGCCCTGGTTCCATCTCCAAGCAGCCCTGGGAGGAAATGGGCCAGCCCCGCTTCCCTCCCCGGACTTTCCAGGAGCGGAGGACCTGCATTCTGCTTCCCCTTCTAAGCCCCGAGAGGTCAGCCTTGGCTCCCACCGCTTTCTCCCAGAGTTCCGGCAGGCCCGCCAAGGAGGAGCCCAGATGAAGCAGGAGTGAAAGCCATCTCCTTCCCACTCCGCCACGTCCTCCCAGGCCCACCCAGCCTCTTCCTTGCCCTCCGGGGGCTGGGCGGGGGTCGGGAGCAGCCGGACTCCCTCAGCCAGAACTTTGGCTGCGGAGAAAGAGAGAAAGAGGCACCCGCCAGGCCTAAAGCAGTGGAGCAGGCCCCAAGTCCAGCCTGGACCAGCATCCAGGTCGCAGCGCTCCGGCCTCCCTTTCTTCAGCTCAGAGGGAGCCGGGACACCCAAGCTCCAGGCGACAGCAGCGGGGGCCATTTGAGCAGCCATGATCCCCCCTCCCCAGCCAGCCAGCCCACTCAGCCCATTCCTCCCCTGGCGTGGCGAGCTCCAGTGGGCTGGGTCTGGCAAAAGAAAGAAAGTGCCAGCCCGCCAGCAGAGGCAGGTAAAAGACCCGCCTCTGCTGGCGGGCTGCCACTCTCTTCTCAAACAAGCTGCCCTCCCTGCCTCTCCCCCTTTCCCCCTCAAACAAACTCTCTCTCAAATTGAGAGAGAGTTTGTTTGAGTGAAGTAAAGAAACAAACACACACACACACACATACACACACACAAACACAAATTACTTACAATAAGAAATTACTTACAAATTACAATAATTTTGAATTCCTCCCCCCTCCCTCCGACCCACATACCTTTTCCAGCTGTGTCATGGAGGATTTCAATTCTCCTCTTGTCTGCCATGATGAAAATGTAAAAAATTTAAAAAGAAAAAGGCAAGAGCTGCCAAAGCCTCCAATGGATGACTCTGCTTAACTGTTTAAAAAAAGCCTCTTTAAAAAGTGCCCTCTGCAGGAGGAGGCGAGAGAACCACGTGCCTCCTTTGCATAAGGAATTTTTCCCCTTTTAACCCTTGCTTAACTCTGTTCAAGTGATCATAAAGATAGACTAAAGGAGGCACGTGGTTCTCTCGCCTTCTCCTGCAGTTAAACACTAAGCAGAGTCATCCACTGTGACTCTGGCAGCAACTACCTCAGCCTTTTTCCTTTTAAATTTTTTTTTCTTTTCATGATGACAGTGGTGAGGCCCTGCCTCCCCTGCCTCCCTTGACTGCACGTCCCTGGTAGCGATCCTATCTGAAATCTGAATGGTTAGAGGTTAACCTGGGATTTAACAGTAGCAACTTAATATATCACTGAGTTCTTGAGAAGCTCATTTTAGGTATCCAAAAAAAGAAATCCTGCTGATTTTCATTTTCAAACCTTCTATATCTTCAACTGGTCTTATTGAACTCCGGGTCCTTCTTCATTTGAAACCGTACCACATCAAATGAGATCACATTATACTTCATTGCAACCAATCACATTATAATTGAATTTATTTTTGTAGCTGTATTTCTCCTTCACTTACCTAAGAACCACAGTCCCTAGGTATTTGTGTAAAAGGATATGAACGGAGGGAGGAAGCTGGTTTATGTCTATGTAGACCCTTTATTCCAAGAAGACATTGTCACCTTGTAAAATATGCTTGTCCTACTAGAACTATGGAATAAGGAGGACTCAAATCCAGCACGATTAGTCATGTAGCAATAAAAGAAAAAGGCCATAGCACACTCTGTTGCTCCAGCTGCCTGATGTAGGTATTTTCTTTAGCTCGCATGTAAAGCTGTGCCTAATTGAAAGGAAAACAAGATCAGGAGATGCCTAGTCAAGCAGGCAAATGTATTATATCTACTTAAATGCGCTGCTTTCCTTTTAGGCTTACATTTAAGTGTTACACGAAACAAGTCTTGCACAGCCTGCTACATTTGTCTTAAACAATTACCGTATATACTCGAGTATAGGCCGACCTGAATATAAGCCGAGGCACCTAATTTTACCACAAAAAACTGGAAAAGTTATTGACTCGAGTATAAGCCTAGGGTGGGAAATGCAGCAGCTACCGGTAAATTTCAAAAATAAAAATAGATACCAATAATGTTTTTGAATATTTATTTCAAAGAAAAACAGTAAACTAGCGGTGTATTCAATGAAATACTTCACTCACCTCATGATGCTGATGTCCCGCTGTGATGATGATGTCCCGTGCAGCTGCGGGAGCGATGTCCCGCCTCCTATGACACACGGCACAGTGATTCCTATCATTGGATCACTGTACCAGAGGAGGTGGGACATCGCTATGTGGCTGCTTGCCATAACAAGGAGGAGGTGGGACATCGTTGCAGAGCGGCAGGAGGGGGAGGAAGGGGAATCGTAAGACAGCCCTGCATTACATTAGAACGTGAGGAGGGGGGATGGTGCGGTGCGCGCTGCGCGGCAAACTGACACAGAGGGAGGGGAAACTCACAGGGGCACTGGGCCATTCACGAGTGTCACCCAGCGGCATGGCCCCGCCCCTTTTTCTCCTCCAT
Organism: Thamnophis elegans; assembly: GCF_009769535.1. NCBI lineage: Eukaryota > Metazoa > Chordata > Lepidosauria > Squamata > Natricidae > Thamnophis > Thamnophis elegans. The sequence continues at coordinate 26,012,644 of NC_045548.1, read as the reverse complement.
TTCGGGCAAATTTTTCACTGACTCGAGTATAAGCTGAGGCGGCTTTTTTCAGCCCAAAAAGTGGGCTGAAAAACTAGGCTTATACTCGAGTATATACAGTACCCTGAAACTCTGCCTGCAACATTACCCAAATGAAAGAATTTTTACAAAACCCACCCCCTCTCCAGCCTCTTTGTTACATTGGAATCCCCCCTCTTGAGTAATCTAAGAGAAATACCAAACAGTTTTTAATCAAAGAAAATACTATTTTCATAGAATTAGAATATGGACTGATATCAGAGGTGGTATTCAGCCAGTTCTCTCTGGTTCAGGTTAACTGGTAGCGGCAGCTGCAGGAGGCTCCACCCACCCACCCACCCCGACATAATGCGCAAAAGATGGTGCGTAGATGCAGCACATGCACTTACATTTGCAGACCGGTAGGGAAGGTAAATGAATCCCACCACTGATTGATTTGCAATGTGATAATTCTCTCACCTTCATAGGTGTCAGTTGCCCAGTTTGTCTTTATCCTGGACACTAACTTACTGCTGGAAGCTGGAAAAGAAAATTAAATTGCTCTAGATGTCTTCTTCCACCAAAGTTGCTGTTTGAAATTGGACCAAAAAGCAATAGGTTTGTATTTTTATGGATCAGACTTGCTGCACAGCAAATACAAATAACTTTAAGATTAGTAGCATATAATAGAGGATGGGGAGATGATTCATTTACTGTAACAACACGAGGAACAATATTTTCTGCTACATCAGCAGAGAAAATGGCCCATATGATGGATTGACACTGTATCTCCATAGGTACTATTGGGGGTACCAAGCTGGGAAGAATGGCACAACCCATAATCATGTACTTGATGCTTAGATGTCACAAGCATTCTTGAGTGCTTATGATTTAGGTATAACTGCCCATTTCCTCTCCTCGTAGCAATTGTTGGAAGCATTAGAGAATATGGATCTGTAGTCATAGAGATTGTCTCCCGGCAAAATCTCAGTCTAGAGTTAACTTTAGGGAGAACAGCCTGGGATGTTGTTAGGACTCCCAATGTATCCCCAACAGGATCTATGAGATTGTCAAATCACAATCTAAAGAGAATGTCTGATTCTTTAGAAGTCCCAAATCAAGGGGTCAAAATGCAGCTTTGCCCCACAGCATATTCCTTTCTTCTTCTTCTCTTGACCATTATCTCCTTCATCTGTTATTGTAAGCAGATTCACAGGTTGATGGAGGAAAAGTGGGAAGTATTAGTGGGGGAATGAGCTGAAAACACCTTTCAGTGTTTTTATTTCAAAATATATCCTCTGTCCTGTTGATTCATTATTCTTTGGGGCATTGTTTGGGCTATTGTAAACAAATCTAGGAAACTGAGCTTACCAGCACCAACGTACCTGATGTTTAGCAGCTTTCACAATGCTGCAGCACAAGAAAAGAGAACTGAAATTTCTATTTGCTTAGACCGTGCTGAAATCTCAATGCTTTGTTCTATAGTAAGTAGACTATTTCCCTCCAACCCCCCTCCCCATGTTGTTTTTTGAGCTTCTAGTTAGGAGAGGTTAGCTTGTAACCAAACAATTACTTTCTTTATAGCATCACCACTCTGCTTCTTTTGTGTCCTCTGGGCCTGCACTATAATCATGAGAACCTTGTAAAATCTTTTCTTAGCCCCATTAAGTTGTGGAAGAGCTACAGTGTAAAACATAATTTGTAACTTTATGAACATTAAGCCATTCCAGAAACAGATAGAGCCTGGCACCCAGAAAAAAAAGTATGATGATGCTCAATGCAATTTCCCTTAGAAGGAAAGAGGGAAAATAACCTTCTTTTTCAAAATGTTTTCTGTTTAAGGCCCTGTAATACATTTCAAGAGGCCCCAATGATTGTGTTATTCCCCTTTTTGCAGTGTTTCTTACGCTGTCTGTTCCTTGGGTATCCATAATTCTTAGAAGACTTGTTCTCTTCATAATTTTCCATTGCACAAACCTGAGCTGAAAAATGATATAGTATTTTTTTTCTATTGCAACCTCGGTGCCAGTGTTTTGTTTTAGCAAACACAGGAACCACATTGCACCCAAACAAGAAATCTCTCTGTAGCAACAATCACAGCAGAATGACTCACCTCCGTTTTATATTTTCTGAAAAGTGCTTGAACGATCTTTGGTACTGGAGTCACAATAGCAACACCAAAAGAAGGAACCAGAGTACCTTTAACCAACCAGTTTAATAGAGTTTAACAAAAGGTGGTGGGGGGAGATAATTCAGGTAAGTTTCAAATGGCCCTTCAACCTGTAGCTGAATTTAAAGGTATTGAAATCCTAAAATTGACAAATGAGAATGACTTGATCAAGAAAAGGGTAAACTTGACCTATTAACTCATGGTTGTCAACATCTCATGAATGTTGCCGTCATGTGACATTTCACAATTTTTTTCCCTTTGCTGAGCTGGGATGGGTGTGGCCTGTGCATGCCGCATCTGGCCCATGGGCCAACAATTTGACACCCCTATATTAACTTGAGAGAAAAGTGATATCATTAAAATATTTGGGTCTGCTGTTAAATAAAACACATACCATATTTTTCAGAGTATAAGACGCACCAGAGTATAAGACGCACCAAGATTTCGAAGAGGCAAATTAAAAAAAAGTTTTTGCACTCTGCAGACCTCCCCAAAATGGCCCATTTTTTTGCAAAAATTGGTCCATTTTTTTGTCAAAAAAAAGGCATGCATAGCCTTCAGGAGGCTTGTAAAGTGCTCCTGGGGGCTGGGGGCAAAAAATGGCCTGCTTTTTCCTCATTTCTGCCTTCCCCAGCCCCCAGGAACACTCTGGAAGCCTCCTAAAGGCTATGCATAGCCATTTTTGCAAAGGAGATGGGGTTTCAGGAGGCAAAAATGCTGTATTCAGTGTATAAGATGCACCCAGATTTTCAGCCTTTTTTTTTGAGGGAAAAGGGTGCGTCTTATACTCCAAAAATACTGTAAGGTTTTACAAGACATTTGAGAATATTTCATTATTTGCATAGCTGGGGGAGAAAAACACTTGATCAACTTAGAATAATAGAGTTGGAAGGGACCTTGTAGGTCGAGTCCAAACCCTTGCTCAAGCAGGAGATCCTAGATCATTTCTCACATTAAGCTGTCCATTCTCTTCTTGAAAGCTTCCAGTGATGAAGCACCAACAACTTGTGAAGGCAAGCTGTTCCATTAGTTTATCGTTCTCACTGTCAGGAAATTTCTCCTTATTTCTAACTTAAATCTCTCCTTGATCAGTTTTTGTCCATTGTTCCTTGTCTAGCCTTTAACAAATAGGTTAAATTCATGTATTTATTAAAGCTTTCAAATAAACAAGCCAGCTTTAAAACCGGCTGATATCTCTGAAAACCAGATGCGTGTGGAAATAACAGGACAGGATCTCATACCCTTTTTAACGACTACTGGTTGTGTGAAGGAATGGACCTTGGTCTGCTCCTAGGCAATTCCTTGCCCTTTTAAAAAGAACATAAAGAAACATACAAACAAGCAAATATTGTGTCAACTATACAATCATTACTTTCTGCATAGTGTAAGTGCAACATGATTAATTTTGCAGGTTGATGGAATGTGATTTTTCTGGTTACCCAATTATTTTTTAAAATGAGAAAGAATGAGAAGAAGGTGAAATAACAGTAATATATTCGCTGTTGGAGCCTCTAAGCAGAAGCCAATCACTTTGCTTACATGGAAGTCAAACTGAGTCACCATTCCTTCATTTCCTGTCAGACTATTAAAAGGTGAGACAATAGAACAAAGTGACAGCTGAGCCTCTAATGTCAGCACTACTGATAGCTGCAGTGATGTCTGCGCACCGCAGTGATAGACACATTAGCAATTCTTAATAGAAAAGGTATTTTCACTTGTCTGGCATTATTATTTATTCATCCAGCTACATGTAGTAGGAAGTGCAACAGTAGCGCGAGCATCCACCTCTTCAAATTAGGCCGGATTCTATAATTAGATTAAATTATGCAAAATGAAAAATTATTGTGCACCATGCATAATTTATTCTGCTTGCAAAGTTCATTTTTAAAAGAATGCAATTCTAAAAAACAAAACAAAAACTGGGATAATAGCTTGAAAGGCTATTTGCCTTAGTAAGCAATGGACAGAGTGGGCTTTGCAGCAAGATGCCTTTATTATTTTATTTTCGTTAAATGAATTGATATGGCTGCTCACAAATGCAAGCCAACTAAACCACAAAGTGGTATTTAAAAACACCTTACATCAGTTGTGGCAGCTCAATTATTCTCCCAGATCTGGAAAAACAGCCAGGTCCTCAAGGCTTTCTGAAAGGTGAGCAGATTTGGGACCACCTGAACCTTGGGCAACATGATGTTCAGAGGGTAGGCAGACCTATCAAAAGACATCTTTCTGGGTCCTGCTATTTCAAAATCCCTGGTTGATATAACTGAGAGCACGCCCTTCCTGCCCAATTTAATGGTATGGGTAGAGACCATGGGATTAAGGTGGTGCTCATGCCCTGTAGCCCTTTATAAATAATCAGCTTCTTAAAATTCATCTAGAAATTAATTGAGAGCCAGTGTAACCTCTTCTTTGATGAGGAAATAGCAAAGCCAAGAAACCTTAACAACCAAAGCTGTTCCATCTTGCTAAAATTCAGCTGAAATCCATCCAGACCATAACCCCCAGGAACTGAGTAGAAATTCCACAGCATTACCTGGCCAGGGACAGAAATATATAGCTGAGTATGATCAGCTTCTTGGTGTGCCCATATCAATGTATGGTGTCACTTAGCAGCTGATCTTAAACAGAAGGGGAGGGAGAGAGAGTCAATCCCTAAGGTTCCCCACATAAGGGGGGCCATTGGGGAGACCTTTCTCCCCCCCACCAACCTCTGTTGAAGACAACTCTGGAGGGTGAATGAAAACCATTATAATACTATGTTCCCCACTACTAGAAATATATGAGAGAGTGGGGCATTAGTGGGGTGTTGATGACAATAGACAAGATTCTTTTGGGGACAAATGATAAATTGATAAAGAAGATTTACAAATTCTTATTGGAGTACAAGATGGAAGACAAGCAGGTCAAGGAGACAATGGTTGCATGGGTGATAAACTTTGGTTACAATATACATTTGGACAGATGCCAAGAACTATGCGAAAGGAACAGGAAAATAACATTGTCTTTCAAATATGTTTTATTTTCATTTCATACAGTCACATATATACTGTGCATGACCGGGGCCATATAACATTGAGCAATAAACACAGCCATCCTTGTCAAAAATACTCCCCAAAATACAAACCCAATATACCACTTCAACCCTCCATACACCCTTTCTTTCACCCCCCTCCAACTTTCCTTTCTCCCCTCCAACATTCCCCTCTCCTACTTCCCCTCCCCCTCTATCACTCCTTTCTCCCAATACACTCCCTCCCTTCCATCTCACCCTGCTTCCGATCCTCTCTCCCACCCTCTCTACCCCTCTTTCTTCTTTCCCTCTGCTCCTCCCTTCGGTGTATTTCTACTATCTATCAATATATTCAGCTTCTTATTTTTACACTAGAATTAAAAAGGCAACAGTATACAAGTGCAATCATGTTACTTTAAAATCTGGTACATACTATATTTCCCCCCTCCCCCTCCCCCCTATGACCCCACCTCCCTTCCCCCCCCCTTTCTTTTGATTTCCTCTTCCAATTCTTTTCGTTTTTGCCCTTGTTTATGTCTATGTATTTTGTTTATATTCATCAGTACTCCTCTCATATATGCTTTACTTACATCCCCTACAAATTCCATGAATATACCCTTATTCGTATTCAGAACAAAGTATTCAGATGGCAATTTTTTACAATCATTAATATACTTTTCATATCTAAATAAACTCTCATTCGACCTCTAAGACCTTCTTGCCTGCACTACCCTTCCCAATTCCGTCCAGACTGGGTTATGATCCAAGAGGACCCACGCCGCAATCTTTGTCTTCTTCACCCTAGAAAATAAATCATTAGTGATTTGTATAAAATCAATCCTTGAAAGGGATTGATGTCCATCAGAAAAAGGGGTGAAGTCATATGCCTCTGCGTTTCTTTCTCGCCAAACATTTCTCAATTCGAAGTTGTCCATCAAGTCTTTTTCCCTTCTAGAATTAGGTCTAATGCGATATATCTTCCAAAGGGATCTGCTTCAATTAACTCAGCCTTAATGTCTTTTCTTAAGTATACAACTATACCATTTTTCTTTTCCGTAGCAGAGGTCACAAAATATTGACCAAGTTCGGGGTTGAACAGATATTTTTGATCAGTTGATTTGATATGAATTTCTTGCAGACAAATTATATCGTTCTTGAACTGTTTGAGATAGTGAAATATTTTCTTTCTCTTCTGTAAAGAGTTCAGACCATAACTCCTTGATCAATGGCCAATGATTATTGAGGTTGTTGCAATATGCCTTGTTTTCCCATTCGTCTGGTAGTCATACGGCTAGATCTTTGTTTTCTGGTCCCTTGCCCTTCCAGAAGGAGGAAATGGTGCTTTTTGTCTCGTAGTTGTGTGAATTGCTGTTTATCTTGTCCTTCTTGTAGTCTTTCTCCAGATCCAGATAATTCAGGGTGTCCCACCTTCAGGGTCTTGTGATAAAAATCTCGGGCTTCCCATACAGAGTTGAGACGATATTTTTGCTTATCAAATGTAATTATGATACCAAATGGTACATCCCATCTATACTGTATCTGATGGTTTCTGAGTTCTTCCACTAGAAAAGCATAATCTCTCCTGGCTCTTAGCATTTGGGGTGGTATTTCTTTCAAGACGATCAAGTCCTGTCCGCCAATTTGAAGCCTGGTATTATAAGACTCTTGTAGTATCATGTTTCTAAACTCTCTTGTAGTAAAGTATATAATTACATCTCGGGGGAGTTGCCTCTGTTTTGCCACCCAAGAGTTAGCGCGATAAATTTTTTCGATCTGCCAGTCAAAGTTGGACCCCGGTCTTTCCACCAGATGGTTAAAAGCCTCTGAGAAAATCTGCTTCAAGTTCTCCTGTTCGTTTTCACGCAGCCCCCTGACTCTTAATGCAAGCTCCATCTGTTTGTAGTGTATCATAACAATTTGTTTTTCAGCGTTTTCAACTTTTTGTTGCACCACTTCAATTTTGGATGTCAAGTTAGTGTTGGCTTCATCAAGAACCTCTAGCTTATCTTCCATTCCAGAAACATATTCTGTCAATCCAGTTACAAGTCCCACCATATCGTCCTTTGTTTTGGCAATCTTAGTATCAAGCTTATCATATAAGTCTGCATTAAATTTCTTTATCTCCTCTCTGAATTCTCTGAGAGTTTCTAAATTCTGCTCTCTAAATTCTCTAAGAGTCTCAAAAAAAAGTTCTTTCGTTAGCAAATCTCCAGTAGGGGGCGTAGAGGGTGGAAGCTGCAACTTTGTGCCAAGTGCGTGAGATGTACTCCTAAAAAGAGGTCTCCCCGAATTTAATTTTGATGCCATTATATCTTTTATTCAAACAATTATTGAACAATTATTCAAACTCTGCTGGCCCGTTGTGTAGCTTACGAGGGAAGAAAGTATTAAGTCCCCCCTTTATTTGTTCTTAAAGGTTTTTCAAAAGGTTTCAGAAAAGAGCATTGTAACAAAGCAGGTTTCAAAAGATTAGCATTGTAACGAAACAGTTCATATTCATCTCTGTTTGGAATGTCTCTATATTAACAAGGAGTCTTTTAAAGCTTTTAAAAGTTGATAAGAAAAAAGTCTTGTAAGCTCTTCAGAGAAACGAAACTAATTAGTAAGAGAATGCTATCTGGCTGTTCCTTTGATCTTTTTCTGCCGGACAGTTAGGAATGTGGCACCTGCCATTTTAGGAGCTTATTTTTTTTAGAAACCAAGTGCACAAAGAAAGCTCTTTCTTTTTTTAAAAAAAAAGGCAGATAAGGTTCTCGGGAACGGACTCTGCTTGTATTAATCTCAAATAAATATATCAAAAATTGTCCTAAGCGGGGGTTCCTTACTTTGCGCCGTAATGATTACAGCAGAAGTTTCTGGCACGGAGATGTGATTCAGCCTTCGGTCGGCCCCCCTTCCATTCGCAGCAAAAAAAAAGCTGCAAACTTCAAAGAAAAGCTCTTACCAGCTGGATCTCTCTCTCATTCTTCTTTGCCTGAAGAATGAGGTATCTACCAGGTATTTAGGCAGATAACGTGGCCAGGAACCCGGGGGCAGCTCGTTAAGCTGCCGCCATCAGCAAGGTCCCACCCCGAAAATAACATTGTCAATACCATATAAGGAAAAATTATATAAGATGTTTTATAGGTGGCATCTTCCACCCGCAAGAATCGCCAAAATGTTTAGAAATTTATTGCCAAATTGTTGGAAATGTGACCATGAACCAGGCACGTACTACCATATGCCAAAAAACAAAAGTATATTGGCAGAATATCCAAAAGTGGTTGATAGAGATAACCGAAGAGGAAATAGAATTCACATGGGAACTATTTCTTTTGGGAATTATAAACAAGAAATACAATTATAAACAAGGAATTCAACAATACAACAACAACTATCTTTTTAACAATACATATTATCACGGCAGCAAGAATGGTCTTTGTTCAAAATTGGAAAAACAGGGAAACCCCACAAGAAGGGGAAATAATTAGGAAAATCTTGATCTGCGCTGAAATGGATAAATTGACGTGGGAATTGAGTATAAAGAAGAATCAGAATATTATAAGATCTGGGATAAATTTTATCGATAGTTAGAATATAAAAGGGAAGGCTCAAAATAGGCTAAGATTAGAATTACGTATGAAATGATAAATGCGAGAATGTACAAGATAAACACAAACCAACATGGCTGGAAATAGGATACTTTTTTATTTGTAAATATGGTATGGATCAAATGTTAAAAAAACAGGGTGGCTACAATGTATAACTTGATATCTTAGCATGTATGGCATAGATTTTGCCAGGACGGTTTACACTGTGTCCAAAGTTTTAATTTGTGTTTAATTAAAAAAAAAATTAAAAAAATAATACTGTGTTCCCATAATTCTGATCCAGGGACCTCTGAGGTGGCAAGGAAAGCACATTCTCAACATTTTTCATTAAAAAATTAAAAAGGAAGATTGGAAACAGAGGAAGAAATGCCCAACATTGTTTGGTATAAAAATGGTTTCTTAAGGAGGGATCAGATTACTGCCTATTTAAGGAAAAGGTAAAGTTTCCCCTCACACATATGCGCTAGTTGTTCCCGACTCTAGGGGGTGGTGCTCATCTCCGTTTCAAAACTGAAGAGCCAGCCCTGTCTGAAAACGTCTCCATGGTCATGTGGCCAGTATGGCTAAACACCAAAGGCACTCAGAACGCTATTACCTTCCCATCAAGGCAGTTCCTATTTTTCTACTTGCATTTTTGCATGCTTTCAAACTGCTAGGTTGGCAGAAGCTGGGACAAGTAATGGAAGCTTACTCCATTATGCAACGCTAGGGATTTGAACTACCAAACTGCCGACCTTTCTGATCAACAAGCTCAGCACCGAGCCACCATGTTCCTATTTAAGAGATAGCAAAAGCATCTCTTCTCTCAACAATTCATTCACCAGCATACAGACCTAGCCAATGGCATCTCCGAGTTAGCCTTGGTCAGCCAGGAGGAATAGACATCCAATACCAAGGTGATTGAACTTACAACCCTGAGAGCCCTGTCCTGTTCTTCAGAGCTAAAGAAGCTTCTTGGATGAGAAGCGAAACATCTTCAAAGAAAACCCAGTTGTCTTTTGAAAAAGCAGCTTTGGGACAGCCATGACCTGGATGACTGAGAATCTCCATAGACACCCTCAACTTCAGATCACATTGCACTATTCTGCCAGGAAGACCAAGCCTCAAATGTCATCACTGTCATGTGTTGGGCTTTGATTGACCCTACATTGGGCCCTGATCAGTTTTTAATTGAGGAGAGGGCAGATTAAAGTCTCCTAAAACCATAGGAGTGCTGGAAAACTCTACTGTAAATCTGGCCATGAGAGTTCAATAACGTGGGCAGGGAGGCTGCTATGTAGCAGGGAGTCTGGTATAAAGGCCATAATCCTATCTGATCCCTAGTCACCAATTTAACAAACAAGGTCTCACATCCAGTTTGCATCCAGAGACCTCAGTAGCATAGATCTCCCTTTTTTAGGATGTTTCATTTTATTCCCACTTTGCATATCTTCAGTCTTTAGATCCCCATTTTTTCAGTGTTCCATATGTTTCATGTCACAAAGCCTATTCAAAGTTCATTGGATAGTTTTAATTCCACCCAAAATGTACTAAATAATTTCCACAAATTTCGTGAAACCTGGCGTTTCTTGAGTTTATTGATACTCTCATCATGCATACACATTTTGTTAATTTGTCTACATTAGATTTGGGATACAGCAGGAGTGAACAGTTTACAAGTCATCTCTGCAGCATTGTCATAATCGGACCATTGGAGAACATACAAGCAGGCTCAGAGTCCTATTCTCATTCACATGGACTTCTCTGGATGTCTTGTGGCCAGTCACCAAGGGTGGACTTCAAAATTTTTAGCAAGGGGTTCTCTGCTGGGTGGACATGGCCATGGTGGGCATGGCCTTGTCGGCCTCCTGCACCATGGTGGTGGGGGCTCTGAAAGTTTTCCTGAAGCCTCCGGGAAGGTGAAAATGGCCTCCCCAGGCTCTGGAGGCCCTCTGGAGACTGGAAATGGGCCCATTTCTGGCCTTCCCAAACTTCTGGTAGGCCCATTTTTTGCCCTCCCTGAGCCCCTGCACGTGCCCTGCAGTTACCGGTATCCAAAATGGACCATGTGGGGACTCCTGGGAGGGGTGGGCGGGGCCAGCCAGGAATAGGATTTGGGGGTTCTCCAAACTGCACAGAATCTTAGCTACAGGTTCTCCTGAATTCCTATGTACCCCAGCAGCCCACCCCTGCCAGTCACTATCTCTCAGTCCAGAGCTGTTACTCTGCAGATAAACATGGGCATAATCTTTTGTATGGTTTCTTTAGATCTTAGAGGCACTAAGGGATACAAGTACAAGAAATCAATACTTATTTTTGTAGGTTATGAAGCCCCAATATTATGCTGCCAAAATTCAGAGGCAAATTGCACAATTGTAGTAGTATGGTTTCTTACATTTTTTCTATAAAAATTAGCAGTGAAATAAGTGTGCTAAGCACCAAAGATATATTATTTCACTCAAATAATCTGCCACTATTCTAAAATTTAAAAGCCCCCCTAATTCCTGATTTGTACCACCACCACAGGAATACTATTTTAAAGAACCCCTCTGTTTAAGTCCATTTTCATTTTATTATTTTATTTCATTATTTTGTTTCACTTGCGTCCTATGAAACTGGGAATGTTGCCTAAATGAACAAGCTATAGAAATGCTCCCATGCATTTTAAACTAAGCCACCAAAAAACCAACTATGTTTATGCAACTGGAAATCCAAAATTGGCAGTGTAGGCTGTAGAATATAGAGGCTGAAATCCAAGACATCTGGAAAGCACCACCTGGGGAGCAGCTCTGCATAAGCTATGTTTTTGCAGGTGGATCTATTCATATTCACATATTTATTTTATGCGCATCATACACACACAAAATAAACTACAATTGAAACTGCGGAATGCATTTCAGTACAGTAGAGAACAGTTAAAGACAAGATCTTATCATTTGATTAAAATCCTCATTTCAATGGGACAGGCAGCAATACACTCCACCAAATGATCTATGGTGAATATTATAAGTAACCCTGAAGCAGCTTGGATGCAGGTGAATAAAGTGCTGGAATAACACACTAACCTGTCCATGCTAACAATTGTCCAAAGTCAAGTCACCATTTGCTCTAGAATGGGAGAACTGAAGATTCAAATCATAAAGCATTAAGAGGTGTGGACAGAGGTTGCTCCTTACACTGAACTGTACATCTACATTAGAATTAGTTCAATATTTCTCAGAGAAAAGAGGCAGCCTGCCATTCACTCATCTATGCAAGATAAAGCTTTTCAACTGAAAATGGTGTGTGGCAAATTACTTGTACCCTGCAACAATATCTTGCTGTTGGGATTCCTGGAAATACAAGCTGTCAAAACAGTCAGTATATTTATTATTTAAGAGTACTTAGCAGGGAAGTTAATCAAGTACTATATATTATTTCTAGATGCAGATATATTATATCAAGAGGCCTGGCTCTTCAGTGATGTAGATGGGCTATTTGTCTTACTGCAAAGTTTTCATACACGGAGGATCCAGCAAGCTAGCATTAAGCTACGTGTTGCTACACATGGGTTTCTGACTTCTGAGAGCAGGTGTGAATTTCAGCAGGTTCTGACAGGTTCTAGAGAACCAGTAGCAGAAATTTTGAGTAGTTCAGAGAACCGGCAAATAACACCTCTGGCTGGCTCTGAGTGGGGAGGGAATGGAGATTTTGCAGTATCCTTCCCCTGCCACGTCGACCAAGCCACGCCCACAGAACCAGTAGTAAAAATTGGAATTTCACCACTGCCTGAGAGTAATGGTAATCAGAAGTGTGCATAAGATTCTGAAATCTTCTATAAATGAAATGATCAATTGGTTAAGTCTTTGAACTGAATTATTTCTTAAGACCATGACTGGTGCAGAAGCTGAGATTTCATTCCTGAAATTATGGTTCTATCTTTGGTTTTGTCCACATGTCTACTACTTGGGAACCATTCTTTTGTCCCCATTGGTTTCAAAGGTAGTTAGGAGTTCATTTAATTCTGAGCAAAAATGAAGATTGAAATCACTGATATTTGCTCCCTTGTAAGTTGTGGAAACTGGCTTGATATGCCATCAGGAAAATTATTTTCCCTTTCATCCCACTTCATTTGTAATATTTTGCTATCCTAACTCCCCACCAAGAATCAATGGCATACATATGTACCAATTTAAGCTGAGAAAAAAAAGAAGATAAACCATAGGAGAATTTCTTTGGATTTTATTTAGTTTTCCCCCTCACATTTTTATGATAGGACCTGCTTCAAAAAATGTACTTCTTGGTAGTATTCATTCTATCCCTTTGTTCCTAAACCTTTCTTTCTTTCTTTCTTTCTTTCTTTCTTTCTTTCTTTCTTTCTTTCTTTTTCTTCCTTCCTTCCTTCATATCTCTCTCTCTCTCTCTCTCTCTCTCTCTCTCTCTTTTCTATCATGTTCTTTTTTTGTTCTTAATCATTCAGACTCCCTTCTTGCTTGTCTTTCTCCATTTTCTCTTTTGTCCCTTTTCTTTTTATTTCGCCGCTGTTTCTGCTGACCAGATACTGAGATGATGAGAGGAGTCCTTTTGACTGATGGAGCACTGTAGTGATTAGAGGAATGCTTTGGACCTTGACTTGCACAGAGAGCTCTTTCTTTGTCTTGCTTATGTGTATTCGTGACATAGGCTATTGTTGTCATCTGTTTTACTTCTCTGCACACAGTTTCATTTGGGTGAAACAATTTATCATTTCTGTTTGTATGACATTTCCCCCTATTTCATTTGTAGTCTAGTCCTTGGAGTTTTCTGTAATTTTCTCATGAATTGTCTCTCACAGAATGCTCATATCTGTAAGTTCCAATTGGTGGTTTCTGCTGCATATCAAGGGCAGGATACGAACCACTTGATTAACATAAGGACAGACTTTTTACAGAGTTTGAAAGTTTGCACCCTTACAAATAAAAGACTGTAAGGAAAAATGATGCAGTTCACCTCTCTAGCTTATAGAATAAATATGGATTTGGAGGCATTTTTTAAAAGATTTTTATTAACAAACATGTAAAATACACACACACAAAATTTAGACGTACACCACATTTATACAATACAATACGAACAGGAACAGGTCTTTCCATAGTTGTTTTCCAGGATTTGGAGGCATTTTTAAATATTGAAAAAACCCATCATAATAAAATTGATCTCTTACCTTCCTCCCAAAATGATAATAGTAATAATTATATGAATTAATTATTCAGCCAGGGATACTTCCAAAGTTCTAAGAGACTTCATCATGAACAATAAATTAATATATAAGAGAATAAAACTGAATAGAATATTATCTGAAGAGAAATCACTTAGACTTCAAATTCTTCCATCTATAGATTCAAAGTACATTTTTACCTGTAAACAAAATAATACTGAAAATGCAAGTGTACTACAAGCTTTAGTAATAAAAGGCAGGGAGTATGGTGAAAAGTTTGGGACCCAGAATAAATATAAAGAAGATCAGGCCAATGACTACAACCAGTGCTATAATGGTCAATGTGAAGATATTGAAGTCATGGGTTGCTTTTGCTTTTTAGGGTTGACTATAAATAGTAGAGGAACCAATAGTCATGAAATATAGTGCAGACTAGCAGTGGCAATGATAATCACACCCCACAATATATCAATATCAACAAAGATCAGAATTACAAAAAAAATTAGTTTTCCCTTGACACTGTGGAAGCAAAAGCTAGGTCTCTGAAGAAATAGTATTGGCACTTTTGAACTTTGGTGTTGGAAAAGACTCTTAAATATACTATGGAGAGCCAATAAAACAAAACAAAAAAAATGCCGTTGAACAAATCAATGTTACTATTTCGGACAAAAATGATAACCCTCAAATTATCATATTACGGACAGATTATGTGAAGACCTAGCTCTCTTGAAAAATCTATAATGCTGGAAAAAGTGAAAGAAATAAAATAAGAGGATGTCTAGCAGCAAGGATTATGGACTCAGTTACAATGGCAATGGGTGAATAGTTAGAAGACCAAAAATAACAGATCATCCTGAAAAGGTCCATATATGTGATCTTTAATAATTGACATTTACTTGATAGTACATAATCAAATTAATCAAGTACAACAGATAAGGATGACAAATTAATGCTGAGTTTAATTTATTGCTTGTTTTGTCAAAGTTGACTATTTATAAAGTATTTGTACATAAAATCCCATTCAAAAAAGCAGACCTGTAATAACTCAGCAAAATTAAATTAATGTTTAGTATATATAGTCCCAATGTTCCTTAAAAGATAAAAAATGCACATTTAACCTGTAGGGGGCAGTCTGGCTATCAACTTTGCAGCTGTTTTTACCTGAACAGCTTTTCTCCAAACACTACACAAGGGAAATCCAGCCTCCTGACAATGGATATGGCTAAAGTTAACCAAGATGATGTTTGAGTATGAGCATTCATCTATGTGATTTCCTACTCTGCATTTGTAATCATATAATCTCAAAGTAACTTTATTTCATTATTTTTAGAACGATTGTCTTAAATGTCCAACCTCATATTTCCATATGGAATCAGTTTTATTCCCAAAAGTTCCTGACACCACAATCAGGAAATTATGGGACCTGAGGTTCCAAGTATTTTGGAAGATATTAATTTCGGTGGAAAATTTGGTGGGTTTTTTTTTTTTTTTTGCATAACAGATGATTTCATGAACGTACTATTAAAATAGAATTCATATTATCAGCATTCTAGAAAATACTTTAGTAGTAAACTATTAGTAAATAGGAGATAGCCATGATTCTATATATCTACTCTAGAATTTGCAATTGAAAACAAAAATCAATGACTACCTATTATAATTGTGCCCAAAGATTAAGGAGACATCTGAATATCTTTTACAGTATATCTGGTTGGGCGAAATAAATGTATGAAATGTGTACAATGCTCCCTTGTTCACCATGAGAAGATATAATTTTTGGGGAGAAAGTTAAGAATATGGGATAAGAGTCTCACTGAATTCAACAGGACTTATTCCCAAGCATAGAGGCTGAAGAATGCAGCTTAACATACCAGACAGAATGTGAGAGAAGAAACAATTAAACCCTCAACACAAGGCAATGAATTGATGTAAGCAAGGTCACATAGAACAGGTCAAAATATAGAGATGTTATCCAAGTACAAAGTGCCCTGACTAATGTCTTGTTTATTAAACTAAAGTCCTCTCCTTGGAGAAAAAAAAACCCGCTGCAAGTCCTTATCAGCTCTTAGGCTTTAGGGAACAAGCAGAATACCAGCAATGACAAAAACTAACCTTTTTTTTAATGTCAGAGGAATCAATTAAAATGAACAGAGCTTTCCATCCTGTAGCCTTGAAATGCATTGTGCACAATAGTAAGAAAAGGATGAGAGAACATCCCTATAAATAGGGACTGCTGAAATAGAACTGAAAAATGAGAATTGAAAAATGACATGGACCTTGTGCCTTCCCAAACCTAAAATGGAGATAACGACAAAAGCCTATAATGAAGAAAAGCCATAACTACTTTTAACTAGGCCATTTCTTCTACTTGCTAGGATTACTGACTTCATTATTGTCAAACCTAAAATGCGTGTCACCCTTCAGTTGGAAACTTTTCCTTTAAAAAAAAAATCTAATTCACATAGGGGGTCAGAAAAGTGTAATTTGAAAAGGGAATTGGTTTCTTACTTCAAGTACTTACAACGTCCCCTGATATACAGCGTACACAAACAATTTAAGATATGTAGTTGTATTTTCCTGTAATAGGAAACAAAATTTAATTTTAAGATCTATCTGGAACCATTATGATATTCACAGGACTTATAAAATGAGATGCAGTAAAAACTTCACTTCATCACAGTTTCAGCCGCTTATGCTATTTATAATTGAGGAAAAGTCAGGCCTGGCATTACAGTAATACCATCGTAATGATGGATGCTCTACATTAATTGACACTAAAACATCTTTGTGTCGAAGTGACTGAACTGATTAGCAGTGTTCAAGTGATGTCAGCTACTGAATCCCCCAATCAACGGTGAGCTGACATGAAAACTTATCTGTGTTGTCTGCCAGTGGTGCACATTAAGAAGGTTGCTTACAATGCAATGCATTCAGGGTAAAGAAAGCGACCTTAGATTTATGACAGAGGAGAACAAAGCAGTCTGGCCTCTGAACTTCGTGGTCTGAATGACTGATTTTCCATTTAGTTGGGTAACATGAATTTGTTTTTAAAATTATGCCAGCAATTACTATGTCCCTGATTCATAATGCTGCTGTTCAGTCTGTCCTATGCTCTGTTGATATAGCAAGAACATTTCAGTTATCCAATAAGCAAGCTGCAGTTAGATTGGAACATCTCATTCTTTTTTAGGCAGAAAAACAAGACTTTTTAGGAACCAGAGTGGGCATTGTATGCTTGCAGATTATTTGCAGCAAAATCAGTAGCATTTATTTTTATGGTGTGCAATTATACCCCAGCATAAAGTCCCTTCGGTATGAAATAATGCAGTCATAATTTTTGAGCCATATTCCCCATTCCTCAAAATGTCACTAAGGCTGTACTTAGATTAGAGTCTAGGTTAAATAGCAGTGAAGCAAGACCTTGGCAATTAATCATATCTTATTGGCTTAAAGTAAAGGTAAATATTTCCCCAGACCAGTTGTGTCTGACTCATCTTTGTTTTTTTAGCCAAAGAGCCAGCATTGTCCAAAGACGCTCCTGTGGTCATGTGGCTAACATGACAATTCGCCAAACGCATAGAATGCTGTTATCTTCCCACCAAAGTGGTACTTATTTATCCACTCATATTATGCTAGGTGGGCAGGAGCTAAGGCATGTAATAGGCTTGTTGCATAGTGCTTGGATCTCAAACCCAGCTGCCAGTTTTCCAGCTGGCAAGCTCAGCATCTTTAACAGCCAAGCCATCAAACCCCATCTTGTTGGCTTAGAATCCATCTATCTCTCATAAGACTTTCCCCCCTTGTTTTGTTCCTATTTAATTCTAAATAGCATAACTTACAAGTTGTTTCTCACTGATATGTCTGCTGATTTCCTTCTAAATATGGGGTTTGACAAAATCTCAGTAAAGCAAGATGAGAAGATATTGAACTTCACCTAATTTAGCAACAGTCCCCTGGTTTTATCATCTCCTCAGAGAATCAAAGGGACTATAATCTACATGCATTCTATCTTAAGTTATCTATATCCACTCCCAAAGGGATTTTTCCAGAGCACCTTTTAAATGTCCTCACCTCTGCAATTATGGACCCCTGTAGTTCTTAGACCATATTCTTGTGCTCTGTGAACCTGAAATCCTAGCACAGGTTTTTCTAAGGTGCCAATTCTATGCAGAATGGTGTTGTCAGTTAATTTGCCCTTTTATGGAAAGACTGTTCAGTCATTCCAATCCCTGTTACCTAGAAATGTTCATATTTTTCCTTAAATCACCTTTTAATTGGTAGGTTTTGTGACTTACTATAGGGCTACATTATATTCAGAGTTATTAATAAAATAACTAGCATACTGTTAGAATGTCATTATCTTTTGGGGGGATTGTTTTAATTTATTTTTTTATTGACTATGGACCATAATAAAGTTGATTAATTGAATGATGATCAATTGATCGCTTGATTGAGAAAAATGTTCTAAGAAGAAATCTCCAGGCATGTTTAACTTGAACATAAGCTCCATTGAAGCAAACATAACACTGGAGACAACTGTGTACAAATGGAGTGTACATTGATATTAAGACTCACTGGACACTACTTCATCTTCATCTCTGGGGAAAAAAAATCTTTATAATCTGTGAATGGAATGGTGTTTTTCCTTAGGCCTTAGGCATACATTTGTAGGAAAAAGTATGTGTTGATTTGATTCATGATAGCTGCTTTTATTTCCTGAACATTGCATTAAATCTTCTGATTTTTCTACATATAGTAGAGAACCATCTGCAGAGGCTCAGCCCAGAATTTCACAATTCATGTCTTTCACTATCTTTGGTGATTATGCACCAAAGATAGTGAAAGACATGAATTCTACTTTTTTTTTTTAAGTGTTCTTCTAATCCCTTTTATTAGAAAAGCCTCAAAGTAGCAAACTGTCCCTGAAAGCAGATGTTGGGAGAGGGGTCTAAATTCATTCTAGCAATTTTATAGAGAAAATGCATGTCCTACTAGAATAAAGTAGAACAATTCTAGAACATGGTCTATTCTAATCCCTCTTGTAGAGCTCTAAGTACAAATAGAAATGCAAAGCTGAAAGTGATAGTTAAATCCAGAGAAGCTCAGTAAATCTACAAATATACAGGTGAAACTTGAAAATTTAGAATATCGTGCAAAAATTCATTTATTTCAGTCATGCACCTTAAAAGGTGAAACTAATATAAGTGTCCCACTCTAATCAGCTAATTAAGCCATAACACCTGCAAAGAGTTCCTGAGCCTTTAAATGGTCTCTCAGTCTGGTTTAGTAGGAATCACAATCATGGGAAAGACTGCTGACCTGACAGTTGTGCAGAAAACCATCACTGACAACCTCCATAAGGACGGAAAGCCTCAAAAGGTAATTGCAAAAGAAGTTGGATGTTCCTAAAGTGCTGTATCAAAGCACATTAATAGAAAGTTATGTGGAAGGAGAAAGTGTGGAAGAAAAAGGTGCACAAGCAGCAGGGATGACCACAGCCTGGAGAGGATTGTCAGGAAAAGGCCATTCAAAAGTGTTGGGGACTTTCACAAGGAGTGGACTGAGGCTGGAATCACACAGACGGATCCTGGACATAGGCTTCAAATGTTGTACTCCTCTTGTCAAGCTGCTCCTGAACAACAAACAACATTAGAAGTGTCTTATTTGGGCTAAAGAAAAACAGACATGGTCTGTTGCTCAGTGGTCCAAAGTCCTCTTTTCTGATGAGAGCAACTTTTGCATCTCATTTGGAAACCAAGGACCCAGAGTATGGAGGAAGAATGGAGAGCACAGACTGCAAGATGCTTGAAGTCCAGTGTGAAGTTTCCACAGTCTGTGTTGATTTGGGGAGCCATGTCATCTACTGGTGTTGGTCCACTGTGCTTCATTAAGTCCAGGTCAATGCAGCTGTCTACCAGGAGATTTTGTAGCACTTCATGCTTCATTCCACAGATGAGCTTTATGGGGATGCTGACTTCATTTTCCAGCAGGACTTGGCACCTGCCCACACTGCCAAAAGCACCAAAACCTGGTTCAATGACTGTGGGATTACTGTGCTTCTTGATTGGCCAGCAAACTCACCTGACCTGAACCCCATAGAGAATCTATGGGGCATTGCCAAGAGAAAGATGAGAGACATGTGACCGAACAATGCAGAAGTTGTCCTGCAGTGAGTTGGCCATGGCGAGTTGGTCGCAGTGAATTGGCTGCAGTGAGTTGTCCCATTCCATAGTGGCCGTTTGTGATTGTTCTATTTCATTCATGCAATTGGTTTCATGACCACTTCTCCTGTCAGATATGTTACAAGCAGGACTAAAGTATCCGAGTACCTGAAGTGTCTTCAATTTTTCCTCACATTTTCTCTTAAGATCATGAATGTATGCATATCTCATTTCTTTAAATTTACTTCCTTCCTTTCTCTCTCTCCGTTCTGATTTGTTTATCTAATAAAAAGTTCAAAACTTACACATTTGCATTGTTTTGTGTCATTTAAGTCTGCTAGCAAAATATTGCCCAAATATGATTGTTGAACACTGGGATACAATTACAGGTAATCCTCAACTTACAAACACAATTTAATCCAAAATTTATGTTGCTAAGCGAGACAGTTAAGTGAGTTTTGTCCCATTTTATGCCTTTTCTTGGCACAGTTGTTAGGTGAATAGTTGCGGTTGTTAAGTTAGTAAATGTTTGAATCTGGCTTCCCCATGGACTTGCTTGTTAGAAGGTCATAAAAGATGATCATATGACCCTGAGACACTGTTATCATCATAAATATGGACCAGTTGCCCAGCATCGAAATTTTGATGACATAACCATGGGGATGTTGTAACAGTTGTAAGTGTGAAAAACGATCATAAATCACTTTTTCCAGTGCTGGCGTAAGTTTGAAAGTTGCTAAATGAACTGTTGTAAGTCAAGAATTTACCTGTATTGCATATACTGTACTTTTCAGAGTATAAGGTGCACCGGAGTATAAGACACACCAAGATTTTGAAGAGGCAAATTTTAAAAAAACAGTTTTTGTACTCTACAGACCTCCCCAAAACAGCCCGTTTTTTGTGAAAATGGGCCTGTTTTTTTAAAGGCATGCATAGCCTTTAGGAGGCTTGTAGAGTGCTCCCGGGGGGGGGTGTACCCCCCCCAAAACAAGCAAAAAACGGCCCATTTTTTCTCTCATTTCTGCTCTCCCCAGCCCCCAGGAGCACTCTGAAAGCCTCCTAAAGGCTATGCACAGCCATTTTGGTGAAGGGGGCAGGGTTTCAGGAGGCAAAATGCTGTATTCAGTGTATAAGACATACCCAGATTTTCAGCCTCTTTTTTGAGGGGAAAAGGTGCGTTTTATAATCCGAAAAATATCGTATATGAGCTGGAAGGAATCTTATATGTTATTTAGAGCAGTCCTCTGCTCAGTGTACAAATCCACTGACTAATCCACTGGATAATTCCCAGCCAGGAGCAAGCCACCGATGTTTTGGGCAGGTGATACCATTGCTCAACAGCGTTTGCTACCAGATAATTCCTCATCATTTTAACTTGAAAAAGCCTGGCCCTTATCCCAAAGGTGCTTTTTTTTTCAGGAGGCAACTGGACTTTTTCTTCTTTTGAAGACTTTTATCTATGTACTTTGGAATGAAATGTCGAGGGACATTGTGCATGATAGGCCCGCACCAAAGTGGGAGCATGCATGTCCGTCGCATCAGCCCAAGTCCCCCCATCCGGCCCATCATCCTTCCAGTCCACTAAGTACTGGATTCGTCCCTTTAGCCATCTCGACTCCAGTATCCGGGCCACTTCATGCGTAAGCTGCTTCTCCGCGTCATGCGGTCATGGCTGGGGCGGAGACAGTGGGCGGAGAGGACAAGCCGACTGCTCAGGGACCAGGAGCGAGCGATGGATCACCGGGTGCACTCACATTGAACGTGGCAAGATCAGGCGATAGGCCACTGGATTGATGACGGCCTCCACCGGGAACGGCCGAAGGTAATGGTGGTCCAGCTTCTTAGCCGCCTGGTGAGATGGAAGGTGTTGCATGGACAGCCACACGCGAACTCCCACAGCCAACTCTGGTATTGCACCCCAAGACCTGTCCTCCACCCTCTTGTAGTCCTCTTTGGCTTGAGTCAGATAGCGGTGCACCACTTTGTGGACCACCTGGAGCTCCAAGAGGAAGTCCTGCACTGCAGGGACTGGGGAGTCAACTGGGGTAAGAGGAAAGAAGTGTGGGTGATACCCAACGTTAGCCAGGAAGGGCGTCGTCCGCGTGGAGGTGTGCTGCAAATTGTTAAATGCAAACTCCACCACGGCCAGGTAGTCTGCCCAGTTGTTCTGCTGCTGATTCATGAAGCAGCGCAGGTACTGCTCCAAGATCCCAATCACCTTCTCCGTCGTCATCCCCCATTGGTTTCAGGATGGTGCACCGAGGACAAACAAATCTGGACGTCCAGAGCCTCCATCAGTCCTTTCCAGAACTGACCCGATCAGGTAGGCTGTGCAGGTGGAAGACGTGCTGGATGAAAATGCGGGTGGTGGCGCGGGCTGTTGGCAATCTCTGACATGGAATGAAATGCACCATCTTCGTGAGCATGTCCACCACCACGAGGACCATGATAAACCCCGAAGACAGAGGCAATTTCATCAGAAAGTCCATGGACATGGCTCCCCAGGGTCTGTCCGGGATTGGCAATGGCTGAAGCAGCTCTGGAGGAGCTCCCATCACTTACTTGGCCTACCGACACTGTACACAAGAGGTGACGTACGTCTGTATGTCATGTCATAAGTGGGGCAACCAGAAGATATGAAAGACCAGGTTCAAAGTCTTGAAAAGGCCAAAATGTTCCACCGCCGGATTGTCATGGCACTGGGAGAGAATAAGTCCCCGGAGGGCCCTGCAGGCACATAGAGCCTGTCCCGGTACCTCAAGAGGTCCACAGGAAGGCCAGCCCTACCTCTGGCCTCCGTTGCTCCATCATACCGCTGCATGTCCCGTCCGAGGCCATAAGTCCATGGGCCCATGAACTGCAACAAAGGATTCATCAGACAAAACTGTCCAGGGTGGAAGCAGGTCTGTGGTGCAGAGTACCCAGGTTTCCTGGACAGAGCATCTGCCCTTTGGTTGCGCACACTCGGGATGTAGGTCACTCAGAAGTTGAATCGGGCAAAGAACAAAGACCACCGGATCTGGCACTGGTTCAGCTTCTGCACAGACATGATGGGTGTGGTCAACACATTGCAGGGACAGGAACGTGACCAGGTTCTGGGACCAATAAATCTGGGGGTCGTACGTCCGCAGTCAGGCCAAGCCCAGGACCATGGGGAAATGCAGGCCCGAGGCAGTGTAAAACTGGATGGCCTCCTTGTGATCCCTGATGACCAGGCACAAGGGCTACGTGGTGGCCTTGATAGGCCCAGACAGAAGCACCCGGCCATCAATGGTCTTGAACAGCATCAGTGGGTCCACCGGACACAGAGGGACTGCATACTTGGTCACAAATTCCTCATCCATGAAGTTCGTGGTAGACCCAGAATCAACCAGGGCATGGGCCGGAATGCCTGGTGGACTACCAGACAGGAGAATGCGTGCTGCCAAGATCAAGTGCCGGGGAGGGCCATCAATCTCTGTCTTAGTGTGTGCCTGACCTAAGGTCTCCCTCAGATCGGGCTCTGCCCGTTTCCCGACAAGTTATTCTGGAGCTGAGGGGTAGGCCCCAGACCTCGCAGCCCCCTACTCTTCTTGGGGCAAACTGCTGCCAGGTGCCCAAGATCCCCGCAATAAAAGCACAACCCTCCCATGGAGCTAGGGTCTCCTCTGGTTTCCTGGGATGTGCGGCAATGCCCCCGCTTCTGCAATCGGGCGTCTATCCGGAGGCACAGGTGGATCAGCATGTTGAACATCGGTGGCCTGTCCACGCGCACCAGCTCATCCTGCAGGTCGTCCAACAGCCCATCTTGAAAGGTGTCCCTGAGGGCTGCCTCATTCCAGGCTGAATCTTGGTTAAGAAGCCTGAATTCACTGACATTGTCCTGCAAGGAACCCTGGCCCTGCTTCAGCGTCTTGAGATGTCTGGTGGCTGTTTCCTCCTTAATGGAGTCCTCATACATGAGTTTGAGATGATCGCAACCCCCCCTGAAATCGTCCAGCAAAGGGCTAGCCTGGGCCAACAAAGGGTTAGCCCAATGAGCTGCGGAGCCAGAGAGTAAGCTGTTGATAAACCCCACTTTAGCCCGGTCAGTGGGAAAGTCGTCCGCTCTTTGACTGATAAAGAGCTGGCATTGTCCCAAGAGAACTGGAAACAAGGCTTGGGTGCCATCAAACCTATCAGGCATTTCCTCCAAGGCTGGAGGGGAATAGCATGCCCTTGAAGCTGAGCTATCTGGCTGGCCAGCAAGGCCACCTGCTTTGCCAGTTGAGCGTTTTCAGCACAGAGCTGGTCCATGGTGGCTTAATGTAAGTTGTTTGGGCAGGAAACAAACTGTTCTGACCCCCCTGCCTGTGAATAAACCAGAGCACACAGGCTTGGCTGTTTGCCACTGTTCAATTACTGAGGTAATGAATCCTTTGGCTGAGGGCCCAGGCAACTCACGTTCAATAGAGTAGCTCTGCAGCAACCCAGATAGTTCAAACGAAGCAACACAGATAGTCCAAACGAACAGACATGGTTGTTTCCTGCAAATGTCCCCTCCCAACGCCTCACCTATAATCTCTCTTGGGAGGGGCCAATCAACAACCACCTGTGCTTAATCATTTTCTGTGAGTCTGCCTACGGAGTTGCTGCTTCCGTTTCTCAGCCCTTCTCAATCTAGCATCAGGGACAAACTGCATTTGATCCTCCCCACTGCTCCATGCCTCAAGCGCCTCCTGGTGGCCAATCAGCCTCTCTGGTCCCTGCTCTGAGTCTGAACCCTGCCCAGGGTCCTCCACATCATCCAGACTCATATGGTTTCTTGCTATCTGAGTCCCTTCCTCTCTGGCACATTCTGTGAAGAAGATAGCATGAACATTTCTGATGACATTTTATTAACAGATAAGTCTTAAAAGCTGTTTTAATTCTGTGAAGTAGTCAGTCCAAATTACTGGTTCATGTTTCATTAAGTCTGATCAAAGGTCATCATGGTTTTGCTTCTCTTATGTCATTTATATTTGCCTGCCTGCGGCTGGAGTAAATCTTTCTTTCTTCCAGCCATGTCTGTTACCACATTTTTAGGGCTATTAATTTGTTGCAGTGTATCATAATGTAATATAACATTTAGATCCGGCAGTTTGATGTGCAATAATATTATTTTGCACAATTAATTCCTGCTTTCCATCTGTATAAGTGCATTCAAAGGGAATATCAGTTATGCTGTTCTATTTTCCAATTATTTTAGCATGTGGAGTTCATATTACAGTATTATATAAGTTATGAACATGATGTAGTAAAACAAAATTATGCTGCAAAAAGAACAATCTGTACAGTAGTAGCATATATGAGTATCTGAAATAAAAAGAATATTAAAATAAATTTATTCTACACTGTTTCTCCAAAAATAAGTCAGGGTCTTATTTTCTTTTGACCCCCCAAAATAAGCACATGGCCTTATTTTCAGCGCAGTCTTATTTTTGAGGAGCAGGGGCAGCGAGCCTGGTCATCTCATGGCTGCTGCTGTGTTGCAATATTTTTGGGGAGGTCTTATTTTTGGAAAAACAGGGTACCTCAGATTCTTCCAATCGAAAACTTAATTTTCTCTGCCTTAAATCAACAAGGGATTTAACTTTGATCAAGTCTACTTCCGAATATTTAATAGACAGGTGGCTTAATGACTAATTGAAGTTACAACAGATCTCTTCCAAAGGTACTTATGAACCGCTTCAAGAATTATGACAAAGGCACCCAGAAACAGTCCCCAATGTGGTTACATGACTACATTTGGGTATTTAGCAACTGACTCACTTTTACGGCTGGTTGCAGAATTGCATGATCCCATGACCACAACTTTCAACATTTTTTTGCTAGTTTCTGGCCTTTTCGTCCAGTTTCCAGCAAAAAAATGCCCATAGGAATGAATTTACTCATTTCACAACCGTGAAGTTGCTTTATGACTGAAGAGCTTGCTTTATTACTGCAATGTTTACTTTATGATCACTGCAAAAAAAAGATTATAAAATTGGGTTGATCATGTGGTTGCCTCCACTTACAACTAGAGCCAAGGTGGCGCAGTGGTTAAATGCAGCACTGCAGGGTACTTCAGCTGACTGCAGTTCTGCAGTTCGGCTGTTCAAATCTCACCGGCTCAGGGTTGACTCAGCCTTCCATCCTTCCGAGGTGGGTAAAATGAGGACCTGGATTGTTGTTGCGGGCAATATGCTGACTCTGTAAACTGCTTAGAGAGGGCTGAAAGCCCTATGAAGCAGTATATAAGTCTAACTGCTATTGCTATAACTTTGATGACTTAAAATAGAAATTCCAGGTCATAAATCAAGAACTACCTGTATGAAATCTGAATCCCGATAAATTAAATCCCCAATTTTACAAATGTAGTATAGTAAAAATACTGGTTCCATACGAAGTTTTCATTGTCTTAATATTATACCTATGAGCCAAGGTGGCGCAGTGGTTAAATGCAGCACTGCAGGCTACTGCTAGATCAGCAGTTCAGCGGTTCAAATCTCACCGGCTCAGGGTTGACTCAGCCTTCCATCCTTCCGAGGTGGGTAAAATGAGGACCCAGATTGTTGGGGGCAATATGCTGACTCTCTGTAAACCGCTTAGAGAGGGCTGAAAGCCCTATGAAGCGGTATATAAGTCTACTGCTATTGCTATTGCTATGAAAAATACAGCTCTACTTTCTATTTGTTATTAATATTCTGCTTAGAAAAGCCATTTATAGGAAAGTTTTCATAGCACCTATAGCACTTAATTTGTAATTTGTTGATTAAAAATTTCAACTTACCATCTCCGAATTTGCATCTATTTTTTTTTCTACAGGACTTATCAACTGCTCCAATTAGATGAATTCTATCTTAAATAATTTGTGCTTTATCCATATCACAAAGATTTTCATAAGAATGTATTACTTGTCCTTAATTTTTACAAGTGTAATTCAAAATGACGACTATACCACAGGGTACAGATGCAATTGCATTCATATTAATATAGGCTCATTTTATGAATTCTCTTGTTATGATCGGGGGAGAAGACAAGGCTAACAGAACTTGATGTTAATCTAAAACATTTTTAGATTAACTAAAAGGATGTGAGGTAAGGCTGCAGTAATTTTAAACAGGATAGCCTCCCTTGGAAATTCCTGAATTAGAAGTCAAAATCATAAATAAAGGATAATGCAGCCAAAAACTATACACGCTGGACCATATTCAGTGCTGTGGGGAGCAGAGAACACCATGAACTACACATTTTTTTCTGTTTGCACATCCAGTACATATACCCGTCTACCACCAGAAATAAATTATCATGTATTTTTTCTTTCAGTAACAAAGAGTTTGAAAAGCTTGAGCTATTTTAGCCCTATCTGCCGTGTATTTGGTAAATCTTCCTTTAAGTTAGTATCCATCACCACATCTAATGGAAATTATTTTCATAGTTTAATAATGAGCTTTGTGGAACATTTTTCATGTGTTGCTAATCTCCTGCCAATCACCCTTCAATTTTGATTTTCCTTCTTACGTTTTAACACACTTTCATAGATCTCCGTCTGTGATCTTCATTCTTGCCCTTTTTCTAAACCCAATATCCCCACCTTTCTTTATTCAACTTTTAATCATATTTCTACACAATTTCCCTCTGCACCTTTCTTTCACTTTGCAGACTCGTCTGGTACTCAAACATGGTTTCTCCATATTTGAAGTGGGGGTGTCAAACTTGATTTCATTGTAGGCTGCATCAGGGCTGTGTTTGACCTCAGGGGGGCCATGGAGGGGGCATGGCCAGCTCGACGTCATTCGGGTTGGGGGTACCTCTGGTGGCCGAAGCGCTCTGCCAGCAAAAATGGTTTCCAGAGCTCCATTTTTGCTGGCAGAGGTACTGTGGGCCAATCTTCCACTGTTTCCAGGGAAGCCCTGTGGGCCAGATCTAACCACCCCACGGGCCAGATTCGGTCCCCATGCCTTGAGTTTGACACCCCTGTCTTAAAGGCATCTTATAAAGATATGTGTGTAATAGAAACAAGATTAAGTTTCATTTCATAAACAAGTTTTAACATATTGACACTTATAAGTTAGAAAGAATTCAGAGAGCACAGCATTCCTGAAATAAAACCATCAAATAGCTGCAAATTATCTCCCCAAACAGCTTCAACGCTTTTTAGCGGAAGGATAAAATGGATTTGATATGGACAAATTCAGACTGCATCTGTATACAGTGAAGAATAAAAATCCCTCTGAAGTGTGTAGAACTAAAGGTTTTACAAATGATTTAGTACCTCTGCTTCAGAAAACTGGATGCTGAATCAGCAAATAAGTGAGAAATTGCTATATTCTATTTCAACAGAATAGTGGGATGAAGGGGAGGGAGAAGAAGGGGAAAAGTAAAAAGACCAAGAGTTCTGTTTTATAACACAAGATAGAGGTTAGTAAGAGCTGGCTAACAACAGTATGAATCTTTGGAGTGCAATAAATAGAGATGTGCTAAGCAACAACAACAACACTGACTGTCCTCTGCTAGGTATCATATCATTCTAAAAATCTCAGGAAATCACTGAAAGATTTTAGGGATTATCTCAAATTAAAATACTTATTAAGGATGAACATTACCTTGTTTGTGTTCTTAGGAGCAATTCTCCAATCTTTCTTAAATTGTAATTAACCCAGCAAGTGTCATTTATTTTTTTCCTTAAATAATGGACCTATTGACTTTGGTTCATGAATGATTTACAGGTAGTCCTCGATTTACAACCATTCATTTAATGACAATTCAAAGTTACAACAGCATTGAAAGAAGTAACTTATGATCGGTTTTCGCACTTAGCATTGCAGCATCCCTCAATCACCTGATCAAAATCTTGGGGCTTGGCATGTATTTGTAACAATTGCACTGTCCTGGGATTACATCATTACCATATGTAAACTTCCCAGCCTGCCTTTGATAAAGCAAAGTCAATGGGGAAAGCTATGTTTGCTTAATGACTGCACAATTCTCTTAACAACTGCAGTGATTCACTTAACAACTATGGTAAAAATGTCATAAAATGGAGCAAAGCTCACTTAACAACTGCCTTGTTTAGCAACAGAATTTTTGGGCTCCATTGTGGTTGTAAGTCAAAGGCTACCTGTACCAAAGATGTTCATGTGATCACTATTCAGGGCAGTGGTGGGTTTCCTTTTTTTTTACTACTGGTTTGCTCGTGCACACAGAAGAGTCTGGGTGGGTGGGCAGAGCCTGATCCAGGCTGAACCAGGAGCAGCCTACCTCTCATTCAGGGCCATCAAATTTGCTTAAAGGTTGCCTGACAAGGGATCAGAGCTTTATTCCATATCTAATTCAGGGGTTCTTCTCAGGGATGCACCTAACTTCCCCTTCTCACAGGGTGCTTGTCTCTACATTTTTAAGTTTCCAAACAGACATTTTTGGCATGGTCACTGAGAAAGGGGTGGTACCCAGAGACTTAACTCTTCACTAACTGAAGACTATGAATATACAGTATCTGTCCCCATAAACCTATCCCATAACTTCATAGCCAGCATATACAGATAAGACAAATGTTTCTGTAAGTATCATAGATTTCCATCCAAAATAAATAAACAAGATCTATTTTGCCTCCAGTAAAAGCAAAATATAAATATTACATTTTACATTACATTGTGCAGAGTGGTGAGGACGGCAGAAAAGATTATTGAAAGTTGACTTCCTTCTATCCAGGGCATGAGGTGCTTGATCACAGATGCTATATGAGATGTTTGACCAGAGTCTGCGGTACTGTATTGTCTAAGATACTACTCATCCTCTCCATGACCAGTTTTCTTTGTTATCTTCTAGGAGGAGGTTTTGAAGCATCCAAAGCAGAATAACTAGATTCTGTAATAATTTGACACCATATAGTATCAACCTTGTTAACTCTCAAGATTCTTTTTTCCACTAAGTATTCAAAATAGTCTGTGATTTTATCTATATCTACATATCATATAACATATCTAACATATCTAACATATCTGTTCTAACCCCCTCCTCCATCCAGTAACGAAAGCCGAGACAAGTGTAAAATGGAATGTCCTTTAATAACAAGACCAGACTCTCGGTGACAGAAAGCCAAATAAACAAACAGCTAAGGACCTTGGCAGCAAGTCCGACAAACCTTGGCAGCAATGCAAACAAACTCTGGCAGCAATCATTTCTCTTTAGTCCAAGCGATGACTTCTGCAAGAAGGGCGCGGCACAAGCAGTCTCATTTATAGTCTGGAGTGGAGCTTAATGACCATCAGCTGAGTGTAATTACCTCCTGTAATTACGTAGTTGTTCTTGACGCCGAGTAGCCCTTCGACGGCGTGCATCCCGGAACAACTCACTGTTGGTTTCTAGATCACTCTCTCTTGTCTTCTCCCCACTGATCCAAGACTCAGGCGCCACCAGTCTTTCTGCACCCTGCTCAGAGTCGGAACCCTGTCCAGGGTCCTCCACATCCTCCAGGGCCGACTCATAGGGCCCCTCGCTGTCGGAGTCTGGTGGCAGCTCCAACAGCTCCTGCCGGGCCACAACACATATCTAACATATTTAAGGTTTAAGGTTTATTGTATTTATATGCCGCCCTATTCCCAGAGGGACTCAGGGCGGCTAACAAACCCAAGGGGGGGGGGTAAACAAGAAGGAAATACAACAAACAAGGTACAAAGAGAATTTAAAAAGACAATCAACAGTCACACGATTCGAGAGGGGAAGGGAACTCGTTAACCCCAGGCCTGCCGGCACAGCCAGGTTTTAACAGCTTTGCGGAAAGCCTGGAGAGAGGTGAGGGTCTGAATCTCTGCGGGGAGTTCGTTCCAAAGAGCCGGAGCAGCCACAGAGAAGGCCCTCCCCCGGGTAGTAGCCAGATGACATTGGCCATATCTAACATATCTACATATACAACATATACAACATATACAACATATATAACATATCTATATCTATATCATCTATCTATCTGTCTGTCGATCTATCTATCTATCTAATGTATATATATATGTGCAGTTGTGCATTTGTGTGTATGGGTATACATATATATTTTCTTTTGAGAGAAGGCATCAGAATTTCATTTTTTTAATGTGTGCTAGTGTGTTCACAGAAAAAAGGTTATCTTATTTTGTCTTATCATAGTTTTAAAAAGCATGGTTCCTAACCCTGTATCTGTCTTTCTGGCAGTTTTCACACACAGAGAGAAACAAACCCCAAGGTTATAAATAGTTTCTTCAAATTTCCTTCTATTCTACTGAAGAAAAAGTTATAGCCATTTGTGTTTTTCCAGTTCTAGTCAAACAGAGTTAAGAAAAATGCTTCTGATCTCAGCTAAAGTGTGCTATTTTCCAAAGGAAATCACTGTAGGAACAATCAAAGATATTAGATGAGACTCTCCTTGGGAGGCTGAAATAAGTACAGTTGCAGCAAGGAATTCCAACAGCTAAGGGGACATAATCAGAAGCTGTCTCCAGGGGCCTCCGGCCTCTAACAAAGAACACACAGAGGAAGCCAAGGCATAGAATAGATAGATCAACTCTAGGAACTGAAATGAGTGAATGAGAATCTTCTTCCCCACCTGAATATACATTTTCCCAGTACAGAGATTTTAAAATATTTTTGCAAATGAATATATAGCGGATCTACAAAAAAAAACCCACCATAGTGGAGAAGTTTCCTCTGAAGGGTTCACTAATATCAGAACTCTCAGGAGCAAACCATTATTTCAGACAGTGATTTTCAAACTGTTTACAAACTTTCAGAAATGCCATCCAATGAAACAAATGCCCCTTCCCATTGTTTGTCTTTAAAATTATGGAATTTCATATTTCCAGTGAAAAAAATAATTATGGATGTATTTATGCATGCCTTTCCATCCTTCCCATAAGGTCCTTTTAAACTAGATTTTGTACAAAAAAAAAATACATTAGCTATTTATTCTTCAATCATTTTATGTATTCTGACCCAGCCTTAGCAGAACCAAGAAACAAACTCCTTGTCCCGAAAGACCCCTCTTTATTTAGCTCCTGTGAATTACTGGCATTCACACACTGAAAAGTCCAGGCAATAATCCTTCTAAGGGTTAATTGCAGTAACAGACCTTATCAGTTCCTTGGGATACTTGCCAGGCCAAATTAAGTTCTGGCAAGCAATCTCTGAGGCACGAACCACCCCTCTCCCTTCCTCCTATTTATTCCCCAGCCATTCAGCGTCCACGTGGGCCTTTCTTCCTGAGTCGGCTCCTTGCCCTCAGTTGTTCTGCTCCTAACAGCTCTGTACATGGGTGCATCTGGAACCAGCCCCAGCTTTCGTCCACTTATCTCCGACTCCGAAGGCAGCCGGGAAATGTCAGACGGCCCTGACTATAACTTTGCTTCCAATGCAGAGCATCTATAACGGGGGTAAAGTTCCCATGATTCACTTCATTGTGGGCTGCATCAGGGCTGTGTTTGACCTCAGGGGGACCATGGAGGGGGCATGGCCAGCTCGACATCATTCGGGTTGGGGGTACCTCTGGTGGCCAAAGCGCTCTGCCAGCAAAAATGGTTTCCAGAGCTCCATTTTTGCTGGCAGAGGTACCGTGGGCCAATCTTCCACTGTTTCCAGGGAAGCCCTGCGGGCCAGATCTAACCACCCCATGGGCCAGATTCGGTCTCCATGCCTTGAGTTTGACACTAACTTTGCTTCCAATGCAGAGTATCTATCAGAGCCTTCCCCAGGCTCCAGGACTGGCCCAAGTTCCTCCCCAACCTCCTCATCATCTGAGTCTGCCGCCAGATGTGCTGACAGCTGGCGGGCCACAACATGTTCCTCATGCCATTTTTCCATAATATAAAATGTATATACAGTGGGAGGGTAGTTCAATGAAATCCTTTTTTCAATATTCACTGTTGCATTTTCTATTTATAGTTTCCTTTGGGGGCAGGGCTGTATGAGAGATTATCAATCTACTTAATGTAGTTTGTGTAGATTCACAGTTGATAAACTGCATTTGAGACATGCTTCCTATTGACCGTGGTCTAAATTTTAGTACTCATATTGTTGTGGATGTTTTAAAAAGTGTTCAGTCATTGATCCATTTTTACTAACTTATCACAGCAACCCACCATAGTAACCACCCAGAATCACCAAGTGAGATGGGCGGGGTAGAAAAATTATAGACAGGTAAATAAATACATAGATAATAACTGCAAAAAAAAATCACTCAAATAAAAAGGTCATATAGAACAGAAATAGTAAACTGTAACTAAGCTGCCTTTTTGTACAAAACAACCGGGAATGGGAGAGATATTGCAATTGCATGCCTATCCTCTCATAATGATACTGTCTCAGAGACATCAAATAGCAACAAGTAAAATGTCCAAACAAGTGATACAGTTTACAAGGTCCATAGAGAAAGATATCTTGGTGGAAAGTCAGTCATGAAATGATATCCTGAAGAAGTTAAGTGATAGCAAAGAAATTTACTTGCAGTAAAGGCAGGAAGGAAGGATATGGCTAAAGCAGCAAGTGGTCTCAATTGATTGGTAGCAAACAAGGGGAGTTGTGAATCTCCGTGGACTTCCAACAATCTATGAACCACAGTTACTGATTTAAAGGATGCAACAGACAAGAAGGATTGCTCCTCTGTTAAATCTGTTAGACCTGGGAACTCCAACTTGATTGAATCTAGGCAATGCTCCTCTTTTGTTTGTAAAACTCTCTTGAAGTAAGAAAATGGGCTAATAACAAGATATGTACATTCTTCTCCCTGCAGTGTAAATCTGTATCTCCAACAAGACAGTGTGTCAACATGCCAGTACTTTAAACCACAGAATCAGAGAAAATAAAGTAAAATTCACTCCCAAATTAGGCTTGACCTTGAAAAAACTTTCTTTCTCTTTTTTAACCAATTCAAGGATTTGCTTCAGCAAATCTGGCTTTTACGCTGCATTGAAGCTTCTTCACAAAGCAAGTCATCCAATTTTAAAGAATCTCACTTTGATAGGGATACCAGCATATTAAACATATTTGTCCACCAGGAGGCAAAGTGTTATGGACTACTGTACACAGAAAAGTCCTGCCTAAAGTGTCTTGATTTTTAAAAAGTGAGATCAGCCATGTAGACTGTAAATATCCCCAGTCCCTGAGTTTCCAGTGCTATAATATGAAAGATAGATTGATGGTGTTCGCAAACATAAAATTAGAAATCTCATTATGGAAAGGAACTAGGACAGAAAATGGTTAAATGGGAAGGGAGCATGACAAAGCATTAAGCTGTTCTTGGAAAATATGATACTCTTATGAGATTTCTCATAGCAATTAAAGTCAGACATGCCAGATGTTTTGAAATATATCAGAGTATTACTGAAAACCTGAACCCTTTAAAGATTAAAGATAATTCCAACAACTACACATTTAAAAAATCTTCAAGTTGGCTTGACTGAGAATGCAATGAGCACTTAGCACTAAAGAAATGGTTAAAGTGGATGAATCCTCAGAGGTATTAAATAATGTATTATTTAAAAAAGGGTGTATAAGGACTTCATTTAAGAAGAAAAAAGAAGGCTTTCCAAAGGCAACATTAGAACATTTTGAAGAATGCAGTATGTAGGAGAAATAGATATCTTAACTTTGGGGAAAATAATGAAACAAAATATACTGAAAATACAAGGAATAAGAAAGAATGATATTGTTAGGAGCTATTTAAGTATAATGTTGCTTATAGATAATGCTGATTCAGGACAGTGGCAAGAAAGATTAAAAGTTTAATATATCTTTTATGATCAATAAAGCAATAGGAGATGATTATATATAAATGTAAAGCATTCTGCAAGATATTTGAATTTCCCTGGCCCATAATCTGTATATTCAATGAAAGTTTAGGGTCCTGTGTCTATAGTAAGTTAGAACAAGAACATGTGGGTCTTTTTGTCCATAGTTGCCCCTGATCTTTGGAACACCTTGCCTTATGTAGAGTCTGAAGACTTCCTAGAAAATTATTTTTGCAGTTTTTCCTGATAAAACAGATTTTCACAGATTTGTTATCACTATCTGTTCGTGAGTTTGGGTTTTGATGTAATTGATTTCTACATTTTAATCTTATTGTAAACAATCCAGAGTTATATGAGCTGGATGTACATAAATATTGTAAATAAATAATCCGCAAATCTCTTGTAGAGCTTGGTATTGAATTTAGCCAATTATGCAATTATTACAATAAAATGTATTTCTTTGTTCATTTATGAAATAGACATATAGAAAATATGAGTATAGATTTTTTTTTAAAAAAAATCATTCATCTGGAGCTATCTGCAATCAAATAAATGTTTAAATTTTTAAAAGCCTATCTTTATTCAGTTTATTTGAATGCAAATGCAAGTAATAACTTTGCATCTTAGTAAGTTTGTAATAAATAAAATTGAAGCAAACTTTACATTAATCTCATTTCATATTAAGAAGTGCAAGTGTCTCACGTGGTTAGAATACTGAACTGACAATTTGCAAGCCCACGTTTGAGACTTGAGTGTTGCTGTATAACGGGGATAAAGTTCCCATCATTCACTTCAGCTCCGGGCGACCTAGAAATTCAAAAGTGTGCAATTGCAAGTAGATAGATAGGTACCACTTTGGTGGTCTCATTAACAGAGACATGAAAGGAGCCTCCAACTGAGCGTCCCCAAGGCAATGTTGATGTCACCAGCGGATCCTTTCACCATGGAAGTGCCTCATATTTCTGACACTTAAAGAAATTGTATTTTCTATTTAGACCACTAACAAAATTAAGAACACAGCAAATGCAAACATAGATTTAAGGATTTTTTGAATTATTTTTCATTATAGTATGAGAAAGAGAGTATCTAGAACTTTTTTACATTATATATTTTATTGTCTCATTTTAACTTCAACTTACACAAAGTTTTAGTTCCTTCTGTAAGATGGCAAAATAGATAACCAAATGAACACATAAAGTTTTTAAAATTATGCTGCTGATTGTTAGTGCTAAAAAAAATATTAAAAATGTTGTAGCTGAATAATGCAGTGAATATACAATTGTATTTGATGTTTGATATTACGTTTTGCCAAGATGATAAACTGCATGGATCTTTTTATTACATACTGTGAACTATAATCTAGAATATAGTTTTTGTATTGTTTATATCTTCTTTTTCCTGGTTGTTATGACCAATAGAACAAATAATATTTTTTCTCTCACATTCCAATCTGCCTAATCAGACCTTTATCTCAAACTTGAGCTCATTGACCTCAAACCTATGGTCATTTTTCTTTTTAGAAGAAAAAATGTCTTCTAATAATTGAAAAAATTTACTGATTGAAATGAATTACGCAGACGAAAGATCATTTGGTAATATTTTGATTATTTATTATGAATGTATTCTAGAAAAAGAGGTTTCCCACACCAATAATTTTTTTGTAAATATGAAAAATTATGTAGTCCTCACTCAACAACCCAAATAGGAATTTTTGTTACTAAGCAAAGTGATGCCAGTCTCCCAAGTAGGGCAGACAAGAAACACAACAAGTTCTACTTTACTGAAAATTGAATCTTCCAAGTCTGGAAGAACAAATCTGAAAGAACAAAGATGATTAGGGGACTGGAGACGAAAACATATGAAGAACGGTTGCAGGAACTGGGTATGTCTAGTTTAAGAGAAAGAAGGGCTAGGGGAGACATGATAGCAGTGTTCCAATATCTCAGGGGTTGCCACAAAGAAGAGGGAGTCAAACTATTCTCCAAGGCACCTGAGGGTAGAACAAGAAGCAATGGGTGGAAACTAATCAAGGAGAGAAGCAACTTAGAACTGAGGAGAAATTTCCTGACAGTTAGAATAATTAATCAGTGGAACAGCTTGCCTCTAGAAGTTGTGAATGCCCCAACACTGCAAGTCTTTAAGAAGATGTTGCATAGCCATTTGTCTGGAATGGTATAGGGTTTCCTGCCTAGGCAGGGGGTTGGACTAGAAGACCTCCAAGGTCCCTTCCAACTCTGCTATTGTATTGTATTAAATTTCCTGCTGTTTCTTTTTACCACCTGACGACTTTAGATAGATCCTGTCTAAGTTTCATGCTCTGCCATTATTCACCTGTGTAGCGGTGGCATCCTGCCATTTAACAACCGGTTCGATGATCGTGTGTTTTGCTGCGTGCGTGTGTGCACTTTTACCAAAACTTACCTTCCACGTTACTTCTGTAACACAGCTGAGCTGCAGCAATCCACTCTGCTGGACTAATCAGCTGAGAGGATATATGTAAGTAAAGCTCAAGGGCGGGAGGGTGGACCCACCTGATCATTGGGAGGGCGGACCCACCTGATCATCGGAGTGAACCAGTTCACTCTCAGCTGATTGTCAGAACTACCTGTTCACTCAAACTGGTCCAAACTGGCTGAATCCCACCCCTTCACTTATGTCCCCCTACCCTTTTATCTGATCATGCCCTAGGCAATGCCCCTTGTCTCCCAAGGTCATTCCCATACACCATTTACAGGCAGTCATGTGTCTGTACTGATCAGCAATGGCAGGTGAGAACCACATCTTTTTCCTGCTTTGCCATACTTGGCTCCACTTCAATTCCCCCCCCACCACCTGCTTCTCTCCCCTCCCTTCTCCGTCCTTTTGGCTACCCTGGACTCTACTTCCTTTCCTACTTTGCCACCCTGCACTCTTCTGCCACTGCCTTTCTCACTGCTTTGCACTCTGTTGCCTCTGCTGCCCCCAGCTGACCTTCATCATATTTTTCCCACTGCCAATAAGACATGCCAGGTCCAGCTCTTCATGCGGCAGCATGAAGAGCTGAGGTCTTCCCAACCAAATGGTTGAGACTTCAGCTGGTCTTTTGGAGGCCATGGGCAAGCTGGTTGGGGCTGTGGGCTATGAGCTGGCATGTGCTGTTAGGTAAGCTCCCCGTTGGGAGAGCGAGTATGTTCAGCGAAGTGTTGTGAGAGTTGTCTTGGAGAACACACAAACCAGCATACAGAGACGCTGCAGTTTAAATAGGCTTTTACTTTCAAGGAAATAGAGGTATCAGAGTCCATCAAACAGTCCAAGTCATACACGGATAAGACAGACAGTCATCAACGTCTTTCAGTTAAGGGATAACCCAAATAACATAGTCCAGTAATCATATAATCAGTCTGGTACTCATAGTTTGCTAACAGTTGCAAAACTTACAATAGCTCACGGCACTTTCTAACAGCCAGCTTCCAAAAACACTCAGATCAGATCAGCCCAGCATCTAACAAACAGAAAACTAACAGTCATTCTGGCTCCCTCTTATGGCCGATTGAGGAAAACAGCAACCAATCACATTTTACAGTATGATTTAAAGAAATAGGTACAACATTGTTACATGATTTATATATTGCCAACCCAACCGTTAGATTATATTCCTAACATGTGCTATGGAAGGTGGGTGATAAGTGACCTGCGTGATCTCGTACTCCTTAGGTGGTAGGAGCAACTTACAGGAGCAACTTGTGACTTTTTAAAAATGAATTTCCCTTTGACTTTGCTTTTAGAAACCTGCAGGGAAGGTCAAAAATGGCAATCATACAACCATAGAATGCTGCAATGGTCATTAGTGTGAGCCAGTTATCAAATGTATGAATTGTAATCACATGATTTTGGGGATGCTGAAAGAGTCATATCTCTGAGGTCCAGTCATAAGTCTCCTTCATTCTGTGCCATCATAACTTTGAATAGCCATTAAGTGAGTGGTTATAACTTGAAGACTACCTGTAAATAAATATAATATATCTTAGCTGATACACTCAGTTGGAATACGTGTGTAAAAAAAAATTATGGTAGGAAGTTTGTCTTCTGAAAAGCAAATGTCATCAATGACGTTACAGGTGTGAGGTTTTTTTTTTTTTTTTCAAGTTTCAGGATTTGATGGAAACACAATGTAAAGCCCCAGCTGAGATTCATTCATTCTCTCTCTCTCTCTCTCTCTCTCTCTCTCTCTCTCTCTCTCTCTCCCTCCCTCCCTCCCTCCCTCCCTCCCTCCCTCCCTCTCCCCCCCCTTCTCTCAAACAAACAATCAACTTTGGGCTTCAGTAACATTTGTTAGGAAGGTTATTTTCAGCTGAGTAGACTAAGCCTAAGCTCTTTTACCTTCTCCTTCCTATTTTTACTTATAACCAACAAGAAGAGAATAAAGTTGTTTTTTGTTATTTTAAATCAGTGTTTTTCAAACTTGGCAATTTTAAGATGTATGGACTCCCAGAATTCTCTATTCAGCATGGAAAAATCTACACATTTTAAAGTCACCAAGTTTAAAAACACCTATTTAAATGCTTTTTGGGTTGTTTTTTGTACTGAATATCATGCAGCTTAAATGCTGTCTACTGACCCTTCCATGTATTCTGTTACAGGTTCTGTGGGCTATTCAACCAGGCCAATTTTGCACACATGCATGTGCCCTCACACAAGACAATCCCCTCTTCTCCCCCTTCCCCCTGCATCTGACCCTGGCTACCATCCCGAAAAAGTTGGGGACCACTATTTTATAATGCTGGTGTAACATGTTTACACACCGTTCTATTTCTAAAGACTTTAAAGACTTTGTTTAAGATTATTTCAATATAATTGTACAATAACATTAGAGCTAGTACTCCTGGTTCTACTCACCTGAATTACCACTCAGGCTAATATTAATCTTGCAAAACTCAAAGTATTTCTCCTTGCCTTTCCTTTTACTCTCCAGAAAACCTGGGAGAAATAATATCTATGTCATCTCCCTTCCTTCTGCAGACATCTTTTTTGAAAGATACATACTTTTCACATGCTGATTGTCGTCTATGGCTCTCATTCCTGTCACTCAAAGTCTTTGTCATATACTATGTCATATACTTTCCTTTGATTTTTAACAACTATTAATTATAGCAATGGTCAACTTGTTGAGACATATATATCAGGCCAAATTTGAGTATTTGGCATATGTTTAGGTAGCAAATTGGACCTTTAATTGGTCCATTAGGCTCTCTCCCACCTTTAAAGTTGACTCCATTGTAATGGAATATTTCCACCGCCATGCCACCTGTTCCGGCCACCGCGGCCCGGCCCTGCTACTTCGGGGGAGCCGCTGTGCCTGCCCTGCCCTACATGAAACCGCTGGGTGAGATCATACGACAGCACAGGATAAAGTACCATCAATATGCAGATGATACACAGCTGTATCTATTTGCCCCATGCCATTTATTTTATTTTATTTTATTTTATTAGCATTTATAGGCCGCCCTTTTCCCTGAGGGGACTCAGGGCGGCTTACAATGATAGGGGAGGGGAGTGCAGGACAAAACACAAAAAGAAAATGTGAATAAAAATAATTAGCAATAAAAACCCAACATTCATTCAACATTCGGGAGGGGCGAGAGTAAAGTCTTATCCCCAGGCCTGACGGGATAGCCAGATCTTGAGGGCTGTGCAGAAGGCCTGGACGGTGGTGAGGGTGTGGATCTCCACGGGGAGATTGTTCCATAGCGTCGGGGCTGCAACTGAGAAGGCTCTCCTCCGCGTAGTCGCCAGTCGGCACTGACTGGCGGATGGAATTCGGAGGAGGCCTACTCTATGCGATCTGATGGGACGAAGGGAGGTAATCGGCAGAAGGCGGTCTCTCAAATAGCCAGATCCACTACCATGGAGCGCTTTATAGGTGGTAAGAAGGACCTTGAAGTGCACCCGGAGACCAACAGGTAGCCAGCGCAGCTCACGGAGGATCTGTGTTATGTGGGCGAACCGTGGTGCGCCCACAATCACTCGCGTGGCTGCGTTTTGGACTAGCTGAAGTCGCCGGATGCTCTTCAAGGACAGCCCCATGTAGAGCACATTGCAGTATTCCAGCCTAGAGTGCCAGTTCAGTGTAGCGGTGGACATGATGTGCCGATGCCTGGAAGCTGTCAGGATCTGGATGGGGATGAACAAATTGGTGCTCAATCCCGATAAGACTGAGTGGCTTTGGATGTTGCCCCTCAGGACAGTCCAGACAGTCCGTCCTTGATCCTGGGGGGCTGAAAACTTACACCCCTCAGAGAGGGCCCGCAATTTGGGGGTCCTCCTGGATTCGCAGCTGGCACTGGAACACCATCTGTCGGCTGTGACCAGGGGGGCCTTTATCCAGGGTTGTCCGGTGTACCAATTGTGGCCCTATTTGGACCGGGGGGCACTTCAAACGTCACTCACACCCTTGTCACCTCAAGGCTAGATTATTGGAATGCGCTCTACATGGGGCTACCCTTGAAAAGCGTTCGGAGACTACAGTTAGTCGAGAATGCAGCCACGCAAGCGATAGTGGGTGTACTGAGGTACACCCACTTTACACCTCGTCCTCCATGAGCTGCACTGGCTACCAATTGATCTCTGGACGCAATTCAAGGTGTTGGTTATTACCTTTAAAGCCCTACATGTCTTAGGACCAGCGTACCTGCGAGACCGCCTACTGCCACATACCTCCCAATGGCCGATAAGATCGCACAGATTGGGCCTCCTTCGGCTGCCGTCAGCCAGACAGTCTCGGCTGGCGGGCCCCCGGAGGAGAGCCTTCTCTGTGGCTGCTCCGACCCTTTGGAATCAGCTACCTCCAGAGGTCCGGACCTTACCCACTCTCATGGCCTTCAGAAAAGCTGTTAAAACCTGGCTGTTCTGGCAGGC
Organism: Thamnophis elegans; assembly: GCF_009769535.1. Lineage (NCBI taxonomy): Eukaryota > Metazoa > Chordata > Lepidosauria > Squamata > Natricidae > Thamnophis > Thamnophis elegans. The sequence continues at coordinate 25,970,932 of NC_045548.1, read as the reverse complement.
CTGGGACCTTATTGTTAAGGTCCAGCCCCGATTAGAACGAATGCGTGTTGTGAATTTTAATCTATTCTTTTTATTTTTCTTTTCTTTTTTCTTCCTGCTTTGTAAGCCACCCGGAGTCCTTCGGGATTGGGTGGCCTATAAATTCAACAAACAAACAAATAAATAAATAAATAAATAAATAAATAAATAAATAAATGCCAATAAAAGTTCAACCATAGGCAATAATCCCTTGACAAGGGCCATGTTGGCTATACCTTATAGGAACCAAACTCCAGAGGGCACCAATTTGCTTAA